>NC_069078.1:64051750-64694042 GCF_025698485.1 Gossypium arboreum
TCACTAAATAATTTAATTTTTGTACAATTATTAATACTTTATATAATTAATTACTAAATAATTTTATTTCTAATTTAATTACTAATATTTTTATTTTTCAACCTCACACTCGCTTCGTAACAGCTTGATTTAATAAATTCGATCCCAATATTGACTTTTCGAACCGGGTCATTACATTAAAACTAATCAAAACACTATTGGATGATCACTTGTAGAGGCCTATAAATAGGCAACAATGTGGCATCACTATGTGTGCAGTTTTTGAGTGTCTTTAGCATTTTCATTTTGCTATTTTATTAGGTAAAGTTGCGACATTCTTTCAAGTATCATTTGGAGAGATTTATTGATTGTATTGTGAGGTACTTTGTGAGTGATTTGTAATAATTGGGGTTGGTGTTGGGGTTGCAATTACTTTTTTGTGTAAGGTAGATTGGACTTAAGTCAATAAGTGATCCAGATGATTGTTAAATAAAATCATCTACTGAGCGAGACTCCACAAAGCAGGATTGCTGAATCCGAATTATATTAACAAATATCATTGATGCAGTCGTAAACCAGCTAAAAATCTGACTAAGGCAAGTGCACCTATCAATTAATAGTATAGCTACGGTGAGCAAAGATATCATTCCTACGAAGACTAAAAGTACTAGTAATTACTATCTTTCTATTATTTAACCGATAAATTCGAGTGATTGATTAAAACTATAATTAACTACAAAAGCAACAAAGAACAATTTAGGAAAATAAATGATTAACAACCAAGAACTGAAACAATACTCAGGAAAGAATTCACATAGATTTCATCTGTTACTATCAATCTAAATTACGCAATTTCTTCACTTAGTATATTGATCTGTAGAAATCCCTAAATTATGCTAATATCTCTCTTCAAGAATAAGAGCAATTGACTCTAGGTTGATTAATTGAATTTTTTTCTAATTAAAACCCTTATTATCTCGTTAACTCGATCTATGGATTCCCCTATTAGATTTGACTTTAATCTGATAGATTTATGCTATTCTATTTCTAGGATTGCATGCAACTCCACTCAACTATGCTAGATATACTCTTAAACAGAGTCTATTCCTCCTTTGATTTAAGCACATCAAATATGGATTAATAGTCTAGAAATATTAAACCAAGAATTAAGCACACGTAATTGAGAATAAGATTTAAGTATTTATTGCATAAAATAAAAATTAAACAGCAGAATCCATAGAGTTCATCTCCCTAGGTATTTAGAAAATTAGTTCATAATTGCAAATAAAAACATCCAAAATACAATATAATCACAAGAAATGAAGAAACTCATAATAATCTCCAAAGAAATCAAAAGGGAGTCTTCAATCTTGTTGGAAATCTGCTTCAGAATCCACTTCAATAGTGTTTTTCGAGTTATTTTCTTGAGTATTCTATGACGGCTCACTCCTATTTTCTTATTTTTGTCATATATAGGTCTTAGAATGCCGAAAAAACCCTAAAAAATTTGTGTGTGTGTGTGTGTGTGTGTTTATTATATTATGTTTGGAGTGTAAATCGCAAAATCAACACGACCTACCATATGGCTGTGTAGAAGGGTCCAGCCCGTGTGACTTTTGTAACTCACTCTGATTTTCCAATTTTTGCTCTTTTTGCTCTCAAATGCTCTTTTAAGTATATAAAATTCACCATTAACATCGAATAATCACCTAAAAACTCATTAAGAATGAGGCTAAAAACATGTTACTTTTAGCACTCATAAATCGTGTGTTAATTCTCTCTTTACTTTGCATTTAACCTTTTTGTTTGATTTTGTTCTAATAACAGTTAGAACGAAATTATTCTTCAAGTGCAAATTAAAGATTTTTTTTTCATTTACATTAGTTTTATAATTTTTAATTTGATTTTAGAATTTTTGTAAAATATTTTTGGTTTTTTTTAAATTTTCGTGAATGTTAGTTTTTTTGTAATACTTTTATTTATAATTTATTATCATGTTACTTTTTATTTATAAATTAAGTTTTATAATGGTTTTTTAATATCTATTATTTAAGTAAGTCTTATATGTTAGTTTTATTTATAAAGTATTAGTATTTATTTTATATCAATGTGTAACTAATTATTGCACTCTTTGTTTATGATGTTCACTACAGGAAAATAGACTTTTAGCGGCTTTTTTTACCTTTAGCAGCGTTTTTAAGCGTCGCTAAAATTGGGAAGCACCAAAAAATGTCGCTATAATAAATTTATAAACATTGTTGCTTTTAAATTTATGATGTTATGTTTGAATAGTAAATTTACATTATAATAATGTTTGAATTTTGAACATTTCATTATAATATGGCTTAAAATTTTCTTACTTATTGTATTTTGTAATATTTAATTTATAATATTATTTTGATTTCTGAATGTTTAGTATGTAAGATAAGTAACCAAAACTTTATACATAGCTATTACAACAGGTAAATTGGTTACACAAAAATTGACATTGTGTTTGAATAGAGCATTTTCAAAAATAATAAATAAATGAAATCAAAGAGTTTTCTATACATTCCTAACATCCTTAAATAGCAAATTACACGTATTAAATATGATCGAAATTAGAATCTAAAATTATATCTACAACGTATGCATAGTACAAATTGACCAAAAATAAATTGATGATTTAGAAGAAAAATGTTTCAAGTGTAAATATAAAGTAAAATTATATATATATATTAATTTAATTGATAAAATAGGCATAGGAGTAAGAAAATAAATTTTCATATACTAACATTGGAAGGCTTTATAAATAATGGAAGGAATCCAATGCATAGATATTGTTATTTATAAAGAGATTTGGTAGATACTTTTATAACACTCCATTTTGTAATTATTAATAATTATTACATTTTGAAATTCATGCTTATCATAATTTTCTCTCAAACACATTGCAATATTTACCTCTGTTATGTGTTTAATAAAGTCTTGTCTTCAAATGCTTTTAGGAACAGAACCGGGTTGTATATACTCATTTCACTTTTTTATTTAATTCTAAAAAATTAAAAATTATTTATATATATATATATAATTTCAAAACTCACTTCGTAAATCCGGTTCAATTAGTTCAATTAATCAGATCAATTCATTTCCTCGAATTCTTTTATCAATTAATGTAATAGGCCAATTTCGGCCCAATCTCATTTACAAAACACTAAACCCCTTAAAACCCAAACCCATCCACACTTTTACAAACCCAAAACAGTAAAGCCCGATAGGCCCAAAACTCTAAAAATTTTGGAAAGCCAGAAACCCTAGGGTTTCTGGCGCCGTTGCCCCATGTGCGCCTGACACTGTACCACCATGTCGGCCACCACACCCTACGCGTGCTGAGCCTTCACACACCCCACCGTCCGTGCCCATTCCCTGCAATCAGACAAGACAAAAGGAATAAAAAAATCGGTGAGAAAGGGTTATAAAAACCCAAGTCAAAAATTGCCAGGGGCTTCTTTTTTTTCGGTTTTTCGATAGTTTAAAAACAAAAAGCAGAGAATACACACATCAGTTTTTAGGAACAACAATAGATCAATATTGAATATTATCAAAACCCAGATCAAGGAAAAAGGTGAAAAAAACCTATTCTCTTTCATATTACCGAATCATTTTTTTCTTTTTATTGGCTTTTTTTCCTAGACTCTAATACATTCATACATATATATATATATACAATATTATAAAAATATAAAAAAAAATCAAATTTTTACCTTTCCTACCATGCCGCGGACCTCCCATGGCCGTCCGGTGAAAGCCTGTGGTAGGAGCTCCCCTCCCTCTCTTCTTTCCTCGCTCCCTCTTTTCTCTCCCTCCTCTTCTTTTTTTTTCTTTCTTCTATTTCAAATGAAAAAAAAATTTGGCTTATATAGGGGTCCAAAACGCACCGTTTTGGACCCCCCTTTAAAGCAGAAAACGACGCCGTTTTGATGCGGGTCTGGTTTGGGTAGCTCGGAGACTCAGACAATATATGTTTTATCACACGACATGGCTAATTTCAAAGCTGGACCCAATAAAATACATGATGGAATCGCCGGCACTATCAGGAAGAATGGCGCGATGGCAGATCCTCATTCGGAATATGACATTGCCTATGTAAATCAGAAGTCGATAAAAGGAAGCGCAATAGCTGACTTCTTAGCAACTCGAACGACAGAGGAATATGAGTCTTTAAGATTCGATTTCCCAGACGAAGACTTAATGTGTATCACAGAAATAGAATCCGAGTCATCAAAAGAGAAGTCATGGAAGATGTGCTTTGATGGTGCGTCAAATGCTCTAGGGCATGGAATTGGAGTAATCCTGGTATCACCAGACGGGAATCATTATCCGTTCACCGCAAGACTGAACTTCTTCTGTACCAATAATATCGCAGAGTATGAGGCCTGTATCATAGGGCTTCGTGCAGCTATCGAGCGAAACATCGAGATCTTGGAGGTGTACGGGGACTCAGCCCTAGTGATTTACCAAATCCGTGGAGAGTGGGAAGTGAGGGACTCAAAATTGATTAAGTATAGCGATTTAGTGGCTAGATTGATCAAGGAATTCAAAGAAATAACTTTTCATTACTTCCCACGAGAAGAGAACCAACTGGTGATGCCACGCCACTTTGGCTTCAATGTTCAAAGCAAGTAAAGAAGCGAAATAATGCCCTCAAAATGAGCACATACGAGGTCCCCGCACTTTGTTGTAGCATTGAGAAAGAGGCGATTTGACGGCCATGGTTCCATGATATCTTAGAATATATCAAGAATCAAAGCTATCCCGAACAAGCGAATGAGAACGACAAAAGAGCAATCGGATGAATGGCGGTGGATTTGTTCTTGATAGGGATATCCTGTATAAAAGAGGAAAGGATCAAGTACTTTTGAGATGCGTGGATGATGTCGAAGCCAAAAGATACTTGAAGATGTCCATGAAGGAATCATGGGACACATGCCAATGGTTTCGATATGGCGGAAAGATTATGAGACTCGGTTACTCTTGGTTGACGATGGAAAGCGATCGTATTAGTTTTGCGGAAAATGCCACAAATGTCAAATCTATGGCGATAAAATTCATGTAGCCCCTTCACCCCTTCACGTCATGACTTCTCCGTGGCCTTTTTCTATGTGGGGCATGGATGTTATAGGGCCAATTTCTCCAAAAACATCAAATAGACATCGATTCATTTTTGTGGTTATCGATTACTTCACAAAATAGATAGAAGCTGCTTCGTTTGCCAATGTGACGAGGACTGCAGTTTGCAAGTTTTTGAAAAAGGAAATCATTTGCGGTATGGTTTGCTCGAAAGAATCATTTGAGATAATGCCACGAATCTGAACAATAAAATGATGAAAGAAGTGTGAGCAGTTCCAAATAAAGCATCATAATTCCTCGCCCTATCGCCCAAAGATGAGCAGGGTCATTGAAGCGACTAACAAGAATATTAAGAGGATCATTGGGAAAATGGTGAGACATATAAAGATTGGCACGAGAAACTTCCATTTGCTTTGTTTGCATATCGCACATCTCGTGCGAACATCTACGGAGCAACTCCTTTCTCTCTAGTCTATGAAATGGAAGTCATGCTACCTATCGAGGTTGAGATCCCTCTCTGCGAGTATTGATGGAATCAAAGTTAGAAGAAGCGAATGGGTTCGAGCTCGATATGATCGATTGAACCTCATTGAAGAAAAACGTCTAAGGGCAATTTGTCACGGAAAATGTACCAAAAAAAATGATCGTGACCCATGACAAGAAGGTACGACCAAGAGAATTCCATGAAGGAGAACTCGTCTGAGAAAGATTCTCCCAATACAAAAAGACTGCGAGGAAAATGGGCACCAAATTGGGAAGGACCATACGTTGTAAAAAAGGCATTCTCAGGCGGAGCTTTGATCCTTACCGAGATGGATGGGAAGAAGCTACCGAATCCAGTGAACTCAGATGCAGTGAAGAAATATTATGCTTGAGATGAAAACCCGAAAAGGGCATCTAAAAAAAAAAAAAAGAAGGGATCAGAGCGAAAACCCGAAAAGGGCGCTTTGGTTAAACATAAAAGATTAGGATGAAAACCCAAGAGGGCATTCTAATGAAGCAAATATTAAACTTACAAGGCAAGGCGTTTTAAAGCACGACAAGCGGTGAGACTACAGTATTTGAAGCATCTCTGAAAGCTCGAAATCTTCTACGCAAGGAGCCAAACTCTAAAAGATTCTTGATTAAGGAACGTGAAGAGTTCATGTGTCGAATATCTAAAGCATTTGTATCCGTTGAATACGATCTCTTCTTTGCACATTTGTACTATCATTGGTTAACTTTCTTTGTTGGCCACATTTGAAATAAAGGAATATGAGATATCCTTTTTGTCCCTACCTGACCATTTTCATGCATCTCATTATGTGTTTATTTGATGATAAATAATGAAATGACATACTCTAAACAAAGGAAATGTTAAGCATTACCTAGATGAAAATTTGATAAGTACAAGAGCCTTAAAGCAAGGACAAAATTCAACCAAGAAAAAGAGTGTTATCTGAGAAACGTCGATTACTCGTGAAGCTTGAAGACGGGTACATGGCGTAAAGAGAAAGTCAAGAGCCGAAGTAATGAATGCGGACCATCACAAGAATCGTGACGAAAAGGACATACGACAAACATGCTTAAGGAACACTGCATAATCATGTAGGCATAAAGGCATTTAAGACAAACACGTGCATATCATGATAACATCATGCATGGCATATACAGTTAATCCAATAGAGCAAAGGACGTGATGATAGTTGTATTGAATCAAAGGAAAAGACACATGATTTCCACCAGATGATATGTTTTGGGTACTCTGAGGTATATTTAATTCATGTTTTCAAAAATCAACTCATATTATGAGAAATGAGTTGAGCCTCAGGTCACACGCTGAGGTATTTTTAATTTATGTTTCAAAAAATTGACTCATATTGCGAGAGGTAAGTCAAGCCTCAGGTCACACGCTGAGGTGTTTTTAGTTTATGTTTTAAAAATTGACTCATAGTGCGAGAGGTGAGTCAAGCCTCAGGTCACGCTGAGGTATTTTAATTCATTTTGTTTCAAAAATCAGCTCATATTGCGAGGGGTGAGTTGAGCCTCGGGGCACGCCGGGGTATTCTTAGTTTATGTTTTAAATTGACTCATATTGTGAGAGGTGAGTTAAGCCTTTTAATTTTTGTTTTTCAAAATCAACTCATATTGCTAGAGGTGAGTTGAGCCTCGGGGCACGCTGAGGTATTTTCAGTTTTTGGGTTTTAATTTCAACTCATATTGCGAGAGGTGAGTTGAGCCTCAGGACACGATGAGGTAATTTTAATTTCTGTTTTTCAAAAAAGTCAACTCATATTGCGAGAGGTGGGTTGAACCTTTTAATTTCTACTTTTTCAAAATCAGCTCATATTGCGAAAAGTGAGTTGAGCCTTAGGTCACGCCGAGGTATTTTCAATTTCTGTTTTCATTATTTATATTTTTCAAAAATCAACTCATATTGCGAAAGGTGAGTTGAGCCTCTCAATTTATATTTTTCAAAAAAAAAAAATCAACTCATATTGCGAAAAGTGAGTTGAGCCTCAGTTCACATGCTGAGATATTTTCAGTCTTTGTTTTTAATGTCTGTTTTTAAAGAGTTAATTCATATTGCGAGAAATGAGTTGGGCTCAAGATTACAGGACGAGTAAAGAATAAAGATTGAAATTGATGAAAGACACCAAATGTGGCCTCCCTGAAGTTGCAGTGGAGCTGATCGAGGATAGTAGATTTTGCCTTTCTAAAGTTACAGAAGAGAAGATCACAAACCTCGTCTCACTAAAGTGATAGAGGAGTAGATGGAAGTTACAAGGCACATATTAGAATATGCAGTGGATTGAACCTAAGCTACAAGATACGGTGGACTGGAAGGAGACCATCTGAACAAGAAGAGCACCAATGAAGTCAAGACTCGGCAGGACAGGGCAAAATTGGCCTTTCGCTTAGTCTTTGCTCTATTCCCGTTACACGACAATGAGCAAAGAGGGGCAGCTGTAATAGGCCAATTTCGGCCCAATCTCATTTACAAAACACTAAACCCCTTAAAACCCAAACCCATCCACACTTTTACAAACCCAAAACAGTAAAGCCCGATAGGCCCAAAACTCTAAAAATTTTGGAAAGCCAGAAACCCTAGGGTTTCTGGCGCCGTTGCCCCATGTGTGCCTGACACTGCACCACTATGTCGGCCACCACACCCCGCGCATACTGAGCCCTCACACACCCCACCGTCCGTGCCCATTCCCTGCAATCAGACAAGACAAAAGGAATAAAAAAATCGGTGAGAAAGGGTTATAAAAACCCAAGTCAAAAACTGCCAGGGGCTTCTTTTTTTTCGGTTTTTCGATAGTTTAAAAACAAAAAGCAGAGAACACACACATCAGTTTTTAGGAACAACAATAGATCAGTATTGAATATTATCAAAACCCAGATCAAGGAAAAAGGTGAAAAAAACCTATTCTCTTTCATATTACCGAATCATTTTTTTCTTTTTATTGGCTTTTTTTCCTAGACTCTAATACATTCAGACATATATATATATATATACAATATTATAAAAATATAAAAAAATCAAATTTTTATTTTTCAAGCCACCATGGCAGACCTCATGGCCGTCCGGTGGCCGCCACAATGGCCGAGCTCCCTCCCTCTCTTCTTTCCCGCGCCCTCTTTCTCTCCCTCCTCTTTTTTTTTCTTTCTTGTTTCAAATGAAAAAAAAATTTGGCTTATATAGGGGTCCAAACGCACCGTTTGGACCCCCCTAAATGTAAAACGACGCAGTTTTGATTTGGTCGGGTCGACCCGACCCGTCCGACCGAGGATCCGCGTGTTTTTAAGGGAGGGGCTATTTTGCGATTGGCCCTCCGCTTTTCAACGTTTTATAATCAAGTTTTTTATATTTTAAATTCGCCCCATTGTTTTGCCTGATTTTGTTCGGTCCCCACGCCACGTGATGTTTTAACATCTGGGTTTATTGTCCTTTGACCCTCCTATTCTTACGCGTGTTGTAATTAAGTCCCTCCTCTTTATTTCCTTTTAAATTGACCCCATAACCCGTTATTGTTTTAATTTTAGTCCTTCTTCGTCTCTTTTGTTATTTTTATTAAATATCATCATTATTTTTGAATTATTAATATCATTAATATTGTTATTATTATCATTATTATTATTATTATGTGTTAATATTTTTTCCGCTTCATATGTGTATGTATATATGTATTACTTAATATTCAATATTTTTGATTCCATTTTATTCAATATTTCATGAATGTCGTGTTTGTTTCTTCTTAGTTCAATATTATCTTTATTATTATTATTATAATCATAGTACATGTTTTGTTATGTAATTTATATGTTGTATGTATTATCATTTTAATTATATATTATATACATGTTGGATGTGGTATTGTTCATGTATTTTATTATATATGTACATAACTTTAATATATTATATATATAAGTATATTTTTATGTAATATTAGTACTCAAATATGTATTTAACCTTAAAATCATATGTGTATATTATGTAAATAATTTAATATTATATTTCTTTTATACGTGTTACGTACATAAGTTTTAAATATTATATTTTATATATATTATTATGTATATTTTAATATTATTAGGTTTCTATTTTTCTTTACTATTATGTGTATCTCTAATATTATACGTTTCTAATACTATTATTTATATAAAATTATATATGTATATATATGTGTATGTACGTGTGTAATGTGCAAAAATAGTTTTATTATTATTATATTTATTATTTCTAAGGTAGGTATGTATTATATATGTTCAATATATGTCATATGTATTTTATCGATAATAGTTATGTATTTTTACTATCTTATGTATATACTCCTAACACTATATATATAGTATATTTCCAACACTACTACTATTTAAATATATATATATACATATATATATTACATATATACTCTTAATTATCTTTATATATATATTCATGATATTCTCATTGTGTTCTTGTATATGATACTATTGTTACATTTAATATTGCGTGCATTGTCATTTTTTTTTATATCATTGTTGTATATATTATGTGCCTTGGTGTAATTCCAACCATTATCCTTCATTTCCCGCCTATTTTTATATATATTTCCCCGTTGTTCATTATTTTAAAATATTTATTCGTGTTTTATTAATTACAATACATAAGGCAATACATCGATTTAACACCATGTCATTGATTTCATTGCTATGTTGGGTGAACGTCAATCGACTCGTGTTAAGACGGTATATCCTTCTAAAAGAATCAAAAATTTCAACCTTCTTGTCTTTTTTATCGGATCACGATTAAATTTTAAATTGAATTCGTATTTTTGAACATCAAGACAACACGCGTTTATGAGATACCAATTTTTGGGCGTCGCGAGGGTGCTAATACCTTCCTTGCGCGTAACCGACTCCCGAACCCTAATTTTTCTCTGACTTTTTAACGTAAACCTTAACTCGGCCTTTTTCTCGTTTTTTAAAAGAAAATTTAATAGGTGTCCGATCACACCTAGTAAAAAGATCGGTGGCGACTCCCGGTTTAATCTAAAATCAAATTTCAAATTCCAAGTTTTTAATCGCCACAATTAGCGACCCGAAACCAAGATTTTTACGTCGCTACAATTAAAAGAAATTATTGGACACTATTACCGAATAAGTTGAATCATCAAATGTTAGTTCAATCGAAAAAAAAAAAATCAAATCCAAATTTTACGACTATGGTTAGCAGCAATTATATACCAAGAATCAAGGTTTTATAAAATTTTAAGTGTATTTAAAAAGCCACGTAGGAATTATTTTATAATTACACATATGTGGCATGATTGATTAAGTACTATAATTACAGGATCAAACAAAATTACATGTAATTGGAAGATGTTAATTACACTTTTCAATTTTTAAAGGAAGGAAGAAATTAGAGAAATTACAAAAAAAAACATTCAAATCAATTAATCTGTAGTTTTACAAACATGCTCGTATATGATTTAAGTACAAAGTGTTGTTTTTGTACAATAATAATATTATTTTAATTTTAGTATGAATATTTTTATTTTATTTTTAAAAATATAGTTATATATTATTTTGTTAATCTCATTTAAAATAATCCCAAAATTTTATTGATGAAAGATGCTTTCCTACTAAAACTAAATGGTTAGTTAAATTACATGGTGCTTATTATAAATTATTTATACTAGATTACATAGTATTCCTTTTGATTATTTATATTTGACTAATGATCAACAGATAACAATGAGTATATGTTTAATTTTAGAGAAAGAATAAATTAACAAATATAAAATGTTAGAATAATTAGATAAAATTGTATATAATTAATATTTTTCTTTTAATTTTATAAGTAATCATAATATCTTATACTTTCTTCGATTAACAAATTATATGAATTTTATTACTTGATTATATAATTTTTTCTCAAGTATTATCAATAATTTTATAATAATTAATAATATTTTAGAATTTGAAATTATATATTTATGTAATTTAATTTATACAATCAAATAAATTTTATGGTATAATTATACCCTATCAAATAATCTCATTTAAAGAAAGTTTTATTTATTTGGTGCATAGATTTTGGAATCTTAGCGGTTGCCTACTTGTTATTCATGTGGGTAACTGACGATTGTAATTGTTTATATATAGGTTCATGCCTGTTACACCGGTGCATGATCTCAGTAAACTTATTCATGAGTCGGATCTTCTGTTTAAGGTTCAAGACTTATCTAAAAAATGAGAAAATTTAAACAAAATATGATGCCTAAAAAATGGGTTTTAATAAAATTTAAAATTTATTTTCTATATAAGCTGAGTCTTGGATAAATTTTTTTTGCTTGAGCGCTCAGCCTGACTTAGTCTAAATATATTATCTTATAAAAATATTAATTAATTATATATATTTATATTAAATCACTAACCCAATAATAATTAAATTCATTATTCAAAATCTAAAAAAAGAAAAAAAAAAACTTACCTAATTAAATAACCCAACCCAAAATATAAAATTTCAAAATTATATTTAATACAATAAAATATTTTTTTGTGTTTTTAATATAATATAATATAATTTATTATTATATTTATGGTAATATTTTTAATGTTTGATATGTTAAAAATTATTTTCACTTTTTTAGTGCATTATATTTTTTAAGAAATTTATTTTAAATAAAATTAATCTTAAAAATCAAAATATGAGCTGGCTGAGTTGACTTCAATATTACTTTTCCTAAATTGGATCAGGATTAAACAAAAAAAATCCTTCTTTTAAATTAAATCGAAATTAAATTTAAAAATTAATTTAAATACTTTATATGGGCTGAGCTAGACCCATTAACACCATTACACTATAGGAGTAAACTCATCTACTTTGTATCTGTATATGGACTTGAGTAGTGAGAAGATTGGGCTTTGTCCTTACCTTTTTTTGTTGTTCATGGGAACACATCCTAGCATTCATCATCACTTGTGATAAATAGGAATCAAAAAATTCGAATCATTCAATATATATTGAATCGCTTCATTTTGAATGAAGTAGATTATTTTGAAAGCGAATATAACTGCCAGATGATTTTTTCTTTTCAACAATGGAGTTTTAATATTTGTTATCGTATCTCGCTTTATTCCACTATATGAAATTACTATTTTATTATTATTTATATAATTATTAAGAGGGTAAAAATGTAAAATGCATTATAGAAAAAAAGTATATATTTTTGTTTAAATTTTTAAACAATTATGTTGAAATATTTACTTGACTTTAAAAAAAAAGAACATAGTCAAGTGAGAACGGATGCATCTAACATCTATGGAGATAATAATAATTTTTCAAAATTATACATCCATAATGAAACGCGACAGATGATAGAGCAGAGCGTGCTAATTATGGAGCAGTGATAGACTGTAGCAACATCTGCTCTGCTATATCCATTGTCATCCTTAGCCACAAATCAAAATAAGTAATTTTAGTTTTGTCAAGAGTCATTTGGATAAGTTGGTTTTAATTTTATAATATGTTATTTTTTACATATTATATTAAATATATAATATTATAATGTAAATATTAAAAATATGTTAAGTTTTTAAGACTAGGGGTGATATCGGTTTGGTTTGGTCGAGTTTTTTGAATCGTTCATTATTATTTAATTTAGTTCAGCTTGATTAGGTTCTCGATTTTTCTATTTTTTTTTTTTGTTTTGGAATTTTAGACCTATTTTTACAAAATGAGCTTTGTTGGCTTTTAAATATTATTTGATAAAATTTCAAAGTCTTTTTCATAAATATTTCTTAAAAACAATATTTTTTAAAGAACTTCTAAATTATTTTTAGTATTTTTATTTTAATATATAATTAATTTTTATATAAAAATAAAAAATAAAATTTGATTCAATTTTGGGTAACCGTAATTTTTAAACTTACATTTCATAAATCGTCCAAACAACTTGGTACGGGTTGGTTTTCAATACTTTGGTTTTTCTTACTCAACCCTAATTAAGATTTTAATAAAATAGGTGTAAACTTAAATAAAGTTTGAATTAATCATTTATAAATATAAATGAGATTGGTCAAAAGTTAAGATTTATATTTTAAATTATGCCGGGCTTAAACAAATATGAAATACTGAAGTTAGTCTCAAACTCTACCACTAAAATCTCTAATGAGAACTAATTGTAAAAGGTTAAAATATGCTCTAAGCTCCTATAATCTTAATATATATATTTGGAATTTAATCCTTATATTTTTATTTCAAGGTTTAGTCCTTATGCTTTTCTCATATAAAAATTCAAATCTAATTAATAACACGTTAAAATTCTTTTATTAAATCTATGTTCATTACAACATTTTTTTTAATTACATAATTATCAAGTGAGTATTTTTATAATTTCAAAATGTCACACCAATAAATTTAACAAAAAAGAAGAAGAAGCTTTAATGATGTTAATATTTGAACATGAATTTTAAAAATAGAAAGACTAAATTCCTAAAAATAAAAATACAAAGACTAAATTTTAAATTTACAAAAAGCATCATTTTGTATTTTAAGCTTGTAAAATTTGGATTTGAACTCTAAATTTATTAGATATCTTCTCTTGACCGTGATTGCATGAATATATGAGATAAACTTAGTTCTTATTGTACTTGACGTCAATGTATGCACGTTAAAACCTATGTCTAAGGACCTAAATTAGTGTCTAACACATATATCCTGACATCTTTATTTAAAAATACATCAAATATGAATATTGCTATACATCAGTGATCATCAACCCAAATCTCAAATAAAATCTGAGTCGCCTACCTATAACCCATGAGAGAACAGCGAGGGGAACTCGCAAACCCAACTCGCAAGGAGAGTTCGCACGAACAAAGGGAAGGTTGTGGTCTTAGTTCGCATATACTCAAAGAGCTCGTAGAAGAGAGACCGCGTAGTCTAGCAGGCAACACAGAGTAAAATATGTGTTCAGCATACCTGAAGTCAGCTCGGAATATTAGTTCTAGGAATAGTGAGGTCAAATCATGAACAATAAAAATACTATAAATATCCGAATATTTTTATTAATAAAATATGAAAAAAAATTACTCAACAAATATGAAAAAGAAAAAAAAATCAATGTTATATAACTACTTATCATGAAAATCATTTCATCAGTTATTTAAGTTTTAGGGTTTGAAAGCAGACACACAGAAGACTCTGAATCCTAAAAAGGAAAATCCCATTTCTCCCAAGCTTCTATCACGTATGTGTTCCATCACCATGACGCCAATGCAATGAGGGGGTTCCTAATTGTCTAAGCTGCCAACAACTTGAAAATGGTAGCTTTCAACGTTAATTATTGAGCTCAACGACCTGTCGAGATGCTCATATGTAGCAATAGCCACAGGCCTTAAAAATTAGTACAAAAGTTTGTTGCAGAGCAGAACCTGACACGTTCAGAACTTTCACAACAACTAGCCTGAACCCATAATAGGAAATGAAATGAATAGTTGTTATTTTCATCATTGATATGTGTTAGATTCAATTTATAGTGGGAGAGATTTAGGTTATTTGGATTGTGATTTATTTGAATCAGATTTTAAATTTTGAACTTATTTTAGGGTTAGTTTAACTATGTTTTTAAAAGTGATTTTTAAAAGTGTTGTAGAGAATTATTTTTGAAAAGTTTAGTTTAAAATTTAAGTATTTAGTATTGTTGTCAAAAATACTTTTGATAAATTCATTTTAAATATGTTATTATCATTTAAATAATATTTAAATTTGTTAATATTATTATATTTTAGTAAGAATATAAAAATAATATTATAACTTGTGGTTAATATTTTAATATATGAAATATAAATTTTAAATATTTTAAGCAATAAATATTAATTATTTATAAAATTTAATTAGAATATATTAACTATATTTTAAATATTTAAATATACACCATTAAATATTTGTAATTAATATTTTAAAAATAATTTTTTATTTTTAATTAATGATTTTAACACATTTGTAATTAAGTACCAAGAAAAAAATAGGGGAAAATACTATGTTATTACAGAGGTGAAAAAGTAATTAAGCACCAAAAGTGCTTTTGGGAGAGGAAGAGGAAAAGCTACAAATTTTAGCTTCTCTTTTCAAAAGCACTTTTGAAAAGCCAAAAATCTCACCCAAAAGCAGCTTGTTAACACAACTTTTCTTCCAAAAGTTCTTTTGGAATGTATGTATGGGCCAGGTCGAACTTAACTAAAAATTTAGGCCCTTTTTCTAGGCTCGGACCTGGCCTAGCCCAAAAAATGGGCCTAAATTTTTGTCCAAGCCTACCTCGGATAAAAATATTAAAACCCGGGTCCAATCTTGCCCACCCATTTTAATTTTTATATAATTTTAATATATATAATACATAAAAAATACTAAAAATATCAAAATAAATATTTTCCAACAAATTAAAAATAAATTTTAAAAAATATGTATACTTAAATAAAACTAAGATAGATGCAACTTAACAAGCAAATGCCTCTAAAATAATAAAAAAATTAACAAATGTCTTTAAAATAATAACAAAATTAACAATAAAACTCATATTTTTTTATCCTTTAGTGAATTCGGGCCTGGCCAGGCCCGAGCCAACAATGCCTTACCTAAGGCCCGGCCCTTTTTTAAACGGGCCTTATTTTTTTTATCCAAGTCCATTTTTTGGGCATATATTTTTGCCCAAATCCTCACACATTTCAGGCGGACCAGGTGGCCGGACCTATGAACAAATTTATTTTGGAGCAAGAAGTGCTTTTTTTAAGCACTACTAAACATGTCCTTAGTCTTAAGCAAATTTGATTATTTTGGATTCAAATTTATCAATAATATTTATTAGGTTAAGTGATTTAAAGTTTTTCATTTGAATTAAAAATTTGAGTTATGATTATTTCAAGATTCTTGTTTATTTGAGATATTAAGAGTTTAAATTATTTTAGATTTTTGATGATTTCTTAATTTTATATTCGAGTGATTGACTTTTTAGAGTCAAATTAAGAATTTGAATTAATTGGTCGAATTAATTTAGAGATTATTTAAAATATGAGTAAATTTTTTAAAAAAGAATAAATTACACCCAATGTTACTAAACCATTAGTAAGTTTAAGTTTTGGTCATTTAACCTAAAAAAATTACAAAATAGTCAATGAACTATTCGAAAGTTATAATTTAAGTCACTAGATTTTTAAAATAGTTATTATATGGCCTTCTTTATTCGAACTATCTGCACTAATCGAAAGCTCATTTCTCCTTCTCTTTTACTGTTTAGTTTTTTTTTTAATAAAACAATTTTGAACATTACGAATTTGTGAATCAAAATTCAAATAGTTTTCTTCTCTGATCACCAGCACTAGCACTAACTGTTAGATCAAGTTGGATCTAAGATATATTCTTCTACTCAATGATAGGTATTGATCCACTATACAAATTGTTGAATCATCACTTGGAGCTTGTTAATCAGGCTTTTATTTTTATTTAAAATAAAACTTAACAGCCTAGTAATTTAAATAATTTTTTTCAAATAATTCAATGACCATTTTATAATTTTTTTAAAATTGAGTAACTAAAATATAATCTTAATAATGATTCAGGTTAGGTATAATTTAGTCTCGAAATATTATATTTCCATATCCATATAGGAACATATACAATCAACTCGGATAGGAGCCAAAACTAGGGACAAAGATTGCTGTGTCGGCTTAGAATGATGGGTTCTGAGACAGGGGACCAGCAATTCCCAAGTGTAGGAAAAAAACACATAGAATTAAAGAGTGGAGTTGTTAATGAGACAAAAGGGAATTTTATTAAGAATCTAGAAATGCAAAATGACTTTGAAGATAAAGACAATAAAACAGAAGGAGATCATCCAATAACACTCACATTGCCTCAATCCTGTACAAATAACTAAATAAAGTTTTACTCTTGATTTTGATTCATCACTGTAGGGTTTTGAATTTTTGCTTTGTTTTCACATTTGAAATTGTTTTTGGTACAACCTTGATACCAAAAGTGCTGCACATTAAAGACTTTGGGGTCCACTAAAACCTAAACGGTTGTATGATTTTTTTTTACGACGGTAATAAGTCGACTTGAAAATAGATTTGGATTTTTTTTAGTTTTTTCAGTGTAAAGTAATTTGTGAGGACGTTGGAATTTGTGCTTTAAAACACTCTTCAATGCTTAAGTTAATGAGAGAACTTTAAAATGAAAAAACTAAGGAAATAAAGTTGTAGAGATGGATTAATATGCCCTTATGCTTAATCCCTAATGATCATTATAACTTCGAGTTTTAATAGACCCCAAATTCTTTAAAGTTTCATGGTTATGTGTTGAAATTAAATTATAACGTTTAAGTTTCAAGATACTTTGTATAGAGCAACATGAGAGAAATTACCTTAAACCCATGGTTATGTAACTTGCGAATTTCGAATCCAAATTCAACCTTGAATTTCTTACCACTGCTTAAGCTCGGATAGACCTAATTATAGTCTCCATTAAAACCTAGGTGGTTGTGTGATTTTATGAGTTTTAGGTATATTTATTAATGGACTCGACTTGAACATGGATTTGAATGCTCTTGAATTTCTTTAAGGCGAAGGTAACTATAAGGGCGTCAAAATTTTGTGCTCTAAAACATTCTGTAATGCTTAACCCCTAAGGATTGTTATAGCTTTGGGTTTCAATGGAACCCAAAGTCCTTTAACCCCATGTTTACTTATCAAGATTAAGCTATAATGATTAAGTTTCAAGACATATTTTTGAATCGATACCTCTCTTGTAGAGGGCAACATGGGAGATATGACCTTAAATCCTATGGTTACATAAGTTGCAAATTTCGAATTTGAGCTTAAACCCGAATTTTTTACCAACACTTGAAACTTGATTATATTCTACACTAGACTAAAGTTTGAGGGTATAAATTAAGAGAGTACTGAGAAGTAAAGAAAGTAGTTGTAGACTTGTCATCTGATGGTGAAAATACATTCATAGGAAAAGGCTCTCTGCCCATTATATCTCTATTTTTTTCCCCACTTTCAGTCTTTTTGGGGTGGAATTTTAGCATCCCAATGAAATTCCCCAAAAATTTCCCCTTTTCTTTGCCTTTATTGTTCCTCCATTGTTGCTTCTGCAAACCCTTCGTAAAATCTCCCTTTTAAAATCCCTTCCTCTCTTTCCACTTCCTCTTCATTTAGCCTAAAGGGATCACTGAGTTTTGGTTCTAAAAAGAATGGGAGCTTATGTTGATTTCATAGGAACTTTGGATTGGGTGAATAGTTATGGTAAGAAGCAATGCAAAAGCCTCTTTTGGAGAGCCAAAGCAGCATTGAAGAAAACTGTGAAGAACCATAAGAGAAAACAGCAGTTCATATTCCAATATGATCCTTCAAGTTATGCTCTCAATTTCGACGATGGTCGTTGCTGGTCAGATACCGGTTTAGAAGCAAACATGATCAGACTTAACCAGATTCGGGATTGTTCACAATGTAAGAACATGTGTGTTTATCACGTTCCTCGTGTCAAATCTTAAACCAAAGCTTTTGCTTTTCTGTTATGTTCTTTGTTGTTTGGTCTTTTTGTGATTTGAAATTTGAATCTCGATATCCGCAATCTTGGAAAAAATTTAGGGTTTTTGTTCTTCCTTTTTTTTTTTTTTTAAATTATCAAATGGAATCTCCATTGAAGGTATATAAATGCATGAACAGCAAATTGTACAATGGCTCAAGAGGACTGGATTTTCACCTAAGAACAAAGTAAACATCAATCAAAGGCTGAAAATAAAACATCAATCACATCTTAGCAAATGAAATCCAACAAATTCCTAGCTAGTCATTATGAAGAGGTTACAAGCATAAAACCGCTTCGTTCATCACGATCTAGAGGATCGTTCAAGGCAACTCGATTCCCCGAGAATGGCTTGCAAGCTTTTCAAACTGTAGGATCTTCAAGAGTGGCATTCGACAAATCATTTATTCGAGGATAAGCAGCTTTCTCATCGAGTTGATTCTGAGCCCATATCAGCATCTTTAGCAAGCTTGGAAGCTTGGGGTCTGGAACTCCAGCATGCAGATTAAGCAGATCTTATTAATTCTCTAAGGCAGGCGAAATAAACCCGAAGCTTAAATCATGTCAACTATGTACAAAGCAAACAATTGCATTCTTCTTTTCCTGGTTTTTCGTTTTTATTTAACATGCAGGTATCAAGGCCAGACCACTAAAGAACTAAGTAGTTTGTGCATAAAATTGACAGGTAATCCGTAATTGTAAACAAGAAATGCACGATCAGACTTAAGTTCCATTCCCTGTAGAAAGTTAAGACAAAACCTAGAAAAGTTGGTATCGAGTAACAACAGACAAACCTTTTTCATGACTCTGGCTAGTAAGAATGGCAGCGTTCACCTCACTTGCTGTCTTAAGTCGCTGTGATATGTCCAGAAGTTCTCCGACTGGGCAGTTTGAAACATCTTCAAAAGCCAAGAGCGATACAGTTCTCTCCAACTCCTCTAAAAAGCTTTGCTGCAGAAAAGAATCGACATTTTAAATCCGCATTTTAGCAAGAACTGAATAATGCTAGTTACATGTCCAAAATTAGAAGCAAAATAAGCATTCATAAAAGAGTTTTCGAGTAAGAATGAAGAAGAGTCACGTTTTCTTCTCCCCTAGGTGCGAGCTCCTCTTGAGCAAACTCTAAGGCTTCTTCTATTTTTCCATTCCTAATCAATTCTATCAATCTCTGTTGCTGGAGATGGAAAAAGAGTTGCGGATTCGTATCCAATATCTACAGAAAAGAAATGAATTTCCAGAAAGTGAAGATAGTTTCAAAATATTAGTTTCTTTTACAGCAAGTATTGGAAAAATATTCATATCGGAAAACGAAAATTGCTTGACCACCACTAAATACAGGATTACTCATTCAAATCAAAATTTGTACCTTTCATATCGCAGATTTCATATTTGACGTATAATAACAATGAATCAGTGATGATCAATAGAGTTTTAGTAGTTACAGAAGTCATTGCATCGTAATCAAACATACTACCTCGGGATTTAAATCGTTAACTTTCTCGATCGCATCCTCAACATTTCCACTTTGTACAGCCTTTTTAACAGCCATGCGATCCGTGATTGTTGCAAGATCAATATCTGCTGTTCCACAATAAGGAAAACAAAACTAAAACTCGAAGAACAGTAGTAACAGAGCGAGCACAAGAGTAAGCATTGATCTTCTTTATAGGATACGCTCAGTTCCCGATTCCATTTGGAATTTTTCAGCAGCTTCAACATAACCCTCAGTGACGAGAAAATTCATCACCAATTTATTCATGTCTTCTTTCCTTATTTTAACATCGTTTAATCGCTTTTCCCACTCTTCCCGTGTAATCACTTTCTTCGAGGTAGCCTGTCAGCAAAACAATTTGAATCGTAAATACATTCCATTACAATACAAATTGGAACATAATCCATTCACCGGTAATCTACTATGTCCCTCATACATAGTTCAATACAAATACGATGCTGACAGTTTCTGAACCGACTATCTTTAATCCCAATATATTTGGGGTCGGCTACAACCACCATCCTCTCTTCGAGTTCTACTTATTTCACATCCAACTAATGCACGCATCCCTTGATATACATCCTACATAGCCAAATCACCATAAATAGTTTTCTCTCGACTTAACTCGGAATCAAGTAACCTCATTTCTAACTTCTCTTTTGAACTCAAATACATATTGCAATCATACAACCTTGATACAAAAACATCTCAGTTCTCAATCCATGACCCAATATTCAGTATGACAATTTAAGAGGAAAAAGAATATACTAAGCTAAGCTATGCGAAAGTTAGATTTATCTTTTATCTAGATTAAAGATTTAATTATTACAAATATATATATATATATATATATATATATATATAGTACAGTAAAAAAAATCATATTGCATAGCTAGCTTCTAGTTGCTTTCACAGCTAAAATTAAAGATTAAACATGTTTATTTTTCATAAAAGAATCAATGATCAAATTATCCCAAAACCATCAAAAAAAAAATATAAAGGAATTATACCATTTGTTCTTCAATTTCAGCTAGTTGACGAATCACAAACCAGAACAGTGACATCAGTGCTCCACCTTCACTCCCATTTTATTCCCAAATTGCTCAGCTATCCCTACAAAATATATTTATACATATAAAGAGAAGAACCCAGAAATTTCATATCAAAAAAGATTTAAGCTCTTTTTTTCATATCTGAAACTCAACTTAACAATTAGTCAACAAATAAAACCCCTTTTTTCCGACTGAAATTAGGAAAAAAAAATACCTTTGAGAAAGATGGATTGAGAAAATGATTGAAATTGCAATGATTGTATATACTTATATGAAATTGAAAAATACTAATAAAAAAAGGTTTTCTTTTTCTTGGGTTTCCAAATCTGTTCTCGTTGCGATCCCTTTCTTTTCTTTTATGTTTTGCTAAGCTGTAAATGTATACATATATTTTTTTTAGATTGATTGGGCCATAGCCGACATTGTTGAGACCTAAGAGTTGGGTTTAAGATTCTGGGTCTCAATCTATGGGGCCTCAAGCATATTTTTCATATTGAAAATGTTCTTTGATGATAGCGCCTTGCCCAACATTAGATTTGTTGATAGGTCTGATTGGTTCGGATTGCAATTCGAATATAATCCAGACGAACCTTTTCGCTATTCATTTAATATTGAACTTTTAAGAAAATTATTAATATTATATATATTTTGTAATTAAATTTAAATAAAATTGCATTTGAAACCTAGCCAAGTGCGAACTAAAGCCAAATTTATCTTGTCTTGTCCAAGCTTGATGAGATTACCTCAGCTATAGCATTATCCCCTAGCTCTGCCATCCTAACTCTGTTAGCATGGCTCCGCCACAAACACGTTATGTCAAGATTTTAATAATATTCAAGTCAACCATCTTTGACAAATAATCTATACAATAAGACAATTACTATTTGGTCTAGTTTAAGAGATCTCACATTGCTCACTTAATAAAGATATTGGAAGGGACTTACTAGGATGTCCTATTTGGTCAACCTATTTAAGCTCTCTTTCATCTTAAGAATAGATAAGTTCACTTATCTCTTACCTTACAATCTCTCTCATCTACCAATCCTCTCCTTTCCCTCGTCTCTCTCCATCTTGTTCCCCATCTTCTCTATTAGCACAATACTGCTATCCTCTTAAGTAGGAAGAACCATCCAGGGGCGAAGCCGGGGGCTGCAATGGCCCCGGCCCCTAAAATGTAAAATTATTTTTTAAACTCTTAAATTTTTAAAAAAATTTTAAATTAGTAAAAATAAAATTACACTTTGACCCTCTAAAATTATAAAAATTCAATTTAATCATTTACAAATTATAAAGATATAAACTATAAAAATTTAAAATTTCATTTGGTCCCTTTAAAAAAAAATTCTGGCTTCACCTTTGGAACCATCCTTGATCTCCGCCACATCCTCCTCCAAGCTACTTCCCTATATCAATAGAACATATCCATAATAAATACATCCTCTTATCTGAAATTTGTATTTGGTTTTTCAAGAATGTAACCCTAAATGTGATGCTGATGATGATAAGTTCCTTTACCATTTGGACATAAGTAAGTTATATTGTACTTAAAAACTAGTTAAAAAAAATTCAAATTCAATTCCATCATCATTAAGCTTCTTTCTCCCCAGTTTCTTTAGAGTAGGAATAGCATAAAGAGGAAGCGGTCCTCTCCGCCCATAATTAATTATTATTTAATTTCTTCAAAAATTATAAAATACATTTTTATTCCCATTATCAAAGATTAGTTGGCCACCTTCCAAAGATAAAACCCATTGCCATCATCTTGTTAGAGGTTAAAAACCAAACCAGTTCTTATAAAAAAAAAAAAAACCTAACCTAGCAATATAAGAAAAAAACCATATAGGCATTCACAAAAGACAGATAAGATGCCTCCCTCCATAAATATATCTATTTATTTTCTATATTGACTTGTCTTATTACAGTAAGTAATGTTTGACTTTGTCATTTTAAGTATACTTTTGTTGTTATTGTTGTTTCAGGCCAAAAATCTAGCTCCTCTCTCCTGATACTTTGCATGCAAATAATAATAATAATAATAAACAATTAAATTTATGAACAAACCCCAAAACTAGTTTTCTTTCAATTTTTTTTTTAAATTTTTTATTTGTAAAAAAAAAAAGTGTTCACTTTTTTACAGACAAAACGTTTGGAATTTGAATTGGCTTTGTCATTCTCATGTATACATGTTTATATTTTGTATGTTAGTCCAACATCATTATTATTACCATTGATTTTGTTCCATTCAAGACTTTGTAAAGCTTTTCCTTTTTTGTGTATATATTAGCTTCTTGGTCTAATAATCATGCCTCCAATTTGCTGTGGTCTGTCATCAATGTCAATGTTATTTGGTAGCAAATCAGTAAAACTTGCCCAGGTACGTAATTTTTTTTCAGACACAAGTAATATATGAATCCATATAAAAATTAATCGAAAATTCGATATTTTTCGCAGCGATTAAAAACGTATCCGAAGTCGATGGTAGACAAGAATTCGCAGAAAACGATGCGTTCTCGTTTCAAAAAGGATAGCTCATCTCAACCGGCATGTAATTTCATTCTTATAATGGAACTTAGGAAAAAAGTTGTAACCTTTCGCGACATTATTGACCTACCACCTTGTAGTACCTCGGTTTCAACAAGTCAGGTATTATCAACATCTCCAATTTTGTACAATTTTTTATATTCAATTTAATCCTTTTGAAAACCCCCTCTTTTATCTTACATCGCTTAAATCCTGAATTTCTGCAGTTGTTATTAGGAACATTGAGAGATCTCCAAAAGTTCTACCCTGGAAGCTTACCACATTTCCACAAGTCAGAACTGAAAAGATTACCACTTGATAAGGTTTGATTTGAGCAATTAATAATTTGAGTAAATTGGACTCTTTTAACAATTTAATTTATGTCTATTTTGAAAATGAGTATATAAGAATAATTAATCATAACATTAATATTTTTTCATCAATTCTACGTAATTTTAATTGATATAATAATAAATTTAGCCTTCAAAACTTACAAATTTAAATCGATTAATATATGTTTCAAGCTAATTTTTCTTATATTTTTAAATTGATAATGATTAAATTGTTTCAATTTTTGAGAGAAACCAATGTGTTGAATATTGATTTATATCATATAAACTAACAATCTATATGAAAAAAATTGCATAAACAGATGTTGATATACTTTTGCAAGGCATTGCAAGAACTTGGAGATAACACATCAAAGATGAATGATGAGCGGATAAACAAAAATAAATATGATATATATGAGAACGACAATTGCAAAAATGTTGATAAACTAAGTACGTAATCTCCTCGAATGGGTTTTTGATTTTCTTGATTTTTATTTTGTTTATGACATCTTATTCATTTTTCTTTTTTTGGTAGTTGAATTTGCCATGGCGGAACTCAATGTGTTGATCAAAATGGCGAGAGAGCAATTCGATATAGCCGCCCCCGACGACGAGGGGGGCGGAAACAAAGGGTTGTATCCTAAAACTAACTCGTTCAAGAAGGAAATGAAGAAATCTTGTTCGAAAATAAGCTCCGGTTGCCCTTCCCCAACATCGGTCATCCCGGAAGTGGCGACTGATGAACCGAATTCTTCGTCCGTTACATTCTCTTTTAGGGTTCAATCGGTGGGAAAATTGAATTCGACGGATGTTAAGCGACTCAAGTTACATATATTTCCGAGTTTTGGGCTTCAGCTTCCCAGTTGTTTGAACCCGAAGAAGATCGCTAGTGTCGGAGACATCAACGTCGACGATGAAGAAAAAGAAAAGAAAGAGGCAAAGGGTGATGATGGATCTTTAGTGATTAATTCAGAAGAAAAGAAAGAAGCAAAGGGTGATGATGGATCTTTAGTGATTAATTCATCCATTGTTGACAAAGACGAAGGTCACATTGATGAAAATAAGAGACTAAAAGAGCCGGTTTCTAGTGATGATAATACTAAAAATGGTAATGATGGATGCAATGATACTAAATTAGCTCCAACAACAGCTGAAGTTTCACCGTCACCAGCACTATCGGCAGAAGTTTCATCGACGATAACGTCTCCGCCGCCGCCGCCGCCAGCTTCCTTGCAGCCGAAGGAAGAGGTAGTATCAGGAGGACCACCATTGTCCCCACCCCCGAAGTTGGATCCAAAAGAACCAGAAGTGCCCAAAACTGAAACAGCAATCCCACCGCCACCTCCTCCTCCGGGGAAGTCAACTTCGGAGGCACCCGGGGGACCCCCTCCTCCGCCACCTCCAGTACCTTCTGCATCAGGAGGAGGAGCAGCACCACCACCAGCACCCTCACTATCCAGAACGCTTACGAAAAAATTTGGACCAACGCCACCACCACCGCCACCCGGGTCACAGGCAAATGGGGGGGCTAATCCGCCCCCTCCTCCGCCTCCCGGAGGAAAATCTGTCCGCACTAAGAAAGGAGGTACTAGATTGAAGAGATCAAGTCATATGGGTAACCTATATAGGAATCTCAAGAGCAAAGTAGAAGGATCTCCAATGCAAGGCAAAGCATTTGGTAAAAAAAAAGGTGGTGGTGGTGGGGTTAAAAACAACAACAGTGGGCAAGGCATGGCTGATGCATTAGCAGAAATAACAAAGAAGTAAATTTCCGATACTCACACTCCAATCTAAATAATCCGAATAATATAAGTCACATTGACTTACCATATTTATTCCTTTTGGTCTCAGATCAGCTTATTTCCAACAAATTGAAGAAGATGTTGAGAAGTATTCAAAATCAATCTATGAGCTCAAAGGTGCCATCGGAAAATTCAAGACAAAGGACATGAACGAGTTGCTTCAGTTCTATAAAGAAGTGGAATCCGTTCTCGAGAACCTAACAGATGAAACTCAGGTAATTTCGAGCTCGTGTAATTTTAAGTTTGTTATTAAAAGTTTTTTGAATTTGGGTTATTTTGATTTGGTTTATTATAAGTTTTGATAATTTCAAGTTGGGGTCGGTTTAAATTTATTTCTAGTTCAGATGATTTTCGAGTTTTGGTTGATGATATTTTATGATGAATTTCAAATTTAAGTTTGAGTTAGATTTAAGGTAATTTTTAAGGATATTGCAAGTACAGTACAAATCAACAATATTAATATTAGATTAACTAGAATTAATTTTGACAATCAAAATCGATGTTTAGCTTCCAGATGTTTATGGATCGCAGGTTCTAGCAAGGATTGAAGATTTCCCAACAAAAAAATTGGAAGCTTTAAGGACATCTTCTACACTTTACTCTAAATTAGAATCAATGATTAAAGAACTCAAGAACCTGAAGATTGAGCCTCCTTTGCCACAACTACTTGACAAGGTTTCTCGTTCCTTCACTAAGGTACCATTCTGGCCATATTACCTGAAAATTGTAGGACCGTTTCGTCCAGTATTGTTTTTTGGTGAGGGTTTAGCTACGCCATCCTGCTCTATGAATCTGTAACATGCCATGTTTTCAAATCCTAGAGTTTTTTTTAGTGTTGGAAGACAAAACCCACATTAAAAAAATAATATTGGACTTGTTGAGGATATAGTCCTAAATAAATTTAGTGTTGGAAGACAAAACCCGCATTAAAAAATAATATTGAACTTGTTGAGGGTACCGTCTTTGATATCATTCCATTCAAAGCCATTTTCCAATAACTCATTAAAATGCTTAAGTTATGTTACAATTTTCAGATCAAAGGGGACATAGATGCTTTGGAGCGAACCAAAGATGAAGAAGCCAAGATATTTAAGGGCTACAATATTGAATTTGACTTCCAAATTATTATGCGAATCAAAGAAACAATGGTTGACGTTTCCTCCGATTGCATGGAGTTGGCATTGAAGGTAACTGATCCAAACTCTAATCTTGTTAATGTAGAGACGAGTTAGAGCAGTTTGAGAATTCAACCGAGTTAAACTTTGAGTATCTTAATACTTAGCAGCTCATGAGCTTAATATATTGAAAATTTTCAAATTTATCTCGAGCACAATCACAAATAATCGAGCTTGAAATTGAATACGAAAATTGATTTTGTTCTATACTTATTAAACAAGTTTAGCAACTTTAAGCAGATTAATTTTTTCTCGAATTGAGCTTGATCCTAAAGAATGAAACTCAATAGAGCTTGAATCGAACTTAGAAACCTGAATTTCAAATTGAGCCCTAACTTCTTACGATTTTTAACTCTACCCTCATAATTGGATTTTTTTACAACTTGGGCTTAGCTTGACTCAATTATACTCGTGTGTGTATATGTCGAGCTTATCATAATTGGATTTTCCATTCTATTTTTTTGGGACTTATTTCAGGAGAGAAGAGAAGGTGATGGGCAAAACAAAAATGGCGGCGTTAAGTTGCTATGGAGGGTTTTCCAATTCGCTTTCCAGGTTTACACATTTGCCGGTGGACATGATGATCGTGCCGAGAAGTTGACACAAGAATTGGCTCAAGAAATTGAGAAGGAAGCCGAAAACCAGTAATTAACCAATCCGATCCAATTCCTTTTAGAAATATATAAACCATCTCAAGCCCGATTTTATTTATTACTTTAGGTCTCAAACCCTTATATTAATTGAATTGGGATTTGAAGGTTTAGGTTATTTTGTCAGCTCTATTTAGGAATTATAATTAGGGTTTAAGTTAAACATGTCAAAATTAAAACCCAAACATGAGAACTTAACTCGATAAATTTGAACCAAAATTGACCCAATTTAATTTAAATATAAAAAGTCAACAACTCTAACATATTTAATCAAACCATAAAACTATTTTAAACCCAAAATAATTTAGAATTGAAATAACTTGAAAAAGTAACGTGAGAGACTTAAACCTATAATAATTCAATTTGAGAAACTCAAACTTAAACAATCCAAACCTAAAGTAATTCAAAAATATATATATTAAAAACCAGATTGACTCAACTCAAAACAAACTATACCCACCTATTTAAGAGTTCTAATTTACACGAAAATGTAAAATTATTAATGTTTCCTTCTGTCTTTTCTTTTTTCAGAAATGAGGCGACACCAACACCAAGAAGAAGGAAAAATAAGCCACGAAGAATGGCGTCTCGAAAGAACACGTGTCCAACTTGTAAGACTGGACTTACTTAGTTGGAAAACATCACAGTTTTGTTTTAACAAATCCGTTATAAAACGGAATCGTAATTTTTCTAAATATGAGATTGGAGGGTTACACTTTTGGTGTAGATAAGAAAGAAAGGATTGTACAAAATGACTTTAAATTTAAACATTCAACTTTGAAAAAATCAAATTTTAAAATTTAAGATGAAATTATTGATTAATGTGATATTAGACTATTAAAATAAATAATATCCCTATTTTATATAATTCTTTCTTGTAAATAAAATATTGAAAAAGAAATTTGTACATTCATGATTCATATGAAATGTTTTCAAATGAAAACCATTATCAATTTACGTTATGTTTGGGAGAGGAATATGATTTTTAAAATTTAGATTTTAAATTCCTTTATTATATAATTTGTGAGAATTAATTGTTTTGTACATTATATATGTGATTTTAAACAATTATATAAAGCATGAATAATAAATTTCTCTAAATATTTACAGTAACTTTAATTTCATTACAGAATAAGTATATACACCTTTTATATGTATTTTTTCATACAATTTATATTATTTTAAAAATCCGAAAATTGTCCTGAAATATTTTTTTTTTAAAATCAAACAAAACCAAATTTTATTTTCATTATATTTTCAGAAATTCAAGTGTACCACTAGAGAATTTTGTATGAATTCATGCAAAGAAAATTGGGGATTAAAATGTGCACCCTAATGACAAATCTCAAGATAATTATTAATTAAGGTTGACTCTGTTAATAAACCAAAAAAAAAAAATGCAACTCATGTTTATACTTTGAAACTAACCCATTTTTTCTAACATATGACGCATTACCTCAAGAAAGAAAAATGCAAGTGGCTTCAATGAAAATTGTGATATTAGGTGAGCAAAGTATACTTTTCTTTAGGGGTTAGATTACCCATTTAATTTGACTTATCTGATTTATTTTGTTAGTATACTTTTCTTTAGGGGTTAGATTACCCATTTAATTTGACTTATCTGATTTATTTTGTTCATTTATCTATTTATTTTCAAATTTAATTTTTATATTTTAATTTAACTTTAAAGATGATAATTAGACGAGATAAGTAGTTTTTTGCTCGCCTCAATCCCGACATGATATGTTGATTCTATACCTCAAAACTTACGTGACTTTTTAACTTTAATATAATTTTGCCCACTCCGGATTCAACCATAAAAGTAAATGATATACAAAATCCAACTCGAAATCTAATTTTTATTCAATCCATTTAATCTAATCTAAAGTGTTATTTATCAATAAATCAAATATAAAATCAATATTAAAAATATTTTTATATTTTTATTAATGGAGTTTCTCAAATTTTACTAACAAAATTCTAGAGGCGACAAATGTTCCATTTAAGATATAATAAAAAAGTAAAAATTTAAGAATTAAAAATTGTAACGATATTTAAATCTTGCTTGTAAAAGTAAAATATACCAAATCATGTCCTAAAGTTTATCAAATGTTGAATCATAAATCGATGAAAGTTCCGCTAATTCCCTTGATTATAGAAACTATCACAAATTAGTCTTTCTATAATTAAATAAATTAATTTAGTTCATAGACTATTAAAAACCAAATATTGTTAAAGTGTAAATTAAAGCTTTTTACCCAAATAATATTTTTAAAAATTTAATTAAGAAAATAGTATGAGAAATAGATTAATTACGAAAATAAGCATTTGTTATAGTGTTCCGCAGGTGTCGCATGACATATTGGCGGCCCTAAACTAAAATATAATGACCTAAAATATCTAGGGACTTGATATGCAAATTTTCCATTTAAATTGGCTGCTGGGAAAAGCTTTGCAACCAAACTTTAAATAGGGTAAATTGTTTCATAAACTCTCATTGTTTATTATTTTTCTTTTATTCCCCTTCAACACCAAAAATAAAGAGGCCTCTTACCAATTAGTCCAAAAAAAATTTTCTACCAAAAAGTTCTTTTGTAAAAAAAGCCAATTCCAACTGATTTTTCAAAAATAATTTTTTTGTTCATATTATATCTGACATAACAATTATCGACATTGATTGTAGTTTTCTTTTGCTCACATTATATTTGGAAACTATAAATTTAAGTAATAATTGTAATTTATACATAATAAGAATTTTCTAAAGCTTTTATATTATACTACAATATGTCTGTAAACCAAATTGATAATAAAATTATAATTATCCTTATTACCAATTTTATTTATGGGCACACTATAAAATTATAATTATAAAAGTTTTAGAAAATCTTATTATGTATAAATTATAATTACTAGTTAAATTTATAGTTTCAAAATATAATGTGAACAAAAAAAACTACTATCAATGTCGTTAATTTTATGTCGATATAATATGAACAAAAAATTATTTTTGAAAAATAAATAAAATTTATTTTCAGTTGGAATCGGCTTTTTTTTACAAAAATGCTTTGTGGTAGAAAAAGTTTTGGACTAATTGGTAAGAGACCTTTCTATTTTTCGTGTTGAAGAAGAATAAAAAAAAATAATAAACAATGAAGGTTTATCAAGCAATTAACCCTATTTAAGGTTTGGTGCCACCACACTATCAGGCGACACCTTTGGGAAATTTACATGTCAGGTTCTTGAATATTTTAGGTCATCACATTTCAGTCTAATGCCGCCAATATGTCAAACGGCACTAGCAAAACATTGTAGCAAATGCTTATTTTTGTAATTAATCTATTTCCATACAATTTTCGTAATTAATTTTTTATATATTATTTGGGTAAAAAATCCGTACATTAAATATTTATTATTTAAAAATGACATGATTTTTTTATTTGCAGTCCGTTTCACTTGTAAGCAATAAAACTTCTAAAGTATATATTAGTTAACTATATGTTAAAAAATTTGGTGCATGGTATTGTGACTGTAATAAAAGTAATTAAATTAGTCTCTTTATTATTAAATATGGATCAATTTATTTCATGTACTATTAAAAAGAATCAAATAAGATCAAATTATAACAAAGATAATATTTACTATTTAAGAAATGACATGAAAAATATATATTTTTCATTTGCTATTCAACTCCAAATAAAATGTTGCACTTGCATAACTATAAAAATTTCAAAACATTAACTATCTATTAAACAATAAACAATATTTTTAGAGAATAAATGTTAATTCTATTAAAATTTAATTTTATTTAATTTTTTAATAATAAAAAATTAAATTAATCTATTTAATAGTAAAAGGGTGTCTTTTAACTCCTCCCTATAATAGAGAGATTTCACCATCGCAAACAAAAAAAATATATGTCTCCATATTTTTTATTTTTTTTATTGCTAAAACAAGATATAGTAATAGCACATCTCAATAAATAAACAAAACATGAGACAATTAATAATTTCGTGTGTAAAAAAAACATGAAACTAATAGATCAATCTCGAGCAAACTCAATTTTGATGCCACCAATCTTAGCTAAACCCTTACCAAATTTAGGCACCAAAGTGACCACAACACCATCATCATCCTCAGCATCCAATTCCTCCAGCAAATCCGTCAACCCTAACCTCAAAAATGTCGCCATTTTCTTCCCATGCTTATGTTTATGCGGAACGTTGACGAAACTCCCCGCGAATTCAGTGTTGTTTGGTCCGATCACCGTGTCATCTTCATCGTTAATGTACACATCAAATTTCACCACTTGATGTCGGTCGAATTCGATGTTCTCAATCACCAACACCTCCTCTTCTTCTTCTTTTTCTTTTCTACTCCTTGATTTCTTCGGCCTCGCAACTTCGAGGCTGACGATATCGTCTAAAACGAGAGGGAACTTAACAATTCTTACAACCTTTTTCTTTGTCTCCGCTGCATTGGCAACTCCCAAAGCTCTTTTCACTTTACTTATAACCCTTTTAGGTGTTGGCTTGGTTTTTATCCAAGGGATTTCGACGTTTTGATACTCGTATCCTAATTTCTTAGTGTCAAGGCAATCACGAACCTTAACACGTACAAGATTAGCATTTTCATCGTAGAAAAGAAAAGCCGAATCTAACCAATCCGAGTCGGTGAAATCAGTTCGTTTCCCTCCCAATGTCTTCCAAACCGACCACACCCGGTCCACATTTGAGTGATGAGCATAAAAAATAGGGTCTCTCCCGGCCGAATAAAAGTTCCCCATGTTCTCAAAATTCTGTTGCGTATTGTCACCGCACCAAATGTGGACCGGTCCGTGAGGGATGTTCTCAAGGGAACCGGCACCGGGGTCAGGTTCCTCCCCGGCACGATAAGCATTCCCTAGGAAAAGTTTAGCAGTTTTCCCATTAGACACCATTTGTCTATACATGACGTTGAGGTTACTCGATATCTGATCTTTACTTGACAAGGTTTCATCAATGCCGTTGTAATCGAGATCGAGGAGGGTCGGCGGTTTATGACTGGCGTTACGAAGCTTATCGTAGAGGGGAGAATTAGGGTTTGCATAAATAGCAGGCATTTGCATGCCGGCCGGAGAATCCCAATTCCAAAATGGCATTGCAAAAGTTGGATCATCAATCAATTTCCCCAATATTTTTTCAAAGAAATAAAGATAAAATCTATGAAAGGGGAAAAACAGCCATGAATTATGAACTTGAAGATCAAGATCAGGGAACCCTAATTGATGATAAGCTCCATCACAATAAGCACAATGAACATTTGCTTGTTGCATGAAACTACGTGGATCACTAGCAGGGAGAGCTTTCATTAGCTCAATGGCCTTGGAAAATTTAGCCAAGTAATCACCATTAACTAAATGAGCTGCTGGTCGAGTTCGTAATGGGGCATTCGAAGGAGGGAGGACGAAATCCACGATTTTCGTCGACTGCGGTGGGCAACAATTGATGTTTGCAGCACCGGTAGGTAGGTCCGGTCGACCGCAATGAGTGAAGTTCGGGCCGGTGATTGGCTTCGCGAATGCTAACGATTCGTTAAGCGATGATACGCCGTAAAGACCTCCAAGGCCAAGGAGAATGTCTCTTCTATCAAACTTGTTTTGATCATCACCATTTGTGGCTTTGCATGACACTGGTTTGGATATGAAGTTTGGCTTTCGTTTACCAGGTATTGAAAGTTGGGAAGTTTTTGGAAGGAAAGAAGTGGTGGTGCCGCCGCTGCCGCCAGATATGGCCACCGATGGTGGTAAAAGAGAAACCATACTTTGGTCTAATGACAAATGTGATCTATGAAGTATGAAGATGAAAGGGAGGTTTTATAATGCATAAAATTAGACTTTATGGTAATGCACGTTAGAGAATTTCTATTCTTTGACAAATGTTAAAGACAATTTACAATATGCACGCCACCTTGATCCACTATATTGTATATTTTATACTTTTATCTAATTTTTAACAAAGGTTGGGTTATATTTACTTGTTTTGATATAATATTTAAAATTATATATTGTCTCTCTCTAGTCTATAAATAAGAAAATAATGTACTGCAGCACACTTAAACTCACATCCTTTTATATTAACAACAATACCTATAGATTAAGATTTTAGTATATGTTAATCAATTGTTAACTATTCATACTTTCTAACTAATGTGAATTTGGGAATATTGTTTTTTAATAGAAAGCCTAAATATAGTAATATTTTTGACATATGATAATAACAATTTGAGGTGATTAGTTGAAACTTAATGAAGAAGATTAGTTACACCTAATCCATTATTAAATAACCTCGTAAATTGTTTTCTCTAAAAAAAAAAAAGAAAAGTCAGACATTTGTCTTAAATAACATGTGGAAACACCACATCCTTGCCTGTTGGGGTGGATTTGTTTTTCTTTTAATATTGCATTGCTTTTCATTATTTTATCGATGTTCAAATGTGGTTGTTTACTTTTCAAATTAAAAATATAAATTTAATTATAATCACAGTTTTAATTTTTATTTTGAGAATGTTTTTTGTAATGAGTATTTTATTTTAAAATATTACACAGTGAATTTTTAAAAAAATAAAGGATAAATTTTAAAATATACATGAACTTTGATTTGGTATAATTTTACATATAAAATTTTAATTTTGATTCAAATGTACGTACTTAAAAAATAAATATATTGATATATATATTAGATAAATATAATTATTTTTGTATGTAATATGTAAATGTAAAATGATGTTATATTCATAATTGTGTTAGTGGTTAGTGAAAATTAAATAAAATCAAAATTTCATGTATATAATTGTACAAAATCAAAGTTCAAGTATAACATTATAATTTTGAGATTTGTCTCAAATTTTGACAGTGTTAGCAATTAAACCTAAATTTTGAAATATACAGAATTAAAAGATTAAATTTTTAAAAATAAAAGTAAAAAAAAAACTAAATTACAAATAAAAAATGAATTCAGGGACTTGTAGTACGTAGTATATTTTAACCTATTGACAACTAATGTGATCGTGGTAGGTTTTGCTTTAAATAGTTGATGTAAGTAATAAATTTATTTTTTGAAGTGAGATTTGTTTTCGTCAGCAATTTATTCTTTTGTACTTACTCTAAATCATCTACTTTGTTCTTTGGATTTGATATAAAAATAATTAAGATGAAGAATTCATATGTTTGTTTAATAAATACTATAATTTATTCTTATAGCTAAAAATAATATTTTATATATCAATTTTATTTTGAAAAATAGTAATATTTTATATATAAATATATATATATATATAAAAAAGATAACGTGGGGAGTTTTTTTTAAATACTCATTAGGAGTCTATAGTTTAAATAGGAAGTTTTTTTAAACATTAATATTATTATAGATTCTTATCCTAGTTAACTTTTTTATTTAATGTTTAAAATTATTTATAGCCCTCATTAACCCTTAAATAGGAGTATAATGTATTTCAGCGTATTCAAATCCATATCTTCCTATACTAATAATAATACCGATATAAATCAAACTAAAATTCAATCAACTAAATAGGCAATTTTAAATGAGTAGATTAAATTTTAAAAATTATATTAAAATTTTAAATCGATGCATTAATTTAATGAGAAATTTTATATATAATATGATAAAAGAAATCTAATAAGTTTTAGGTTATGTGACATCCAATTTGTAAGATGACAAAATTATGAAAATATGTAATAAAAAGAACATGGATAAATGGTATACTTTTAGAAGGAAAGCATAGTTTTTTTTTTTAAATGAATAAATTGATTTATTCAAAGATTTTATATAAAAATATTAAAATTCAGAACAATTTTATAATAACATTTGTTACTCTTTCTCTTTTTTCTCCGCCAATATGCATAATTGAAACTAGAAAGTTAGTGAGAAAACTCAACCAGCTTTTTAGTCAAAATAACAAAACAGCCGAATAAACAAAGAATAAAAACATTCGTCATTCAACCCAACTTTTAATGACTAATCAAACATATATCACCTTCGAACTTTAAATAGCTCTAATCTTCTCACCTCAACAATAGCCAAAGTACAACCATACTATTACCTTGCATCTTAACCACCGAGAATGTAGCAATTTTTCTATTGAATTGGTAGCAAATTACTTACAACACTAGCTAAAATAGAAGTTTGAAGATAATATAGATAAAAAAATCAATATAGAACTTATAGATGGGCCAATGTAATGGTATTAATAATGATATTACTACATATAAAACAAATACATTTAAGAATATTTATCATTAATTTATATCATATTTATGTTTAAGGGTTATTATTATTGAGTTATATGTCATCCTTCAATTGAATCCCAACTCAATTGAATAATTACCAAAAACCCTTCCTTTTATAAAATAACAAATATTTTTTAGGATATTTTTGTCATTTAAATCATATAAATCTAAAAATGCATTTGATAAAATTTGAAATCGAAACACTATACTTTTCAATGTATTTATTATTTTAACTAAAACTTTATTTGATCTTTAAATTAATTTTTATAAATATATTTGTTACATAATTTTTTTTACCTTATATGTCATAATCATATATATACACACTATAGTAATTTGATGTTTCAGTATATTTGCCATTTATCAATATATAAAATTATCACGTAATTATTAATTAATTTAAAAAATAATTAAGAATTTAGAATCAATTAATTTAAAATACGAAATCTCCATCATGAATTACTTATCTAATAGACGTATTTTTTAATAATGCTATGATTTTTTCTTTTCCTACCAAATTTATTATTTAAAATAAATTAATTTCTTGTATTAATTATGACCTACATTATAAATTTAAAAGACATTTTAATTAGGATCTACATTATATTTTAAAAGTTAACAATTCATATTAAAATTTCAAAATAATCATACCTAATACATATTATAATTAAACATAACTATTTGATCAATAATACTAATACATATCCCATGCATAATCCATCGGAGGAGCTATTAACTGCGATGCAGGAGGATAGGGATAGCTATGCTATAGCTCGAGAAATTGTGTTGTAAACTTTTCTATTCAATTTTTCTCTTTCTTACTATGTTTAAAAAAAAAATACAAATTACCATCAATGCTAATATTGTAATATTAATACTAGACCTCTATCAATCAACTTGTGTTTTTGTTTAATATATTAAATTAAGAATACACATGTGAATATAAAGTTGCCTAAACAGATAAACTTTTTTTAAAGCTAAATTCATTAATTTATTCAATGACTAAAATCATACAATTTTGGAGGGAAAAATAACAACCACTCGTCGTAGATGGTGAAGGATAAGCTCCATCAACACAACAAAGACTTTAGTCTTAACATGAATAGAATATTATGACACGTTGACAATTGATTTTAGCACAACTCAAGCACAACATATCTAGAGTGATTGCAAGCACTTAATATGATAAGGAAATCAACCCTAAATAGTCCAGCGGCAAGTAAAAATCGACAAAAGAATTGTGCATTAACCAAACTAGAAAGGACAACAACAAAACCATCCTTAAAATCACTTGTAAAACTAAGGTTACGTGCATAAGCAAGATTAAAAAAATGTGCTACAAAAACAGACAAAAATTTCTAAAACTGAAAACTTATTAAACAATGAACACTACAGGAAAATAGACTTTTAGCGGTGCTATTTTTAGCCTTTAGCGGCGCTTTTAGGCGCCACTAAAACTTTTAGCGGCGCTTTCTAAAACGCCGCTAAAGGTCAAGGCTTTTAGCGGCGTTTGTGGGAAAAGCGCCATTAAAGGTTAAGGCTTTTAGCGGCGCTAAATGCCGCTAACGGTCAAGGCTTTTAGCGGCGTTTGTGGGAGAAGCGCCGCTAAAGGTCAAGGCTTTTAGCGGCGTTTGGGATAAAAGCGCCGCTAAAGGTTAAGGCTTTTAGCGGCGTTTTTCCCACAAACGTCGCTAAAGGTCAAGGCTTTTAGCGGCGTTTGTGGGAGACGCGCCGCTAAAGGTCAATGCTTTTAGCGGCATTTGTAGTGAAAGCGCCGCTAAAGATTGAGGCTTTTAGCGGCGCTTTTCCCACAAACGCCGCTAAAGGTCAAGGCTTTTAGCGGCGTTTGTGGGAGAAGCGCCGCTAAAGGTCAAGGCTTTTAGCGGCGCTTTTTTTACAAACGCCGCTAAATTTGGCAGATTGTAGTATTTTTTTCACCAATATCCAACCCTTCCTGCATTAAAATCCAACCAAATACAACAAATATAATATAAAATGCACCAAAAACAATAAATTTAACATAAAAATACAACCAAAAATATTAATTCTAAATGATACTTCAAATTTAACTAAAGATATATGATATAATTAATAATAAAGTATAATTTAAAATATTTTTACAATAATGTTAAACGTGACAAAACTTAAAAACATTCTTACAATAAGAAAACTAATGTCTAAGGCAATGGCTTTTGCGATTGTTGAAACATATGCATCATCTGCTGAAGCTGTAGCTGGAGGTCATCGTACTTTTTGCTCGTTGTTCTGCTACCATCGCTCGTGCCTCTGCCTCTCTCGCTGCAGCCGCTGCCTCCCTCTCTGCTGCCTCTGCTCTAAGTTGTTCTTTGGAGTTCTTCATATTTTCGTTGAACCTCGGCAATTTGCTCAACCGTGTTCGCTTGCATCCGAGCTATCTGGTCTCTTAACCTCCGAACTTGACTTGAGCTTGACTTAGGAAGGCATGTATTCTTGGGAGCGGATCCAAAATATTGGGTGGGTAACACCAGATCCTTGAAATCGAACCCGACCGTACCTTTCGGGACCCAAAACTTCAATGATAATTCATTATCAATGTTCTCAAGATTAACAAAACTATCACTCGAAGCAATCGCTTCATATTCCGCCTTCTTCTCCTTTAGTTTCTCCTAAAAATCAATTAAAGAGTTAGAAACGAAATATATAATAAAAAGAAATGCAACATAACTTAACATTTTTAAAACTACTAATGATGAATTGAATTAAACAATTATAATTAAAGATTATAAATATTTAGAATAAATCAAATATTATTAAGTGAATATACCATAATTTCTCCGACTTGGATGTCATAGGAGATCCATCTTTCTTCCTATCGTAATCTCAAAAAAGTGAAGGCGTCCAACTTTTGTCCGGATTTGACTTCCTACAATATAGTAGTAAGAATATTATTTAATAATAGAAAGTTATTAATATTTGAAAGAATTAATAAATTCATAATACCTCGGCCTCAGCTACAGAAGCAAAACTTCTCGACCCTGCCATGTGCGTGAATTTTTGTTTTTGCCTGCTGCTTGTTCCAACTCGCTCACAGTCCTACATAATAAAATTATTATTACATATATAGTAAACACTATATATAAGAGTTTGGAAATACACAATACCTCTCCTTTCTTTGAATTCCAAAATCTAACCGCATCTTCCCATTGATACCTCAGCATTCCTGGCGGAACATTTCTCAGTTTTTCCTCGAGGCTTATGTCTTTCTTAAAATATTGTTTCTTTAAAGTGCTTTTATTGTCTCTCCATCTTTTACCTAATGCCTTCTTGATATAATCATCGGAGACTTCTAAAGCAAATATCTCCTAAAAAAACATAAGTTTAGAATGTAAATATAAATGAAACTTAAACCAAAGTATTATAAATTGCATTCACATTTTGTTACCTTAATATTAGCGAGAGCCTGGTTTTGTTGCTATCGGGCATGTGATGCCATGATTCGTAGTTGATGGGCAACATATTTGCATTTCGTGCTAAAATGCCCAAATAGCCTGCTAAAAGTCGAGCTTCAGATCCATCAGTGACCATGAGTATTTCTACTTACTTTAACACGCTCGACAAGATCTAAGTCGTATAAATCTCTAAGTAGCGTCGTCCTCGAACTCTCAAGCGTCCCACCACTTTCAATTTGAAAAATGATATACTATTATTATAGTAAAATTGACAAATAATTCAATAATAAAAGTCAACACATGTAAAATGAACATAATATTACTTTGAAATTCTTCAGGCTCATCAAGTGTCTCCGGCACATTCGAAGATCCAACAACTGTCTGCTGTTCACTATTTCTTTCTTCCGAATTTGGAGTATTCTGGACAATACTTAAATCTCGTACTCTTCTTCTACGCATTTTTCCTGCAATACACATAAAATAATTAAAATTTTAGTAACAAATTACAACAATAGTAGTACATATAAAATAGTTAAATTATATAACATGACAAAGATTAAAATTATAATATTACATATAATTAAAAAATTGTAAAATCTTACTACATCATTATTCGTAAATATCTTCATCCACATCATGTCGAACCCATTGATGTTGTGTATTAGTACTAGGGATATTTTCATCTAAGTTTTGTTCTGGAAAAGGTAATGTTTCTGATCTTTCGACGATGTCATCTCTACTTCCATTACCCATGTCAAACAAGTCTCTAGGGGTGTTCCGGAGTACAACATACCAACCCTCATCAGTTGGATCTTTCGAATAAAAAACTTGTTTCACTTGAGAGGAAAATACATATGGCTCGTCCATCAATTGTTGTCCAGTGTGAATCAAGCGAGAGAAATTCACCATTGTAAAACCAAATTGATCTTTTTTAATTCCTCGACCAGTATTAACATCTGCCCAATCACACCGAAATAAGATAACTTTCCATCTGCCATAGTAATCCAACTCAATAATGTCAGTAAGAAGTCCGTAATACTCCACATTACCCTCAACCGGATTACTATCCCTAGCACTAGCATAACTTGTAATTGAAGAATTAACAACAACTCTACAATTTTGAGTTCTCCTCATTCTCTCGCGATACTTTGTATGAAATCAGATCCATTGATGAGGAAGGCACTATATCTTTTATTACTCTGTTGGACCTTGGGAAAGCCATTTAACTTCGTCATTGACGTCCTTCCCACTCTAAACCTATTGAATCGAAAGTAAATTAAATAATTAAAAATGTATTATGTAAAAACATTCTTATTTGATTAACTAAATTTCGCGATTATATGTAACTTATTAACTTTAGTTACATACCGTTTGACTTAACCATTCATGAAAAGATTCTGTGAATAACTTATTAATCTCTCGATGTTGTAATCTTCGAGAGCGTGCACGAGATCTCAAAATTTGTTTGTACTCACTATATTAAAAATAAGTTTGTTTAATTGGTTAGAAGATAAACAAATCAAAACGACGAATATGTAAGACAATTTTATAACTTACTTGCACAGCGGTTTAATTGAATCGTGGTTAAAAGTACATATCGATGTGCCTGTATCCACGATATATCATCTAATTCTACAATTTCAACTTTGCCGATTGGTTCTCCATAACTTTGAAATAAATAAGTTTCGGCCAAGTCATTATCATTGAGCCCAGCATTTCTACTTGGTCTATTCAATCGTGTTTCAGCATCTTCTAAATATCTAGAACAGAAGGTCATGCACTCTTCTGCCAAGTAGCCTTCAGCAATTGATCCTTCTGGATAACGCTTATTGCGACAATATGACTTCAATTTGCTTAGGAACCTAAACACGATATACAATATTTATCAAAAGCTGTAACTAAATGTATAGAGGTTTAGGGTTGAATACTTGAGAAATAAATTAGCACCTTTCTATAGGATACATCCATCGATAAAAAACCGGTCCACCAAGGATTGCTTCGTGAGGGAGATGGATTACCAAGTGCACCATAATAGTGAAGAAGGAAGATGGAAAGATCTTCTCTTCTCTAAATTGCATAAAGTCAAAGCCGCTCGATCCTGTACTTTCTCAAGTTCTTCGACATTCAAAACTTTGCCACAGATAGCTTTCATTATATTGGATAGTTCAATTATACAGGATGTTACATTTTTTGACATACAGCACCGTAAAGAAATTAGGAGTAAATCTTGCATCAAGATGTGGTAATCATGTGATTTTAATGAATATAATCTTCTATCTTTGAAACTCACACATCGAGATATATTTGACGCATACGCATCTGGGACCTTTATATTCTTCAACACCATGCAGAAAACTTCTTTCTCTTTCTTTGACATTGAAAAAATAGAAGGCGGCAACCGATATTTCCCATTCGGAAGTACTTGAGGATGAAGATCACGCGGATTCTCATGTCAACTAAATCAAGTCGGCTCAAGATTGTCTTTTGATTTTCCATCGACATTTAAAATTGTCCCAATTATGTTCTCGCAGACATTCTTCTCAATATGCATGACATCAAGATTGTGGCGTAAAATGTTGTGCTCCCAATAAGGTAACTCAAAAAAAATACTCCTTTTCTTCCACAACTCTGCCTCATTAGGATCATCATCTTCGTCAGATTCATCATCAGATTCATCCCTCGATCTTCTCCTTGTTTGCGTGATAGGTGGTTGATTCATCTTCCCGTAACTAAAGTTGATATCTTTTAACATAAACAAGATTTCAGATCCAACGGTCTGCTCAGGAGCTCCTCTGTACTCTTGATGCAGTCAAATAGAGTCCTCTGAAATCTAAATTTATGATTTTCATCTAACCACCGACGATGGCCCATGTAAGAGAACTTCTTCCCATTATACAACCACTTGAACAAGTTTTGCAAGACAACAAGGACAGCATAACGTCCTTTAGTACTCCAACCCGATAAATTAGCATAAGCGGAAATCATTAATTGTCCACAATAAAGTCATACGTAAATTAAAGTTCTCCTTTCTCAATACATCATATGTCTCAACACCGACCATAATTGTTTTAACTCTTCAATAAGTGGCTGCAAATAGATGTCAATATCATTTCGGACTTTTCTCTCGAGGATAATCATTGATAAAATAAATGAAGATTGCTTCATGCAAATCCATGGAGGCAAATTGTAAGGAACAAGCACTACTGAGCCAAGAAATCTTGCACGAAGTACTCATGATTTTAAATGGATTAAAGCCATCACCGCTAGCCCAAGCCTCACATTCCGAGGATCGCTTGCAAAGCTTGGAAATTTCTTGTCAAATGATTTCCAAGCTAAAGAATCCGCAGGATGTCTTAATAATCCATCATCGATCCGTTGATCATTATGCCACGTCATAGATTCTACTGTCTTTGAGGACATGAAAAGCCTTTGAAGTCTTGGTATCGGGGAAAATATCGCAAGACCTTGGTGGCTTCTTTCTTAATCGTGCCCCACCTTCATCCGTATTCACATCTTCTGTATTACTATTCATCCAACGAGACTTACCACAAACATGACAATATTGTTGGTTTTTTTTATCACCCCAGTACAACATGCAGTCATTTGGGCAACTATGAATTTTATCGTACCCAAGGCCCAAATCTTTTATTAGTCTCTTCATGTCTTGACAAGACTGGGGAATTTTTGCAAACGGAAACATCTCTCTTAGAAACTCTAGCGACATTGTAAAAGAGTTTTCGGTCCACCCGCAAACATTTTAAATGAAATAGACGAATGCGAAGGATAATTTGAATATTTTGATCCTCGTAAAGTTCTTCATTCATTTCATTAAGTAAATTGTAGAACTTAGCCGCTTCTTCATTTGGCTCCTCATTAGGTGCACTTGTTCCGTTTCAAAAAACATTTCCACCAATATTACAATCCTCGATATAATAAAGTCGGTGGAAACGATTGCTCACCATGACTACGCATATTAAATGCATCCCGCAACATATCTTCCATGTCATCTTGTCTAACATACCGATGGTAATCGATGATCGATCGGATAAGTCGGATTAATCGTTGAAGAAGTTCCACTAGATGTACACTCTCCATGGAAAATCCATTTTTATACCCCGAATAAAGCCATCAACAATTAGATGTTCGAGACAACTTCACGAAAATGCCGTAGATGTTGCCACACTTCTTACACGGCAAAGAATCATATTCTCTTAGCTTGCATTTTGAAATGCAAAATTTAGAAAAGTTTGTACTCCATTTTGATAGGCATTGCTTACCCTTGACAATTTCATCCAACTCCTATCTATTTTGTAGTTCTTGAAATCTAATGTTGACAACATATTACAGTTACTTAAATGTTCTCAATTGATTTAAATCATATCATGATACTAAATATCAAGTCTCTAATGGGTATAAACTAGTTTAGGCAAGTTGCAGGATTTTCGACTATAGATTTATGTATTATGTAAGTTAAGTAAATTTCGTAAACTAGTTATGTATGATATGATATATATTTAAGTATTATGTAAGTTATGTAATTTATGATATGATATATATTTATGTAAATTATATATTTATCTAAGTTATATAAGTTATGTAAGTTATGTAAATTATGATATAAAATATATTTAAGTATTATGTAAGTTATGTAAGTTATATATTTATCTAACTTATATAAGTTATATAAGTTATGTATGTTATATAAGTTATGTAAGTTATATATGTTATATAAGTTATGTAAATTATGATATCAAATATATTTATGTATTATGTAAGTTTTTATTTCACGATGTGGAAAATCACATGGATAATACATATCAAATATCAAGTATCTACAGGTAAGTAGCGGATTAAATAATATTTAATTAAATAATATTTATAAAAATTATTTTAATTAAATAATATACATGTCGTTCGCTTTTATTTGACAAATCACATGTGCGTTAAAATAGTCCACAGTTAAAATAATATATTTGTATATTAGATGGGACATATTAAATTGAAACATTTGAATTTCGAAGATTCATCATACGTGGCGTTGTTACACCTAGGAGGATCCATTATATCTTGTGACTCGATATAAGGCAACCCGTCAAAGTTTCCAACCTATATACTTTGAATCTTTAAAATATTTAAAATAAGGTTGGAGAGAAGGTCAACTATTGTTGTAATTTTGATAAAAAGTAGTTATAACTTTTAAAGAAATTTAAAATATTAAATATTAAAATAAAACATTATTAATATAAAAAATAGTAATTTGAATATAATAATATCAAAAAGAATCGTAGTTTAATTTTTATAAGTAAATTAGAAATAAATTAAGGTTATATAAATATTCAATAGTAAATGAGCTCGATAGAACTTTTTCAAGTCTTTTGAATTTTTAAGATTCATCATACGTGGCGTTGTTACACTTAGGAGGATCCATTATATCTTGCATTTCGATATAAGGCAACCCGTCAAGTTTCAAATTTATATACTTTGAATCTTTAAAATATTTAAAATAAAGTTGGAGAGAAGGTCAACTATTGTTGTAATTTTGATAAAAAGTAGATATAACTTTTAAAGAAATTTAAAAATATTAAATATTAAAATAAAACATTATTAATATAAAAAATAGTAATTTGAATATAATAATATCAAAAAGAATCGTATTTTAATTTTTATAAGTAAATTGGAAATAAATTATGGTTATATAAATATTCAATAGTAAAGGAGCTCGATAGAACTTTTTCAAGTCTTTTGAATTTTTAAGATTCATCATACGTGGCGTTGTTACACCTAGGAGGATCCATTATATCTTGCACTCGATATAAGGCAACCCGTCGGGTTTCCAACCTATATACTTTGAATCTTTAAAATATTTAAAATAAGGTTGAGAGAAAGTCACTATTGTTGTAATTTTAATGGACAAGCAAGCTACACGGTAATAAAATTAATTCATACCTATTCATACTTAAGTTGAATCAAATAATAATTAAGTTGAACCAAATATTTAAAATTAATTTGGAAACAAAATAGTTCTACTCCAAACAGATCTAGCAATTAAATCTTTACAAAATCGCAACCCCAAAATATTAATTTTTCCAAAATCATCATGATAAAACTATTATTGATTAGAATTTTGAAATAAATCCTACCTTAATAAAACGTACCTGGTCTACTCCACTCTCACCAGCAAACAGAGGCTGGAGTCAAAAAAGTAATATTTGTTAAGTAATTTAAAGTGAAAATGAATAGAAATAAGGAAAAATTTTAGCAACGAAACTTGTACGTACCTAGAACAAATGCCAATGGCTGTGGTGTATTTAGTTGCACCAAATATTAATTCAGGTGCTCGATAGTACCTAGAACAGATGTAAGATTATAAGAGTAGCACCAAATATATTTCAGTTTAAGAAAAAATATAAACTCTACCTATATCAGTTTTGCAAGTGCCTACTTGTACCAGGATCAAAGACACTGCCAATGAAGCTATACACCTTAGCAAAATATGGCAAAGCGCACGATAAACACGAAGTTGGATAGAAACATGAAAACAGACCAAAAGAATATCTAAAAAACAAAAATGGAATCACCAATAGTATGTAAACATGAAAATGCACAGCTTTAAACAAACCAACTTTGCATGTGCAGAATCATACTCCACAAAACTCATAAACATTAACTTCTCCTAACCAGAATACCAACTTTATGTTTGCAGAGGCCTTGATCAAAACTAACATAACTATTGATTTATAACTTATCTAATAAGAATCACAGAATATGCAGAAAGTACCTGAGCATTTAATTTAAAGACAACCATGTATTCGAAGGAAAAGAGCCAGAAAATGATCATTGTATGCAAAACCTGGTCTATATTTCAAAACTGGAGTAAAGCTTTCATCTAGTACCAAATACATACATATATAGAGACACAAACACACAGGCATACATCTTCCATTACCTAAATTTGTTTCTTGCAAATAAAAGATAAGTACCTAGAACAGATGTAAGATTATAAGAGTAGCACCAAATATATTTCAGTTTAAGCAAATATAGAAACTTTACCTATATCAGTTTTGCAAGTGCCCACTTGTACCAGGATCAAAGACACTGCCAATGAAGCTATACACCTTAGCAAAATATGGCAAAACTGCACAGTAAACACAGAAGTTGGATAGAAACATGAAAGCAGACCAAAAAACATCTAAAAACAAAATGGAATCACCAATAGTACGTAAACATGAAAATGCACAGCTTTAAACAAACCAACTTTGCATGTGCAGAATCATACTCCACAAAACTCATAAACATTAACTTCTCCTAACCAGAATACCAACTTTATGTTTACAGAGGCCTTGATCAAAACTAACATAACTGTTGATTTATAACTTATCTAATAAGAATCACAGAATATGACGAACATGTAAAGCATAAATTCATCTATGAATCAATACTAGGACTTGTATTTCAGATACAATAAGCAAGATTTATGAGATCCACAATTACATTACACAACCACCACAATTTTTCAGGAACTGAGAGTTTCATAAGTTTAGAATATGATATAAATTCCCAACTGTAAGACAAGGAACAGTATATTTTGAACAATTTCAATCCTTCAAATCAGATGACCCATTTCCATGATCAGTTAACAAAGCAAGCAGCAAAGCATAGGGTATAAGTGTTATCTCTTTGGTCTTTTAGCCCCATCCAAATTTGGAGAGATATGAAACTAGCTCTTTGAGAAGAGGATACATGAATCTACTATAAACCCAAATGCTCGGTGCATAGCAACAAAAAAGTTATTGATGAAAATGGTAATATAAAAATAAAGAAATCATTAGTTTGAAAGAGCACATATCATCAGTTTATTCCAAGTTAGGTTTCTCAAATATAAGATATATCATGCATTTAAGTCATACAAACAAGCTAAACTATGTCAACCAAGTATGTTCCGTCGCAAGTTGACATGGAAAATAATGGCTATCTTGAGGTAGGAAGTGATGAGATCGAGAGAACTTACATTGCGAGAAGCACGAAAATATAGCACCGGAACCCTAAATGTACTACTGTAAACTATTTGAAAGTCACAGAATGTAATTCATGATGATTGCTTTGAACCTAGACACCCAACAAGAGCATGATCAAAGTCACCAACAAAGAAACCAGCAACAAAACTAGTAAATCTCATGTTTTACTCCCAAGTTACACATGAAATTTTATATTTAATGCAATCAAATTAACTGGAAAACCAATAAAAAATATGTACCAATGTGGCATCATCAAGAACATCTTCGTTTCTGAACAACAGGTCTCTTCTTCCCGGTTTCAATTTGACTAATTTAATCAATATCTTCTTCCCGCACCCAAAAGAAAGAAGAAAAATAAGGGAAAATCACCTTTTGTTAAATAATCAAATATGATCCATTAAATGACTCGAGATGGACCTCATTTGGCACGGAAATACATATCTTTTCCGGTGACAAGTAGCCTTCCTCCTGCAAAAGTTAAAAACAAGTCGATTCCTTTAAAAGCAGTAAATGATTTTGCAACAAGAATTGGTCAAAAAAGGGTGAGAAGAGTGGTTACCTTAGGAGGAGCAAGCCAAGGATGTTTAGGACAAGGAAGCTACGACCATGGGGGAAAAGCTAAGTTACGACTTTCCCATTTCTGAGCAAACATGAATTTACATGAATTTACATGAATTTATCTAACACGCAAAGTGGAAAATAATTAGGGATTTCGGGGATGGGGGAACAAATTAAGGGAAAAGAAGGGGACTTGGGAAAAATGTTAGGGATTTCGGGTTTGGGGAATTAGGGGATGATTTGGGGAAAAAGAAAGAGGGGTTTTATGTTTTAGGGATTTAGGGAAGGAAGAGATGAAATGAGGGAAAATTACTTAGCAAAAATCGAAACTGATTTCGGGTAAAGGGCTTAAACCACAGGAGAGAAAAAACGACGCCGTTTCAAATAAGGAAATTTTGTGGCGTTTTCAGAAACGCGCCGCTAATGAGCCCTTTTGCGGCGTTTTCAGTAAAGCGCCACTAACGCCCTTTTATCTACACTACAAAACGACGCCGTTCTAATATGAGTTGTGGCGTTTATATTTCAAACGCCGCTAAAGCCTATTCATAGGAAACGATGCCGTTTTACTCTAATGTATATTGAAGTTTTATGGCGTTTTCTAAAAAACGCGCTATTTCTATATATTGCGGCGTTTATGTATAAACGCCGCTAATACGTGAATATTTTATAAAATTGATCAAAATTTAAAACTATATATATTTAGAATTTCTTTTAAATTATATCTAAATAATGTTCTTGTGATGTACAAAATATATATTTCAATCTTCAATATATTAGGTTTAGTACAAATTGCAAGAATATCATAAAATTCTAAATATTGGTTCAGTCTTCAATAATAATATACCTTAAATTTTACACCTCAAAATATAAACTTACACTCTAATTAAACCCTAACTATAGTTAAAATTTTATTTTGATTTAATACACATTTTAAAATACATATTATGTATGCATATAAATTAATTAAATAAAAACATGATGCTATTTATTATATCAAAATTAATTAAATATTTTACAAGAGCTAGATCAAATTACAGTTCATGTACACAATTGCACACTAAACCACTTTTCATATAAATATTTATATATTTTTAAAATAATAATTTATATATATTTATTTATATACATTTATCTTATACATTAAAATCCAAAATTATACTCTAAATTTAAAACCCTAAACTTCAGACTCTAAACCCTAAACCTTAGACCACAAACACAAAACCCCTAACCCCAAACGTTAAACCCCAAAATCATTCGGTAACCCCTAAACCAACCATAACTCCTAGACCATAAAGCCCAAACTATAAAGTGTACTTTAAAAACTGTTAACCCTAAACCATAATATTCGTAGACATATTTTTTGGAATTCGTGTGGCCAATGTTAGTGTAGTACAAATTAAAACACACATGTATATATGTATATATGTTTATATTCTTATATTAAATAATATGAGTATATACAAAATAGCTTGAATCTTAGTAAAATCCAAATGTTCTTCAGTTAATTTCTAGCTAGCTAATAGTATCATTTCCTTAAACCCTTAACGTTCCTAAACTTACACCCTAAATATATATTATAAACTTAATATATATTAGAAGTTTAATATATATATATAACAAGGGACAAAAGTAATTCAAATAGAATCTTAATGCTTACCAAAACTCTAAAATAAATTAATTTTTTATCATTAATCATAACCTCTAATCCCTAATAGCATAACCCCTAAAACATATATATATACCTATTATTTAAAATAATAATTTATATTTATCTTATTTAGATTTATATTATAAAAAAATTCAAAATACACAAGTTAAGTAGTTTATCATATTTACCTCTAAATTCCAAACTCCAAATCTCAAATCCTAAACTCTAGGCCCTAAACACTAAACCATAACCCATAAACTAAATTACTTTTTTGCGGTGTTTTTCCAAAAGCGCCGCTAAAAACCTCTACCTATAGCGGCGTTTTCCCAAAAGCTCCACTAAAACATCGGCCTATAGCAGCGTTTTCACAAAAGCGCCGCTAAAAACCTCTACCTATAGCGGCGTTTTTCCAGAAGCGCCGCTAAAACCTTGACCTATAGCGGCGTTTTTGCAAAAGCACCGTTAAAACCTCTACCTATAGCAGCGTTTTTCCAGAAGCGCCGCTAAAACCTCGACCTATAGCGGCGTTTTTCCAAAATCATCGCTATTGTTCAGTTTTTAGCGGCGTCCCAAAAACACCGCTATTGCCCAGTTTTTAGCGGCGTTTTGATCAAAAACGCTGCAAATATTAGCGTAGTCGATCTGGACGATAGTCGGTCGAAGGCTGCGTCAAAATAAACTGTGATCCTTTCCCTTCTATATATTTGTTGAGTATTTTCAGCTGGTTGAAGAGTAAATCTTTTCTCCTCTATTGCATCCAGTTCTACCATATAGTTCCGAGTTTGTTTTGCTATTTCGATTCCTGTTATATGTCTTCTTTCATATAATAACTTATTTCTGCTGAACCAGATTAACCAAAGACCACAACAAAAGAGCCGGATCTGCTCATCTGTTCTTTTATCAAAGACCTAGGTAAACCATTGCCACATATTCAGATTATTATGGCCTAAAACCCATGCTAGTCTTAACTGATTCCAAACTTCGATTGTAGATGGACATTGTTGAAAAATATGAGTGTTGTCCTATTCTCCTTGGCGAAATCTAGGACATTGGGCATTCACCACAACCCTCTTGAGCCTAAGGTTGACAAGAGATGGAATGAAGTTCCAAGATATTCTCCAAACTGTAATTTGAATTTTTAAGAGGATGTATAATTTCCATAGTTTTCTGTAGAAATTTCTAATTTCGGTCTGTAAAATAATAGTATTAGAATCCAAGCAAATTTCATGTAATAGTTTGTAGGCACTCCTAACGGAGAACTCCCTTGTCAACTCCCCTCTCCATACTTAAAAATCTTTGTGTGCTGTCTCCGCTAGCAGAATCTTCAGAATTTTTTCTGCTACATCTATTCAGAAGGTATTCCTTAAGACCTCTGTTTTCCAGCTTCTATTAGTGGCTTCGATTAAATCTAAAACTAACTTAATATTATCATTGTTGTCTTGGTTCGGTATTCTATCTGCTTCATTTCCTGATATCCATAAATCATCCCAAACAGATATTTGATCCCCTCTCCCAACCCTCCACTATAATCCTTTCTCTAGAAGCCCTCTTGCAGCCCAGACACTTTTCTAGGTAAGCAAAGGTAAATTTCCTAACCGAGCCTTGTAGAAATTAGAATTAGGATAATATTTTACCTTCAAAATGCGGGCTAATAATGAATTTGGGGAATTGATAAGATGCCACCCCTGTTTTGCTAAAAGGGCAACATTAAACTTCACAAGATTTCGAAACCCAAGGCCACCATCTTCTTTTAATAAGCATAAATCTTTCCAAGCGCAGCAATACTAGAATTTAATTATTATGACCTCCAATTCAGCACATAGAGTTTGAGGAAGTAGAAAACAAGCCATCGTATAAGTTGGGATAGATTGGAGTATAGCTTTAATAAAAACTTCATTTCCTCCTTAGGAGAGATATCGTATACTTCAATTGTCAATTCGTTGTTTAAATCTATCCTTCAAATTTTGAAATGACGACCTCTTTTTCCTTCCCACCATATTAGGAAGCCCTAGATATCTTTCTAGATTAGTTGACCTTCTTACTCCAACTATGTTTGAAACTGCAACCCTTTTCCCTTCTTGTGTATTTGAACTGAAAAATACAGTCGATTTATCATAATTAACACATTGACCTGAGCTCCTCTCATACTCATTCAAAACCTGTTTTAGTGACTGTGCCCCCATTTCAGTAGCTTCTGCAAATAAGATACAGTTATCTGCAAAGAGTAAATGAGAGATGGTTGGCCTACTTCGACTAACTTTAACTCATTTTATAATGTTTCTTGTTCTCGCCAGCCGCATTAGACTCGAAAGCCCTTCCCCACAAAGTAAAAACAAAAATGGACTTAAAGGGTCCCCTTGTCTAAGACCTCTAGATGGAAGAAAATTTTCTCCTACATTTCTGTTGAAAACTACAAAATATGATACTGTAAACACACAATTCATTAATGAACTAACCCATCATGGGTCAAATCCCATTTTCTTCATTACCTCATTCACAAAGCTCCATTCAACCCTATCATATGCCTTACTCATGTCTAGTTTCACAGTCATAAACCCTTTTTTTTTCCTGCTTTCTTGTGCTTTAAAGTGTGCAGAACTTTATAAGCTAGTAACACGTTATCGAAAATCAGTCTTCCTGAAATAAAAGCATTTTGTGTTGAATCAATGCATTCATGAATCACTGCCCGAAGCTGTTCAGCAATGACCTTAGCTATCAATTTATAAATCACATTGCATAAGCTAATTGGCCTAAATTGAGTAATACTGGAAGGATTTAGAATTTTTCGGATTAGCACAATATTTGTTTTGTTGATCGAGCATAATTACATACTTTCATTTAATCTTTGAAGGCAAAAAGTAGATACATCCTCCCCAATGATCGGCCAACATTTTTGATAGAATAAGGCTAGAAAACCATCATCTCCAGGTGCTTTTGTAAGACCTAATCCTGATAGAGCTTCTCTTATTTCCTCATTGGTGTATCTTGTCTTTAATTTCTCATTATCTTCCTCAAAAATGCATCTGTCAATTCCGAACAAGATTTTAAAGAAGGTATCTTGTCTTCCTGCTGAAAATAATTTCAGAAAATACGATCTAGCAATTTCTTCCATCTCTTTAACCTCCTCTGTCTCTATGTCGTCTTCAAACTGCATCTTGTGAATAAAATTACACTTTTTTCTTTGGGTCGTCTGCTTATGAAAAAAAGCTGTATTTTTGTCTCCAAGTTTCAACCAATTTATTCGGGCCTTCTACTCTCAGTAGCAGTCATCCTTTTCAATCTCAAAATTCAAATTAATCTTTGTATCACTAAGCTCTGCCAAATTTTCATCACTTCTATCAGATTCTAGTAACGTTGCCAGCTTTGATGTTAGGACCTCTGTTTTCATTTTTTTGCACCGTCAAATTTGGTTTGCCCAACTCGTTAAACCTCTTTTGATATCATCTAGCTTGCTGAAAAGATCACTTCCTGTATTTTCCCAATACATCTAACTTCTTTAAAAAATGTTTCCTCCAAAACCCACCTGGCCTCAAACTTAAAGTTTTTTTGAATCAACCTTCCAACTCTGTGCTCTGTACTAATAAGAAGTGGACAATGGTCCGAGAATGAATGGGGGAGATGTTTAATTTGAAAATTTGGGAATAAAGAAATCCATTCTTCCGTAGCTATACCCCTATCCAACCTCTCTCGAATGTTCGTTTCTGGGAGGTTCCCTATTTCCCAAGTAAACCAACTACCTGAATAACCCACATCCACCAAGCTACAATCTGTTAACTTCTTTCAAAAAGCTTCCATTCTTCTCTCATCTCTAGGTAGACCTCCTTTCTTCTCAAAGCCATATAAGATCTCATTAAAGTCCCTATAAACCAGCCATGGATACTCTTCGTTATTACTTAATCGTCTCAACAAATTCCATGAATCATCCCTATCATGTGTGTAAGTAGAACCATAGAAACCTGTAAATCTCCACTTCTTCTGATCACCTACATCCTCAATAATCACATCAATATGTCGATTAGAAAAACTTTGGAGCATTATATTAGCATCCCCTCGCCATGCTAAACTTAGTCCCCCTCTAGAACCAACCGAATCAACATCAATACCAAAATGAAACCCGCAACTCCGCCGAACTTTTTTCATTTGATACTTATTAATTTTTATCTCCATAAAGAAGACCACTTGGGGATAATGTAACTTCAGCCTATGTCGAAGTCTCGTGGATTCCCCAGACCACGGACGTTACAACTTAAGATTTTCATTGCGGTCAGTCGGCTTGCCTCTTGACAGCTGCCGATAATAAATGAGTAACTTCAGACATTCTCCGATTTCTTCCCTCATGGTACTGCTTTCTTCAATGTACCCTCTAGGCCTCTTTTTCCCCTCCTCTCCTATAATCACCTCATTCTCCAGATCATGATCCATTGCCGTTTGAATTTGACCACCCAATGTTTCGTCATTCTGTAGGCTTGGGTGAACCTTTTTTCCTTCTAAATTGAATCTTAAGATAGGGTCAATATTTGTATCACAGCCAAAACTTCTAACATCTCCCCATCTACTGTTTCCTCTGGGATCTGCATTAAGACCGCTCACAACTCCTCCTTCCTCCTTTAACCAAACACTACTCATTGTTTGGGCTCTTTTTGTCTGTGCACGTAAAGTCAGATCCCAGCCCATGTTAGCAATTTCTGCCCCTAGCTCCATCTTGGTTGTACAAAAGGAATCACTATGACATAGACAGCCACAATAGAAGCAAAAAAGGGGTCAATCTTTCATACTTGAATCTGACATAAGAGCATTTGCCACTAAACATGATTTGTTTTTTTCCTTTTTAGAGGGCGACGAATATCAATTTGAACTCGTATCCACATAAAATTTCTATTCTCTTTCCCGAAACTCGAGCCATCGTACTCCAGAAGACTTCCTATAAAATTTCCCAATTATGTAGCCAAATTTTCAGAATAATAACCCATGGGAATATCATGAACTTGTACCCAGAAGGGAGTTAGGGTTAAAGGGACTTTTAATGGATCCTCTCCCCTTTGCAACTTATGCAAAATTAAAAGATGATTATTAAACGTCCAAGGGGATCCCTTTAAAACCCTTTCCATATCCATGATGTGATAAAATTGAATATATATATTTTTTAAATGGAGTCTTAAATATTAAATATCCAATACACTATTAATGTCATTGAATTAAATTAATTTATTTGGATTTATATTAATTTACCTTTACTTTAAAGAATAATTTTTAATTTATATATTTATTGTAATACAAAATTATAATTTTAAAAATTAAATATTTATATTAGTTTATTATTATTTTCTAAATATTAGTATTGTTGAAATGCTATAAAATGTAATTGATACATAAAGCGAATCCGTGAATCATTAAAAATTGCCTTAGTTGTATATAAATTATTTTAATAAATTATGAGTTTTTAGTAAAAAATATTATTTTAATTTCATTTATTTAAATTAATATGTGCAAAACTTAAAATATAAAATTATTTAGCATTCTGAAAAATTGACTTATTATTAAATAATTGATTAAAAATACTTACTGCTAATACTTATTGTAAATAAAGTTATAATATGGTAAATTATTTACGAATTATTTACAAAATGATTTTAATAGATACATAGAATGAACTCATGGGTATGTAAAGTAGTTTAATATATGTTAAAGACGCAATCATTCAACTAAATGATTTCTTTGATAGTAATTTTCTCAAGTTGTTTATCTTAAAATTAAATCATTCAACTTACACATCTTCTTCTAATTATTTCAATTACCCTTTAATCCGGTGGGCGGAATAACATACTACGTAGATATGGGAGAAATTTTAATTTGGTCAACCCAAGCAATCTAAGTTTATCACTCAACCTCAAACATCCATCTCCATTTCATAAAATTAATTAATTAAATTTTCAACCAAAATCTTTTTATTTATTTATTTTTGATTTAATTACTTAGTGTTATTTGAATTTTTAATCCATTCGTATTCAATAGTTTAGTTTGAATTTGAGACATAAATTTAATATACAAAACAAAATTTATCAATTCTATTAATTGAAAATTTTAAATCATTTAATTAATTATTCAATCCTTTTAATATTCATGAAAATGTTTGACTAATTGAAATTTATATATATATATTTGTTATGTTGGTAATGTATTTTTTATTTCATAAATAATCTTAAAAATTTACAAGTATCTCTATTTTTAAAAAATTATTAATTTTTAAATATTTTATTATACCCTTATAATACTTTCAATTAAATTCAAAATTGTATTAAATCGAATTGTATATGTATTTTCTCGATTTGCCATAACTAAACAATTGACAAGAGCAACATTAACTAAGGCTTCAATCATACTTACAAAAAATAGATATAATTTCGATTAATGAATGGATCAGTCTCAATTGTACAAATAAATTTGTGTTAAATAATGATTTGTAAAATTTAGAGACAATGATAATATAATTTTTATTATTTAGTTCTTAATTAATTTAAACTCTTTTTTTGAAAATTTGTTTTTAATTAATTATTATTTATTTTATAATATTTTAAATGTTTTATAATATTTACTAAATAAAATATTATTTTTAAAATTTTAAATATATATTTTTAAAAACGTTTGAATAAAAAATATTATAAAACATTTAAAATATTATAAAAATAATAAATAATTTAAAAACAAATTTTTAAAAAATGTTTGAATAAAAATATTATAAAACATTTAAAATATTATAAAACAAATAATAAACACTTTAAAAAATAAATAATAAACAAATAAAAAATAAAAAAGGACAAAGAATCTGATAGCGCCAAATTGTTTGGCAAAGAATCTGATAGCGCCAAATTGTTTGGCTCTACCAGAAAAAGAAAAATTTGTTTTAAACCCCTTTTTTTCAATATTTATAGTATTTTTTAATATTTATACAAGTGGCGCCATTTTACATGGCTCCATCAAAAAATTGATTTTTTTATTCCAATTGCTCACGTGGCATGTTGGTAGTACCAAACACTTTGACTGCACTAACTTTTATTTTAGATTTTAAGTTATTTACATATTTTATAAAAAAATAGATTATGTATATAATTAATTAATTTTTTTAATTAGTTTTATAGAAAATCTCGTATCCTTGCTTGGTCCTGTCGGAACCTAAAAAAATGACAATATCCATAAATACATAAAAAGGCTAAACTATGCTATGGATCCTGTATGCTTTATAAATTTATAATTTAGTTCTTATACTTTTATTTTTAGGAATTTAGTCTCTTTAGTTTTTAGATTTCAAAAATTAGATCCAACTGTAAACATCTATGTGACATTTTGAAAAAAAAACTCACTTGGTAGCAATGTAACTAAAAAATAATGTTGTAATGAACCTAAATTTAACAAAATCTGAAAAGTAGAATGACTAAATTCCTAGAAATAAAAGTATAGGGATTAAATTCTAAATTTATAAACTGAACAGGGACCTATAGATTATTTTAACCTAAATAAAATAAATAAGTACCAAAAAATCTACATCTTTTATTTATTTCAAAAACAACAAAAAAAAAGGCAAAGATATTTTTTCTCTTACGTCTTCCTCTCTATTCTTTTTCTTTTTCCTTCAAAATAAAAATAAAAATTACAGTTTCAGAGAGGAAGAAAAAGCAGAATAATTTATAAAAAGAAATACTAATAAAATATTCATTTGTTGAAAATATAGTAAAATTGGGAGATAAACTATACATATTATAAGATTATAAAATGTTTCGAAAATTTCTTAATTTAACAGGAGTGCAGGAAAATGGGAGCGACAGCAACATGTACGAGAGAATTGAAACATATGCAGCAGAAGAGGAAATTATGCGTACAGATAATAATAATAATAAGGTGCAACAAAAATTGGCAAAAGACGAGGATGATATTGTAAATGTTAAAAATATAAGGGACGATACGAGGAAATATGTTGTGGCTTGTGCCATTTTTGCCTCTCTCAATTCTGTGCTTCTTGGCTACGGTTTGTGTCTTCACCATTTCTTTCTCTCGCTCTCTCTCTCTCTTATTTTCAATTTCTTTTTGCAAGATTTATTTTTTAAATTTGATTTAAAATTGTTGTCTTGGTTTTATCTGTTTAATTAGAAAAATCCAGTTATTTTTTAAATATTTGATTAAGGATAGATTTAGATAGACAATTGAGTACGGTTCAATTAACTTACTTTTTGTTTCACGCTTCAATATCTAACCCCATCGCCATAGTTATTTTTACGCTAACCATTCCAGATATCAATACAGAATTTGGAGATTTGTTCATAAATGGATGATGGTTCTTGTTTTCTTTTCACTTTTTGTCAAATTCTATAAAAGGTCATTATTTTTAATCTAACCTCACTGCTATAATTTAATTATTTTTTATTTTATATTTTAAAATGTGTATTTTCGATCTTAAAATCAACTTTTTTCTTTTAATTCTGTCAAATTAGACAAATATTATAATTTTTTCCTTTTCTACTTACGTGTAATTTTGTCTGATTGTGTAGAAAATATCAAATTGTATACATTTAAAAACATTTAGCCTATGAACTGAAAATATAACTTTAGAAAAGCGTAGGAGTAGATCAAAAGGGTAGCTGCTTGGCCCCCGAAAGTGGTAAATTTCCCTTGTAGCCTCTTCAGACTTTAAGAAATTATATGTTAACATAATGGTAAATTTACACTCTAACCCTCAAAAATTTATGATTCATCTATGATTTCATAAACTAATTTTCTGACTAGATTTATAAACTAAATCTGAAAAAATTCAAAATAGAAGGGCCTTTTGTAGAATCTGATCAATATAGTTTCACACTCTTCCAACTCTAACACTCATATCTCAAGTATACATTGATATCGATATCTGAAAATATCAATATAATCCTCTAAAAATCTTTACAAAACCAATCACATACTCATATCCAACACTACACCCGAATTCAAATGTCCTACATATATGCAACCCTTTTCCTATTTTCTTTGAACAAAAAACATATTTACTAATATATATGATTTTAATTTGAGATGTGTTGATGTTGTAACCTTGTTGACAGATGTGGGTGTTATGAGTGGAGCAATTATATTCATCCAACAAGATTTAAAGATAACAGAGACCCAACAAGAAATCCTTGTCGGAATTTTAAGCATTGTTTCACTTTTGGGTAGTTTAGCTGGTGGCAAAACATCAGACACCATTGGTAGGAAATGGACCATGGCCTTAGCCTGCATTGTTTTTCAGTCAGGTACAGCTATTATGGCCTTGGCACCATCTTATCAAATACTCATGATAGGTAGACTCTTAGCTGGAATCGGGATCGGTTTCGGCATCATGATCGCCCCGGTATACATTGCCGAGATATCCCCTTCCATCGCTCGAGGTTCCCTTACTTCCTTCCCTGAGATCTTTATCAACCTAGGGATTCTCCTCGGATACATCTCGAATTACGTATTTTCGGGGCTTCCGGTACATTCAAATTGGCGAATCATGCTCGGTGTGGGGATCGCTCCCTCGGTTTTCCTTGGATTCGCCTTGTTCATAATCCCTGAATCCCCTCGATGGCTCGTGATGCAAAACCGAATCGAGGAAGCAAGGACCGTGCTCTTGAAGACGTATGATGATACAAAAGAAGTAGACCAAAGGTTAGCCGAAATACAAATAACCGCTAGGATTGCGAATGCGGAAAAGTACAAAGAGAAAGCCGTATGGCTCGAGATATTAAACCCGAGTCCCGCCATTAAACGGATGTTGATCACCGGTTGTGGAATCCAATGCTTCCAACAGATCTCGGGTATCGATGCGACCGTGTATTATAGTCCGACAATCTTTAAAGATGCTGGCATAGAAGGGAACACTGAACTTCTTGCAGCAACAGTTGCTGTTGGGTTCACTAAAACAATGTTCATTTTAGTTGCAATATTTCTCATTGACAAATTAGGTAGAAAACCTTTGCTTTATATAAGCACAATAGGGATGACAATCAGCTTATTTTGTTTGAGCTTCACTTTGACATTTCTCGGGGACCAACGGTTCGGGATCGGTCTCGCAATCCTCTTCGTTTGCTGGAATGTAGCTTTCTTCTCGGTCGGGATTGGACCGATATGTTGGGTGGTTTCGTCCGAGATATTCCCTCTACGGCTTCGAGCTCAAGCATCCGGTCTTGGAGCGGTGGGTAGTAGGGTTAGTAGTGGTGTCATTTGCATGTCGTTCCTAACGTTGTCTCGTGCCATCACGGTGGGAGGGACGTTCTTCGTGTTCTCGGTGATTTCGGCTCTATCCGTCGTGTTCGTTCACACGTGCGTGCCTGAAACGAAAGGGAAATCATTGGAACAAATCGAAATGTTGTTTCAAAAGGGAAGTGAATTGCAAGTTGGTGGGGAGATTGAGATGGGAGATGCAGAATGTTTGGTGCAGAGACAATGAAATTTTTTATTAAGCCATTAAATTTGTTATTAGTTCTTATAGATTGGGATAATCGCAAAAAGAATTCCTACACAATTTTCAATTTTTCCAATTTAATACCTGTATTTTTGTTCCTGCATCATTTTCATACCTTGATCTAAATTTCCCACGTGGCATTGTGGTCAGAAAAGGCTAGACTTGTATAAAATTTCCCCTTTTCATTTTTTATTATTTTTATAGCAATAAAATTTAATTTTTATTAACTCTATTTGTGTTTATCGTCCCAAGTGTAGTTTGGGTTTTAGTCGCACTAATCACGTTGTTATTAGAGCTTTGCCCTCTTTTTATAATTCACCAAAAAGAAATCATGGAACTTCAATTTGTAAATAGTCTAACTCAAAGTAACTATTTGGTATTATCCTTTCTATTGGCTTCAAAGCCGACTTTACGAAATCTTTGTCCGATCTTTCCACGGGTTTAATTTTTATATTATTCATATAAAATATGGGTAAATTACACTATTAATCATTTAATTATGGATAAATTTTATTTTGATCACTTATTTCACTAATGTTTTGAAAATTGTTTCTTTGTCACATGACACTTTTTTATATGGTACAATAACAATTTTAGTCCTTGAATTTTATATTTCCTATCAGTTTGACCCTTATTTTATATAAAATTTATTTAAAAAAACTCAAAATTTATTTAAAAATAATAAATTATACATAAAAATTCTAGAAATATAAAATCTTGAATATGTTGTTTTGAAAAACTAATATGTATGGAAATAAATAAAATTATCATTCAATAAAATTCAATAACAAATAAAAAACGAAACAAAAAAAATCATTACATACTTCCTAGTGTTTTTCAAACTAAAGTAGTAATATCGTCAAGTTGAGTTTCAAACCCTTGAAGAACAAGAACTTATAGTATAGAGACTTGTGAAATTAACTTTGATGCGTTATTTTAGTAAAACAAATACAAAATATACCACAAAATTTTCCTTTTCAAAATCAATTCAAAATTTTAAATTTATTTAAATTAATTTTCAAAACCCAAATTGTAAAAATAAATTATATTATGATTTTTGCTTACTATTTATTTTTCTATGTTTTTAAATAATGAATATTGGATATTTTTTATAGAGAATTTCAATTTTCTCTCAATTTATCCATTTTTAATTTTTATCTACTTTTATTTAATATTTAATTTTTATAATTTTATAAATTTTTAAAAGAATTTTAATTTTTTATAGTTTTATTTATGATTAAGGTCAAATTAATAAAAATATAAAAATTAAGTACTAATATTATTATTATACCAATTAAAAAGACACCTTTAATAATCAAAAGATAAATAATTTTTAAAAATATTAGCCATCACTTCTAAGTTAAGTTATCAAAATGAAAATTTAATCGTAGTCTTGTGATTAATGTTGTAGTTTACCGTTATTAAAACCTTACTCATGGGCCTGAATCGTAATCCGGGTCCAAACCTATCCGGTTTCCTATTTTTTCAACGAAGCTTCACTCCTGAACTAACAAAGAAAAACATAACCAAAAAAACGAAGCTTAACACATAACAATGGATCAAATCCAGCACAACTTCATCACTGTAAGAGGTCTAAAATTTCACGTTGCAGAGCTCGGTGAAGGTAAAAAATGGGTTCCACTTCGATTTGATTTTTCTCCACTTCTTTTGCCATATTCATCGACTTTTTTTAATCGAATAATTTTGGGTTTTTTAATTTCATCTTCAGGTTCTAACGTGGTACTCTTCTTACATGGATTCCCTGAGATATGGTATACATGGCGACACCAAATGGTAGCTTTAGCGAATGCTGGGTTCCGTACTCTTGCACCCGATTACAGAGGTTACGGACTCTCCGACATACCACCCGAACCCGAAAAGACAACCTTTGCCGACCTCGTTGCCGACCTTGTTGCTATGTTAGATCACCTGGGAATTAATAAGGTTCGAATGAGTTAGGGTTTATAAACTTGTGTATGCACACCATGTTGCTGTTGTTTGCTTGAGTGAAAATGTGCATCATTGGTTCTTTACCTTTCGTTGCTTTGTTTTATGTTTATGTGCGTAGGTTTTCGTTGTTGCAAAGGATTTTGGGGTCAGGCCTGCTTATCTGTTAACTCTGCTTCATCCCCATCGAGTGTCGTGTGTTGTAACATTGGGTGTCCCACATGTTCCTTTGGAACCTCGGAAGTATCGAGAGTCTCTCCCGGAAGGCTTCTACATTTCAAGATGGAATGTATGTTTTGGATTACTTATTGTTGAAATGTACTGTTTTTATTTGGTTTGGATTTCCTGCAGGAACCTGGACGAGCGGAGGCTGATTTTGGACGATTCGATGCTAAAACCGTTGTGAGGAACATCTACATACTGTTCTCAAGAAGTGAAATACCAATCGCAGATGAAAAACAGGAGATCATGGATATGGTGGATGCTTCTGTTCCTCTTCCACCTTGGTTCACTGAGGAAGATCTCGCAACATACGGAGCTTTATACGAGAAATCCGGATTCAAGACTGCATTACAAGTTCCATATAGGTATGGCGTTGTTCCTAACAAAAACCAGTGATATATTTCGAGCATTACATGGTCCTTTTGTCATTATGGATATGAAATAGCAGCAGCTCGACCATACCATCAGCCTATATAGAATCATTTAGAATGCAATGCTTTTAAGTATTAACCACACTACGATTGCAAGTTTCAAACTAGTCAAGTTTTAGTTTCGATTTATGCTTTTTGTAGGTCATAGCAGCAGCAGATCGTCCATACCATCAGCATATAGAATTGTGTAGAATGCAATGCTTATAAGTATTAACCACACTACGATTGCAAGTTTCTGTAAACTAGTTGTGTCTTAGTTCCGGTTAATGCTTTTTGTAGGTCATTCGATGAAGACTTTGGGATAACAGATCCAATAGTTAAAGTTCCGGCGTTACTGATAATGGGTTGCAAAGATTATGTCTTGAAATTTCCTGGGATGGAAGAATACATAAAGTTTGGGAAGGCAAAAGAACTTGTACCTAATTTGGATATAATATATTTGCCTGAAGGAACCCACTTTGTTCAAGAGCAATCACCCGAGCTCGTGAACGAGCTAATTCTGGACTTCCTCCGGAGTCATATGTGATAGTGTGCCGTGTCTGAGATTTGAATGGTGTTTGTATGGATATGAAACACAGTTACTGTAATGTAATTAGGGGACAACAGGCTATGTGTATGGTTTTATTGACTGGAATAAATCAGAGACCCACTGATAGTGGAGACCCTAAATGCAGTATATCATTAATTTTTAGATGAATTTGATTCTCCTCGTTTGTTGTTTATTTTTATTTATACGCTGAAGTAATTGGATTATGTCCTCTGTTTATTGCATGCAAGATCAAAGAGTATTTTTATTGTTAAGAGCAAAAATGACTGATGCAATAATGTTGACATGCAAGTACTAATTCAAGCAAAAGTGGAGGGACTAAATTAAACATGAGGATTTTAATACATCACCACTCAATAATAAAAATGGATGAAATTTACTCGTATAATGATTAATTTATCTGGGAAAAAGTTGCGATTCTACTTCTAATATAGAGGTAACTATGGCATTTTTACCACCTACAATTCTACATGTTTATATTATTTGTTTTATTTTTTCAAATTTGATAAATATTTCAGTGTTAGTTTTCAATTGTAGCTCAAACTTTTGCTTATTTGCATTTTATTTAGGCATAATGAGTTTTTTTCACTCTTAAACTATGAAAAAAAAAACAATTTAGCCTTTAAATTCTTTTTTCATCTTTTTTTAACCTTCAAACTATTGTATTTGGTCAAAATACTTATACTTGAAGTTAACTTATGGTGTGGCATTTATGTATACAATTTTAAAAATATGAAAAAAATATTATTTTCTCTTTTAGAGTTTAAACTTTTGCTTAATTTTAAAAATATATTTAATTTTATTGTTTTTCTTCATGTGCAGATCAGATTTGTAGAGAAGATAGGATGAATCCTTGAAATTATAAAATTCAAATATGTAGGATGGTACGGTTGAAAACAGAAAAGAAGAACAATCGCAGAAACTGTAGGAGAAGTTTGTGCAACAACTGATTTCTTTTTCATGACTGACTCACCCTCCTTACACCCGAATATAAAATGCTCCGTTTAACTAAAACCATGTTGCGCACCATTTCATTTAACTTAGCTTCAAAACGCACCGCTTCCCCTTGTTCCATTTCGACCCATAACAAGTACCTCCTACTCGAAAGGATTCTTCACCTCAAGGATCAATATGAGGGAAGACATCCTTGAGCTGCTGAAATGATTCCTAAGTGGTATACTCTGGAAAATAATTCGCCCATTCCACTAACACTTCGGTGACAGCAGCCTTACCCTGCTTCACCATCCTCCTATCCAGAATCCTAATAGGTTCCTTACCCCAAGTTCCATGAACATTGACTATTGGTAAATTAGCTTGGACAGGTGCTACTCCCACATGTTTTTTGAATTGAGAAACATGGAAGGTGGGGTGCACACGAGAACCTTGGTGTAGCTAAAGTTTGTAAGCCACCTTCCCAACTTTGCCATCCACCCTAAAATGACCAAAAGAACTTAGGGGCTAGTTTCCAGTTCAACACTTTTCTCACTGAATACTGTCGATATGGCTGAAGCTTCAAGTAGACAAGATCCCCTACATCAAACTGTCTCTCTGTCTTGTGCTTATCTGCTTGCTATTTCATTCTGTCCTGAGCTCTTTCAAGTGAAATTGTAACAGTTTCCTCACGGCCTCACGTTGTTGCAGACTTCTATCCACAGCTACCAGGGATGCCCCAGCCAAATATGGCATGTGATGAGAGGGAGCTTGGTCGTACAATGCCTCATAAGGGGTGATTTGGATGTCCAAGTGGAAGATGGAGTTGTACCACCACTCAGCCAATAGAAGCCAACTCTGCCAGTCTTGTGGCCTCTCCCCAGACATACATCTCAAATATCCTTCAAGGCATCTATTCAAGACTTCAGTGAATCTGGCATACCATGTAATTTATAGATATTGTCCATGAATTCTTGAGCTACAACAACAACAATAAAAGGGTGTGCCAGGGAAAAAAAATAAAAAATAACCATACTTAGTAAGGCGATCAACCACCACAAAAATAACACTCTTACCTCTTGAACAAGAGAGTCCTTCTATGAAGTCCATAAAAATGGATGACCAAGCCCTCTCTGGTCTGGGCAGAGGCTGCAATAGTCCTGTGGAAGCAACCTTTTCTGATTTACACTTCTTAACATGTGAAACATTCTCTCACCATCTCTTAACATCATTGGTTAAACCCTTCCAATATAAAAGACTAATCAGCCTGCTTTTCATTGCATGTACCCCTGAATGACCACCCATAGCACTAGCATGAAAATGTTGGATTCAATCTGGCCTCAACTGAATCCTATGGTGTTGGCTATATGGTGGTCACCACTAAAGAAAGGGTGGGTTAAACTCAAAACGGATGGAGTTGTGTCTTACTTTAGCAATTGTACTTTGGTGGGAGGCGTGTTTAGAGATGTTGATACGAGATGGTTGTGTGGGTTTTCACTGGCGGTTGTTAAGAAAACAATTTTTCGCGCTGAAGCACGTACCATGCTTGAAGGATTTCGCATAGCATGGGAGAAAGGATTCAGGCAATTAGAACTAGAATACGATAATGCACTTCTAGTTGAGACTTTGCTAGCTGGTAGAGTTACCAATAGTAGTTTGGTAGAGTTACGTTTAATTAATTGCATTTTCAGACGAACTTGGAAGATAAGACGTCGTCATATTCCAAAGAATCAAAATGCGATTGCTAATCAAATGGCTAAGTACATAAATAATGGTACACCGAATTTATTGTTATTTATAGATCCACCAAGTTTACTACAAAGAGTTTTACAGTTTGAGAATAATGCTTTTACACGGATTTAATTATTTCAAAGTAATCACTTAGTATTGTTTTTTTCCACCAAAAAACTTAATTTAATTTTTTATAGACTATTAATTTTTATCACAAATGCCACGTGAGCACTAAGATGCCATGCTAGTAAGTTATCAGAAAAGTTCATTTTTTTCCATCCAATTAGGTAATTTGACCACACATGATAATTTGAGGGTCAAAAAAGGCATGGAAAAAAAATTTAAGGGCTAAAATGAAATTTTTATATAGTTCGAGGGTGAAAAAAGTCATTTAACCTTTTTATTTATCGAACATCCCTTTCTAATTTTTAAAGTGATAAAATTTATAAACAAGAGTAATAAAGCCAAAGGAAAACACAACAATCATTAAAAATCGTAAGGAATAAATTCTGTGGGGGTGCATATCGTATCCCAATCTTTTTAGTATATATCTTATCAATCAAGCTTTCGAGCCTCGCAGCGCCCAATTAGCTTCACTGCCGACTCGTGGCATGCCGCGGCCGCTGCCACCACCACTACTTCCGCTTATTCTCGACTGAACATCGGCCATGAAGTTAGCTCCACACATCACCCCTTCACTATCGATTCTAGGCATTGCCTTCATTTGGCTCTTTGGATGCTCAAAACTCATCAATCCTTGCTCACTATAGAACATACATCCTACATTTTTAAAAAAAAATCAAGCTTTAAATCTCAATTACTTTAATAGTTGCAATTGATCTATTAATAATATTATAGAAGTGAAGAGATTAAATTATGCTGTAGAGTGATTAAACATCAAATTTTAACATAGTATAAGGACTAAATTTACAATTTGACTTAAAAGAGTAATAAAATTTGAGATTTAATCTTTATATTTTAAAATTAAAATTCAATCATTTTATTTTTCATAAAAATCCTAATTTAATCATTATTGTAGTCGGTAGTTTCTGTCAAAATTTATGAACTTAACATATTTATTTCCGATCAAACAAATACCAGCCTAATCAAAATTTCAAGTTAACAAATTTAGATAGAAAATACATACAATTTTAAGGACTGGGTTGAGATTTTTAAATAGAAAAAAGTAGGAGGACTTGATTCCTTTTTAACTTTTTAAATATAAGAACCAAATGTTAAATTTTATCTAAGTACAGGGACTACAAAGCATACTTTAACAAAAGAACACATACCAGCAGGAAATGGTGCAAACGATTTGGCACAGCTTTCTTTTATAACCTTTAAATCATCTGAAACAACCACAGATCCATCAGCTGCAACTCCCCAAAAGAGTTCAACCCCTCCATCTGCACTCTACATCACATTAAATAAACATAAAATTAAACCCGAGATACAAAAAGCGAATACGAATGAACCAATTGACTCAACTTCGAATTTTAATTTCGAGTTAAATCTTTACCACTGCAGCAAACACTGTTCGAGCTTTGGCATCGTAGATGACGAACCCATAGCTACCTTCAATGTGGTTGAGAACTTGATGTGGTGGGTATGGACCACGGTCCCTAAGGGTCCTATATGCCTCAATGATGAACATTGCTTCATTGGTGCCTCTTGATAGACCATATTGCCTTAAGAGGCTACATAGATTGTTCAAATTACCCATGAATATGCAATGCATTTCATCCACTCCACAAAACAACCTGCAATTTCAATCATAAAACATTAAACAAAAGAAAAAGGGCTTCCTTCTTTTTTTTTTAATGTATTGTTGAAGTATTTAGGTTAAATTATAGTTTAGTCCCTCTGTTATACTCAAATATAAGATTTAAATTTTATACTTTAGTTTACGATAATTTTAATACCTTTATTTTTGTAATGTCATTAATGAATCATAGATCCCCTAATAATTTGATCCCTTACTCAAATGGGTTACTTTCATATTAGATCCCTCCATAAAATTTAAACTCAATTTAATGGAAACACTTTCTAACATGAAAATTTAGTTTTGACCCTTTTAAAAACTTCCTTTAATACAAAATTTCTAACTTTGTACATGCAAAGGTTGAGCCCCAAATTAGGGGCGAACCTAGGGGTTAACAAGGCCGTAGTCCCTTAAATGAGAAACTTCATGTTTATCCCTTTAATAAAATAAATTTAATTTGATTAAAATAGTATAACTCGATTTAAATTTAAAATTTTTTTCTAACTTGGCCCTATTAAAAATATAAACATAGTAGAGGGATGAAAACCATAATTTAACTGAGAGTATGATTACCTTTTATAAGTGGAGGAAGGATTGTGGGGTGGAACATAAGCCAAAGAAGCTGAAGATCCGAACCGCATTGAAAAAGCGTTGGTGGGATTTGAACAGACAAAACCATTAAGGATTTCAAAGGGAAGCTTAGGCTTCATTGATGAAGTGAGTGAAGCTGGACTATGCAGCTCTTGGGGTGGATTCACTAACCCTTTGCTAAATATCGCCAACATATTTCCTTTGAAGAAATTTGATCTTCTAAAACGAGATTTCAAAAGAAAAAAAACCAAATATAAAAATGCAGGTATATAGCTTTGAAGGTCTGAAAGAATAATCAAATTGAAGAACGCCGAATAAGGTGACTATATATAAAATGTTGAGGGAGAGAGATGATGACGTGGAAACCTTATCCAATGTCAATAGATGTATGATTTGGTTACACGTTTTTTCTCGACAAGATCTTCGATATATGTACCCAATTTTCTTCTTTAATGTTGGAAGTAGGAAAGAGATTGAGTGGGTTTCTATTAAATGGTCTAATTTCACTTTTAGCCCTTCTTGAAACTTTAGTGATCTAATTTTAATCCGTTTTAGCTCTTTTGGGTAAAAAAACCTGTCCAATCCCTCTCACTTTCAAATTTGAGAAAATTAGTACCTATCAAAAAATCGAGCATTGTAATTTGGTCCCTGTAAATTTTGAAAGTGAGCAATTAAGGATAATTAATCATGGTGTTAATATCTTTCGTCAATTGCATATAATTTCGATTAGTATAATAACAAATTTAGCTCTTGATATTTACATATTTTGTTAATTTAGTCTTAATTCTAAAAAAATTAACTTCAACGTTTACAGATTCAGCCTCAACAAATTAACAAAAATATATCGTGACAAATTTATAAAATGTATAAATTATGAGAACTAAATTTGTTATTATACCAATAAAATTTATATAGAATTGAAAGAAAAATATTATGGCCATAATTATAATTAAATGGCACGAGTATTAAAGATAATATAAACAATGACTTAGAAGTTTGACTTGTGAATATTTAATTATGCATTTTCTTATTTGATTGAAACTCTGTGTTTTAATGTAGTTTTCAGATTAAGAAACGATAGTCGGTGATGAATCAAGGTTAGTTAATAAATTAATCCTTAAAACTCACGATTCCAACTCTTATTTAATTATTAAATTATTTTTTACATCTTTTATCAATTTTATTATTATTTAATTAAATTTTACTCTTAAAAAATCTGATGACTATTTTTCTAATAGAAATACTAACTAAAATATTAAAATTTTAAACATGACATGTGCATAATAATCTATATGTACATTATGCTATTCTTTTGAATAAAAATCGAATAATCATGCTACTAATTCAACAACATGATCGATTCGTCTTGTTTAATTAAATAAATATTAAAAATTAATTTAATTAATTTTTAACTCGATTCCCAAATTAACTAATTTAGTGTCTCTTTAAATTAATATCCCAATTAATTTTTAATTAAATTAATTCAATTGATAGATTTAATCTAATTTAAATAAATATGGATATCATATTTCATATTTCAATGTGGGAAAATAATTATATTTTTGCTCAAATGTGAAAGTGAGAATAAAAGTTAAATATATAAATAATATAATATAATTTAGAGGCTAAATTAATAAACGGTGAGGAAGTGAGGGTGAACTGAGTCAGCACATCGTTTCTGCCGCTGACTTTCAAAACTGTCGGAAATGATAAGATCATCCAATATTCGACGTCTTCACTTTATAATAACATCAACCATTTTCTTTATTTTTATTTTTATCTTTATTTCCATTACCATTTTAATTTCATTTTATTCATAAATATATAACTTTAAAGATAAAATTTGTTTGAAATCATTTTTTTCTTTTATAATTAAGCTATTTTATATCATATAAAGATTAAACCTTTTGAAAATCATATTTTCCTTTTAATAATATTATTTTGGTTATGAATATTTTATTAAGTGAATGTCTATCATGGTCAAGATAAAATTTTAATGTACTTTAAATTCTAATAGCTATTAGAATTAAATCTCTACTTCTTTTAAATTTCTTATGTCTATAAAATAGAGATTTTGATAAAGCATTGTAAATCGTCTATTTAATCAATAAAGTATATTCTTTATTGCTTTCATATTTTTTTCTTTTTTCTTTATTCTCTTCATCTCTCATTATTTTATAACACGTTATCAGCGCGATGATTTTCTATTTTTTTTTTCAAAATCTTTCGAAGTCGCCCCACGAATCAAATTCATTTTCACCTTAAACTTTCTCCCTTACAACTTCATCTTCAAGATGTTGAAAGATTCAATCTCAAAATAGATTGTGGTTCTTATTCCCGATCTTTGGTTTATAATTGTACAAGCATAGGTAAAGAATAGATTTGTCAAGGTGATGACGATGATATTAAAGATCTTTACGTATATTTTACTATATTTTATTTATTATATCATGTTATTATAATTGGAGACTAATTATGACAACATGAATAGATAGATTCTAATTTAAAATCCACGCATGTTTGCGATGGTGATTATGAAACAAAGAATTTATTGGGACGTTTATAAGTTCATCCTAGTAAATCAATTACATTCCCCGAAATGAATGTAAATATAAAGAAAATAAAAGATATACCCATGGACCACTAAAAGTGAGAATATAGTAATAAATAAGAGAACAATAAGAGTTCTCAAGCTAAATTTTCAAAGGGTAAAGAGAACTTATGTTATCAATATGATATGAAAGATTACTAGCCACATATGTAGCGTATGCCAAAATATTTTATTTATGTTAATGTTCTTTGAGGAATGATATGAAAATGTAGTAATGAATTCTATTATTACAGATAGAAAATATTTATCTTATTTGGTATTGAAACAAACAAATATTATTCCAATATTTGATAGTACAAAATTAGTTAAAAGCTCGAGAAGAGCTAATATATCACTATCCAAAAAGCACAAAATTTGTGATGGTTAATGCATTACTTTTAAAAGTTATTTGTAATGGATCTCATATTGAGATTGTAAATGAGGAAAATATTATATTTCATATGAATAAAAAAGGGGGATTGGGTTATTAATTTATATTTATTTTATAATCTTTGTGATATTCTTTTGTCATCATCCATATTAAAGGGTTGAAAACAACTATTTGACTGTGAAAGATATACTTATGAACAATAAAATGTGATAATTCTATCTAAAGCTTATTATGGTTGGATGAACCTAAAGTTGCAAGTTTTTTTTAAAAACTGTTAGTATAACTCTACAGTATTCAAAATAATTTATCAATTAAAATTACGTGGTAAAATATTATTGCTGAGAACTTGTAAGAGAGAAAACTTATGTATGAAAAGTCATTAGTTATGTAATTGTTGTACATCTGAAAAATAAGATCCACTCTTAAAGTTTGCTATTAATAGATTTTTGGGCATTTGAAGATTTTGGCATTTCCCTGAAGCGAATACTGCATATAATTATTTGGAAATTATATTTGTTGACTTGGTGGCATTATAGACTTTACATTGATTTAGACATTTCTAGTAGTAAATGTCATAATAGTACTCATATGTGAATACAAATTAAAAGGAATATAATAAAATTATCAATTTGTTACAATTTAGTACAATTGAAATACATGTTAAAGTAAATCAGAAGTTTACTAATACAAATGTGTTTACTACTTGGCATGACCAGTTAGATCATCTTAGATCGTATATGATGCGAAAATTAATTGAGAATTCATACAGACATCTATTAAAGAACTAGAAGATTATTTAATTTAAATAATTCTCATTTGTTGCTTGTTCTCAATAAAAAATGGTTATCAGAAACTCACTAGCTAAAGTTGAGATTTAATATCTTGCATTTCTGAAATGAATGGTTTTGATATTATATGATTTTCGTAGATGCATCTACAAAATAATCATATGCGTTATCAACTTGCAACCTGCCATTTGCAAGATTGCTCGTTTAAATGATTAATTTCAAATTATGCAACTAAAACAATTCGTCTTGCTAATGTTGGTGAGTTTACATCCCAAGTTTTCAATGATTATTGCATGTCAATTGGGATAAAAGTTGAACATCTTGTAGCTCATGTTCACACACAAAATGATTTAGCTGAATTGTTTATCAAATGCCTCCAACTAATAGCTAAATCATTACTTATGAGAAAAAAATTTCTATTTCAGCATCAGATTGTATTGATTTACATGTTGTACGCATTAAGCCAATAAATTATAAACATTCCTCATTACAATTGATTTTTAGTCAAGAGCCAAATATTTCCCATCTTACAATTTTTGGATGTGCGGTATATGTTCCAATTGCTCCACCACTACGCACAAAGATAGGTCATCATAAAAGATTAGGAATCTATATTTATATGAGTCTCCTTATAATATTTTTGAGCTATTAATTCGATATTTAGTTATGACAAGAGTTTTCAATTTTCCCAACATTAGGGGAGAAAATAAAAAACTGGATTAATAAAGTACTTGAAATGAATTATCAATGTCTAAGATCCTCGTACAAAACAATGTGAACCAGAAGTTCAACAGATAATTCATTTTACAAATCAACTACCAGATTCATTAAATCTCACATACCAGCTGAAAATGCTCCAATACGAATTGATGTCATAATAGGGCAAACTGTTAATGCAAAAGAAAGTAATCGATGCATGAAACGTGAAAGACCGGTCAGTTCTAAAGCTAAAAATCCTTGTAAAAAGAAAAGGGGAACAAACATTCAAGATGGTCATATAGTGGAGGCGGGGGTTCCTGAAGAGACCCATGACATAACTAATTATAAAACTCAAGAAGAGATTCAGGTACTTAAAAGTGAAAATGGAAATAATAAAAATAAAGAGATCTCGATAAGTTATGTCAATACGAGAAAAAGATGGAACAAAAATAAAATGTAGTTGTCGACAACAATTTTGCTTATAATGTTGCTATTGAAATAACAAAAAAAAATGAGGATCCTGAGCATAAATCTACTAAGGAATGTAAAAAATAGAAAATATTGGCCAAAATGGAAAGATGCAATTCAAGCAGATTTGAATTCACTTTCTAAACATGAAGTTTTTGGACCGTAGTCCAAACACCTAAATGTGTAAAACCGGTAGGATATAAATGAGTATTTGTGTAAAAACAAAATGAAATTGATGAAGTCGTAAGTATAAAGCTCGCTTTGTAGCACAATGATTTTCGCAAAGGCCTAGCATTGATTATGAAGAGACACATTCTTATGTCGTGGATGCAATCACGTTTAGATATCTCATTAGTCTTGCAGTACGTGAAAAACTTGACATGCATCTAATGGATGTTGTTACATCCTATTTATATAATACACTTGATAGTGAAATTTATATGAAAATTCTCGAAGGATTTAAAATCTCAAAAAGATATAAAGGTTCTTGAGAAAATTGCTCGATCAAATTAAAAAAAAAATTATATGGAATAAAACAATCTAGATGTATGTGGTACAATCGTCTTAATAAATACTTGTTAAAAGAATGTTATAAAAACGTTTGGATCATATTTTGTAATAATTGTTGTTTATGTTAATGATCTAAATATTATTGGAACTCCTGAAGAGCTTCAAAATACAATGAATTGTTTAAAGAAAGAATTTGAGATGAAAGGTCTTAGAAAAATAAAGTTTTATCTTGGATTACAAATCAAGCATTTAAAAGATAAAATTCATGTTCATTAATCAACTTATATGGAAAAGATATTAAAGAAATTTTACATGGATAAAACACACCCATTAAGTACTCCATGGTTGTACGATCGTTAGATGTGAATAAAGATTAATTTCGTCCTTACAAGAATGATGAAGAGTGTAACACCCCGAACCCGTGACCGTCGCCGGTGTCGGACACGAGGGGTTAATGGGCCAAATCTTCTCAAGGTACCAAAAAATTTGGCATTTCCAGACAGGCTGGAAAACTGCGTCACTGTCGTCATAAAAGTCATATCTCGAGTTTCAAAACTCGGAAACTGATTCCATAAATTTTCCCTGAATTTAGACTCATATATCTATCCATGGATTTATTTCTAGAATTTTTGGTTGGGCCAATTGGTACAGTTTATTAGTTAAAGTCACCAATGTTACAGGAGTCGACTACACTGACCTTCGCGCGTTAAAACTTGAATATCTCTCTGTACAGGGCTTTAATACTGGTGCCGTTTGTTTCTAATGAAAATAGACTCAAAATGGAATCTGCAAATATAAGGCATGACTTATAATTATTTCTGGATAATTTATAGTAAATTTTCAAAGTCACGACAGGGGACCCAGAAACCGTTCTGGCCCTGTCTCACGAGAACTTTAATATCTCTCAATATACTGCTCATATGGTCGTTTCGTTCCATCCATATTAAATTAGATTCATCAAGGTTCAGTTGAATAATTTATTCACTATTTAATTCTACTTCTACTATTTTTAGTGATTTTTCAATCTCACCTCACTGCTGCTGTCCGCAACAGTTATTGCAGTAGACTATGCCAATTTCATGAATTTTTCCTTGGCCTTAATCATCCGTCAAACATGACACAAATTATGGCCACCTTATCAAAATTAAAGTTTCTAAGACTCGTGGCTATAGGTTCTAGCATCCCACTCGACGACCACATAGGCCATTTTCACATGGGTTAAAGTTCACAACCCACAGTTCAACAAAATATAATAGCCTATACATGCCAAATGTTCTTTCACAACGAAGACAATACCAAAATATTTCAGCCGGTGTGATGACTTCAACGACGGTTCCGAGCACGCAACAATACGAGTCCAAGAGACCTAAAATGGGTAACAAGAAAACACCGAGTGAGTTTATAACTCAGTAAGTCATAAGCACTTTACAATTATCCATTAGCTAAATTCATCACAAAGTGAAACAATGAAACAAGGCTAGGTACTTCATCCATATCGAACTATACCATAATTCCTCGGACCTTTCGGTTCAATCTCATACCAAGCCATACATCCACATTTCATATTTATACGATAAGATATTTGAGGCATTTTCACACACTAACTCATTTTCATCACAATCACACAATTGCAATCATCACATAGATTTAAAGCTTACCAAGCTCAACCCGAGCATGAACATATTGCCTATTCGTCATGAGCTCAAGGTACTTACCCGATTCGCTGTCCGGGATTAACTCGATAATGTCGCACACTCAGTGCCAATTGTAATACAAGAGCATATAGTGAATCCGCACACTTAGTGCTATATATTTTCAGCTCGCACACTTAGTGCTATAGAATCAAGCTCGCACACTTAGTGCTGTACAATTTTAAACCCGCACACTTAGTGCCAATCTTGTCAGCGTGTCCATTCATACCCGCACACTTAGTGCCGTGACCAATACCTTATGCATTTTGCTGCCTTTATACATTCAACAATGGCATCATTCCATACACATACATTTTCATTTACACATCAATTCATTAAACACAATTGCATATATATTATGATCATTTAAATCAATACCAAATATATGCTTAATGACTTACCTTGTTTTGGATGAAAACGATTCCCAATCACTACTCAATTGCCTTTGTTTTGCCCTTGTTTGATTCTCCTCCTTTGATTTCTTGGTCTAGAATAAACACATTTAGTAGTTTAATTTCCTTGCTGAATACTTATACGTATGATTTAAATGATTTTCATTTCATTTCATAACTATCCTTGTTCCAAACATTACAACCTTAACTAATGTTCGATTAGTGCTTCAAGGCCGAATGTATTACGACTACTAAGATAACTTAGTCTTAGGTTTATTAAATTCTTAATATACAAAATCATGAATCAACTCAACCTTATATGCCAACACTACTCCTTTAATAGATTATAGAGAGTTAGAGATAGTATCTCAAACATATACACCCATATGGCCGAATACACTAAGTTAAATTTATCATTACCTATGCAATTTCCTATAAATCCTTATACTTCAATTTCATACATTTAACCTTTTAATGCCTATTAATCACTCTTTTGATCTTAATCCTAAACGGCAACTCCTCACTCAATATTCTAACCGAATCATTCCTATCACCAAGACAAAAATTCGCACCTTAAGCTTCCTACATTCTTTTCATGACCTTCATAGTTCATTCGGCCCTCCCTCAACACCATTTATCATACAAGGAAAAATAACCATAAAAAAAATATAAAATCTTCCATCTAGATTCAATGTGACCGAATGTACAACGTGCCAACCACTTATTCCAAAATCTCTACTCCATTCTATCATCCCCTTATTTGATACAACATGAAATTAACCCCTAGTTCTAACACTTAGATTCACGGCATGATGCCTAAACCACCATGAAAGTTTCAACTTTCTTGACATTACTAATAGTGCATCCAATTATTAACTTAACATGTCATAAACTAAATCAACAAGTCAAAACTTACCTCTTGCTACCTAAGGTAGGATGCCGAATTGCTTTAGAGAAATTTCCCCTATTTCTTCATCTTTGTTTCGGCTTGAGGAAAGAGGAAGATGATGAACATCCTTTTCTCCTTCTTTTCTTTTATCCCTTTATTATAATTATTTTAAGCCATTTGTTATCTTAAAAACCATATTAAATTAGAATAAGTGGAGCACCATCACCCCTTGGCCAGCCACTCTTCCTCTTTTGGGTAAATTGACATGCAAAACCACTCTTTTTGGTATATGCACTAATAGACCCTTTTAAGAATTTACCTATCACATTTCTAAAGTATTTCATATAAGTCCTATTTAATAATTTCACATACAAAAGGCAAAATTAGAGAGTGAAACTTCCACATATGCATTGTACTCATATAATAAGCATAAGATATAACAATTAATTAATTATTATTATTATTATTATTATTTTTTGGCTCGGTTTTGTGGTCCCGAAACCACTTTTCGACTAGGGTCAAATTTGGACTGTCACAACTCTCCCCCACATAAGAAATTTTCGTCCCCGAAAATCTTACCAGTGAACAATTTAGGATATCGATCCTTCATAGAGCCCTCAAGTTCCCAAGTGGCTTCTTCAACTCCGTGTTTATGCCACAGTACCTTCACTAATGGGATTTTCTTATTTCGCAATTCTTTTACTTCACGCATCAAAATGCGAACCGGTTCTTCTTCGTAACTCAAATTAGGTTGAATTTCGATCTCAGATGGAGTAATTACGTGCGATGGATCGGACCTGTATCGTCGAAGCATCGAGACATGGAAAACGTTGTGAATCTTTTCAAGCTCAGGGGGCAAAATTAATCGGTAAGCGACTGGCCCAACTCGTTCGGATACTTCATACGGCCCGATGAACCTCGGACTCAATTTGCCCTTACGGCCAAATCTAAGCACCTTCTTCCGGTGAAACTTTGAGAAATACTTTGTCTCCAACTTGATATTCAATGTCTTTTCTTTTCAAATCCGCATACGACTTTTGGCGATCCGGCGACTTTCAAACTTTCACGAATTACTCGAACTTTTGCTCGGCATCCTTAACCAAATCAACCCAAGAATTTACCTTCACTAAGTTCATCCGAATAATGGGTACGGCATTTACGACCGTATAAAGCCTCGTAAGGCGCCATCTTAATACTTGATTGAAAGCTATTATTGTGTGCGAATTCAATCAAAGGCGAATCCGTTCCCATGAACCACTAAACTCAAGGATACAACATCTCAACATATCCTCGAGTATTTGAATTATCCGTTCGGATTGACCATCGGTTTGGGGGTAAAAGCGGTCTTGAAATGCAACTTGGTACCCAAAGCTTCTTGCAACTTCTTCCAAAATCGCGAGGTAAATCTCGGATCTCTATCCGACACGATGGAAATAGGCACCCCGTGTAATCTCACAATCTGAGAAACATACAATTCGGCTAGTTTGTCCATTGAAAAATCCGTACGTACGGAGATAAAGTGAGCCGACTTAGTCAGTCTATCGACAACGACCCAAATCGCATCCTTCTTACTCACTGACAATGGCAGTCCGGATACAAAGTCCATTGTGACTCGATCCCATTTCCACTAGGGTATCGTGATCGACTGAAGTAATCCTGAAGGCACTTGATGTTCCGCTTTCACTTGTTGACATATTAAACATCTCGAAACAAAATCAAAGATGTCTCGTTTCATACCATGCCACCAAAATCGACGTTTCAAATCGTTGTACATCTTCGTACTCCCCGGGTGGATTGCCATTCGGCTACAATGGGCTTCGTTCAAAATTATTGGAATAAGTTCCGAATTCTTTGGAACACACAGACGACTTCTGAACCTCAAACAATCGTCATCATCGATTTGAAATTCGAGTCCTTGTTCGAACACACTCATCCCGTTTTGCAACCAACTCATCGTCGACTTTCTTGAGCTTCACGAATTTGACGTATCAATAATGGTTTGGCTTTCAATTCAGCTACTAACACATTGTCGGGTAGGATAGACAAGTGTACATTCATCGTCAGAAAGCAAACAGTGATTTCGGCTTAAGGCATCCGAACCACATTAGCCCTTCCCGGTGATAATCAATGACGAGCTCATAATCTTTTAACAACTCGAGCCATCGCCTTTGTCGCAGATTTAAGTCTCTTTGGGTCATCAAATATTTGAGACTTTTGTGATCCGAATACACATGGCACTTCTCACCAAATAAGTAATGTCGTCATATCTTTAAGGCGAATACGATGGCGACCAATTCGAGATCATGGGTCGGATAATTTTTCTCATGTGGCTTTAATTGTCTCGACGATAGGCCACAACTCGCCCTTCTTGCATCAATACGCAACCCAACCCAAGTAGGGATGCGTCACTATAAATGACAAACTCTTTGCCCGATTCGGGTTGCACTAGAATTGGGGCTTCATCAAATAAGCTTTCAATTGATCGAAACTTTTCGACATTTCTCCGTCCATTCGAACTTAACATCCTTTTGGAGTAAGCCGTCATTGGCGTGGCTATCGTCGAGAAACCTTTACAAATCGTCGGTAATAACCGCAAGCCCCAAAAGCTCCTAACTTTGGTAACATTCCTTGGTGGTTTCCAATCGACTATGGCGAATTTTGTTCGGGTCCACCCGACACCGATCACGGACACCACGTGCCCCAAAAAGCTAACCTCTTTCAACCAAAATTCACATTCTTGAACTTTGCGTATAATCGCTTATCTCGTAAGATTTGCAACACTAGCCTCGGTGTTCAAGATGTTCGGTTTCATCTCTCGAATAGACCAAAATGTCATCGATAAATACAACTACGAACCGATCCAAGTATGGCTGAAAATTCTATTCATTAAATCCATAAACACCGAGGGCATTAGTGAGCCCAAACGGCATCACCAAGAATTCAGTAGTGACCGTACCTCGTTCTAAAAGCGGTTTTGGGTATGTCCGATTCTCGGACCCTCAATGATAGTACCCGACCTCAAATCTATCTTTGAAAACACCGAGGCTCCCTTTAATTGATCAAACAAATCGTCAATTCGTGGCAATGGATATTTATTCTTTATCGTCACTTTATTGAGTTGACGATAGTCGATCGCTAACCTCATGGTTCCGTCCTTCTTCTTCACAAACAATACAAAGCGCCCATGGAGAAAAACTCGGTCGAGCGAAACCTCTATCCGTCAATTCTTGCAATTGAACCTTCAATTCCTTTAATTCCGTTAATGCCATACGACACGGGCTATTGAAATCAGCGTAGTACCGGTACAACCGATGTCGAATTCCACTTCTCGAACCGGTGGCAATCCGGTAACTCCTCGTGAAAAACATCCGAATACTCACAAACCACTGGTACCGATTCGAGTTTCCTTTCCGTCTCTTTACTTCCAAACACATACGCAAGGTATGTTTCACACCCCTTTTCACATACCTCCGAGCGGTCATAGAAGATATTATCGGCGCTCCTTTTAAATCGAGAGACTCGACTCGGACTACCTCATTATTTGTACTCCTCAAATCAATGGTTTTCCTTTTGCGATCCACCATTGCATCATGTACGGTCACCAATCCATACCAAGAATAACATCAATTCATGAAATGGTAGAAGCATCGGATCGGTAGGAAAACAGATTCTCGAATTATTAGGGGCATCTCTTGCACACTTTATCAACGAGCACGTATTGACCCAAAGGGTTTGACACTCGAATTACGAACTCGAGAGACTCAACGGTAGAGTCTTCTTGGATGCTAAGGTTTCACATACATATGAGTGAGTAGAGCCGGGTCAATCAATGCAATCACAATAGTATCAAAGAGAGTAAAAGTACCGGTGATAACGTCGGGGAGGATGCCTCCTCTCGTGCGCGGATGGCATATGCTCTAGCAGAGCACGGGTCTCGGATCGGACAGCAGTATTAGAGGCTCCTCTCGATTACCACCCCTACCTCCAGAGATTCTCGGGGCCTACCTCCACCGTCGTTCCACTAGGTCTTGCACCTTGCGTCTTATTCCTCTCATCTAGCTCGTGCAATCTCTAATGAAGTGGTCCTTGAACCGCATCCATAACAGCCCTATTAATGACTTACCCCAACATTCACCTAGGTGTCGTCTTCCACATTGGGGCATTCAGGTCTCTCTTGACGATTATTGCCCACACTAGCTACTCTGAAGTAGCTCGGGAGTCCGTCAATGGTCGGGCTCTAATGGAAATTCCCGATCGTCCTCGACTTCTGGTGTTCTCCACGAACCTCTTTACAGCCGAGAACGGAGCTTTACTCGTCGATCTTTTACGGTAATCTCTTGCTTCAAATTCAGCCTTCTTCTTCTCCTTCCCAAGTTCTTCCGCCTTGCAAGCTCGTTCGACTAGTGTCACGAATTCCTTTATCTCTAAAATTCCCACTAGTAACTTTAACTCTTCATTCAATCCTTCCTCAAATCTTTTGCACATCGCAACCTCATCACCACACACTCCGAGCATACCGACTAAGTCTTACGAACTCATGTTCAGATTCGAGATCTGATCATCCGGCCTTGCTTGAGTTCCAAGAATTCCTTACGCTTCTGATCGATGAACCGTTGACTAATGTATTTCTTTCGAAATTCGGATTGAAAGAAATCCCAAGTAACTCGTTCATTTGGGACTATGGAAATTAAAGTCCTCCACCAATAGTAAGCTGAGTCTCGCAGCAAGGATATAGCACACTTAAGACATTCATCGAGTGTGCATGACAGTTCATCTAACACTCTAATGGTGTTATCGAGCCAGAACTCGGCCTTTTCGGCATCATCAGTAACTATGGCCTTGAACTCCTCGGCCCCACGCTTCCTAATCAAGTCCACGGTGGTTTACTCAGCCTCACAGGATCGATGAATCGGAGGCATTGCGGGCTCTTGGGGTGGAGTATTTAAATTCGGGAATGGTTGGACAGCCGGGTTGGTTCGGGCATATTGCGCGACCCACTCATTCATCATGGTGAAGAAGGCTTGTTTCGCCCTTCATTTTGATTATTCGCGGATGATCGAGGCTCAACGGGCGGTGTCCCTTGCGCAGAGCAGCCGCTACACTTTCAACGTCATCCGCCAAGGGTCTCTCTACCCCGGGTTCCATTGCTAATCAAAACAAAAATTTCAACCGTCAGAAGTCATCACATTATTAAGCACTAACAATTTGGCATGTATAGCTAGACTCACACGCGCTATGGTAGTCCTAGAACCTACTAAACCATAGCTCTGATACCAATGAAATGTAACACCCCGAACCCGTGACCGTCGCCGGTGTCGGACACGAGGGGTTAATGGGCCAAATCTTCTCAAGGTACCAACCAATTTGGCATTTCCAGACAGGCTGGAAAACTGCATCACTGTCGCCATAAAAATCATATCTCGAGTTTCAAAACTCGGAAACTGATTCCGTAAATTTTTCCTGAATTTAGACTCATATATCTATCCATGGATTTATTTCTAGAATTTTTGGTTGGGCCAATTGGTACAGTTTATTAGTTAAAGTCACCAATGTTACAGGAGTTGACTACACTGACCTTCACGCGTTAAAACTTGAATATCTCTCTGTACAGGGATTTAATACTGGTGCCGTTTGTTTCTAATGAAAATAGACTCAAAATGGAATCTGCACATATAAGGCATGACTTATAATTCTTTCTGGATAATTTATAGTAAATTTTCAAAGTCACGACAGGGGACCCAGAAACCGTTCTGGTCCTGTCTCACGAGAACTTTAATATCTCTCAATATACTGCTCATATGGTCGTTTCGTTCCATCCATATTAAATTATATTCATCAAGGTTCAGTTGCATAATTTATTCACTATTTAATTCTACTTCTACTATTTTTAGTGATTTTTCAATCTCACCTCACTGCTGCTGTCCGCAACAGTTACTGCAGTAGACTATGCCAATTTCATGAATTTTTCCTTGGCCTTAATCATCCGTCAAACATGACACAAATTATGGCCACCTTATCAAAATTAAAGTTTCTAAGACTCGTGGCTATAGGTTCTAGCATCCCACTCGACGACCACATAGGCCATTTTCACATGGCTTAAAGTTTACAACCCACAGTTCAACAAAATATAATAGCCTATACATGCCAAATGTTCTTTAACAACGAAGACAATACCAAAATATTTCAGCCGGTGTGATGACTTCAACGACGGTTCCGAGCACGCAACAATACGATTCCAAGAGACCTAAAATGGGTAACAAGAAAACACCGAGTGAGTTTATAACTCAGTAAGTCATAAGCACTTTACAATTATCCATTAGCTAAATTCATCACAAAGTGAAACAATGAAACAAGGCTAGGTACTTCATCCATATCGGAACTATACCATAATTCCTCGGACCTTTCGGTTCAATCTCATACCAAGCCATACATCCACATTTCATATTTATACGATAAGATATTTGAGGCATTTTCACACACTAACTCATTTTCATCACAATCACACAATTGCAATCATCACATAGATTTAAAGCTTACCAAGCTCAACCCCGAGCATGAACATATTGCCTATTCGTCATGAGCTCAAGGTACTTACCCGATTCGCTGTCCGGGATTAACTCGATAATGTCGCACACTCAGTGCCAATTGTAATACAAGAGCATATAGTGAATCCGCACACTTAGTGCTATATATTTTCAGCTCGCACACTTAGTGCTATAGAATCAAGCTCGCACACTTAGTGCTGTACAATTTTAAACCCGCACACTTAGTGCCAATCTTGTCACCGTGTCCATTCATACCCGCACACTTAGTGCCGTGACCAATACCTTATGCATTTTGCTGCCTTTATACATTCAACAATGGCATCATTCCATACACATACATTTTCATTTACACATCAATTCATTAAACACAATTGCATATATATTATGATCATTTAAATCAATACCAAATATATGCTTAATGACTTACCTTGTTTTGGATGAAAACGATTCCCAATCACTACTCAATTGCCTTTGCTTTGCCCTTGTTTGATTCTCCTCCTTTGATTTCTTGGTCTAGAATAAACACATTTAGTAGTTTAATTTCCTTGCTGAATACTTATACGTATGATTTAAATGATTTTCATTTCATTTCATAACTATCCTTGTTCCAAACATTACAACCTTAACTAATGTTCGATTAGTGCTTCAAGGCGAATGTATTACGACTACTAAGATAACTTAGTCTTAGGTTTATTAAATTCTTAATATACAAAATCATGAATCAACTCAACCTTATATGCCAACACTACTCCTTTAATAGATTATAGAGAGTTAGAGATAGTATCTCAAACATATACACCCATATGGCGAATACACTAAGTTAAATTTATCATTACCTATGCAATTTCCTATAAATCCTTATACTTCAATTTCATACATTTAACCTTTTAATGCCTATTAATCACTCTTTTGATCTTAATCCTAAACGGCAACTCCTCACTCAATATTCCAACCGAATCATTCCTATCACCAAGACAAAATTCGCACCTTAAGCTTCCTACATTCTTTTCATGACCTTCATAGTTCATTCGCCCTCCTCAACACCATTTATCATACAAGGAAAAATAACCATAAAAAAATATAAAATCTTCCATCTAGATTCAATGTGACCGAATGTACAACGTACAACCACTTATTCCAAAATCTCTACTCCATTCTATCATCCCTTATTTGATACAACATGAAATTAACCCTAGTTCTAACACTTAGATTCACGGCATAATGCCTAAACCACCATGAAAGTTTCAACTTTCTTGACATTACTAATAGTGCATCCAATTATTAACTTAACATGTCATAAACTAAATCAACAAGTCAAAACTTACCTCTTGCTACCTAAGGTAGGATGCAATTGCTTTAGAGAAATTTCCCTATTTCTTCATCTTTGTTTCGCTTGAGGAAAGAGGAAGATGATGAACATCCTTTTCTCCTTCTTTTCTTTTATCCCTTTTATTATAATTATTTTAAGCCATTTGTTATCTTAAAACCATATTAAATTAGAATAAGTGGAGCACCATCACCCTTGGCCGGCCACTCTTCCTCTTTTGGGTAAATTGACATGCAAAACCACTCTTTTTGGTATATGCACTAATAGACCCTTTTAAGAATTTACCTATCACATTTCTAAAGTATTTCATATAAGTCCTATTTAATAATTTCACATACAAAAGGCAAAATTAGAGAGTGAAACTTCCACATATGCATTGTACTCATATAATAAGCATAAGATATAACAATTAATTAATTATTTTTTTTTATTTTTTATTTTTTTTGGCTCGGTTTTGTGGTCCCGAAACCACTTTTCGACTAGGGTCAAATTTGGACTGTCACAAAGAGTTTCTTGGTCCTAAAGTATCATATCTAAGTGTCATAGGGGCATTGATGTGTCTTGTAAACAACACAAGACCTGATATAGCTTTCTTTGTAAACTTGTTAGCAAGATTTAGTTCTTCTCCAACATGCAGACATTGGAATGAAACTAAACATGTATTTAAATATTTTAGAGGAACCATTGATATAGGGTTATTTTATTTAAGTGATTCAAAATCCCTATTTGTTGGCTATGCTGATGCTGGATACTTATTAGATCCTCATAAAAGTTGATCACAAACAGGATATTTATTTATATGTAGGGGTACTGCCATATCATGGCGTTCAACAAAACAAACATTACTTGTTGCTTCTTCAATCATGCAAAATTAATTGCAATGCATGAGGCAAGTCAAAAGTGTGTTTGCCTAAGGTTATTGACCCAACATATCCAAAAGATATGTAATTTGCCTTTATAGGAAAAGATGTCAAATATCTTATATGAAGATAATGCAGCATGTATAGCTCAATTGAAGGGTAGTTACATCAAAGGTGATAAAACAAAACATATTTCACCAAAATTATTGTTCACTCATAATCTTGAGAAAAGAGGTGATATAAATGTTCAACAATTTCGTTCTAGTGATAATTTAGCATATCTTTTTATTAAGGCATTGCCAACTTCAACATTTGAAAGACTACTACACAAGATTGGAATGCATCGACTCAAAGATGTAATGTAATGTTGCCATCAGAGGGAGTTTAAAAACAAGTTATACTCTTTTCCTTTAACTAATGTTTTGTCCCATTAGTTTTCCTGGTAAAGGTTTTTAACGAGGCAGCTTGTAATAGAAGATTATGTATTCTTTTTCCTTCATCAGGTTTTTTTATCTCACAGATTTTTTTTAATAAAGTTTTAACGAGGCAAATTATCTACCAATGGATATTCAATAGAGAGTGTTATGAATATCTTATTAAGTTGATGTCTATCATGATCAAGATAAAGTTTTGATGTACTTTAAATTCTAATGATATCTATTTCTTTTATACTTCTTATGCCTATAAATAGAGACTCTGATGAAGCATTGTAAATCATCCATTTGATCAATAAAGTATATTCTTTATTATTTTCATATTTTATTTATTCTTTATTCTCTCCGTCTCTCTTTATTTTATAACAATTTTTAATATTTAAATTAAATTATCTTTCTATATATCTTATCACTACATCAACGGTGAAATAAAAAATTCAACTTAATTCTAATTGCATTGCTAATTATAAGTTTCGAGTTAAACTCAAGCTACTTAGTGCAAGGAACTACTTTTGACCACAAGTTAGTCAAGTTTAGAGATGGCAACAGGTGAAGTGAGACAGTTTTTTGCTTGCTGCGATCACAGCTAAATATATTTTCAACATAACTTGATCCAGACCCAACCAAAAAACAAATATTAATTCATACGTTTTAAACCCGACTCAAAATTAAATATTAATTTCATGCTCTGAACTCAACCTGAAGAAAAAATCAAAATTATGCTTGACTTTGGCCTGACTTAACTCAGTCCAACACGTCATGGTTTTTTTAAATATTTTTATCAAAATAAAACAATGATTTTTAATTTATTTATTAATTTAATATACTATTAATTGTTTTCTAAATATAATTATGTTAGAAAAAATATTAATGTAAAATTTATTATCATATATTTTAAATTGTTTTGATAATTATCTTGGGCCAAGGCAAGATGGATTTTTCCTTAACCCAACCTCAACCTGATGTAACTAATTGAAGAATTAGACTCGGTTCAGCCCACCTCAAACCCAATTTCCAAAACAATTCAACCCTGTCATTTTTTTTTGTTTTTGTATTTTTCATATTTTATGCAATTCAATATAATAAACTAATTTTAACTTTGAATTTAATTTACAATTAAATAATTACACTTAATAATAATTTAATATTATAAATGTCATAATTATCTTCCCTACTTTCCATTTCCCTTTATCTATTGAATGTTTTTTTTTTTTAGCAATAAAATAACTTAAAGGGCCTGTTTGGATGCAATCCAAGGCCAGTGCGTTTTGAAAAAAATTGGGTGCAACCGAAAACACTTTCATTGCAGTTGCCCTTGGAACACCTCTCCAGTGAGGTGAGTTTAGCCAACTGATACATCTAACCCTCCTTCAAGCATAATGAAAAGTTACATTAACATATGCCTCACTTGAGTTCAATGATACATCACTCAATAACCTCAACAAAGTGTTAGATTTAGTGCCTTTAGTATAATATTTTCGTTTAAATTTACTTATATTTTTTTAATAAATTGGTTTAATAAAATATCTATTAATTATATTAATATTCTCTATATATTGTTTTTAATATTTTTGCACGCAATACAAAATGAAAGCAAATATTGGTTCAATGGTTATCTAACTTCCACGGTATGTAGCATTATTTACAATAATAGAATTCATAGCTCAACTAATAGGTAAATATATCCTCTCATTAGCATTACATGATAGATAAAAAGTAAACGTGGTCACAGGTCGCTTGTCTTTACAATAAATGACTCGATTACTATTTGATAGTAATTAACTTTTCGTGAAAGAAGATGTAATGGTTAACATAAGATAAAATAGAATCATATTGGGAGAATGAATTTATCCCGAAGAGATTAAGTATATCTTATGAGGGTAACACACTTATGACAAAGTCATTGGACAAACACTTATTAAGTAGTTTTCATAATGATATGTAATTAAGGAGAGCTCAATCACAATACTATAGTGGAATGATTTCGTGACTAAATAAGTTCATAATTAATAAGCAAAAAGCTGGCACTTAATTATAAATTATTTGAGCCATAATTATATATATATTCAATCGGTCTCTTCGCTAGCTTGTTGAAACCATAAATGAATTGTGTATAGGATCAAATGCATATAAATGAATGGAAATGATAAAGTTAGAGAAATGCGCGCATTCACAAATAAATGCTTTTTCTCACCAAGTATCAAAGCCGTTTTCTTAACCTTATTTTCTCAAATAACTAGAACCAAAGTCACGTTGTGTTATGTTTATAATGTAAATTGATACTGAAGTTTCTCTCTTCTTCATGTTTGGTTAATTTTGATAAGATGTGACATTTTTTTAATTATATGCATGTTTTGGGTAATGTATGTAAATGAATGTATTTAATTACATAAATGATAAAGTAATTTTGTTAATATTTTGATTCCTAGAATTAGATTGGATGTAATTTTAGGTTTTAATAAATTTTGGGATATGTAATTGGATCGTAGACTATCATCTCCACATAGATTTTTGTTTTATTTTTAGAAATATGCATGTGAGCTGGAAACGAATTTAGGGTTTTTGTAACCTAATTTTTCGATGAAATTAGGAGAACCAAGACATATTCAAAACCGATCAAGTTAGAAATTAAATCACTAGTTACAAAAAAAAAAATCAAACATGCAAATTTCAAATTTCAAATCTATATCCTACACCACACCAAAACATCTCGCCACACAGTTGCTTCTTAAAGGAGACTTTACTCAACACATTTGTCTTAGGAGAAGACAGTTTTAACCTCCCTATCAACTGGGAACAATTATTACGCATACTTTGCCTGACCTTCGCCAAACCTTGCCAAGAGCCTCTTCCCTTGACACATGACTTGTTTGAGTCTAAGTGATAAGGAATAAGGCGGATGAATGAGGAAGCGAATCGTAAAGTTTGTCAAAGTCGCTGATTTGACTTAGGGCTCTAGAAGTTTGGAAAAAAACTTGGATTTTTGATACAACCTGAAATGCAATCAAATTCAAGTTAGATATAACAATTAAAATAAATAACTAAGATAATTAAAATAGAATAATAAATCTACGATTAGAACAATAAGAAAGAAAATAAAGAAGATAGATGAAAAGATAGAATGTGGTATGTAAAAGTCCTAAGAAGCCTTAGAAACATGAAGAATCCACAACCCCCTTCAAGCGGCTCTAATTTCCCCTCAAAAAAAGAAAACTTGGCAAGAAAAATCTTGAAGATGATCCCCACAATCTGAAAAGATTGTTAAAACCCATCTAAAAGAAACTCAAGAGAAATTCTTGAAAAAGAAAACTCAAAGAGAATTTATTAACTCAAAAGAGAAGTTGAATAATAATGAATTGAATGATTAGTGTACAATTAGACTTGTCCATGGGCCGGGCCACCTGGCCCATCCTGAAAGCTCGCCGAAAAAGTGGAAAGGGTTGGGTACAAATATAAGCCCGAAAAATAGTATTGGGCAAAAAAATAAGGTCCGTTTAGAAAATGGGCTGATCCTCAAGTTAGGTTTTTTTTTGCCTCAGCCCGGCCCGGCCCAAATATACAAAAAAAAAATTGTTGTTTTTCTTTTGCTATTTTCTTGTTGTTTTTTTTTCACTATTTCACTACTATTTTGCTACTATTTTTTTGTTATTGTTTGGATATTGTATAACTTTTGTTTTATTGTTAATTTTGTTACTATTTTAGAGGCATTTTGTTAAGTTGCACCTATCTTAGTGTTATTTAAGTGTATATATTGTTTTTAATTTATTTTTAGTTTTTAAGAAATATTTATTTTAATGTTTTTAGTATTTTTGATGTATTATAATTTTTAAAAGATTATATAAAAATACTATAAAAAAATTAATACAGCCGAGGCGGTTGGGCTTGGGCAAAATTTTAGGCCCATTTTTGGGCCGAGCTAGGCCTAGCAAACATGCCTAAAATTTTGGTTGGGCCCGGCCTGAATTTGACCCGACCCATGGACACCTCTATGTACAATGCAAAAGCCTATAACTTAAACTCTAATTAATCTAAATAAAACTCTTAATTATACTAAAACTTTAATTAATCTAAACAAGTAGTAGTTTTAAACCAAACTTTCTTGTTGACATATAACTTAAACTACTTATTAATTATTAAAAATTCGGAATAATAAAATAATAAAATAATTAGAGTTGATAAATGCAATATTGGACTCATATATAATAAAAATTAAGTCCAAAACTCAAACCAAGTATGATTTAAACTCAAATTAAAAGCCTTAAACTCATAATTCCCGTCATAATTACGTTCAGAAATTTTGCTCGCGCAGTCTTTATTAAAACGGTCATAACTTGAGCTCCCAAACTCAAAATAGAGTGATTCAAAATGCGTTTTGAAGTTATGAGATAGATCTTCGAACTCCATGAAGACATCTTGACTCAGAAATACCTGGATTCTATCCAAAAAGTCATCAGAAGTCTATTGATTTCCGAAACTTAAAAATTAACAACTTTAGTAAATTGAATTTAATAAATTTCATCCCATCTATGCATATATCACTAATGACATATTTCAACTATCTCGATAAAATGATTATCATTCATCATAAACATACTCTACAACTTATCATAAACATACTCTACAACTGAGTTAGGTTTTGTTGCATAACTTATATACCTTGGTGAAGGTATCTAGGGTTGATTTCCATAGGCAGCACATACTGATCAAGGGCAAATGCAAATGGGTAAGCGGGTCCTTGACCCTTCCAAACGAAAAAAAGGGACAATTGAAAATTTCCTTTATATATTATTAAATAATAAATTTATATATGGTAAATATTGCACTTTGACTCTTAAAAAATAAAAAAAGAATTTGTTTAGTCCATTTAGAAAATATTAAAATCATAAATTAATATATAATAAAATTACAATTTAACCTTTTAAAATTTAAAATATGAATTTGGCCCTCCCAACATTTTTTCTAAACCCACCTTTAGTACTAATTTATTGTAGTAATTACTGAGTCGTTCCATAAAGCTCGTTATCTAAATTTTTTAAAAAGTTAACAATTTAATGAATTAAATAAAACTTTTGAACAGTTTAATATCTTAAATGATAATTTTAAATAATTTAATAACTATTTTATAGTTTTTAAAATTAGATGAAAGCTAGAAAATATATTGAAAAAAATTAAAAAGTTCAAAATATTGGAGGAATGCGTATAAGGAAAGCTACCGAAAGCAAAAGTGAAAGGTGGCAGACAAATTGACAAAAAACCACAAAAAGAAAATTCTAAGAATAGAAAAAGAATAAAAAATAAAAACCTTAAAATGAATTTATGTACACGTATACCTTAATAATTAATATTTAATTTAGTTCGATAATATTTTATATCATTTTCATTTTACTATTATATCCATATTTCATGTCGACCAAAAATTCACAAAATGGCACGCCCGATTAACTAGATAGGGATATTTTGGAGATTTCCTTATCGGATAAGAGGCGTCACATTCACGACCCTTCGCTTTAATTTACTTTTTTCAAAGGGCCCCACAATTATTCATAATTACTGAAATGGTGCCTTTCTCTATAAATACTAAAATGGCAATTTAGTTCGTCGGGTAATACTATTAATTAATGAAGTTAATTATTTCAATTAATATGGTTTTTCAGAAATTTATATTCGTATTTTTAATCGGAATAATTAACTGTATTTAATTATTTGATTAGGTAATGGTTTTATAAAAATAAAATATTAAATTAAACTATATCAATTAAATCTTAAATTTAAGTATAATAAAATGATTAAAATATCTTAATATTGTATAAAAGAATGACTAAAACCATAACTTGATGTATAATAATATTATAAATAAAATAATCCATACTAATACTATTATAAATAAATTAAATAATTTAGAAATAAAATTAATTTATTAAAAAGTTTTGATAGGCGTTCAATATTTCATTTTTTTATAGTATTAAATAAAATAAATGCCTTTAAGACGTTATACTAGTTCATTTGTCGGGTGGACTGTTTCGATAGATTGGTTAGACTTGTTTTGGGTCGGATTTTGAGTAATGATGTTTTAATTTTGATTCTGGTTGGTTTAGGTCAAATCAAAGTTAAATAATTTTAAAATTATTTTTATTTAAATTTAATTATAAAATATATAAATATTAAAAATTAATTTTATTATCCATAAAACATATTATTTGAGCAAATTAAACTAAATTTAGGCTGAAATAATTTAATTTAACTCATAAATACATCTAATAAGACAGCGTAATTTTATATATAGTTATTGAATTAAATAATTCATTCTAAAATTCACATCATTAAAAATGAATTATTTGTTTTTAAAATTAGTAATGGATACTATCAATTAATGTTATAAAAATTAAATTAATAATTGAATCAGTTGAATTTTTTATTTTGATTCAATCAGTTAAATTTGATGATTTAATTGTTTTAAAAATAAAAAAATAGATTTACAAAATCATAGTTAAAAAGATTGAATATTTTTTTATTTTTTATTTTTATCAATTAAAATAAAATAAAAAAAAAGATGGAACAAATTGAAGTTGCAATGATGGATTTAAAGGTGGGATGGAATGGAATTCAATTCTGGTAAGTTTGGTATCAATGCGCCAATTATTTATAAAAAATAAAAATTAAAATAATAAATGAAGGCTATTAGTGAGCCTTTAAAAAAGTTAAAAATACCTACAGTAACATAGCATATAGTTTTAAACGCTCCACGACAGACCATGCTCCACGTGTCACCTTTTAACACATTGCCTTCACTTTCAAATACAAATGCCACTGTCACCGGCACCTACAACCACCCCCACCAAAAGCCAGGGATATACAGAGGCTTCTTCTCTGTCAGTAAGAGATACAAAAAAAAAAAAAAATACAGCCAAAAAAAAAAACACACACATAGATTCTCTCTTTCAAAAAAAGAAGAAGAAGGAAATTAGGGTTTTTTCTTTTGTGGGGTTTTGATTTTTTGGGGGAATTTTTGGGGTTTTTTTGGGTGGGGGAAGAGAGATGTATATAGGTTCCATGCGAAAGTCTTTCAAGGACTCTCTTAAAGTACTTGAAGCTGATATTCAACATGCCAATACTCTGTAAGTCTTCTTTTTTTTTTTTTTAAATACCATTTTCATTTTGGGGTTTTTGAATTTTTTTTATGTTTTTTTTTTTTTTAAGTTTGTGTTTGGACTTTGGAATGTATGCTACAGTTCATCAAGTTTGAAACTTTTTTCCCAAAAACCCAGAGAATTTTCTTCTTTTTTTTTTTCTTTTAATTTTGACATTTTAACTTTGGGTCTCATAATTCAGATCATTTTCTTTTAATCTTTTCCCAAGGAAAAATTTGGATATCAATAATTTTTTAAGTTCTTGAAGATATTGAAAGACACTTGATTTTTTTTTCCCCGAGGGGAGGACACAGTTTCTAAACCCTTAAATTGTAGTTGAAACAGTGTCAATTGCTTAATTATGTTTTTTTTTTTTTTTTAGATATAGTACCTTTTTGATGAAGTTATATCTTCCAGCTTATTTTAAGTGAGTAATGCGTTTAATATTTCTAGTTATATGATAGGTTGAGTTCAATTTCTTTATCTGGCACTTAGTTTCCCCAAGTGGACACTATATTTCTTAGTTATGAGTGCCATTTTTTTTATATAATCTTTTATTTTGGTAATGTTAAAATAGAGTAACAAAACAGTGCAATGTTTCTTTTCAGAGATTGCATGTTTGTGAGGATAATTTTCGTTATCTTTATAGATTTTTTATCTTTTTCTTTATCCATCTAACTTCACGTGGTCAATGGGTTCCACTTGATTGTACTGCTTTCAATACTATATCCTTTGATCACTACAATATCAGTATGAAGATCCAATAATCATCAATTACTGGTCCCAGCTCATTTAATGCATGAATTTAGTGATTTGATTCTTGTACATTTGTAACATTTCTTCTTTTTTGGAGTTGTTCTTTGTTGTACTGGTCGGTATAGTTGATGTAAATTGCTTGTCAATTGAGTAATTCAGTAAGTTCTATGGTTATAACAACGGTCAGTTAAGTTCCGGCATATCTTAAACAGCTAGAAGATAAAGTATACATTTCTCTGTGGTTGCTGAAACCGGGGTCTTACAAGTAACTAATACGGTTCCTTTGAACTTGAATAGTTGGACAGAAGTGTACTGCCAGATGAAACCATTGTTGTTGTAGTTGTGTTTGTTGATGAGTATTTTTAGATTCTTATTGCTTAATATCATCATTATGTTCTTCTCATCCTGTGTAAATGGCCATCGTGTAATGCAAGGTGCAGGGCTTCTGATTTTCCAAGGGAATATGACGGTGAATGCCTTCAAATGAGAATGTCATACAGTCCGGCTGCACACCTCTTCCTATTCTTGGTGCAGTGGACTGACTGTCACCTTGCAGGTGCACTCGGGCTGTTAAGAATCTTAATTTACAAGGTTATATTTTGTTACTTCGTGTTTAGCTCTTGTTGTAATAGTGAAAATTAGCTGTTTCTTCATCATTGTCATATTGTGCAGGTTTATGTTGATGGTACTACCACCATGTCTACACATGAAAGGAAAGCAAGCATAAGGGAGTTCTATGGTATCTATTCTCAATTTGTATGTTTTGTTACACTTATAAACTATAGTTCTTATTTCGAGCGATTCTAATGCTTCCATGTTTTCTGTATCCAGCTGTTATCTATCCCTCTTTACTGCAACTTCAGAGGGGTGTCACTGATACCGAAGATAAAAAACAGAAAGCAGTGTGCATGGAAAGGTACCGAAGAAATGAAGACGAGGAGTATAGACAGCTTATTGATGTTGATGTTGAAAGAGAAGAAGAATGTGGAATATGCATGGAGTTGAATGGTAAAATTGTGCTACCGAACTGCAGTCATGCCATGTGCTTGAAATGTTACCGTGAATGGTATTCTTCCTCCCCCTTTACTTGATCCCCTTATCCCTCTCTCGTTAGCTGTTGATATTTTGATGATGTTTTCCTTACAACTGTACATGTCATCCAGTATTGACTTAGTTGCTTTTGATTGTTTTTGGGTTTTTTATCGGGTCCTTACTTCAGCTTCATGCTTTTTTTTGAACTCTATATCGGGTTTTAAGAACTGTTGATGTCATCATTCGGTAGTTGTCTTGAGTTAAGCAAATTGCTTTACCACTTAAGTAAAACTTATGCATCTATTTTTTTGGTTCAACTAGAGAGGGATTGTTGACTGGTTGCTACACCTTTAAACCGAAGGGGCACCATTGAATCTAACTCAGATGGTGTTCTTAAAAAATAACCGAGTAAATGTTCTAGCTTGGTTTCCAGTTTTCTTCATATAGTTTCCCGATCAAAGCTCCAAACAGCAGAGAAGAGCTGAAAAGTGTTGGTCCTTGTAATATGCAATCTGGTAATTTTATCTTTGATAACTTTGCAATGTTGTCTACCGTTTTCCTTTCGGAATTCTTATAACCCTTTTCAGTCCATCTCGTGTTTAGAGATTGTCAATGGATGGTTCATCTATAAGCAGTCTTAAAATCGTGACTAGTCATTCAAACCGTGACATGTTTTGAGCACGTCCAATATAAGTGCTAATTTCTCACTCACTGAATCTCAGGTTTATTTTATTATTATTTTTTTCTCATGATACTTTCATTGCAATGAATTGCAGGCGGACTAGATCACAGTCATGCCCTTTCTGTCGTGACAGTCTAAAGAGAGTAAACTCCGGGGATCTCTGGGTATTTACCGACAGCCGGAATATAATTGACATGGCCACCGTGACAAGGGAGAACCTTAGAAGGCTTTTCCTGTATATAGATAAGTTGCCACTAATTGTCCCTGATACCATTTTTGATACTTACGATTCCCACCTAAGGTGATCAAGTACATTCTAATATATACCTTATCTGCGGTCGAAGTATTTTCTGGTCGATGATTTCTCTCAATTACATAAAAGTCCGAATCACTTGGTTCTGGAAAAATGTAGTTAGGTTTAGCTACTGCTGCAGTGGATTCCATGCCCAAAGTTATTGTGGGGCTGGTGCTGAAGTTGAGGTAGTTCATATAGGAGGAGCCCTTCAAAGTTGTATTTACTACATTTGTACATGCTTGTATAGCCTGATGCTTGATATGATAAATATCATTTTCTAATCTTATATATGGCTTTTTATTATATTTGGGGTTATGCTCTTTTTCTTGTTTGATTTTTTGTCAATTTTGTCTTGAATTTGAAAAATTTATTCAAGTCCAAAGGTGGTGATGAGGTAATCATGGCATCATATCTTTTAGAAAAAATTATCAAGCTTTTAGACTAATGTTGATAAAAAAGAGTTTTAGGATAAAAGTGAAAAGAAGTTATTAAATTCAGGATTAAATAATACTTTATTTATATTAATTTCATTCAAATAACGAAAGTTTAATGCATTAAAAATATGTTTTGTGTAGTAAATCTTTTCATTGGATTAAACTACATTTAATCGGTTACCTTTTTACTTAAATGTTTTAATTTTTATTTTACAAAATAATTTCTTCCTTTCATAGTAATTGGTGTTGTTTTGAGATTTATCGGGTCATTTTTATCATATTATTTATGGTTTCGTTTAATTAAAAATGATATATCATCTTTCTTTTCCACATCATATGTACTTTCAAATAAAAGATGATACGTCTTTTTTAATTGGGCAAGACTATGATTAATGTGGTGGAAAGTATTTATAAAATAATTTCTTGTGTAATTGATAAATATAGATATTAAGTAATGTAAATTCAATCTGATTAAAATATTAATACACGTGTTTTCAATCTATTTTAGTCCATACTAGTTTGTAATTTGACATGTCCTTATTTTAAAATTATAATTCAATTTTTAATATCTTTTATCATAATTAATATTTTTATAATTAAATTTAAAAATAAGGTTTAATTTTTCATCAATTAAATCATTTGTTTGTTAATTTTAATGGTTGACTGTTAAAAGCATTTTGGGTTATTTTCACCTCTAGTCACACTAGAATTGTGTCTTGTGAAAAAAGTCTTTTCTTTTTAAAATTATTTAAAAATTATAAAAAAAAAATTATATATACATAGAAAATTGTGGAAAATTATTGCAAAAATATAAAAAAATTACAATTCATATATAGCCTCGATTGTTACTTTTCCCCTCAACTCGTTTCAACACTTTAATTTACATCTCAAAACACATTGCTTTCATTGCTCATCACTTTTTTTTTTTTTTTTTTTGAGAAACCTATTTATATAATATCCCTTCGCAATTATCATTTCATCATCATAGAAATCACCAAAAATAAATGACGAAAACCGAGCTAAAAACGCTGCCATTATTGTTGTTTGTGGTAACATTTTCGTCGTCGATATTCATGGTGGTTAAGAGGTATGAACGATAGTGGGAGGGAGAATGCCAGTGAATGATGTGGAAATAGACAAAAGAGATGCAGGCTTTGGAGAGATTTAGGATGGGCGAACACAACAAAGACCAAAGGAGCGATGGATCAATTAGAGTTTTCTCATGTGGTGGCTAAGAAACAAATAGTTTGAGGGATCAAATAATTTTTTATAATTTTTATTTTTATTTTTTCTTTTAGTGATGAAAAAGAAATTACACTGACATAATTTATATAGACAAATTCAAATTCCCAAATGAGGATATTTCAAAAGTCAGTAGATCTTGAATTCTCAAGTGAGCCAACTTGTTTGATTCTTTTATCTAGGTATGTGACAAATATTCTAATAGTGAATCTCATATAATAGCTGAGATCAGATTTAAATTGGACTTTACTATAAGACTTTCCTAGATGATCGTAATCACCTCCAAGTTGTCTATCTGGATTAACACATTGTCAAAAGCTCGATCAATTAAGATATCTTATCCATCTAATATCCCCCACAATTCAGCTTCGAACATTGAATAGTTGTCCAATAACCTATTAAAGCCAGTGATCCACTCCCCATTTCAGTTACTCACAACTTCCATTTTATTTTTAGTAAATGTTATATTTTTATTTGCTGGAAATGAGAAAATTTTGGCTTATAACTGTTTATATAATTTTACTATTTTTATAATAATTTGTAATTTTTTGACATTTTAACATTTTTAAATATTTTTATATTTTTGTAATTTTATATAAATATATCTATCTGTATTGGTTTTGGTTAGATGTTGAGTTAAATTAATCTAACATTGATGAATTTATAAATTTGCTCTTTAAATTTATTAATGACAATTCTATATAATAATCGATGGTTTCGTAATCTTTTTGGATAGGTAAATTTTTTATTTTATTTTTATGAAATAACTACAAAAAGCATTTAAAGTTTCAAAAGTTGATTTCTTATAAATTTGGTTTGTTAAAGCTCTTAAAAAGTTCAATTATCAAATCTTTGGAGAATATTTTCATAATGTTCTTTTTGTTGATTAACTATATTATTTGAGGTTTGATCAGATTCTTAAGATTGGTTGGAAGTAAAGCTTGGAGAAGAATTGGTTCTCCTAAAGAAATGAAACATCTTTTTGTTTTCGTATTTCCTATGGGGGTTCTACTATCAAAATTTTAGAATTACTACCATTGCCTACAGGGATATACTCTATCCTTAATGCGCCTAACCCATGGCTAACCGAACTATGTATCAGTATTCAACAAAAATAATAATACATTAATAAAGACAGTTGAACCAAAACTCAAAAATATTGAAAATAAATTTGAAGATTTTTAAAACTTAGAATTACTGTTGATGTCTGTCCACTTTTGGCAAGGAATCATTCTTGTTAATGTCAAATAATATTTACTGTTCATTTTTTATTGTTTTTGGCAAAGAATCATTATTGAATCATTCCTGTTCACCTTTACTATTGATGTTTGTCTTCTTTTGTTAGAGAATTACTTTTGTTCACCTGTTCATTTTTTATTTTATGTTTTGGTGATTGTTATAATTATGGTGGTGTCATCTGTAACACCCCTAACCCGTATTCGTCGCCGGAATAGGGTTACGAGACGTTACCGAACAACCATAACATAAATCATACATTTGTGCACTCATAATTAAAATCCATTCATCTTAATCACTTTGTCCCTTATAAGGTCCTAAGAGACCTTAAAACATGCTTAAAAGTGGTTCGAGACTAAACCGATAACATTTGTAAACTTTTGGAAACTTAGAAAATTTTCTTTAATTTAAGGGTCACAGGCCCATGTGAATAGGCCGTGTGAGGAAACAAGCCCGTGGCACAGGCCGTGGGAAAATTAGGGAGGTTATTGACTTGGGTCACGGCCGGCCACATGCTCATGTGCTAGCCTGTGTGTCTCACACGTCCAGTAGACACGCCCGTGTGTCTAAGCTGTGTCAAAATTGTAGGGTATACTACCTTAATTCGAAAGGGTACCCCAAGGGACACACGACCATGTAACATGACCATGTGTCGCACATGGCTGAGACACACGCCTGTGTCTCGGCCCATGTGGACAAAAATAGGCCATTTGCAAAGCCAATTTACCACCCTTTTCTCATGCACACCTAGCCATCAACATGATATCATTTCAATAAATATATAGGTAGCCAAAACATACCAATTCACATACATTTCATGCCATTTCCTAATCAACCATTTCATTACTCAAGTTCACAACCAAAATCATGCCACAATAATAAGCAACAACCTTAAATTCTATATGCCTTTCATAATCAACTTACCATCTATTTTATGCTTAAAAACATAGTAATTCATCATCCATAAACCATACCATACTATGCCAAACTCACAAGGTATACCATTCACACCACATAGCATGTACAAGCACATTATATAAGCAAAACTCACATCCTACAACTTTACCATATACGAGCCAAATCACATAGCTATAATTTCATAACATAAAATGTACCGTAGTGACACTAGCCTATAGATGTCATATACTATACATACAAGGCTTCAAAAGTACTAAAGAAATGATTGATAGTGTGATGACGTTTCCCGACGATCCCCGAGTCCAAGCTAGCTTCGATACTTTGTAAAACAAAGACAAATAACACACAGTAAGCTTCATAGCTTAGGAAGTTCGTACTAAATATCTACTCAACAGTTCATAATATACAAATTATCAATTAATAAACACTTAGTAAGTCTCATATCATCATTTGATTCTAGTCCATGACTATTTATCATATATATATACAAATCCATCAAGTTTCATACACATAGTATCAACTACCACATAGGTATTGTAAGTACCTATACTTTGCCATATTTATTTATTTCATTCTCACCTCTTTGTTTAATACGTTAAATAATTCAAAAATCTATCAATACTCTAAGAACTCGCACACTTAGTGCAAAAATGATTAGCCGAAGCTATAACGATATCACATACTTAGTGCCATCACATTAAACCGAAACTATCTCGGTATCTCACACTCAGTGCCACATATAGTCGAAGCTATTCCAATTTGCACACTAAGTGCTTTATATATATATATATATATATATATATATATATATAGCCGAAGCTATCTCAAATCGTACACTAAGTGCCAAACATAGTCAATTTGTCGTCGTGCACAATCATAGTTGCATATATACAATTTATGCAATATTAAAGCATTAAAAACATAATTGTAACAATGTTTATCACGTACGAACTTACCTCGGACGTAAAAACGATGAAACTAGTCGATTAGTCGAGTACTTTGTTCTTGCCTCGATCTAAGTCCGGATTCTTCTTTTCTTGATCTATATTATAACAATTCAACCCATTTAATCACATTATCTTTCAATTTCATCCATAGAAATATATTTAAATGAATTTACACTTTGGCACTAAACTTTCACATTTCTTACAATTTAGTCCCTATTTCATAAATACACAAAATTCAATATAGCCCATGCTTAGCCGAATTCTCTATAGCTCCCTAGAAACCCATATTTATCAATTTTTCACACATTTAACCACAACATTTCACATTTTCTCAATTTAATCCCTAATTAACATTTTTACTCAAAATCACTTTACAAAACATGTATATCAAACACCAAGCTTTCATAATTCATCATCAAACATCATAAATCACATGAATTCATCAATGAAAACTTCCAAAATCATCAACCAATTCAAAAATTAGGGCATGAGCTAGCTAGAACACAAAGCAACGATCACAAAAACATAAAAATCATAAAAAACCGAGCTCAAAACATACCTTAATTAAGCTATGCAAGTGCCGAAATTTTAAACCCTATTTTTAGCTTCTTCTTTGCTTCATTCAGCCATGAAAAGATGATAATGGAACCATATTTGATTTTTTTTACTTAATTATACATTAATAACCAAATTACCAATTTAGCCTTAATTAAAACCATTTTAAAACATTAAATATAAGACCATTTATGTCCATTCCCACTATCAATGGTCTATTTACAACATAAGGACTTCAAATTTAATAAGCCATAGTAAATAGACACCTTTATCATATAGAATGTAACTTTTGCATTCTACGCGATTAAGTCTTTTTTCTCAAATTGAGCTATTAAACGATAAAATTAGCTCACGAAATTTTCACATATATATTCACATGTTATAAATACCAAATATAATATTAGAATAATTTTACGACTTCGGATTTTTGGTTTCAAAACTACTGTTCCGATTTAACTAAAACCGGACTGTTACATCATCTGCAAGATCCACCGTTTTGATAAAAAATGTTAAGGATTTCCCATCTTTTGAGTTAGAATTTATGGAGCTAAGCATTTCGGTTATTAGTTTTTTGTATTCCTTCTTGGTTTTGGTCTGAGCCAAGATTGAATTGGCAGTTGATTTGGCTTAAAGGAACTTTGATGTAGTTTGATCCGAGATAGCGGACTTACATAATCTTGGGTATTTATTGAAATAATCATCCAAATAATTGAAATTATATTTGTCATCATTAAATTTGTCCTATTATTTCGTTCTAAAATTCTGAACTAATAATAGGATTCCCATAAGAATAATTCCAGAAAATAAGTTAAGAAATACACAATTTTGAGAAGAAATGGATTGTTCAGATGTGTTTTTGGTCCAGTTCTAGTTGGAATTTGTCAAAGAACTTGGATAATAAATTTTGAATTTCTTCTAGTAGGATGTCAAAAGAAGATAGTCCATACCAGTTCCACAACTATTTTTTGTTTTAAAATTTAAGTTTCAAATTATTATTTCCATAAGTTTAAAAATTATTTAAAATTTATATTATTTTTCATAAAATTTAATACTTTTTATATATTTTTCCTACAAATTTTACATATTTTTTATTTTTATTTTAAAATATTTTTATCATGTTTTCTACACTTTTTATATTTTGTAAGCTTTAATAATTTTAAAATATTTTATAATTTTAGCAATTTTAAAGAATAATTTTGCTCTCACCTGTAACAATCCAAAAGTAAAACATGGTGAAAAAAAAAAACAATTATTACAATTTAGTGGTTAGCACTTAATTTTAATTTTTTTGAAAATACTTAGTTTTTAGTGGAACCCTTAAGATTAAAAGTAAAATATAATAATTTAATTAAATTACTAAATTAAATTAAAATTAAGAATTATATTTGTATATAATTATATTTTATATATATACATGTAATTGATATATATTTACATATAATATTTAAAAAACATGGAAAAATCAAAATGATATACCGAAGCGAAAAGGGTATGTTGTTCCGACATTATTTATCCATATTTTACAGTGGTCCTTTTAAAAAGAAGTAAATGGTATAATTTAATTTTCCTCCTCTATTATGTAAAAGTTTATAATTTTATCTTTATATTTTAATTTAATATCATTTAATCTTTTTAGTCTAAACTATTCACAATTTTGGATAAAACACTAATCGGAAATATCTTTTAGACATTTACATGTCAGGCGAAATGTTAATGATATCAAACTACTTAATTCAATAAACTTATGCTTTAAGGTATTATTACAAAATAATTCACATCAACACTTAATTGAAAATAGCTATAACAATTTGGACATAGGCATTAATTCTAGAAAAATATAATTATTAAGTTCGGTTAATTTAATTAATTATCCTATTTCGAATCGAATTAATCGATAATCGAAATTCTAAAAACTTATTAATCGACCTCTGACCAAATTAAGTTCAGCCACCTACTGATTAATCGAATTAGATCGATTTGGTCGATTAGTTCGTTTTTAACCGAAGTTTGAACACTTCTACTCAGTAACTCAAGAGAGTTTAGCAATTTTGTTAAAAAAATCAGTAATTTTATAAAAAACTTTATAAGAAATTATTTATGAAAAAACTATAATGTTATAACAAAATCAGTAATTTTAAGTAACTCATAAAAATTAGAGTATCAAATTATCACATCACACATCAAAGTATAAGGACTAGCATAAATTTTTTGCATAATAGAGGGACCAAAAGCATTAATTATACATCAACTGATCTTAGCGGCTAAAAGAACCTCCATTTTCTGAAAACTTGCAAAGGAAGGAGTGAGCGCTAATAATTTCGATGAAAATGAAGCTTTCAGGGCAAAGTTTCGACAACTTATTAAAGGAGGAATTGGGTTGAAAGGAAGATTGAAAAATCAAAACAAATAATCCAAATTACGAACCTATTTTAGTATATAATACCCACATTTTCAAACAAAGTATCAAAGCAAGCTGTGGAGCCAAGTTATTCAGAGCGCCAAAATCCTTTTATTCTCTTTCCCCTTTGCTTGCTTTTTCTTCTTCTTTTTAATTGTTAAGTTCTCTATAAATAATTCACAAGAATTTCAATTAGCTTCCTCCAAAAACCCTTTGGTAAGTTCTTTAAAACTCTCTCTCTCTCTTTTTTTTTTTTGTTCATCTTGTTGTTAAATAGCGGTTTTGATTTGAATTTTAAAATATTTTCTCTTTTATCTGAAATGGGTTCTTGTTTTTTTGTTTTTTCAATTTCTTATTAGTTGTTAATGAAATATTTTAATTTCATGATTTCATGCTTTTTCCTTTTGGTGTAGCCATTAAGATGTTACCATGAACGAAACAAAGTTACTTCATTTATGCTTCAAAGACGGAATCTTTCTTGCATGCATTTTGTATGATTGTCCTAAAGAAAAGTACAGTGGAACAATCAAAGTTGTGTTGGGTTACGGTTAAGATGAACTTGGCATTATATCAATGGCTAACTATTAACTTAAAGAAAAGGGTTATCTGTTTCCTTTTTTTTTTTAAAATTTTTTTTTCTATGTTTTGATTTAACTTTTCTGGTGATTTCGGTAATTCATGTTTGTTTCAAATCCATGTTCTTTTCAATAATGTTCTAATGCTGATCATGGATGCAAATTCTTTGTTTAAATATATAAATCTTGTCATTTGTTCCCTAAATTGTACATTGAATCCTTTCTTATTTCCAGTAAATGGAGGTTTCTAGCTTAAATGGATTGCAAAATGATGAGGAGGAGGCATTGAACAGTTTGCTTGATGCTTTCGGATCCCTTGTTTCTCTTAATGACATCGCTTCTGCTTACTGTGAGGCCGGCCGGAATCCGGGTTTGGCTGGTTTAATTCTATGTGAAATGCAGGGGATCCCTCCTTTAGTTGCCACTGATCAATCTAACAATGAGGTGAAAAACAATGAAACTTCGGGATCAAGTTATGTTAAAAGTTCACAAAATAATTCACAAGCAAGTGAGGTTTTTACGGCAGATCAACCGGTTTCAGCCGCTACTGATGAATGTAGTGGCAAGAGGAAAAAGGATGAACCCATGGAATCATCTCGTTGTAATAGTTTTCAACGTTCTTGTCAAGAAAATGGGGGTTTAAGATCTCCGAAGCAAAAGGCGAGACCAGTTTCAGGAGGCACTGTTTCGAGCATGCTAGGAAAGGGGTATATGAAATCTGTCCCTTTGGCTAATGGTTCGTATCCAGGAACCAAACCTATGAAAGTGGACTCAAAGGAGATGCCAATGTCTCTGTTTTGGGGTGAAGAACTCGAACCCAGTAGTCAGAACGAGGACCGTATGCACAAGGATATGGAAGATTTTCTTTTCAAGATGCTAGGAGAGGGATTTCGATTGGAAAGGGACGTGATTCGAGAAGTTCTCAGTAAACCAACATCTTTCAAATTCATACAAAATCATATATGATTGTTAATTGAATTTTGAGTCAAAATTACGTTTGTTTAACTGCTAATCAAGTTTTATGTTTTTTAATATGCAGATAGCTGTGGATACAACATGCAAAAGGTATGGAACTATGGACAATATCCTCGTTTTAGAGAATCTTAAGTTCGTATTAAATGGATATGCACTTGCTAAGCTTTGTTAGTGCAATTTATTGTGCATTATTTGGGAAAATGAAGTTTCTATTGTTATTTTATTATTGTTCATTGGCCTTTTAATGGCAGTTTACATTGTGGAACATGATAATCCTGAAGGTTTCTTAACGGTTGTGAATGACATTTCTCTTTTTACTGTGGTACGTTTGAACTTGTTAGAACTGATGAATATTCCTTTCCTCTCTCTTGACTTATAAGAGCATGAAGAAGCTTCTTGACTGGTCAGCCGTGAGTTTGGACAAAGAGAAAAAACCTCTTGGAGAGTCCAGTGAAAGGGTTAGTCTTGTGATTGTGTAAACCGGCTACGAGCTGGTATTGTTGTTCTTTGTGAGATTAAAATAAATGTGATGATGCATGTCTTTTTCTTTTTCTCTTCTGTTTTTGTAGACTAACAATATACATCTAAGGACCAGTAGACCTCCACAAGAAAAGTAAGTCGTATGAATTCTTGTTGAGTTCATATTGTTTGTTCCACATTTTACAACACCTGACGAACCTTCCCATGCTTTACTCTCTAGCATGAACATAGTCTTGAATGCAGAGGTAGCAGAAAGACAACAGAAGGACAGAAATGATCTCCAAAAGGAAGTCTTGGCTGCTCTGTTCGATGCTTCTGAGAGATCCGAGGAATTGCCTGAGAGATCCAAGGAATTGCCTAGGAGATCAAAGAGGCCAGCAAGAAGGCCTATTGCATTAGGAGAAATCGTGGAAAGGCCTCTAATTGATGTTACTGCTGAGCCAAAGGTTGATAGAGTTTGCTCACAAAAAGATAAAAAAGACGGTACATTTTCTTGTCCATTTGACTTCGAACTTTCGTAACCAAGTAAATTTGCAGTACTTTGGGTTCCTTTTTTTTAAGTGAATTCTAGTATATCTTGTTTCGATGTTTACTTGCAGATGAAGATGAAGAAGATAGTTTCCAGGTTCTTCGAAGAGCCCTGAAGGAATATAGGGGCACAATGAAGGAATACTATAAAGCTGTAAGTCTTGAGTTTTTAAAATGTCAGTCCTTCGTATTTGCTCAATGCCACTTTTCTCAAATGTCCGATGCCGTTTATACATTATCAATCCCTTTTATATTCTTAACTTCTTTATGTTCTTTGTCAGGCTGTTGATGCTTTTGCTAAGGGGGATCAAGATGAAGCAAACAAACTTCTCGAACAGGTATGTATATGTGTGTTCCATAGATACTCTTTGCTCCCAAAAGGATCGAGAATCAAGTTAAATTGACCTATTTTTCCTGGGAACTTACGGATAAAGTAGATAAAGAGTAGTAAACCGAGTGAAAGGAAGTTTTCTCAATGCTAAGCTTTGGTGTCAGGTGTTCAACTTTGTTAGCAATGCGTATCTGGCTGCAGGAGCTTTGTTTTTTAATTTAAACTTAAAAATACGAGTTCCGATATTCAGTTTTAGGCTAATTGGGTGTTAATATATAAGTTAAATGACACCAGTGAAGGACTTTGGTGCGGCAGGGACAATTTTTTCAAGAAAAGGCTCGCCAAGCCGATGAAGAATCCAATCAAAAGATTTTCGAAACTCGGTTAGCTTCTTGTTCTTTGACCATGTTTGCAGAAGAATCCTGTTGGTTCTTTCATTCACTCTCGCTCTCTATTATCGTTTTCCCAATTGTATTTCGCAGGAACACCGAGACGGACGATGAAATGTTGCTCGAGTTGCACAATCATGGCACAAGGGAGGCAATCCAGCTTTTGAAGTGTCACTTATCTTCACTAGCCGGCATCCCATGTAAGTCACCACTCTCCCAATTCGGTTCTGCTCTCGAGCTAAACTTTTCTACTCACGGTTGTGTTTTACAATCAGCCTTCAAGTACCTAAAGGTCATTATCAATACCGACAAAGAAGACTCCTCAAAAGGCACTTGTAGACGATTGGTAAGACCACCTAAATGAGACGATTTAAACCCTCGGCTTAAATCGAATAGTTTAACCATATTATTCATTACAGGTGATGAAGCTATTGCAGAAGGAATCAATCAGTTGGAGTGAAGGAGAAACTTCAGGGATAATATTGATTCAATTGGATAATATCAACCCCAAAAGATTGAGTTTTGCTAAAAACTAGCATTGCTTCAATTTGGTATCTCAAAAAACCATTCAACTTTTTTAAATTATGAACTAATAACCATTGTTTTAAAAACTCAAGTTTAAAGAGTGAAAGTAAATTTGCAAGTTTTGGCATTGTTGTAAACTCTCTCTCTATATGTATTTGGAAGTATTTTATTGTCATCAATATATACATTTGTGTTAAACTAATGTAAAAAAAATGAACGCAAAACTATTATCCTTTTTGGATATTGGGTTTATTATTTTGTGTTTCCCTTAATTCTGAGTTAATGATTATGTATATTTGAATTGTATGCTTTGATGTATTGACAACTAAAGCATCTCAAAGTAGTAAGTTGTAAGTTGGTACATTGAGTGAGTGCTTGTGTTCGTGTTTGAAACAATGCCTACTCATCGTGTAATAGTGGAGAAAATTCAAACGGTTGAAAGTGAAAATCATGAGTTTATTGGGAAACTGAAACAAATTTTACAAGTTTCTCAAAGTAACTTGTTATGTTCCAATTGCAAGGTAAGAGATTTCTTAGCGGGGTTTATATGGATTTAGACTCTCCAACCTCAATAGTTAGTTTTTTGGGTATGGTTCTCCAAAGGTTTATATCAATTGGTATCTGAGTTAGCCATTATGCTTTTCAGTTGCAATCATACAACGCAGGTGCTGACGTTGACATTGTAGTGTTCGCCGAGGGCTAGGTTAAGCTAGCGCAAAGCCTACCCGCGTGGGCGCCGGGGCTGCGGAGCTTGGTGGATTGTTAATGAGACTTGGATCCTACATAAGGAAGTAAGAGATTTACTAGTGGGGTTTATACGGATGCTAAGCTCTCCATCCTCAAAAGCTAGCTTTTGGGTTTTAGTCCAATTTAGGAAAAGTGCAGATTGATTGCAAAACTAGTTAGTTGTAACTCTTTGATCAATCTTACTAATAGGTGTCAAACTACGTTGATTGTGTCATTTGTAGTATTGGTCTCATTTTGACCATGCTTTCACCATAAGTTCTCAACAAGATGAACTTTGGATCAGAGTTGAGTTGGACAAGTAAAATCCGTTTCATCCAACCATGACCTAATCCACTTAAATAATATTTTTTTCGGCCTAAATAAAATTTTCTTATACAATATCAACTTACAAATTGGAGAAAAAGAATTACATCAACAGAGTTTAAACCCTGATAATTGAGATCTCAACAAAAAAACCTTAACAATTTTTTTTCTCAAGCACCCATGAACAAGAACCACCAAATTCACCCATCTACCATTAAAGCTAAAGCAACTTCCTTTGGTTGTGAAAATCATTTTGGTCCCATATGTTGAGCAATGCAATCCAACAACTTGATTTCTAGGGCTTTGAATTGAGCAATTTGGGTCTCCAATTCCATTTTTTCTTTCCTTAAATTCTCGTTTTCTTCCATCAATGTTTGTTGATTCCCATTCTTCATCATCATATTATCTTCATCACCACAATTAGACTTCAAAAATGCAGTGGTTGCCTCACTTTTCTTCCTTGTTATCTCCACTAACATATGCTCATATCCTCTCTTGAATTTCTCATGCTTGAATTCCCATCTTTTTGATGATGTTTTCTTAAAACCCTGTTTCAAAATTCCCGAAGCTTTAACTCAATTAATTCATACAATCATATTTAAAAAGTAATATTTAGTTAGTCGAAAGTTAAAATTTCAATATCCGCAATTATTTACGAACTTTTGAGTTTAGTTCAATTAATTCTTATAACATGATTAAACCTATTCAAAAAGCAAACTTCTCGCTCAAGTTCAAAAGCTCACTTGATATTTGAAAGGTTTGAATAGAAAATAGGCTTAATGGTGTAAAAAGTCCTCAAAATTCATTTTAAAAAAACAATTAAGGCCCTACTCTTTTTTTTTTTTTTGCACTCAATTCAGTACTTGAACTTTCAAAATATATCAAAAAGCTCCTCAAACTTTTTCAAAAAGAAAAACAATTAAACCCTTTTGTTTTTTTTTTTTGCACTTTATGGATTAACTTTCAAAACGTATCAAAAAGGTCATTTTACTATTAACTTTAACAGTTGACCGTTAAAGTTAACTGCCTCTTATTTTTTTTAGTTAAAGTCACCCCGTGTCATCACCTCGACGTGAAATATGGCAAAAAAAATTATAAAAAATTATTAAAATTTAGTGAAAAATAAAAATTTTAAATTATTAAAAATTAGAAAAAAATATAAAAATCGTAAAAAAATAAGGACAATTAACTTTAACGATCAACTGTTAAAGTTAATGATAAAAAACCTTTTAATACATTTTGAAAGTTTAAGTACCCATAAAGTGTAAAAAAAAAAACACTATGGCTTAATTTTTTATTTTTATTTTTAACTTGAGAGTTTTTACACCTTATGCCTAAAAAAATTAGAATCTAGAAATGAATTTAAGGGAAAAAATGTCATTTAAAATATTGATAATTGGGCTACAATAGTTAAGGTCCAAAACTCAGCCTAACTTATTTTTATTTTATTTTTATATATGATGTAATTTATTCAAAATTAAATGTATAATATTTTTAAAACGGATTCACTTAAACAAGTGTAAAATTAATAAGATTTTATATCATTTTATAATTTTTATTGATATTTTAATAGTTCAAGCATTGAATTTCATGTTCTATTCATATAGATCATGTATGTTAAATTTGAAAAAGAAATTTTTAACTATTTATTTTATGTAAAAATTTTAACCGTTAAATATATATTAATATAAACAAAATTTTAGATAAATATGATAGAGACATTAGATCAATTTGAAATTTAACATGCACAACAAATACAATTATATTGATAAATTCAATTGTTAAATTATTTGTTAAAATATTAATTATAAAAAGTTATAAATAAATCCACCCTTTACTATTTTTAAATAAAAATATTAATACTTTAATACAAATATTTAAAATATGATAGGTTAATAAGTTGTTTATATTTAAAAAATATTAAACATATATAATTATTAAATATTAAACAAATAACACAAGAGAGAAATCCACCAACGCGGTTGTAAAATTTTTTTACATTATTTCATAACTTTTTCTATCATTAGTATTTTAACAATCCAACAATTGAATTTATAAATATAATTGTGATTGCATGCATATAAAATTTCTAATCAATCTAATATCTTCATCATATCGATTTAAAATTTTGTTTATATTAATATATATTTAAAATTAAAATTTTCACATAAAACAAATAGTTAAAAGAATTACTTTGTGCTAAACTTAACTTGTATGATTTATATGAATGTAACGTGATCAATCCTATATTAGTTTTATATTGGTATAAATAGATTCATTCCCAATAACATATATTAAAAAAATGGTAAACTATAAAATATTCACTTTTGTTTGCCTCAGATTAATGTTATATTTTAGTTACTTATGTTATCATTTTGTTACGAATTGGTCACTCTCCATTTAACTGTTAGGGAGGTAATTGAGCTTGACGGTAGAGTGACCACTTCGTAACAAAATAATAACGTAAGTGACTAAAACGTAATATTTCAAACATAAGTGACTAAAATATAATCTGAGGCAAACAAAAATAACTATTTTTATAGTTTACCCTTAAAAAATAAAAAATAAAAACTATCGACTTGGCTTTCATTTTCATTTTCATTTTAGTAATTCAAGTGTTGAATCAGTTGGCTGTATACGCCAAATCATGTTTACTTAAAAAATATTATGTTTAAAAAAAATTGAATTAACCAATTACAAATAGGATTAGACTTAAACAAAACTTGAGGTTCATTTCAAATAAAAAGAACTTGATGATATCAAATATAAACCCAAACCAAACCTGATCCGGTGATTGATTGGTATTGAAATTGCAATTTGCTTCCCATACTATCAAAATATGAACTCATTTGAAATCAAACCACATTTAAATAGGTAGTCAACAATAGCCATAAACATTAATTTTCTGAAACCCAACATTGTTGAAAGATCAAACGAAGCTTTTAGTGCAAAAACAGGAAAACTATTTGCATATTTAGAAAGGCTTTTAATGCAAAAATAATAATAATAATAATTGCAGGAAAAAGAAAAAAGAAAAACTCACATATGTATTAAGTTGGCGAATGAAGCTAGAAAAATTGTTGTGCTTGAAATATCTGGGCAAAGTTAAATCCGAGAAATCCGTAGGCGACCAAACTATGAATCCGTTTCCTTCATCATTCCATGAAACTATTTTCTTGTATTCTTTTTCTCCTCCTCCTCCTCCTTCTTCAGCTTCTTCTAATAAAGCATAAGTTTTCAACAAAAATGGAGCTGTGCCTTTTGTAACAAGACTCTTGCTCTTGTTATTTTGATAATTAGGATCTTCCATTTCTTTTTCTTTTCCTTTCTTTTGTTTCTTTTCAATCTCGGTAATCTATTTCCCAGAATATACATTCCTTTTATATATATAATATATCTTACTCTATACTCATGTATTCTTATTAAATTTATTAATTTTGACCCCAAAAATATTAAAATGACCCAAATTTAAAATAAATTTAAAATTCAAGATTATTTTAATTTAGATTAACTCGATTTAAAATTAATAGTTGATTATGAAATTATCAAATTAACCTAAATTTAAAATGACATAATCCATTCTAACCTCAAAATATTAAAATGATCCGAACTTAAAATAAATTTAAAATCCAAAATTATTTTAATTTAGATTAACTCGATTTGAAATTAATAGTTGATTATGAAATTACAATTTTTTAGAGGAATTCATGAGAAAATTAAATATATATTGTTTTGTGGGTCATTTACTGAAAATTATTTATCTTAGGCTATAAAATATTAAATAATATGCAGAAATTAAATCCTCCCACAAGTTGAGAGAAAAAAAATGGCAGTCAAGTCTGACTATTTCTGGAAGTTTCTTACTTCTTATTATTATTATTATTAATTGATTTACGTATGTATTTATTTTTCTGCCGTATTCTGAAAGACAATATAATTTTGTCACGTGATTTAATTCTATATATAATTTTGATAACATCCATTGAGATGTTTATAATAAATTGAAATCTTGTTTTTCTTCTTCTTTTGTCATGGAATGTTGTAGGTTGAGGTTTTGATTATTTTAGGTTTAAATTATAATTTTTTATATAGAGATAAAAATATCTTCGTAATAATATTGAAAATAATTTAAATATAGTATAAGATGGATGTTGGAGTATCTCTAAATATTATGTGTTGATTTTAATTTATTTTGGTATAGATTTAAATATTATTTCGATTATCAATTTTATTGTACTTTATAAAGATTAATTTTAACTATAGTTATTAAGATGTGTGTTATTTGTAGTTACTCGTATAAACTAATTCAAAAAGTATATGTTTCGATCACTCAAATTTAAAAAGTTACAAAATATTTCAACAATCGATATAGTAGATCAATTTCTATTAACGAGTAGAAAAACATACCAAATTGATTTGACAGTCAATATTAAAAATTAGATAAAAATGTTGTTTAGATTTTAATTTACAGATTCTACCGTTCAAAGGTATTTTATAAATAAAAAAAAAAAGTAAAAAACTTTCAATTGATACAAATAAACAAAGTTAGGAACCGGTAAAGACAAAATCATTAAATTTTTAGACCAAAATGAATAATATTTGAGGTTGACGAAGTCCTTTCGTGTGGAGGCTATTGGGTTATGTCAATTAAATGTGTGAAGAAAAGTCAAATTAGTACAAATTTCAGTTATGACTAAAATCATCCATTAAATAGAAAAATTAATGAAGATTTAATTATCCAAACCAACCTATTTTTAAGCAGATTACTGGGTTATGTCAATTATCGCAGATTTTCTATTTTTATGTGATATAAAAAATAGTCAGATAGATGGGTTTAAAAGCAACTTGTAAGCTATGGTAATATTTTCAAACCCAAGTGGTCACCATGTATAATAACTGCAACTCCCTAGCCCTTTCTTCTTCTTAACTTCTGACGTCTTGGTTTTTCTCTTTCTTCTGCATCTTTTTTTATTTTAGCTTAATACCACTTTTGGTCCTTGCATTATGACTAAATTATTATTTTGGTATTTATGCTGTTTTTTATCAGTTTAATATTTGTACTTTCATTCTATAACCCTTTTACCTTAACCCAAATTTCCTTTAAAAAATTAAATCAACTAATGACACACTGCTACAAGGGAAAAAATCACTTAAAAATCATAAAAATTTAAAACCTCAAAAATTTTAAAATTCAGAAAATTATAAAAAATCATTATATATTTTTGAAAATTATAAAAAAATAAAACTATAAGCCTGCAAAATATAAAATATTAAAAAAATAATTTTTAAGAAAATTTTAGAAAATAATGAAACTTTTTAAGAATTTGAGGGTATTTTGTATGCATGAAGATGGTAAGTAAGCCGCTGAACATGGCGTCAGTATTTGGCTTTAAATGGATGAAAGTGAATATGTACGGAAATCAAACTGGATTGGCAGCATTGACAGTCATTTCCCATATATCAAGATAGTAAGCTTTTTTCTTTTTAGAGATCATGAATATCCATATTGGCTACACATACTGCTTGCTCTTAACCCTTTCCATCATAACTTGGTATTAAAGTAGATGATTTTCAAAAGTTTGGTTTGAAAAATAAAATTGTTTTTGAAAGTTTTATGAAAAATATATATATATATATATATATTTTTTTTAATTTTAAGTGTTTATTATTATAAAAATTTTATTAATAAGTATTAAGTGATGTGATAAAATACGTTACACTTTAAAAGAGAGGTGTAGATTCAATTTTAAAATAATATTATTAAGAGGATTAGTTAGTCAAAACCACAAAAATAAACTATATAATGGGCAAGAGTTGTACAGTACAAATAAAATATAATTATTATCTAATTAATATTTTAGAAATTTATAGTAACATATAAATATAAACTTTTTTTGACAAAAAAAACCGTTTAAAAGTACTTATAATCCCTCCGTAACCTATAAATAGGAGTATAATGCACTTCAACGTACTTGAATCTACGTTTTTCTACATTGACAACAATGTTTATACCAATCGAACTCATATAAATATCTTTATATATATATATATATATATGTGAAAAATAATTATAAAAATACAGATAAATCTAAGAAATACAACAAAATATATCCATTCAAAAACGATAGCGAATGAATACGGTCCTAATAACCTTTACTAGAAGAGTCAGATAAAAAATCATATCTTAATTTGAAACTTAATTAAACTGATTCATAGACTCACTTTTTCAAAAAATAATATTAACAATTAACCTCTGATATAATAAGAAATGACTTGCATTGCTTATGTGGAGTATAAATTTGTACACCAACTTCCCGACCCACACACATTTAGTATCTCTCCAAGTTGATGGATTGGTAAAAAATCAAGAGGCAAACAAACTATACTTGAATTAGCAAGCACGGTGTTCTAACATTGTTTATTACTATATAAATTAGTGTTTCAGAAGGTACGTTCATGGCAGGGACCAGGGAAATCCTTTATTCACTCCCAAAAGCTACCAGGTTGCCTACAAAATCTTCTATTTATAGCCATTTCAACCGCCACCTTCATCAGCATAACCGACTTCCTCGTTCAAACTATTTGCCTTACGATTCGGGCAAGAGGTTGTTGGTGCAACCGAGGATGGTGGTGGTGGTGGCGGCAACTCCGATTAAAGCGGCAGCTGAAACGGCAGCGCAATGCCAGGTGAAAGCTGTGGTGACGGTGAAGTGTGGTTCCATGGAATATGTGAAAGATATGGTGTTTCGTTGGTTAGATTTGGACTCGCAGAGAGCTCAAACAGGCGTTGTTCTTCAGCTTGTTAGCACTCAAGTTGATCCAAGTAAGCATCTCTTTTCGAGAAGTTATATGAAGTTTGGTGAGATTTTTCATCTTGGTTTTATGGTTTTTACGGATGAATTGTTTTAGAGTTTGTGACTGGATTTTCTTATATTGTTGTCTTTAGAATTTGAACTCAGTATTTTTGAGATTGTATTATATTTTACTATAGTACTAAAATTACTAAGGAGAAAACTTGAATTAAAACCCTAAACATTATCGAGAGAGATCACTATAAATATCAAAAGGATTAATCTTTATAAACCATAAAATGAACACGAAATATATATTCATCATATAAAAAAATGAGTCTTCGTATGACTATTTAATTTTGGTTAATTTTATAATATTATTTTTAAAAATAAATTTATTAAATTAAAATATTTAGTGAATTCAAATAATTAACCAAGTTACTCTATGAATAGAATGTACATCACAACAATAATTGGATTTCCAAGTAAATTAAAGGAATTAAAAATAAAATATTAAAAAATTCAAATACTTAATTCACTATTATTCTTAATCAACACAAAATTCATCTTAAACTCTAAATTTTAAATTTTAAATTTAATTAAACTCTAAACTTATAAATTAGATTTGAGTTCAATTTTTATCATATCGTTATTTTTTTAATAATAATAATAATAATAATAATAATAATAATAATAATAATAATATATAATTAAAATAGCTAAGCTAATAAAAAAACTTTGAAATTTATAATTTTATTTAAAAATAGCTTTATATTTATTTATATAAATAAGCTTTTATTATACTCAAATAAGCTTTTCTTTTTTTCTTTTAAATATACTTTTATATCATTGAATTACAACTCACACATCCACAAGCAATAAAATTTGATCAAATACAAATAATATTAAAAATTATTTTTAAAGGAATAATTAATAAAATAAAATTATATCTTCAATATTTATAAATAAAAAATATTATTATACATCCACCCATATACAATTTTCTTGATTCGATTTCGTATAGAGAAAAATATTGCTGAAAACAATGAGAAAAAATCTATCAACTGACCCGTAAGTGTTACAAAAATAGTTGGATAGTGATTGCTGACCAACTCGACTACACACTAGACAATAAGTTCGCAAATTAGAGTCCGACAAACCAAACCCTATTTGGATCTAAATATGATAAAAATGTTCATACGAAATGGGTCATTCTCTCGTCCAGACAAGTTCATGTCATTTTTCTCACATGAAATATCAATAAATTTACTGACTGATCTAAAATCGAATTCACAATACTTTTGATAGTTTTTTCACAATCAACGAGACCCACAATGACGAAGGCAAAGTTAAAAATAAAATCAAAGAAACCCAGATCTTGGTCTTCTTGCATTTGATGAACTCAACAACAATTGTAATAAATGTGGTTTTCCGACAAACAAATTTATAGGATTCAGGTAGGAATTGTAAGAGAGCAATTGTAGTAGGCTGTCATGTAATATTAATCCACCATGCACGTGTACTGGTTCCCCACCATTGACATAGTTTCCTATCAACTTGCCCTCCATCTCAGTACTCTGAATTTAATGTCCAGTGAGAGATGAAAGGTTTAATAGAATTTATCATTATAAATATTAAATCAAATACTTAATTAAAGGAGAAATCACCTATTCACTTAAAATTCCAACATAAATTTCAGTGTTATGTCGAACGACCAATCTCGAAATTTTACGAAATGTTTGTTATTATTATGTTAATTTTTACAAAATTAAACAAAATATATGCAATAAAATCTTATAAAATTAGGGTTATAATGTAAGAATAGTAAAAATTTGACGTAATATTAAATAAATTAAAATTTATCATATCAAATTAGAAAGAATAAAATTTAATGTGGAAATGTACATAAATTCATAAATTAATAAAATCTTTAAGTCTTTTATGAAGATGAAATATCTAAAAAGTTGTGTTATGTATAATTTAAAGGTTGTAACCTTAATATGTCACTCTTGTAGATTAACTTTAATTTCTAGTTAATCTATCATCAATTAGAAATTAGTTATTTGAATATTTACATATACTTAGCTTTATTAAATAACTAACATTAACTGTATATCACTTTTAATTTGAACTAACATTTTATTGTAGTAAATAATATGTAATTATTCTAGTTTTATATATGTTGATGGGGGTAAAAGTATCATAGAGGCCTTTATACTAAGAGTTATATTGCATTTTGCTCCATTTACTAAAAAATTAGACAAATAAGTCTATGTACGTTAGATCAAAGAGCAAATGGGTCCTCTTGTTAAAAATTTCATCTATTTATACTGTTAAAAATTGGTCCTTATACATTAACATGAGGTACACATAGCAAGCCATGTGTAATTGTTTTGTTATTCTATTAACCACGCCAGTTTTAAACAATAGAAATAGATGAATTTTTTTTTATATAAAAAAAGAATCAATTTGCTATTTGATCTTTTTTTTTTCGCTCAATCAAAGAGTATACATAAAAACCAAAAACCAATGAAATAATCCCCTATGAAAACCAGCACCCGAAACAAAACCCTACTAAAAAGCCAAGACAATTGAACCATCAAAGATCAACACACCCCCACAATAACTCTGCCCACAAAGATAGAGCGTAACAACAAAATAAACCAACAACGATAAACTAAAACAAAATTGTTGCAACAGTAAAAAACTGAAAAACAACTAAGACAGAAACAGCAACCAGTCCCCAAAAAGAACTCACCACCAAGCCTTGTACATACCAGGCCTTCTAATGCCAGCAACCACTAGAGCAAACGCCAAATCATTACCATTTTTCTCTGCAATCGTAAAACAAACATTACCTAAACTGGCCACCTTCGAATCAATTTCCCTGAAGCAAGGAAGCAGCCCCCACGGTCTCAAGCCATTATTTTCTAACCAGCAACATACCTCTTTAGAGCCAAGTTCAATAATTAAAGAGCTTTTACCAAACCATCCAATCGCAGAAAACATTTCGAATGCAATCAAAATTGCAACCACCTCGGAAACTAAGGAGTCTTTAGCAACTATTGGACCCGAAAAAACTGCCCTAGCAACCCCATTCAGATATCTTAAAACCCCACCACACCTAGCTTCATCCTCATTCACGACCCCACATAAATTAAATTTAACCCAACCCTTTCTCGGATGACACCATAATCTGCCACCCACCCCACCTTTAAAAGCCTTATTCCAACTTCTAATCGGACAAAACCACCAAAGCTTCTCCTCCACACAAAGTTCATTATGGATAGCCCTCACCCACATCAATGCCCTCAGTTTGGATTGAAACACTAAGCCATTCATTGAAGGAGATTTTCTATCAAATACTAGCTCGTTCCTGACAAGCCAAATAGACCAACATGCCGCAGTCACTAAAATCAACCATAAACTTTTGCCTACTCCTAAATAAGAAACCTTGTTTCATAAAGAGAAGAACTCAGAAAACCCTTCTACAGGGAACCACTTGGTATCCCACCATTCGAAAATTTTCCTCCAAAACCCAATAATAAATTTGCATTGAAAAAAAAGATGCTCCACTTTTTTCGGTTCTCTATTACACCAAGGACAATTCCTCTCCAAATTGCTAAATTGCAACCCTCTTCTACTCAAGAAATCCTTAGTAGGAAGACAATCAATTGAGATCATCCATAAAAAGCTTCTCACTCTAGGAAGAACCTTCAACTTCCAAATCTCATAGCAATCACAACTAAAGACTTCCACACCCTCCTTTATTAACTCTGATAATTTTTCACCGAGAACTCCCTCTTATTATCATGGACCCATATCAATCTATCCTCCACATATGGTATCAACACCTTAATGCAAACAATTTCCTTTAACCGATTAAGCAAAGCTAGCTCCCTATCCAATAACGGGCGAATAAAAAAATCCAACCAGTTAACCTCCTTAAAACAATTTAAGAACGAATAATCTTTCACCGAACCATTCTTGATTTTTGCTAACCGAAATAGTCTTGGGAAATCTACTCTCAGAGGTCGAACACCACACCAAATGTCCTCCCAAAACAAACACTTGTTCCCCTTCCCAATCTCCCAACGAAAAGAATCAATCCCCATCCATTTTTCCACAAATAGATCTTTTGTGTTTTCCATAATGCCCTTCCAAACCACTGATATATCTCTTGTGTTACTCGTTCGAAATCTCCACTGAAGCATTGTAGAGCCATACTTCGCAGCAATAATCTTGCTTCACAACGCCTCCCTTTCCAACGTAAATCTCCAACTCCATTTGCCCAGAAGAGACTTGTTTTTAATCTTGATATCAATCACCCCAACACCTCCCTTGTTTTTAGGAAAACAAATTCGATTCCACTTTATTCTCGCCATTTTTCTACTGCACTTACGCTTCCCTATAAAAAATTCCTTCTAATTCTATTAATTTTATTGACCACTGCGGCATGCGCTTTAAAAATTGACATAAAATAAATGGGCAGCGATGATAACATAGCGTTGATAAACACAATGCGACCTGCCCAAGAAAGAGAACGACACTTCCATCCCGATAGTTTCCTCTCTACTCTAGTAATAATTTCATTCCACGAAGATATCTTCCTCGAATCAGCCCCAAGAGGAATTCCCAAATAATCAAACGGTAAAACCCCAATCTTACACCTACAAATAACCGTCATATGATACAAAAACTTTTCTTCAATATCAAAACCCACAATACAAGACTTACTAAAATTAATACTCAGGTTGAGAAAATTTTGAAGCAACAAAGAATGTGTTAGTATTTCTCACCACGTCCTTATCCGCCTTTAAAAACAAGATTGTATCGTCCGTAAATTGTAAGTGTGAGATAGACATTCCAGGAATAACATTCTTAATCCCCTCAATAATCCCCAACGCCTCCGCTTCCACCAACATTAAGTGCAAGACTTCCGTCACCAAGATGAACAGAAAAGGAGAAAGGGGATCTCCTTGTCTAAGGCCTCTGTAGAAGCTGAATTCATCAGAGACTGACCCATTAATTAACACAACAGCTCTAGCAGTTGAAACACACTCAAGCGTCCATCCAGTCCACCTCACATCGAAACCCATTTTCAATAGAACCAACTCTAAAAAGTCCTACCGTACACAGTCATAGGCCTTTGAAAAGTCCAATTTAAAAGTTAAAGAACCCCCCACAACCTTTTTCTTTATCAAATGAATAACTTCATTTGCAATTAGAATGCCATCAAAAATTTGTCTACCACTAATAAAAGCGCTTTGTGTATCACTAACCACTCCCCCAATAACTTTACGTAATCTCCTTGATAAAGTCTTCGCAACAATTTTATACAACGAACTCACCAAACATATCAGTCTGAATGCAGATATTTCAACCGGATTTTTATTTTTAGGAATCAATGCAATAAAAGACGAATTAATGCTTCTATCCAATTTTCCGGATAAGTAAAATTCCCTCATCATCTCTAACAAGTCATTTTGTACGACGTCCCAACATGTTTTTAAAAAAAATATTAAAACCATCAGGGCCTGGGGCTTTGTTCTCATCACAACTCCACACCGCTTCCTTTATTTCCTCCATGGAAAAAGGTAGCTCAAGCTTCCTAGCTTCTGATTCATTCAGCCTTCTAAAGTTCAAGACAAAATCCATTTTCCAATTCCTCAAAGGATAACTAAAGTGATAACTGAAATAATTAACCATATTTTCTTTCAACACCTTGGGATCACAATACCAAGAGTTACCAATTTTCATTCTATACACTGATTTCCTCTTAGCTTTAATTTTCATCGCCCTATGAAAAAAAGCCGTGTTAGAATCACCCTCTTTAAACCAATACATTCTTGATTTCTTCCTCCAAATTGACTCCTTAAATTTCATTGATTCCTCAATATCAAGGTTTAATCTTCGCAATTCTTTCAATTCCAATTCTGTTAACTCTCGATTTTCTCTTTCAACATTCAGACACTGAATCCTCTCTTTAATCTTATTTATCTTTTTTTTCCAACATGTTACTATTCTCCTCATTCCATTTCCTAAGAGCACCTTTTAATTTCTTCAATTTCCCCGAAATTCTACCCTTCCTACAACCCATTTCATCCCATTCTTTTCTAATTAAACTCGGGCACTCTTTGTTGCTAAACCACGCATTAAAGAACTTAAATGGTTTCAGCCCCCAATCCACAAAACCTTTAAATAATAAAATTAGAATATGATCTAAAACAGTTCTTTTAAGCCCTTACTGTTGAATATCATCGAAATGTTCCAACCATCATTCCTCCACCAGGAATCTATCCAATCTACTCTTCTTCTTCTCAGGGCCATACCAAGTAAATTTTTTCCCTATCAACGGTAAATCAACCAATTTGCAGCTATCAATGAACATCCCAAAGTCCCTTGAACCTTTCAAAAGTCCCACACAATTTCTCCTTTCATTATTATTCCTAATTGCATTAAAATCACCCTCCATAATCTAGTGACTGGGGAACTAGTTTCGGAACTCCACCATCTCCTCCCAAAAACTCCTTTGTTCAGAAAACAAGTTTGGCTTATAGACATTAATAAGAACTCCATTCCAACCTTCAGACACCCAGTTCCCTTCTAACATAATAACTCGATTACCGCGGTATTCCTTTTTCAACAAAAAAATCGATTTATCCCAAATTGTGATTAACCCCCCCGATCGTCCTAAAGCAGCCGCATATCTATAATCAAAATTGTCATCTCCCAAATCCTTCTAATAAAATCACCAGACACTATTTCTAGTTTAGACTCCTGTAAAAAACACACATCTACCCTGTGCTTACTCACTAGTCTTCTCACCATTGCAATTTTGACCTCTATACCCAAACCCCTAACATTCCAAAAAACTATCCTCATACTCACCCTAACAAAAACCTCAAAGAGACAACAACAATTAAGATCAAGCACTCAACAGTAACTAAAAACAATCACACACCTGAAGAAAACTTACGGGCTTTTAAATCCTTCATTTTCTTCTCCTCTGGTCCTCCAGACTCATGATGTCCTCTAAAACTTCTCTTTCGTCGCCCCTCACTCTTAACCCGAATTGCTTCCCTACTTCCTAAGTTTGTTTTGCGTCTCTAAGAATTACCTTTCTTCTATTGCTAATGTCCGAATCAGACAACGAAAGATTCACAATTTTCTCATCGCACCTAGGCACACCCTTGTCCTTCTCATTTCTCCTGATTTTATCCCTCTTCTGCTTTTCTTTAGAAGTTAGCACCTTGTCTTGAATCTCCCGCATAGAACAAATCTTTTTGTTGAATTGTTTTTTCTTCTTTCTGCTTCGAATAGAGTTAAGAAGGTCATCTTCAATCTCCTTATAGAAAGCCCGACCCCTAAAATCTAGAACATATGATTTAAATGAAGACAGCTGTTCCACCATCGAGTTTAAAAGCTTACCCCCACTCAGCCCAACAATATTTAAAAAACCTATATCCTCTTCAATGTTCCCCTGCCCAATTGCACTCCCACCTGGGCCTAAAACAATTGCAAGACCCATATTAACTATATCTTCACTAGCCCGATCCAAGCTTTTAACATTGCTATTACCACCAGCTTCTTCTTCCCATTGATCCCATTGCAATCTGCAACTTTATCCCCTTTTATTTAATTTCCCCGACACTTCCTGACATTCTTTATTAGAACTCCCATTTTCCATAATTACCTCCTCCGAAACGTTACAGATACCTTCCGAAAAATTTTCCGGATCCAGTTCAATCGCCGATCTCGATTCTGACACGCTTTCTTCAACCTCCTTCTGACGACTCTCCCAATTTGACATGTTAATGTTAAGATCTTCCGACCAACCCTTTTCACTAACGCTGATCGGATATCTCTTATTACCCACTTCCAGCAAGATTACTTCCTCAATTTTAGACATTTGACCAACTGAAATCAGCATTTCCATCTTCTCAAAGTTGGATGTTTTTGTGACGTTCCCCCCATCGAAACCACATTTTCCCAGATTCCAGCAATTCTTTTGAATGTTTCATAGTTCCAACAGTGCAGGGGTACCCCCGATACTTCAATCCATGTGACCCTCTCCGAAAACACAAACTCTTCAAACCAATGTGTAATACTTATGAAAAAATCCTTCAAGTATGACCAATCTTTCTGTTTTAATATACCTAATAATTCAACGTCTGGAATCTCTAAAAGAAAATAATTTCCTTGAATTCTTTTCAATCTGATTTCACCTAAACCCATCCTCACAATCCTATCCTCTAAAGTCCTCGTTTCGCAAAAAGATGCCACCTCCACCACCAAACATTTTTGCAACTTCCACAGATGTTCATCCTCTATATGATCCTGTACAACTTTTGATTGCTCCCCCTTCCTTAAACCCGTTACAGCATTCCTCCTGTAACCGCTTGTATTTTTATCCCATGTTACGTTCATCACATCGCAATCCTTTCTATTATTCTCGCCTTCCTCCCCAACCTTATTTTTTCCTTTAAAAACCCGAGTATTCCCATGTGGAGAAACCTTTCTCCATATATGCCTCCTTTCTTTGAATCTAGCTATCTTAACCCATATTTTATTTCCAAGAATCACAAAACCATTAAGTCTTGAAATTGCCCGTAGAGCATCCTTGAAATTGGAGAATCTCACAAAACCAAATCTCTTGCCACTTTTGCTTTTCTTCTTCGGGATAAAAGCATCCACCACATTTCCGTGAAAACTAAATAACGCCCATAAACCCTTCCAATGCATAGTCGCCGGAATGTTGAACACAAACACCGTAATCTGATAACCACTTCTACTCTCATCCATATCACCAAAATTTTGTATATATAAAAACTACAGATTTGCGTATTTGTGAACACATTAATAAATATGATTTGTTATTTGATCTAATATATAAGGACTAATTTTCCTTATATTATCACCGTAATTTGCTATTTGATCTAATATATAAGGACTAATTTTCCTACTTCTTGAATAAAGAGAAAAAAACGCAATCTAACTCCTACTACAAGAATCTCTATGATATTTTTATCGTGTGTTTGTAGGAATGTGAAATTTATTTTCATTTGTTTATTTTAAACTTATTTGTATTTGTGTTGATTAAAAATTTGTTTGCAATTCTTTTATGAACATATACGTAAATATGTTCCACAAATCATTAAAAATGTGTTCACGAATACTAAGCAAAACAAATCATTAATAAATATATTTTTATTTATAGACATAAAACAATAAAAAATAAAAAAGCAATAAGTACACTAGTAATAAATAAATAAACAAGAATAATATATTAATTGTATATTATATAATTCAACAATAAAACAACTTTAAATAATTTTTAATAATTTAATAAATGAGTTTATTTATAAATATGTTTTATTCGTGTTTGTTTATTTAATACTTCAAAAGCCGTGCTCATGCTAGTTCACTTAATTTGATAAACGAACACAAAGTGAATTATTTATATAGAGTCTTATATAAAATTAAAAGAATATAGTATATGAAAATATTGATAAAATTAAAATTTTATGCAAAAGTTTTATTACTTGTTGGAATCACTTCGTTGAAGGTTCTGAGAATCCAAAGCTAAGCAAGGAAGCGAAGATCTACTGGTCAATAAATCCGAAACAAAAGTTGGTAACAAACCCAGCCATGAAGTTGAATTTGTGGTAGATGCAAATTTTGGGGTACCAGGAGCCATTATAGTGACCAACAAATACAAAAAAGAGTTCTATTTGGAAAGCATCGTCGCCATTGAAGGACTACTGGTTCATTTTGCTTGCAATTCTTGGGTTCAACCACATGGTTTCCATGCTCACAAAAGGATCTTTTTTTTCAAACAAGTTTTAATTCATCTCTTTTTTTTAATTTTTCATAATTTACTCTGAACTGAATTATATTACAATTATATTAGAGTCTAACCTTTTAAAAGTTATTCACATAAGAAGTAAATTTTTACAAAAGTACTCAAATAAAAATTTTTCATGCACTTTAACTTAATTGAATCCTCATGCATTTTAACTTAATTTGTAGTAAAAGTTATATGAATCCTAACGTATTTATAACAAAACACGTGACAGTTGAATAAGATATTTAAATGAATCTTTATTTTTTAAATTTTTTATTTAATTAAACCAAATGACTCTAGAATCAATACTATGACCTATTTGACCATCGGTTCAATTTTGAAAACTTTAGTTTAATTCTTGCAATATTGTTTTGGGTTGAGCAGGTATATTTACCTAATGACACACCGATGGGGCTAAAAAGGCTTAGGGAAAAGGAATTAAAGCAATTAAGAGGCAATAGCAACGATAGTAGAACGACATCTGATAGAATTTATGAGTACGATGTTTATAATGACTTGGGTAATCTAGATAAAGGAGATGAATTTATACGACCAATTCTTAGAAGTCAAAGTCAACCCTACCCAAGCTGGTGTCGTTCCAAACGTCCTCCAATTCAGGTTCACGTCTTATTACATATGTTTATATTAATAGTACATATTGCATATATTATTGTTAATCAGTTTATTATATGTTATTTTTAAAGGTACGCTTGTGTTCTAAATATAAAAATTTCACGTACATACACGTATTGTAAAATTTAGAGTATAATTTTTTTTTTTTAAATGGTGGTTAACTGAAGATGTCGGATATTCTTAAAACACCACAGACGTGAATGTGGAATCTCCGGTAAGCAAATACATGCTGAAGTATGTACTCAGAGACGAAGCAGTCGGAGATTTGAAGGCGAAAGCGATCACCGAAGGCAAGTGGAAAGCAATGCTGAGAAGCCTAGTTCCTACACTAAAACAGAAGGTGGCCATTAACGGCAAAGCTATCAAGAGCTTTTCCGACATTACTGAACTTGTAGAAAGAGAGTCTTCCACCTTTTGAAGAAGGCGGTGATGAATGTTGGGAGAAAGGTGGTTTGCCCAAGTTGCTTAATAAGATGATCAAAGAGTGGCAAGATGTTTTCAAGTTTGACTCTCCAAAGCTCATTTCTAGTAAGCACTATATTTCCTCTCTTTAGTCTTTTTTTGGTGTAGATTCTGAACTAATTTAAAAATTAGATCAATTAATTTTAATTTGATTTGATTCTAAATGGTGATGTGAACTACCATTTAAACTAGAAACTAAACTGGAGTAATTGTCTCAACCGGTCAAATCGAGAATAGATTAGTATGTCATCTTAAATAAAGGAATTGACCGAAATTGTTAAAAACTGGAAATTGAGACAAAAAAAAAATTGTGGTTGAATTAGTTTATAATTTATAATTATTTTTTTGTTAAAATTTATGAATTTTTAATTATTTATTTAATTATTATTGGATTGACAGTCAAATCAATTACAATGTTGTTTGAACCGAAACAGTTGGACAAGAAATGGGTCGGGGTATCGGTTCGAAATAAGCCGTTAAATAGGTTGACTTAGGAGCTATGGACCGGTTAGATCAGGTAAAAAATTGATTCAATTGGGCGGTTGAATCGAATTTTTTTATTTTAAATTGTTTTTATTTTTAAAATTTGTAATGATTTATTTAATCAAACTGGTCTAACCGATTGAGTTGTGAAAACCTTGACCAATTAACCCAAGAACTAGTTATCTGATTGATTTGACCACCAATTTGATTTTTAAAACATTTATCTAGAATAGAAAAAATAAGATTTTTTTTGTATTATTGATATCCATTTTATGCTCTATATTTGAAGTTCTAGGTTGTCCCTCCCACCTCCAAGGTTTAAACTTATGTCTCCCAAGAGTGTAATATGCCTTACTACTACACTCAACAATTGTTGGTAAAAATAAGATTTTTTAACAAAAATATTTTGGATTTTTCATTATATTTTGATTTATTTCATGTTAAGTTGTTGTGATTTTAATGATGTTTAATGTCTTTTTGAATTTTTAAATTATTATCAATTTTTTAATATTTTAAAATGGTTTAACCAAAAATTAAATGTCCCAAATTAGAAATAATGTAAACAGGTAATAGAAAAATGACCTGAGTCGTTCAATGACGAATTCAAGTATCAAACTCTAATGACAAACCTCAAAATCAGTTGATCCAAAAATCATATTGAAAAATACGAATGACCGGTACAAAATGATTTAACCTAAAATGGGCTGAACTGGAAAAAACTCAAAGGTAGATTAACTTAATCCAGAATTTACCCAATTCGTTGGATTGATAAATCTATGTGTCATATCCCCTTCCATGTCTATGTATGGATGAACTGAATCTAGATGTGATGTTCTAAAACACTGCCCCAATTTTCAGGTGATATTCCATCATGTTGTTTACGAGATGATGAATTGGGACGTTTAACACTTGCAGGCATGGATCCCTTAAGCATAGAAAGGCTCAAGGTGAGGGAAGAAAAACCAACAGCCATTACATAAAAATTCAATTACAACACATAAAACAAAGAACAAAAATTGAACTATTTTTGCTGAAAATATGTGGCTTTTTTCAAGTGTTTCCACCAGTTAGCAACCTGGATCCCTCTATTTATGGTCCTCAAGATTCAGCCTTGAAAGAAGAACAAATTATATGTCACCTTAATGGGATGAGTGTACAACAGGTATGGCAAAATGAAGCTTCACTCTACTTGTTTGATTAAATTCCCAAAAGAATTTTTGTGAGCTTTAAACTTGGGTGTTCATGTTTTGATTCGATAATTAAGTATGGGATTATGTTAGTTCTAATGGTATGTTTTCAGGCAATAGAAGAGAATAAATTGTTTATTTTGGATTATCATGATGTTTACCTTCCATTTCTCGACCGCATAAACGCTCATCCAACAAAAAAAGCATATGCAACTCGAACGATCTTTGTCTTGACCGATATGGGATCATTAAAGCCAATTGCTATTGAGCTCAGTTTGCCAGAGAAGAACCGGAATTGACCACCGAAGCGTGTCGTCACTCCTCCTGTTGATGCCACTACTAATTCATCACTGGTATATTTGCAAATCTTATTTAGCCCTCCCATATATCATCAAAAAGACTGAAACTGGATGATGAATCAAGGAATTGATGGCTGCACAGGTTGAGGACTCATGCATGCCTTGAACCTTTTATCATAGCGGCGCATCGGCAACTTAGCATAATGCATCGATTTACAAACTTCTTCATCATCACATGCGATACACGATGGATGTAAACGCACAGGGTCGACAGCTTCTCCTTAATGCTGGAGGAATTGTCGAGTCCCACTTCTTCACTGCAGCACGTTCAATGGAGGTTTCTGCTTCTGTGTATCAAAATTGGTGGCGCTTTGACATGGAAAGCCTTCCTGCAGACTTGATTCAAAGGTGAAAACCTTAACCGTCCTCGTTGTCTTGCATTTCATGTTGGTTCTCATTCAACTCGAATCTCATTTCTGTTTAGAGGAATGGCAGTACAAGATGCAACCGAGCCACATGGACTTAAACTACTCATCGAAGACTATCCATACGCAACAGACGGCTTACTGATATTGTCTGCGATCGAGCAACTAGTTCAAGCCTACGTACACTACTACTACCCAGAAGCAAATATCATTGAATCAGACTCAGAACTCAATGCATGGTACCATGAATCCATCAACATAGGCCATGCAGATATTCAATGCCAGCTGGTGGCTGAAACTCTCGACTCCAAACAATCTTATCTCCATCCTCAGCACCATTATCTGGCTTGCATCAGCACACCATGCGGCGGTGAACTTCGGGATGTACCCTTATGATGGGTATTTCCCAGTACGGCGACCATTTATGCGACGACTAGTCCCAAACGAACATGACCCCGACTACACAACTTTCCTCGCGGATCCAGAGGGATATTTCCTAGCATCATTGCCATGTTTAGATCAAATGTTGCACTATATATCTGTTCTTCACATACTATCCACACTTTCAGCCGATGAAGAGTATTTGGGAGATAGAAAAGACCTTTCAACGAGACCCTGAAATTGTTGAAGCATTCTACAAATTTTCCATGGAAATGAAGAAGATAGGGAAAGAGATTGAAAAAAGAAATGGTGACCCAAATCTTAGGAATAGATGTGGGGCTGGGATTTCACCATATGAGCTACTTTTGCCATCATCAGGACCTGGAGTTACTTGCAGAGGTGTGCCTAACAGTGTCTCAATTTGAAGGTAAAAAAAAATCTATTTTATTCATTTTTAGTTAATGTTTATGAGTTTTACTTGGCAAACATTCAACATTTATGAAATCAATAGCAAGCAAATTGAATTGTACTTAGCCAATCTATGTTTTGGGGTTAAATTCTGCCATTAGTCCCTATATTTTATGAAAGTTATGGATTTAGTCCCTGCACTTTAATTTGATCAGTCAATTTTAGTCTCGGAAATTTTAGACTTGACTCAAACAGTAACAGTTAAAATTCACTTGATTAAATTCAGTTACTAGTCTTGTACTATATGTACTATTGTAGATTAGTTCATATTCTCCAATTAGATCATTTTAAGTCTCTATACTCTTCAAATTTTGAAATTTAAGTCTTTCCCTTAGTTTGGAAGGGATCCAATCGCCCATCCAAACCCACCTTTGAGACAAATGACGATAATTAATCTATCAACTAAATTTTTAGTGAGTAATATTTAAAAATAACAAGCTAGATATGGTATTTGCGCATATGATTATATGTTTGTTGAATCAAATTTTGAAATGAATTTAACGTTATTGTTTACTGAGAGATGAAATTTTATAATTTGAAAAGTACAATAGGACTAAAACCACGACGAACTTTCCTAAAATACAAGGACTAATTGCAGAAATTAACTTTTTTTAATAAGATTATTGGTCGATGAAAATACACAAGGTAAAAGATAAAAGAAACGAAAATGGATGAATCCCATTGTTTCTTTTTTTTTTTTTTAGCAAAAATTACAACACTCTTGAATGATGTTCCAAGCCCCGCCATGAATGTTCCAAAAAAGTGGGGAAGGAAAAAGAATGGTAAATTTTGATTTTAAGACAACTGGTTATAACATTAAACTATTTCCTTACTAACTTTACGATGATGTCTAGAGCCTGACTTCCTATCTCTTCTACGTCTTGGTGGGACCTTCCTTTGTGAATAGTTGGCCATATATGGTGGGGGCGGTGGTGCTGGCACTGGTCGTGGTGGTGGATAAATGACTGGAGGAGCCCTTTGAGCTAATAGGGCTAAAACATCCTTATGGTATTTCTGCAAATAACAAATAGAGGCAAAGAATAAAGAGGTCAAGACCAGAAAGAAAAAGTTCGAAAGTGTCATGGTTTTCTCTCGAAAATAAGCCTCACAAGTATGGAGTTTAAGTCTCTACATAAAATTTATAATGGATCCTCGGAGTTTTCAAGTCCGACATGCAAATTTCAACCATGGTATGGTTATCGCATAATCTTACAGATGTGCAAGAAATGAATCCTTGCCTAAAATCCATGTATGAGAGCGTTAACGATTGAAACCATCAATGGTGAGGAAGAGTAAGTCATGAAGTGATAATGGGAGAGCGGTAACGAATTCGAAACCGTTCATGGGGAGGAAGAATAAGTCATGAAGTGATATAATGGAAGCGAGTTTCAAAAAGGGTTTATCAATCGTGAGGCATAACAAAAGTTAGAAATATTGGAGAATCATTGAGGGTTTTACAGCAAATTTAATGAAAAACGATTTCATCCCTCCGGTGGAAAAACAAGCACCCGAAATTTCGGAGATTTGCCAACGAACAAATATAAAATCAGATTCAAGAGACAGCAAAGAACTCCGCAAATATGCATGCAAGTTTGGAATTTGCAGGATATGATCATTAGCCGAAAAAGGAAGTCCCTTCATTAAAGCATATTTCGTAATGAAGAATGCAAAAGAACAGAAAAATAAAATACCTGAATGACAAAGTTGCGCCTTTCGCAGTCCAAGAACATATTGACAGTCCAATTCGTCTTTGCCGCAATCTTATCCCTTACGGTTGAAAAACTAATTTGGTCTCGGGAAGTAAAACGGTCAACTTCGTTGAACCAAAGACAAGTAAAGAGGTTGCTAATCGGAATATGCTCCCTTATAATCACACATCCTTCGGGAACATCTGCAGAGCCAACAATTAAAGCAAAACTTCATTAAAGCTAAAACAAGCACAATTAAACACAGTAAGACAAGAGCAACTATCTTGTAACACACCGCTCGTAATGGGATGTTTAGCCTCGGAATATGGTGTCAAGCCCTCTCTTTTATAAAATTCAACTTGATGATCAATCGAGGCATTATCATATTTGCCTGCAGCTTTATTTGCCTCAGCTTCAATAAACACATCAAAGCGTTTATAATGCCGAGAAATTGCAAGGGTAGCATTTTTCCTCCACAAGAACCTGAAGGAAGAGATTTAAGAGTTAGAATAAACAATCATTGGCCTGGAAACCAGCTCCGAATTTGGCAGAAAATTATCAAACCAGGGCCAAAGTATTTGTGAGAGTAATCACAAAGTGATTTTTTTTTTTCTTTTTAATCCTGTGTGAAAGAATTCCAAAGTACCTCTCAAGAATTTGATACGGATCAGCAACAAGCTCAAGTTTCCCATCAATCCATAAAGAATAACGAGCATTCGGAAATAGCCTATGTAGTAGAAGCTTCGGGATCTATTACGGGCATAACACGTGTCAAAAGGCATAAAACTTCTTTACATATACATTTTAACATATAGGCATCGAACTGCTCGGTTCCTATTTTTGTAGAATGAATAAAGTAATGCAGACCATATTCATCATCATTTATCAAACTGGGGATTCTCTAACTCCGATCTAAAATCAAAGAACATTTGTGCGCGTTTTGAACATTTACCTTTCCATTCCGCCTTCCGTCAGTGTAAGGAAGATCACGTACAAGAACAATTCTCCATACTCCAATCTTCTTATTCTCATACTTCCCTCTCAAATCAGCTTCCGTTTCTTCATCAACGAACATATAGAAGCAGACAGTTTGCTTGGAATATTCACTAATATTCCTCGGCTGTTGTATGATATCAAAAGCTCCTGCAATAGAATTTGGTTATTCAATAAATTTCATCATCTTATAACATAATGAATCGAAATAAAATAAAATATAGTAGAAGTATGCTACCGAATATTGCTGATGCAACAACGACTCCATTACATTGCTCCATCTCGAGAAGATCACTGTCATCGATGTCAAATCCTGTCCCACGGCCAGGTTTGCGTCCTTTGACAAATCTGGAAAAACGCATAACATACATGAACCGAATTACTAAATTTCTCTTTCAAATTGTGTTCACTTTCAAAAATTTAACCCCAAAATGAAAAAGAGATTTGAACCATACCCACAATGCATATTCATCGACTCTCTTATGTCGTATGAATCATTACGCTGCTTCAAAGTAGGATACCCACCAAAGTCGGAACCTCCAAATTCCGTTTCTCTATTTAAATTTTCCTCAAAAATATATGTTAAAATTTTAATAATGGGAGAAAACGATGGGACTTTTGGCATCAAGGCAACAGCTTCCTCCACGGGAAGATAACATACAGGACAAGCTGTGTCATAAACAAGCAATAAAAACTTAAAAAGAACATATTTCGGTGCGGGAAAACCGAACCAGCAATGTCAAATACCAAATGCAAAGCTAAATTGAGAACAAAATTACAAAACTTACGACGTGGTCCGGTTCTTTTTTTGTCTGCTGGTGGAGGGGGTAAAGTAAAAGTGTTGCATGGATGCCCCGGAGGAAGAGTGTAGCCGAGAAAATACGATGGAGGAGGAGGGTGCATTACTCCAACTTTGGTTTCTTTCACACTAACTGATAAAGATGTCCAATTGTCGATCCGGATGCTTTGCACTACATTTATCAAGGGATTATTTAGGGCCAAATTATCATTTACCTTAGAACTATTGTCATTCTCCTGATCTTCACCTGGAAAAAAAGCCAAAATACATTCAAATTCTCGAACCGTACCCTCAAAACAACTAAAGCCAATCTAGATAATGCAAACTAAATTGTTCTTAGCTTGAACTTGAATCTAACTTTCATCAAAAACTATTTAGAAAAAAGAGAAAAAAATGAATCAAATAAAAATTTAAAATAAAATTCATGTTTGACAATGAACATAAGAATTCCACTTCAATTGAATCATTATCATTAGCAGACTAAATTATTCTGAACTTGAACTTTAATAGAACCTTCTATATATGCATATACATATATAACAAGGAATCAAACAAAAATTGAAAGTAATCTCCAAGTTTGCCAATGAACAAAAGCAATTCGACTGTGTTGAATCATTAACATTAGCAAACTAGATTGTCCTGAGCTAGAACTGGAATGTGGCATTCCAAAAATCCATAAAATATGTGTGTGTGTGTGTGTTGAATCACTACCATTATTCTATTAAATTCTCAACTCAATTTGGATCAATGAGCAAATGTATCACCAATGTTACTAAAGTATGCAGTTTTTGCCTACTTCTTTCATAAAAAAAAAAAGCCCAAGAATCACTACTTCACTATAAACAATCCAAAAAGGAAGTGAAATAAAGGGAGAAAAGCAGCAGCAGCAAACTTTACCAAAATAAACGACCCAAACAAAAACGGCAGCTGAGATGACACAAAGAAGCAACATCCCAACCTTCTTCCGACCAGCAAACTTACAGATCCAATGAATCAATGTCTCTTTTTCTTTCAACATTTTAGAATAAGCCTTAGTTCTTGTAGCTGAAGCCGCTTGAATAGGCAAAACACCATTCTGCCCTTGTTTATCCAGTGACCCATAGCTCCCTGAACGAATCCCCAATGACCCTCCACTCATTATCTTCTTTATCAACAGCCCAATTTCACCCCTTCCATTAAAACTTCAAAAAAAAAATATATATATATATATAATGGAAAAAAAAATAAAGGCTATAACTACATTAGTTTAAAAAACAATAACTCAAACAGCAAAACACCCACTTGCCCCCCAAAATCATTGGGGAGCCACCCAAACCGAAATCAGATGCAGCTCAATTATGAAAAAAAAAGTTGAAGAATTTAAGGGAAAAACAAATCTGGGGTTTTCAGTTTTTTGCTTTTCTACGATTGGTATTTGATAAGGGTTTTTTGTGAAATCGAGGGATCAAATCTCAGATCAGACAATTTTCAAGCTAATAATAATAATTCTTATTACAAGTTACAACCTTTTTCAGTTTTGGAATGGGATTTTTATCATCTCTGTCTTATATGATCTTCTTTGATGTTAAATGATCGTACGGTAATGGCTTTGGATTGTTTTTTTTTTGTACTAATTTGTAATAAAATAAAAATAAAGGTTACTATAAATGACAATAGTCAAACAAATTTTCTTAATGAAAATTTTCAATATTTTATCCATAAAAATTTCCATGTTGGGTTAAAAAAGAGAAGTAGACAAACATTGAGTGAACCGAAAAAGAATCTGTGTCTTGCTTTTTTATTAAAAAAATAATAATAATATTTAATCCAATTAGCAATTTAATTATGTTGATTGGAGGTGAACCTTGGGTTCTTGGTTGACGGTTGGATCAGTCGTAGGCGTACTTTCTATAATTAATTTTTAATATTGATAACTTTCTTCTGAGTTTGCAAGTTATATTTACACTAACAATTGATTGATGTATTCTCTCGAGTAAAAGATAGAACCCTCGAGTGAAACAATACATTCTGTTGATGGTTCGAAATTCACTTCCCCTCAACAAAAAATACCTTTCCATTTAGGGTTTGAGACCCAACCCCCTCAATAATTCAAGATTCTAGAACATCAATTTTTACCAATACAACCAAAATATCATTTGCTATATTTTAATTAAGGTTAAAGTAATATTTAGTTGACAACTTTTCTTTTCTCACTTTAGTTCATGAACTTTTTTTAATCGCATTAGTCTTAAAATTTAATGATTTTTTTTTAATTTAGTCTCTGCACTTGAATTTTGTTGAAGTATGATGATGTGGCACTCTACAATTGTGCCATGACATCACTTATTTTTAAAAAATTATAATTTATTCCTATTTTTGTATTTTTTAGATTTTATCTTTTTTTTTAAAAAATCAAGTTCGATTACTAAATTGATAAAAGTTATTAAATTCTTGGACTAATGTGAACAAAAAAAATATAAGGATCAAGTTGAAAATTTTATCAAATTTAGGGACTAAATATTACTTTATCCCTTTTAATTATTATATAGTTTTATTGTTTTTATATTATTTGGAGCTTGTTTCTTGTTATTATTATTTTTTGTTTCCCAAATTATTCACTGAAATGAGTCTGATGACTAATTTTTTGTGTTTTGTAGGTCACTAAGAAGATAAACGCTGACCACAAATTTTAAATCTTCTTCATACTCTGAGCAATGGTCGAACCCTTGACCACCATGATGGTTTTTTTTAAAACAAAAATTTTATTGATATGGAAAGCATTACACCTACAAAGAAAGAATACTAGATGAGCTCGATACAAATGGCATGATCATCTAACCAAAAGTTAGACCGCAATGATCGAACAATGGCACTAATGAAATGTCAGTCACTAGATTGTAAGATTCTGACACGGAGTGTTGAATCCTTCAACAGACAAAGCATAACTCGCCGAAATCATCACACCTTGAGAAGCAAAAAAAACTTGTATCTAGCGAAAAGGAGAAGTGCCTTAATCAGTGGTGGAGAGAGGATGAATATAGTATTTAATTATGTTTGAAAGTATATTTGTCAATTTTGACTCTAATACAAAAATATGATTCCATCAATCCATACCTAAACTTGACCAAATACAATTTAATCATAAAAAAACAATGATTTAAAATTATTCAACTTGAACTTGAAATACCTCAAACTAAAAAATATTTCAAACTCAAAATTAACTCAAATTCAAAATTATTTGAGCCCTAAGTGACCCAAACAAGTACCCAAAATCAATTAAACTCAAAGTGACCGAAACTTTAAATGATCTAAATTCGAAATAACATAAACAATTCAATCTTTAAAATTGAACAACCCAAACCCAAACTATCCAAACTGAAAATTAACTCGAAAAATATTAAAACTCCAATTAAATTAATCTAAATTGATGCGATTAAAAATCAACCTAATCCACCTAAACGGCAAGTTTATTCAAAACCATGAATCACATACGTTTGAGATTTTTTTTTATTGTTTAATTGGGTTTATTTTATATCTATAAATTTACATTTTACATTATTTTTGCATATATTAAAAACATTTTGTTAAATTCAAGTTCATTACAATGTCATTTTTTTAGTTACATGACTAACAATGGAGCATTTTTATTTAAAATGTGACATCAACAAAATTGACAAAAAATTTAACAATGACAACAATTAGACTTGATTTTTAAATCTAAAAAGTATATAGGGACTAAATTCTTGAAAATAGAAATATAGAAACTAAATTGCAAATTTGTGAAGTACATAGACTTATGACATATTTTAACCTTTATACTACAATTGTTTATTATTAATATATTTATAATTATAATAAATTATTATTATTAAAATATTAATATTGAATATTTTCAATAATATGTGAAGAATATTATTTAAAATTATTATTTAAAATTTATTATTAAAATAAAATAAAATATTAAATATTTTATTAAATAATAATAATTTATATTAAACATATTAATAAGTTATTATATGACTAAATATAAATAATTAAATATGTATGTTTAATAATATTAAAAATATAATATTTTATATTAATATTTTAATATTTTTAAATATTTTTAAAATAAAATAAAATTTAGTATCAAATAATAATATTAAACTTGATTTAAGTTAATTTATATATAAAATAAAATTACTTATACATGAACTCATTTTCGAAAAATGACTTATGCTTTTCAAAAGGACAAGTTATGTTACAGGAAAAATAACTTATTTTCTGTTGACCTGTAAGTCATTTTCCGTTGATGAAACTGTTTTCTATTAAACAAATATAGGAAAATATTTTTAATAAAATATTTTTCATAAAACCTTTTATATGTAAACAAATAGATCTTAAATACTAAAATTTTAAACTAAACCTTTTAAAAGTAACTTTTCATAATGATGGTATAGTTGGTTGAATCTTTGCCTAACGTCTTTGTTTGTGGGCTTAAATTCATTGGACATTTTTTCAATTTTAAAAGATTCTTTAATATTAAACTTATTAGTTGAGGATTCACTCAATTTAGATTAAACTTAAATTCATTGAATGATCACTTAGATATTAGTTTTGAGTTGAGTTAACTTGAAAGTTTGACATTCTCTTTTAATTATATATATAATTCTTCATCCATTCACATCATCCGACCTTAGCTCAGTTGGTAGAGCGGAGGACTGTAGTGAGGTCACTCAAAGTAATCCTTAGGTCGCTGGTTCGAATCCGGCAGGTCGGATTTATTTTTCCAATCCTTTTGGTTTAATTCCAACAATGGTCCCCGAATGATGTTTTAGATTTTAAATTGGTCTCTATTTAAGGGTGAGCAATCGGTTCGGACGGCTTTTTTTTCCGGAACCGACTTAACCGACCTAGACCTATCAAACTCAAACCGACTGACCATCCTTGAGTTATTGAGTTTTCCTTTTTTTAATTTATATTTTTTTTGTGTTTTTTATTTGAAAATTTAGAAAAGAGATATTATACTATAAGATTTAAGTTAATAAGGACTAAATTATAATGATTTTAATATCTAGAAGTTTGGGAGAAAGGGACTGGTTTATAAAAATCTGAAAAATCTGGGTTGTTTTTGGGAGAACTAAATTCTGTTTTCAGGGACTAAAAATGTAAAACAATACAAAAATTGAACTTTAAGGATTAAATTGTAAATATTGCAAAATTATAATTTTGGGATAATTTCATAAAATCTATAATGTTGAAAAATAGAGATTGTTTAGTAAATTCAAAAAAATATAAGAATGGGCTCAACTTTTACTTTTTTTAATTGGGTCGCGTTCTATTAGATTTAATGGGTTTAAAGTTTATTGGATTAATGGTTTGAGTTTAAATTTATTGGGCTAGGTTTAGTGGGTAATATATCATAAAAATAAATATATTTAGATAATTAAAATAATATAATATAACAAAAAGGATTTTTCGGTCGATTTGATTTTCGAAATTTAAAAATACAAAATTGACCGACCAAATTGAAAAAATTGATGTCTAAACGAATAAGATTGCCAAAGCCAACTAAAATGAATGTGTCAACTTTTCGATTAAAATCGATTTTTGCTTATCCATACGATACTTGTCTTCAAAACACTCTAATTGATGGTTAAAAGTACCAACAAAATTTAGAAGGGTTGTCTTTTTTTTAGGGATAAAGCAACATTTAGCCATTACACTTGATAATTTTTTTTCCAATTTGGTCCATGAAATTTTTTTGTCTACATTAGTATCGAAATTTGATAAAATTTTTCAAATTAGTACTTGAACTTAAATTTTGTTAAGATAAGATTATGTGACACTATAAAATTATGTCATGTCATCATTCCAAAATGTTAAAATTTATATCAAATCTAAAGAATAATTAAAATTGTAAGAAATTATAAATTTTAGAAAAGTACATGTCAAAGTACCACATTACATACCTTAACAAATCCAAATTCAAAGATCAAATTGAGAAAAGCTATCACATTCCGTGATTAATGTAGATAAAAAAAATTACGGATTAATGTGAAAAAGTATCAAATTCAAAGATTAAATATTATTTTATCATTTTTTTAGCTCATCATATCCAAAGTCATTCATGTAATAAATATATAGATGGTAACTAATTCAGTTGAGTCATTCATTATTAACGCTTTGAGGACTCAAATAACATTTTTAAAGTTTAAAAAATTTTAAAATCTTGATAAATCAGAGCTCAAAGAAATTTTGTCTGACTAGCTCTATCTTTTAATACTAGTCCTTCTTTGTGTGAGATTTTTTTTTATAAAAGGAGTAAGTGTTTAAGGTTGTTAATGAAAAAGGCGATCCTTTTCCCTCCATTTGGAGGGTATTTATAAGGAAAGTCTTCTTGTCTGGTAGTGGTGATGTGGTAAGGTGGTTATCATCATGGAATAGATGATGGACATGCATAATGAGACCCATTATGTTAATCCTTTTGAGAGGGTACGAGTTTATTATGCCTAGATGGGCACTAAAGAAAGTGTTCACACTGAAAAGTGGATGTCTAGTCATGATAAATTGGAAGCCTAATGGAAGGGGATGTTCCATTTATAATCGGTGGTCTCACAACAGATGGTTAGTCTGAGAGATTGAATGGTCGAGGACAGTCCAATTAGCGGGAGGTGAAGAACTGTCTTCAAGTGTCCACCTGATACTTTCTGAGAGTGCCACTTGTCAAGCCCAAATGGAGATATAACACATATATATTATCATATTACAAGGTTTTGGCTACAAATATAAATAAACACTTGTTCACATAAATTTTTTTTAAACATTTGGCAAGACACATGTTCACACCTTTTTTTTTTTGCATAAATTCTTCAAATGTTGATGGTTTCACAATTTCATCCCTCCTCTAAATATAATTACAATTAATTTACTTAATATTTAATTTATTACATTAGTTCTTATTAAATTTGAATTGTTACATTTGGTTCTAAAATAACTGCTTATTTATAAGGATGGATTTGAATAATTTTTAAAATATTTATTAAATTGAATATTGTCCAGTTATAATTTCAATGAAATTGATTGGTTTTATATGCAAATAAAATTTTCAGCTTTGATTTTTTTAAAAATATTTTATAGTATTTTTGTTTTAGTTTAAACGTTTTAAATGATTATAATAAATTATTTTAAAAAGTCATACAGAGTATGTGAACACAATATCTTAAACAATATCAAAATAAATATATATGTTATGTATATTCTTTTATTTTTCTATATTGGTTTATATATTAATTAATTAAATTATTTTAAAATTTAAAATAGTTGTAAATTTATGTAATAACGATAATTGTTAACATAAACGTATAATTATTTGGTATATATTAGTATTAAGTTATATGAAATTACATTAAAATTCTTGAAAAAATACATACTTAAATATTTATTTTGTTAAATTAATATCATATAGAAAATAGGCTTAATACCATTTTGGCCTCTGTATTATAATGAAATTCTCACATTGGCCCTTTTACTATTTTTGGTTAGTTTGCCCTTTAACTTTTTCCGTTAAAAAATTAAACCAACCGATGACATGATGTTAAAAATACTTAAAATAATTAAAATTAAAATCCAAAAATAATAAAAATTTCAAAAAAATGCAAACATAAAATAATAAAGTAATCATAATATATTTGAAAATTATAAAAAAATATTTTTAAAATAATTTATAAGTATGTGAAACTTCCAAAATTTTAAAATATATAAAATTTTAAAATTGATTTTTTGGAATTTTAGATTTTTATAATATTTTAGTATTTTATTAAAATTAAGAATTTTATGGTATTTTTAAAGATATTCTAGGTTTTTTTCCATTTTAATGATTTTTTAAAAAATTGAGTTTTTTAAGTAAAAGAAAACCATAAATTTCTTAAAATTTCATAAAATTCTCATAGTCCTAAATTCCAATTTTAAAAAGTTATAAGTTTATTTTTTTAATTTTTTTAGGTTTTGCTTACTTGTAAGTTTATTTTTTATAATTTTAAAAAATAAATGAAGCTGTTTTATAGTTTTCCTGCGTTTTAAGATTTTTTTTAAATTATGGTTTTTGGGGATTTTAATGATTTTTTATATTTTTAAAATTTTTAAGTGAATCAAACTAAGTTACTTAATAAAATTCTTTGTTTGGAATTTTAATATTTTTAGGAAAAATAAAAATAAAAACCTTATGTACAAGCCCAATTTTGGGACCCCTACTTCTTAACCCCAAAACCCAAATTTCAAGCCCAAACCCCTAACCCAATAACATGACCCAAACACAAAACAAAAAAGAAACCTAAAAAACCCTAGCCACCGCCCCTATACTTAACTTTCAGCCATACTTTCTGACCTCCACCACTGCCTCAGTGCTAGTGGCACCTCCACCACCGCCTCTGCTCCACTACCATTTGCCTGCGACAACAATAGGAGAGAGACAATGTAATATAAAAAAGATTTGTAATGGCTATTTAAGGTAGAATCAAAACGATGTACGGGGATTTTGGGGGTAAAAAAATAAAAAGCAATTTTGATTTTAAACACTAGCAAGAGCAGAAGACCACAAGAATATCAAGAGCAAAAATAGTCCAAACAGAGAATAAACATCTAATAGCCCAAGGTGATTTCATTTAGTTATCATCGTTATTTTCTTTCTTTTTAACCTATTTTACTCAAAAATACGCATATATTATAAACATATAAAAAATATAAAAAAAGGAGGTAAAAATATACCCTTTTGAAACTCCCGCCATCAGACGCGAAGGGTGGCTACGGCTGTCGGCCGGCTGGCGCTTCTGACAAGCGACGATCAGTGTTGGCCGAGCCCTCATCAAGACACGGCCACCAAAGAGAGGAGAGCTCTTCTTTTTTTAAAACACCAAAGAAGAATGAAATTTTGAAGGATTTTAGGCTTTTATAGCCTTCAAAGCAGCATCGCTTTGGTGCCTGTGCCTGACCAAAACGACGCCGTTTAGGCGCAACCCGAATCGGACCGACCCGCTAACAAGGGATCCGCGTGTTTCGCTGCTTTTGGGGTATTTATGCCCCTAATCCTCCGCCTTTTCCATCTCCTTCAATTGGATCCCTTTTCTCGCTTTTGTTTTTTATTTTAGCCCATTAATTCGCTTTTGATTCACTTTGGTCCGCATCGAAACGATACGTTCTGAGGACTTGGAATAATTTCATGATCAGCCCCTCCATTTATTTCACGTGTTCAAGTTAATCCCCTTTCCCTTTGTTTTCAAAGTTCCATTTTTAATTCAAATTTCATCCTTTTTTCTCATTATTCTAATTTTATTTTAATATTATTTATAATATCATATTTTATTATTGTTGTATTTTTATTAATAGTTCATTATTATCATTTTATTTAATACTTATATATATATATATGTTATAAAGTATTATTAATAATTTCAATATTATTATTCTTATTAACACATATGTATGTTAATATTATATTATATTTTTATATACGTATACATATTAACATTATACCATATATAAATATCATATATCTATATATATATTTCTTAAATATATCATATATATTGTGTACATACTTCTAATACTATCATTGCATTCATTTCAATATATATGTATATACTGCATAATATTGTTAATATTTATTTTTAAACATTATTATTATTATTATTAGCATGTATATATACTATAAAAGTATTTCAAATATCGCATTTTTATTATGTATATATCTTAAATACGGATGCATTTCTTATTACGTGTATTTATCACTTAATATTGTATTTTATGTATATACCTTAATACTAAGTCACTTCTATATTTTTATTTCTCATATTATCTTATATTTATATTTCCATTATTATACCATATCTATTTATTAGCATATCATTATCACTATTATCATTATATATTAGTGTACATTTTTATATGTATATATACACATTTATATATATAGTTTCTTGTACATATACTATTACTTTAATTTAATATTTTTATTATACTGGCCCTTTTTGTATTTCTATATTTTCATTATTATCATATAGTAGCATATATTTTCATGTATATATACATATATGTTATATAGCATTATTAATAGCTTAATACTATTGTTTTTAGGTATTTGTGTGTCACATATGCTTTCATTAAATATATATATATTATATTCCTATTAAGCACATATCTTACATTACATACATTTTATATATGTATATATTTTACATATACTCTGTCCAATCTTTTAATATATTACATATATTTTGTGTGCATACATGTCATTAATATCGCATTTTTATGTATTTTAATACTACGTATACATATTATTATTTTTAATATATACATTTATGTGTTTAATTATATATCGTCATTATCAGTCTTTGTTATTGTTACTATTTTTAATAAATATTGCATACATATTTGTAATCTGGTATTATATGTTTTACATACATGTGCTCCCTACTACTTCATATTCACATTATTACTATCATATTTAAATACCATGCATTATTATCGTTTTGTACTATTGTTATTTACATTATTATTATTATCGTTATCGTTTTCGTTGTCATTGTTATTTTTATTCTTTCCATGTTTATCATTTGTTTATAATTGCATATTATAGCCTTGATCTTACTTCATCTTTTACAGTTGATCATGTTATTGTTTTGACACCGTCGCACCATTATTATATTCTTATACACATCAATGCTATATTTTGCTTTTACATTTTATTATAAATCGCGTTGCTTTTTGTTCAATGTATTAAAACAATTCTTTCATAAGAGCAAAATCCGTTATTAGGTAGTCCGAAATAATCGTGCCCTAACTTACTGGGTTTCGACTTTTCCCATTTAACCTAAATAACGGAATACTCTTTTAAATCATTATACGAGTTTTGAAAAGTGCTTATTCTCGAAGATGTGAAGTGTTGTGCCCTAACTTACCGGGTATGATATTTTGTCATCTCGAAATAAGAATTTTGTTTAGAAATAAAGGCAATATTCGGTGTTTGAGAATTCGAGAAAACGTGCCCTAACTTACGGGTTTCGATTTTCTCGTTTATTCTAAATAATCGAATACCCTTTTAATAAAATACACAGATTTCATAAAGGCAAGCTTGCTCTCGAAAATTTAAGATGTCGAGTCCTAACTTCTGGGTGTGACATTTTATATTTTGAGACGAGAGGTCTTTAACAGTTGAGCTTTTTATAAAGAAGGATCGATTTTAAAATTCTTTCAAGTTTTTTTATTTTTCGACACTAAGACACTAATTAATCAACTAGGTACCAATTTTGGGGCGACGAGGGTGCTAATCCTTCCTCGAGCGTAACCGACTCCGAACCTGTTTTCTTGATTTATGAGACCAAAATTGTTGTTTAAATAAATCAAACTATTTATTAAAACAACCACTTTTATGAGGTGATCCGATCGCACCTCGTCAAAAAAGGATTGGTGGCGACTCCGTTCTTTTATTTTTAAAATCCAAGTCGATTCCGTTATTTTCAAAAAATGGTTACGACACCTTATACTAGGGTTACTTATAAATATATAAAACTTCAAAAAAATATTGTAAAATGAAAAAAATTCTTTGGAATTTTAGGGTTTTAGAAAATGTTATAATTTTGTGAAAATTTTAAGAATTTGATGGTATTTTATATTTAAAAAATACTCAAGTTTATTTAAAATATAAAAATCATAAAATTTTAAAAAATCCCTAACATTTCCCCACAAAAAACCCATAAAATTGTTTTTAATGAAATTATAAAATTTTCTAAAACCTAAAATTTCAAAAAAGCTCATGCTTATAAATTTTTTTTGGAAGTGTCACATACTTGTACTTAAAAAATCATTTTTTTTATAATTTTCTAAAATAGATTATGATTTTTAGTTTTATATAAATTTCTAAGTTTTCATATTTTTGGGATTTTTAATTAATTTTTGGATTTTTAAGTAAAATTAAAAGTTTTTACACATGGCAAGGCATCATTGTTTGGTTTAATTTTTTTAATGAAACGCTAAAGGGTTAACTTGAATGACAAAATGAAAATATACGGGGCAAAGTGGTTGAAAAATAGTAAAAGGGCCAAAGTGAAAATTTCAGTATAATACATGGACTAAAATGGAATTAAGCCTAAAAATATTATATATGATTTTTACAAACATTGTAATAAAACATTTATTTTAATTTTTAGCTCCATATTTATATGATTTTTCAAGCAATCATATTTATATGATTTTTATCTTTAATCATTTTATTTCTCAAACATTACGTATTTTAAAGTTATTTTGAATTAATAAATAAATATAATTTAATAAATATGTACAATAAATCCATGCATCACACGTGATAAAAAGTAATGAAATTATAAATATTAATCATGTTTAAATTAATATTAAAAGTAAAACATTTATTTTAATTTTAACTCCATAAATATAATTTTAAATTATTTAATTAGTACTTTAAAATTAGTTATTTTAGGTTTGCATCAATTTAACTTGAAATTACTTGAACTCAAGACTCGAAGTAACCAAAACTTCAAATGGTAATAAAAATCTCAATTCTCAAATTCTAAATTTGAATTGATCCAAACTGAAAATCAACTAAAAAGATCTTAAAACTCGATTTAAATTGATCTAAATTGATGCAAATGAAAAGCAATCTAATCTACCCAAATGACATGTTTATTCGGAACTATAATAAACATATTGCGAATGAGTAATATCATAATAGAATGTAGATTATTTTTTGGTGTAATTAAGGTGTCTTTCATATTTGTTTTACATGTTGGAAAATATGGACATCAAATATATAATAAATGTAATTACATGGTATTATTTACTATCATGATAGGTTAGTCCAAATTAAAAGTGACCTAATTTAGTTAGAATTTTATTGGGCTTTAATTATTAAATAAAGTATGGGTCAAATATGTGTAGATACTCTAGTAATTGAGTTCTAATCAAATTCTAATTAATGATGGGCTAATTAGGAATTAGAACTAATATGCTAAGGTTATAAATATTAGGGTTATGATCTTCAAATTATACACAAAAGATCTTTTCTAATCTTCCATCCTTAGGAAAGAAAAATTAAATATTCTTTGAATTTCTTGTGTGCTAATTTGGAAGATCAAATCCCCAAGATCGGGAAAAGTTTCAAGGAATTCATGAATTCAAGTACGCTTCCGCATTTAATTTTATTCTTGATTTATTATTGATGATTTGACATAATAGATCTTAGTTTATTTAGTTTTATTTATATTTATTTTATAAATCTAACAATCGTCAAATCGAATCATTGAGAATTGATTAAGGTTCTTCATTTGAATGATTGATTCATGAAATTTCACGGGTTTTATATTTCGGATATATATGTTGATCTTTGAATATTTATATTAATATATATATTTTTTAAAATCTTGATTATCTTGAATTCATATTAAAAATTTTAGGGTTTTGTTTTATTTTTTTTTAATTTGGATGATTTCGGTGATTAGGCGATCGTATTTTAATTCGTCAGTCGCATGAAGGTTAAAGTTAGTGATTTTTGCTATATGTATTAATCATGTTTTGTTTTGATTTATGCTTCGATTTGTTGTATGTATATATGCATATATATCTGCAAAACATGTGGTTATTATTATTAATATTTTAAAATCATATAAGGCATTAAAATTTTTTATAGAATTTAATTCATATATATTTGTTTCTTTTATATATATAAATCTATAATATATGCATGCTTTTATTTGTTTAATGCATGTTGTTTTGGAAAATTATATATATATATATGATTATCTTTTAATTTGATTGAAAGATGAAATTAAGGTAAACATTTTGAAACAAATAAATTCAGATTTTAGCTTTTAATTAAGGATGTCTAATATTTTAAGTGAATTAGTTGAAACAAAATACCGCCAAAGTGACCTCTTTTGTGTAGATTAGTTTATTTGAAATATTAAAATGATTATATGTTTTTGTGATTCATGCGTTTATTGATCGACCCAAAGGCAAGTTAATATTTGGCAGAATTTCAACGACATCTGTAGTGATAAATGTGTGACAATTATAAGATATTTTATGTGAGCAATAAGTTAGTCCAAAGATTAATTCATTATTTGACATAATTTATTGTTAATGTTTGATTGCTACAACAAGAGTACCGCTTACTATTAATATTATTATCCAAAGACTTGATATTAATATTGTGTTTGGTATCTTGAGATGGGATTAGCCATTATCTTGAATTTATTGTTTACTTATGAATATTGATTTAAGCTTGTTTTTATTTGTTCTATATTCAGCTAATTCATCTTTTGCTGCCACAATATCTGCTAATATAAATTCTATACCCATGCTTAATGGAACTGATTTTAAGGAATAGAAAATGCACTTACTTATAGTGCTTGGCTGTATGGACATACACCTTGCACTAAGGGAAGAACAACCTGCACCTCTCACTGCGGAAAGCACCCCTGATGTTAAGAGGGATTTTGAGAGGTGGGATCATTCAAATCACATGAGTCTAATGATCATGAAACATAGCATTCCAGAAGCCTTTAGGGGCACAGAATTTGAAGAGATTACTCAGGCCAAGGGTTTTCTTGATGAAATTGAGAAACGTTTTGCTAAAAATGATAGGGTTGAGATAACATCACTTTTGACTTATTTGATGTCTATGAAGTATAAGAGTCAAGGAAACGTAAGGGAGTACATTATTGAGATGTTTCATACTGCTTCAGGACTTAAGGCACTTAAGATCGAGCTTTCCAAGGAATTGCTTGTTCTTATGGTTTTGGTATCGCTTCTTACACAATTTAATCAATTTAAAATTAGTTATAGCTGTCAAAAGGAGAAATAGACCCTAAATGAGCTCATTTCTCATTATGTGCAAGAGAAAGAAAGGTTAAAGTGTGATAAGTCTGAAAGTGCTCATTTGGCCAATGCCTCTAAAGATAAGGGCAAGAAAAGAAAATATTAGAATGAAGCTACTAAGGGTCCAGCTCAAAAGAAACAACAAAAAGCTATAGAGAGTTGTTTCTTTTGTAACAAGTTTGGACATGTAAAGAAAGATTGTACCAAATATCATGCTTAACATGCAAGGAAAGGTATAATTCTTAATTTGGTTTGTTATGAGATTAATATAGCTTTAATACCTAGAAACACTTGGTGGATAGATTCTAGTGCTACTACTCACATGAGTGTTTCTATGCAGGGTTGCCTGAGTTACCGAAAGCCAAGTGATGGTGAAAGATTTATCTTTGTGGGCAATAGAAAATCGGTAGAAGTAGAAGCGATTGGGCATTTTAGGTTGTTATTAGGAATTGGTTTTTATTTAGATTTAAAAGACACTTTTATTGTACCTTCATTTAGACAGAATTTAGTTTTTTGTTTCTTTGTTGGACAAATTTGGATATTATTATTCATTCGGAAACAATCAATTTTAGTTTGTCTTTAAATTCAAATGTTATTGGAATTGGTTATTTAAATACTTATGACAACCTTTATTTGCTAGAAACAGTTGCATCCTATAATGAAACCATGTATGTGGAACCAGTGGTATTAAACGTAAATTAAATAAGAAAAATTCAACATCATTATGGCATAGGCGCTTAGATCATATCTCAAAAGTAAGAGTTGAACATCTTGTGTCTGATGGTATTTTAGAGTCCCTTGACTTCACAGGCTTTGATGTCTGTGTCGATTGCATTAAGGGAAAACAAACCAAAACCAAGAGATAGGGTGCCAACAGATCATTAGACGTCTTAGAATTTATTCATACATATATTTGTAGGCTATTCCCTACGGCATCTTGGAATGGTCAACAATATTTCATAACATTCATAGACGATTACTCACGTTATGGGTACCTATATCTCATTCATGAAAAATCTCAATCTTTGGACGTGTTCAAAGTTTATAAAACTAAAGTTAATAATAAACTCAACAAAAGGATTAAAAACGTCAGATCTAATCGTGGTGATGAGTGCTACAGTAGATATGATGGCTCAGGTGAACAATGTCCAAGACCATTTGCAAAATTCCTAGAGGAATGCGATATTATCCCACAGTACACCATGCCATGATCACCTAGTATGAATGGTGTAACTGAAAGATGAAACAGAACTCTTAAGGATATGATAAGGAGCATGATTGTTCATTCTACCTTACCTGAGTCCCTCTGGGGAGAAGCATTAAAGAGAACACCTTACATTCCAAATAGAGTACTAGCAGTTGCAAAAACACCTTATGAGCTTTGGACAGGTCAAAAGCCTAGTCTAAAGCACTTTCACATTTGGGGATGTCCAGTTGAGGTGAGACTTTATAGGCCACATGAAAAGAAATTGGACTCCAAAATAGTAAGCAGCTACTTTATTGGTTATTCTGAGCGATTTATGGGCTATAAATTTTATGATCCCATAATAAGGAATATTATTGAGATAGGAAATGCAACATTTTTTGAGGATGTTGAGTTTAGGGGGAGAAATAAGGTTAGAGACATTACTTTTGAGGAGGAATTAGATTCTAAGTCATTTCCTACTACCACTTTTGACGATGTTCAGGTTCTTATACCTATCATTGATCAAGAAGTGAATTCAGAACCTCTACAAGACAATGTTGAACAACTCCCCATTCAAAATGAGGTAATTGTTCCAGAAGAACAAACTCAACAACCTCAAGAACAAGTGTCATTAATGAGGTCTACAAGAGAAAGAAGAAATGCTATTCTAGATGATTATATTGTATTTCTCTAAGAACATGAGGATGATAATGGAATGATGGAAAAATGATCCAATCAACTTTCATCAGACCATTAAAAGTTCTAATTCTCAAAAGTGGATTGATGCCATTGAAAGATGAGTATAAATCTATGCAAGACAATAAAGTTTGGGAACTTGTCCCATTACCTGAAAGTGCAAAACCACTTGGTTGTAAATAGATATTTAAAACCAAGAGGGATACAAATGGTAATGTGGAGAGGTATAAGGCGCGTCTTGTAGCTAAAGGATATACTCAGAAAGAAAGTATTAATTTTACAGAGACTTTCTCTCCAGTTTCATTGAAAAACTCCTTTAGGATAATCATGACGCTTGTTGCTCATTTTGATCTTGAGTTACATCAAATGGATGTTAAGACTGTGGTTTTTAATGGCGACATTGAAGAAATAATTTATATGGTGCAACCAGAAAATTTTGAGTTGAAAGACTAAAAGAGTATGGCTTGTAAATTGACAAAATCCATCTATAGACTCAAACAAGCTTCTCGTCAATGGTACCACAAGCTTCATCAAATAGTTGTTTTGTTCGTTTTTGAGATGAATGTTGTTGATGATTGTGTGTATCACAAATTCAATGGGATTAAGTACATATTTTTGGTTCTATATGTTGATGACATTTTGCTTACCGCTAATGATATAGACTTATTGTACGAATCTAAGAGGTTTCTATCTAAGCATTTTGAGATGAAAGATCTTGAGGATGCCTCTTTTGTTTTAGGAATTCAGATACATCGAGATTGATCTTGAGTTTTCTTGAATTATCACAAAAAAGCTTGTAAGACCTGAATTTTGCCCTGACCATATGGAACCAAAATAAAACAAAAAAATTAAAATAGTCCAAATCCAGTTACACCAGGCACAAGAAAAAGAATAAATTCAAAAGCCCAAAACCTTTACAATGGCCCGAATAAAATAAATCAAGCCTGATAAGCCCAAGTTGTTAGAGTTTTCGGAAACCCTAGGGTTTCCATCTGCTTCGCGCAGCAGTTATGGCCACCAGCAGCCTCCACGGATGCCCCACACACGACCCCCGACTCGTGCGTTGCTCGCCCCACATCTGTGCGCTTCACTCCCATTTCTTCACGATCTGCAACTTGAACAACAAAATAGCCAAAAACCGCTTGTATTAGGCTATAAAGCCTTAAAATTTTGATTGTAAAAGGGACCTTTTTTACCCTTCTTTTCAGAGAAATAGAATACGAAGAGAATAGCAAAAAATCCACACAAAAGTCAATAGAGATCAACCAAAAAAATACATTTCCAAGGTGGTTATTCATTATTATTTTATTTTGTTTTTTTTCCCTTTTTTTTTTTCATTTTCATTCAAATCTGGTATATATACTATGGTATAATAAAAGGGGAAAGGTTGGATGTACCTTTTGATGGTCGTCTACGGCAATGTGTGAGGCGGTGGTGGAGGGCCTGGTTGTCAACCATTCGGCTGGAGAGATAGGGAGAGAGTATTAGGGTTTTTATTGGAAAAATGCAAAAAAAAAAAATCAGAATGATTTTAGAACAGGTTTCATTTTAAGTGATAAGAGTGGAACAGCGCCGTATGGTGGGGGGAAGACTCGCGCGTTGACCCGGCCCTCAGGAAGGGTCAGCGCGTTTTGGCTCTAAATGGGGGATTTGCGCATTTAGTCCCCCTCTTTCGCGCCAATGTTCAATTAGACCTTATTTATATGTTCTTTGTTTTTAATTTTCTCCTGGAATTCGCACATTGTTTCAAATTAGCCCGTGTTTAAAAGCTGTGTTGCAGGAGCATGGGATAATTACATTTTCAGTCCTCGCGCATTTGCACGTATTGCACTTTGATCCTTATTTCATTTTCCATGGTTTATTTTATTTATTAATTATCCCTTTAGGTTTGCTTTTATTTCAATTAAGTTTTAGTTCATATTTTATATTCATCTTTTAACATGTTATTTTGAACTGCTTTTAATTAATTACGTATTGTAGTTTTTTATTTTCTTTTGTATATTTTTACATTGATTTATTATATGATTTATTGTTTTTAAAATTCTTTTATATAATTCTATACTTTAGGATTTATATGATATTTATTTTCGTACCTTGATATATATACATATATTTGTTTATTTCAAACACTTTCATATATTATTAATATTTTTATGTATTTTATTTATATTAAGTTTTTTTCATTTCATGTATATTATTTACTTAAATGGACATATATTATTTTGTTTATCACTTACCCTTTTTACATTATTTATTTTAAAATTTTATTTATACATTATTATTTCATATATTTTTGTTTTATTTTCTTGGTTTATTTCAAACTTTCATGTAAATTACTCATTTCAAGATTTATGTATATAATTGATTTTTTGCATATTGATATTTCTAAATTGCATTTTCATTATATCATTCACTTGTTGACTTGTTTTAAAAAATTTCTACATGTTATTTGTGTTAATTTGCTTTTAATTTATTAGCCTTCAAATGTTAATATTAGTATTTGTATAATGTATGGTATGTCGCCACTATATGTGCCCAAACTTGTTCCTTTCCAATTTCATATTATGGCCATTCATTTTTTCATAACATTTTATCCATGTTCCATATTTGTAACTTTGCTTTTTTATTGCAATTGTGACTCAAATTCTAACGTTTTAATGGGTATTGGTCGGCTCATTCTTATTCCTAACCAAATAAAAAGCATTTGGAGCCGGTTTCATAACTGCTTATTTGAAAACTCCTCAAAACAAGGCAATGTTTCGTGTTTAGAAATTCAAGAAATCGTGCCCTAATGTGCTGGGTTTTGATTTTTCATTTGACCAAATAACCGAATACCCTTTTAAGATTTCGTTGCGTGTTTTGGAAATCATGAGGTGATCTCAGTTTTTGGAGGCTTAAAATATCATATCCTAACGTGCTCGATGTGGTATTTTATTCCTTTGGAACGAGTGAATCTTAAAATCCAACTCGAATTATTCATACTTTTTTAAAGGGATCATATTTTAGCATTTTTTTTCAAATTTTCAATGTTTTGGCATTAATTAGTCAATTGGTACCAATTTTGGGTGTTACGACGGTGCTAACACTTTCCTCGTGCGTAACCAAATCCTGAACCTATTTTCTTGATTTTTGAAGGCCAAAGTCAATATTTTAGTAAAATAAAATGCTTTGTTAGGTGTTTCGATCGCACCTCGAAGAAGATCAATGGCGACTCCATGTTTTGCTTTTAAAGTCGATCCCCGTTTTTCAAAAAAAATAGTTTCGACAGCTTGGCGACTTTGCTGGGGATATCAATGAGAGAGTCAAGCCGTAAAATTGATTATTTTCTGTCCTTTTGTCAAAAATTAAAATTTGGTTTTTTACATACGTTCCTTTCATTGTATTTCATTGGTGTTATGGTTTCCATCATTTTATTCATGTTTTTGTATTTTGAGTTTTTATATCCCCTCGCATTGCATTGCATGACCATTTTGGTCACACCTTTTAAGTGAGAGTAAGAAACTATGCCTTCGTGAGGTTTTCACCTCCGTTTAAGCTAATGAACTACTTCCGGGATACATCTGTACCTATGTCTTCATGAGGTTTTCACCTCCGCATGGCCATAGGGAAATGTATTCCCCTAAACTGAACTTGATCCACATGAGCCTATAATGGGTGAGGGTTAAGGAATCTGCTAGTTTAGGTACCCTTACTTAGAACCGAGCTATATATAGTGAACCCTAAGATCTCGCCCTAGGTAGAGTGATGCTGAACCCTAGTGGTTACCCGGATAGGTGTTTGATTATTTTCTATTTGCTTTGATTTTTATTATTCGATACTGATTTATTGTGTTTTATTGTGGCTATGATTGCATGTCATTTCATATTAAAGAGATGTCGATTCCTATTCGGTTACTAAATTAGAAAGCTTGTCATGGAGAGTGAATTTCTTGATAAAGTGGAGGATAATGCGGCTGTCTGACCAGAGAAGATGCAACTTGAGTAAGAGAACAGCCTAGCTGAGGGGTATACATCGGAGTTGTGGGACTTCACTCGTATCAGTGTGACACAAAATGAGTTCTGAAAGTTGAGAGATATATGGGCCCGTTGGGATGATGAGACTAAGCAACTGTTCTATCAAAATTTCAGTGACCTACCCTACCTGCTCGATATCAAGGTAGACAAGCACTTGTTTCGGGCTATGGCTCAGTTTTGGAACCTTTCATATAGTTGTTTCATTTTCGGGAAGGTGGGTTTGGTGCTTACCGTGGAGGAGTATACAGCTTTGCTTCATTGTCCAAAGGTTCAAGTCGACAAAGCTTATTCTAAGGCTGCTAATGCCCCAAATTTTGTAAAGAAATTAATGAGTATCACCAGGATGAGTGAACAGTGGGTTACAGTCCGAATTCAGCAGAAAGGTGATGGTAAATGAATTCCTTGGGTGAGTTTGAGGAACCTAATTGTAGCACATCTAGACATAAAAAAAAGTTGACGTCTTCGCCTTGAGTGTTTATGGTTTGCTAATTTTCCCCAAAGCTTTAAGGTATATAGATGAAGCAGTTGCCAACTTATTTGATCGACTTGACAAACACCGGTACCGGCATTCTAGCCGAGACATTCAGATCCTTGAATGCATGTCGGAGGGCAGGTGAAGGTAGATTTATTGGATATGCATAGTTACTGATGGCTTGGTTCTACAGACATCTTTGAAAGGTGGATAAAGTTTCCTATCAGGTTTTTTCCGAGAATTACTCCCCGTTAAAGGAAATAACAGTCATGCCTAGGAGAGATGACATATCAGAAGAAAATTGGATCGTGCTCATTCGAAATCTCCAAGAAGATGACGTTGAGTGGAGACCTCCTTGGTTGGTTCTCGACGAGATCCTCTATCAGTTTGGGAATTTTGATTGGGTAACTCTACCTGAAATTTAGGGAGCTGTTGGATATGCCCCTTTGCTTGTTTTAAGACAGTACAGATTAAAGCAGTTTATACTGATGACACATGGGCTAGCTCATTGTGAGTTCTTGTATGGGGAGGAAAATTATAAGAAGAAGGTTCGAGAGATTTCTGATACTTGGAAACAAACACATTGAATGAAGAGATTGGCTGTAGGATCGATGACGACTCCTGAATACAATGGATGGTTGAGTAAAAGGATCAATTATAATATCCCTAGGTCGAGTTTAGAGGGTGTTCGATCGATGGAAGAATACTTGCAAGTAATCCCCTCCGAGCTAGAAATCATAAAGTAGGACTTCGAAAAGAGAAATTTGGAGTTAGAGAAAAAGATAGAACATTGGAGGAGGAAAAAATACATTTGTGGTTAGATGTCGATGTCCAGAAACTCGAGGCTGAGAAGTTGAGAAAAGGGAAAAGAAATGTTGAAGAAGACTTAGACAGTTTGAAGATTGATTACAAGAAGCTGCGTATGTCAATGAGAACTGCCGGATTAGGAAAGACGTCAGAGCAGTAGCGACAAGAAATTCAAGAAAAAATGGCTAAAGCTGATCAATAGGAGAAGAGGTTCCATGATGCTCGTGCACGTGAAAACTCTTTAAAAAAGAGCTTGGTTGACGGTCAAAATGAGAAGGAGATGTTGGTAGCTCGGATAGCGGAATTAGAAAAGGCACTGCATCAGCATTGTGGTCGTAACTTTGACATTGAATTAAGAGCCAACCTGAACAGGATCGAGGATTTGAAAGGAAAGGTAGAAGAACTCGAGACTGTGTTACAGAACTGTGAACTTCAAATTAAATTTCTAGAGTCGAATAATGAGTAGTGTAAGGAATAGCTCTGTCGGTCGCAGGACAAGGTCAGGGATAGGGATTACATCATGGGCGAAGCTATAGCTCAGATACGAGAAGTGGCTGATCATTTACAGACTTTAGCGGTTCAGGCTGATGTGCTAAGTGTGAAGTATGAGTTAGAGTCAGACCGGGGTCGTGAGTTGGCTTGCCTTCTTAAGAAAGTTAAAACTTTGAGCATTAAAGTAAAACCATATATATGATCTGTTTTATGTAAAGGATTTTGTTTTCTAATAAAGTTTCTAAATGGAATTGGACCAAAATCAACGTCTTTTTAGTTTTACATTCATCTCATGCATTTGCATTTCATCATATCATGTGCATTAAATTTCACAAAAGGAACCTTAATTAATTGAAAATTGTATTATAGTTACTCTGGAACATCACTATTACACACGAAGAAAAACCAAGGCTATGGATCAAAGGTTGGAAAAATTGGAACAGATGCAGAAGGAAATACATGATCAACTGCAAGTACAGATGCAAGAATAGTTGGCCAAAATTCAGCAGGATATGAGGGATCAGATGCTGGAATCTCAAAGGAATATGGTGAATGAATTAACTCAGCTACTAGTTGGAAGGCTAGAAAAAGGGAAGAGTCCCATTATCAATACTGAGGACGATAGTGAGATCCTTACTTACCCTCCAAGTTTCACCCCAACAAATACCCCAATACCACCGTAAGGGGTATTTGTCAATATCAAACCTCAATATCAGACTGGTACTTTGGTACCGTTAAATTTCCCAACAAGCTCATGTTCTAACCTCGAAAATAATCAAACAAATCCTGTAGTCCCTGACCTCGATGATGTAGCGGAAGCAGGAAAGGTAAGAGCAAAATTCCCAAAGTAACTAGAAGACCGATACAAATGGCTGGAGGAGAAATTTAAGGCGTTAGAAAGCGCTGATTATTATTGCGGGATAGATGTTAAGGAGTTGAGTCTGGTCCTAGATTTGGTACTGCCTCCGAAGTTTAAAATGCCAGAGTTTGAAAAATACAACGAAACCAGCTACCCTGAGGCTCACATCACCATGTTTTGTCGGAAGATGTCTGGTCATGTCAATAATGATTAGTTATTGATTCACTATTTTCTGGACAGTTTGACTAGGGTTGCGGCCAAATAGTACAATCAGCTGAGTCGTATGCAAGTTAAATCATTGAAAGACTTAGCACAGGCTTACATGAAGCAGTATGGCCATGTGACAGACATAGCGCCTGACAGGGTTATGTTACAGAATATGAAGAAAAAGTCGAGTGAAAGTTTCAGGCAATTAGCTCACAGATGAAGGGAAGTCGCTACACAAGTCCAACTGCCACTATTGGAAAAAGAAACAACTATGCTTTTCATTAATACTTTGAAGGTACCTTTTATTAATCACATGCTGGGAAGCGCAACTAAGAGTTTCGTGGACATAGTGATGTCTGGTGAAATGATAGAGAATGCGATAAGGTGCGCAAAGATAGAGGCTGGGGAAAGCACCAGAAAGTCGGCCCCGAAGAAGAGAGAAAATGAAGTCAGTAATGTGAGCATGGGTTACGCAAAACCAATCACGGTAAATCAGCCGAAAACGGTAGGCACAAGCCAGCAAGCTTCGCCAAGGTAAGAGCCCAATATAAAGCAGAACACGGAGAAGCTCCAGTTTACTCTCATTCCAATAACGTATCAGGAGCTGTACAAAAGTCTATTTGATGCAAAAATCGTGTCCCCTTTCTATCTAAAGCTGTTGTAACACTTATACCCCAAATGGTACGATGCAAGTGATCAGTGTGAATATCATGCAGGAATCACGGGACACTCGATAGAGGACTGCACCTCTTTTAAAAGGTTAGTCAAAAGGCTCATCAAAATGGGTGTTGTAAAATTTGATGATGCATCTGGTATAGGAAATCTGTTACCCCTATCATACTGATAATGGGGTAAACGCGATAGTCGAGAATATGGGGAGGAGAATCAACTTGAATGTTACAGAAGTGAAAACCCTGTTGAGGGAGGTTTGGAAGAAGATGGTGGAAAGAAGGTTAATCATGCAGGATTCGGGGAGCAAATCCTTAGAGGTGAGGAACTATTGTGAGTTCCATAATAAAGAAGATCATGAGATTGAGAGATGTAATGAATTCAGAGCCCTAACACATGGTTTAATGGACAACAAAGAGCTGGAGTTCTTTGAATTTACTGAAGAGGAAGATGTATGCACCTCGGAGGAGGGGTCGATAGAGAAATTCTTAAGGTTAATCATCCAGTGGTAATCATTTCACTACCGAGAATCAATGAAGCTGGAGCAAGAATTGTACCTAGAGTTGTAATTCAGAAACCTGTGGCTTTTCCTTATAGGGATAACAAAAGGGTGCCTTGAATTATAACTGTAATGTGACATCATCAGAAGAGGGGAGTCTGATCAGCACGCCAAATCCAATGGCTGAGGTTGTAGAAGGGAAATCTTTAGTGGTCGAGCAAGGGAAAGAGAAGCTGAAATTATCCATTAATGAGCCTGTAACGAAGAAAGAAGCTAAGGAATTCTTGAAGTTCCTAAAGCACAGCGAGTATAGCATTGTGGAATATTTACACAAGCAACCGACGTGCATATCGGTGCTAGATCTGCTCCTAAACTCAGAGGTATGCTGTAACGCATTGGTGAAGGTGTTGAACGAAACCTATTTCGCTGATTACATTTTGGTAAACAAGCTAGGCTGTCTTGTCAGCAACATAAGCACCGATAATTTCATCTCTTTCAGTGACGATAAAATACCTCTAGGGAGCATGAGATCCGCTAAGGCTTTGCGCATATCTACCCGCTGGAAAGGGTATATATTACCGGGGGTGTTAATTGATAATGGATCGGTATTGAATGTCTTGCCCTTTTCCACATTGAATAGTGTACAGGCCAATTTTAGCTACTATTATAGAAAACCCATTTACTAATACATCAGCCAACCCAAAATTCAAACCCCATTTACAACCAGAACCCAATATCCCTGAACCCATATACCCGAAGCCCAATAACCTAAACTACCAGCCTACTAAACTAACAGCCCATTACACAAAATCAGAAACAAAAAATACCTAATCCCAAACCCTAGCCCCCCTAGCAGTCGGCGGCCACTTGCCTCTGTCACCACCGACGTCTGCAACGTCCCATACCCCCACTACAACGTCCCACACCTCCACAGTCCTCGTACACCATTCCCCACGCACGTCACATGCCTCCACGCACGCGTCTGTTCTCCATGCCCTGCAAAAACAACAGACAAGCAAAGCAGAAGCAAGAATAGCAAAAAATAATAATAAAAGTGTAACAAAAACAGGCTATAAAAAGCCGAATGAAACACTGTAAAAGGGTTCTCTTTTCTGAAAAAAGTAAAGAAATATATAGAAATTATAATACAAAAACAATCCTTTTTTGAAGCAACCAAGATCAGAAAAATCAAAGGGATTAAAATCAAAGAACTAGAAAACTAAAGGTGATTACTTGTTTTTTCTTTCCTTTTCCATTTTAGTTTCGGCCTTAGGCCTATTTTAGGCATATATTTAGATTAAGGATAAAAATAAATACTAAAATAAACCGCAAAAAAAATAGAGAAAAAAATTTACTTTTTGAAATCCTACCATCAGTGACGGTGGTGGCCGTATGGCGCCATGAAGCTTCCGGAGCCGTCCGATGATAGACCCGTGGCTGGAGCCCCCCTCTCCCCTCTCTCCTTTCTTCCCTCTCTCTCTTTTCTTTTTTTTTCTTTCTTCTGCTGAAATGTGAAAATTTTCAAAAAAATTTGGTTTTTATAGAGGAATAAAGCGGCACCGTTTTGGCCGTTACCCCTAGACACTTAAACGGCGCCGTTTCGCCATAGTCCGACCCGATCCGGCCCGACCCACTCCAGGATCCGCTTGTTTTTAATTCAATGGGATATTTGCGCAATCGATCCTTCCGCATTTTCAGTGTTTCAAATCAAGTTTATATTTAATTATAATTTGGCCCTAAAGTTCGATCTGCCTTACAATTTAGCCCCGTTTAATACGTAGCGTTTTAGAGGCTTGGGGATATTGCGCCTTTAGTCCCCCCATGTTTCAAGCGTGTTGCAATAATGACCAATGACTTATTTTTATTTTAGATTTGGCCCCAAAACTTCGATTTTTATCCAATTTTGGTCCTTTTTTCGTTTATCTTTAATTCTTATTTAAATTTTCTTGTATTTTCATATTATTAATATTATTATTATTATATATTATTGTATATTTTTATTATATGCGTATATATATGTGTATTTATGTTTAGTATTTTAGCTACTTTATTCTAATATTTAAATGTTATGTCTGCTTTTATATATCTTAATAGTATATTACTATTATCTTTATTACAATAGTGTATATTTTTAGTTATGTGCATAGATTTATATATATAGTATTTGTGTGTTACATTGTTATTTTTCGCATCTTAATACCATTACTATTATGATTATTAATGTAGTGAATGTGTTGTTGTAAGCATACATTTTATATTGTCATTGTTGTTATCATCAAACATAGTATTATTTAGGTATTTTGTTATATATGTATATAGCTATTTGTGCATAGCATTACTTTTTAATTGATTTATTCTAATATATCTATATCGATCATATGTATTTAATATGCCTATGTACATGTTCATGTATTATTGGTCGTTTGTTCCTATATATATGTATTATATAAATAATTTAATATTATTTAACACATGTATTTTCTTTTTATATGTTTTACATACGCTTTTTATTATACTTTATATATTGCTATATATATTTTTAGTATACATACATATTTGTGAAATATTATCAACAGCTTTTATTATATATATATCGTGCACATATTTTAATACTATATTCTACAAATTTTTATATTACGTATATATTCCAACATTATATACTTAGCATGTCTAATATCCTTATTATTTATATCTATGGATGTATGTGTCTTTGTAGTATATTAGTAAATCTATTTTTATATTGTTGTCATTTCTAATGTATATGCATATATCATCATTGTGTTACATGTATTAAATATTTTCAATATTTTTGCATTATTGCCCTATTTGTTATTTACTTCAGCATGTTCTTAATTTTTCTATTTATTTATTTTTCATTTCATCTCAACTTTGTTTTGTATTACTTCAAGAATTTTATCCGTGCATTTCCAATTAATTTCAACAATTAAGGCAACATGTCAGTTTAACACGAAGTCACTAATTTCATCGCTATGTTGGATGAACATCAATCGACTCGTGTTAAAACGGTATGTCCTTCTCAAAAATCCAAAGAATTAAAAATTTCCCATCTTTTTAATTGGATCTCGACTAAATGTTACATTGAACTCGTATTTTTGAAAATCGAGACAACACATGTTTATGAGATACCAATTCTTGGGCATCGCGAGGGTGCTAATACCTTCCTCGCGCGTAACCGACTCCCGAACCCTAATTTTTCTTTGGCTTTTAACGTAGACCTTAACTCGGCCTTTTTCTCGTTCTTTAAGAAAAAAGAAATCTAATAGGTGTCCGATCACACCTAGAAAAAAGATCGGTGGCGGCTCCCGGTTTATTTTAAATCAATTTTCAATTTTCAAGTTCTTAACCACCACAATTAGCGACCGAAGCTAAAGCTAATTTTTACGTTGCTACAAATAGGTTGCCAATAGACAGTTCTCATATGAAGATATGCCAGAACATAGTGAGAACATTTGATGGCACCGAAAGGAAGGTAATGGGAAGGATTGAGGTACCTCTTCTGATCGGACCAAACACATACAAGGTAGACTTCCTAGTAATGGATATCACACCTTCTTATAATTGTCTATATGGGGAGGCCTTGGATTCACGCAGCGGGGGCAGTACCATCATCATTACATTAAAAGTTAAAGTTGGCAACAGAGGGCCGGTTGATAATGATTAATGCGGAGGAGGACATTATCGCATTTGTTACTAGTAATGCGCTATATATAGAAAATGCTAATGAGGCAATAGAGTGTTCCTTTCGGTCATTGGAGTTTGTAAATGCGACTTTCATCATTGAAGGGGTAGGATTCTAAGGCTAAAAATATCTGAGGTTATGAAGATAAGCTTGCAACTAATAGTTGAAAATGGGGCATTGCTTGGAAGGGGGCTTGGGAAATATCTCCATGGATGGGTTGAAGTGCCAATTTTGGCTGACAAGTGGGATCGCTTTGGCTTAGGGTATAGGCCAGACGCAAGGTAAAGGAGAAAGGAGGTGGAAAGGAAGCAAGAGAGGCGAAGCGTGTGATTGAGTGGGGCAGAGGTCAAGTAGGAATCAATGACTTTTCCCCATATATCCAATACATTCGTGTCAGGAGGAATTATCTATCCTGAACCGAAGATGACAGGAGAAGGAATGATAGAAGATTTGATGGGAATTTTGAATATAAACGTCATATCTGAAGTGAAAGTGATGAGAGGAGGCTTAGCAAGTATTCGCCCTTATGAGCCTGGAGGTGTTCTGAACAACTGGACTGTGGAAGAAATTCCTGTAGTTTTTAGAGCTAATATAGAGTAATGTTCAAAACACACTTGTTGTTTTAAAGCCTAAAAGCAATAAGAATCTTTTTTGAAATAGGCTCATGTTCAAAATGTCTTTATTTCAACATATATACACCTTTAGGTCTTATTCTGAGTAAATATTTTTTTATCTTAAGCAAATATTATTTTCTTGCATCTCATTTATAATCATGCCATACAAATAAGCTATTCTTAAATTATTTTATTTTTTGAATATCCTTTCGTGCCTACAATAGGTCTCTAGATATCAATAACGTAAGTGACACTGTTACAGACCCAAAGTTCCCTTTTGAGCGAGACATGTGTCTGGAGGGACCTCAGGATTTTGAAGATGATGGAGACTGTAACTTACCTCCGGATTTGTTAAGGATGGTAGAGTAGGAAGAGAAACAGATTCTACCCTATAATGAGACAATTGAGAATGTGACCTTGGAAGAAGGGAATGAGGTGAATATTAAAACTTGCATAACTGAGGAAACAAGAGGGGACCTTATGGAATTACTGCAAAAGTTTAAAGATATCTTCGCGTAGTCGTATCAAGACATGTCTGGGTTAAGCACTGATATTGCAGTGCATCGCGTCCCCATAAAAGAAGAGTGCAAGCCTGTTCAATAGAAGCTTCGAAGAATGAGACCTGATGTTACAGTAAAAATAAGAGAAGAGGTCAGGAAGCAATTTGATGCTAGGTTCTTGCAAGTAGTTAATTACTCAGAATGGGTAACCAACATTGTCCTAGTCCCTAAGAAAGATGAAAATGTGCGAATGTGTGTAGATTACAAAGACTTAAACAAGGTCAGCCCAAAGGACAACTTCCTGTTGCCTCATATCGACACTTTGGTTGATAATACGGCAGGTTACTCACTGTTCTCTTTCATAGATGGTTTCTCTGGATACAATTAGAAAAAGATGCATCCTGAAGACATGGAAAAGACTACATTCATAACCTTATGGGGAACTTTTGCTATAGGGTGATAACATTCGGGTTGAATAATATGATAGCAATGTATCAAAGAGCAATGGTAACCTTGTTTCACGACATGATGCATAAAAAAATTGAGGTTTATGTCGATGATATGATCGCAAAATCCCAAACAGAAAAGGAGTATGTACAGGTTTTGAGGAAATTGTTCTTAAAGCTGAGAAAGTTTCAGCTAAAGCTCAATCCAACAAAATGTACTTTCGGAGCTAGGTCAGGAAAATTGCTGGGTTTCTTAGTCAGCGAAAAGGGAATTGAGGTCGACCCTGAAAAAGTCAAGGCTATACAAAAATTGCCTCTGCAGCGCACTTAAAAGGAAGTTCGAAGTTTCTTCAGAAGAATAAATTATATTGCCCGATTCATTTCACAACTAACTGAGAAATGTGACCCCATATTTCGTCTTCTCAAGAAACACAAACCAGGTGTGTGGGATGATGAGTGCCAAAAAACCTTTGACAAGGTTAAGCAGTATTTATCCAATCCCCCTGTACTAACTTCACCTAGCCTTGGTAGGCCATTAATACTGTATTTGACAGTATTTGAGAATTCAATGGGATGTGTGCTCGGCCAACACGATGAGACAGGAAAGAAAAAAAAGGCGATATACTATCTTAGTAAGAAATTCACTGAGTGTAAAATGAGATACTCGCTGATAGAGAAACTATGTTGCGCCTTGGTTTGGACAACTCAGAGATTAATGCAGTACGTGTTATACCATGACTTAGTTAATCTCAAAATATGACCCTTTAAAGTACATGATGGAGTCAACGACTTTGAGTGGGAGGATTACCCGATGGCAAATTCTGCTTTCCAAATTTGACATTGTGTATGTGAATCAGAAGGCTGTGAAAGGGAGTGCAATAGCAGATTTTCTAGCCAGTAGATCTTTAGAAGATTACGAGCCTTTGAACTTTGATTTCCCTAATGAGGATCTAATGTATGTGGCAACTACGGAAGAAGACACTTTAGAAGATCATCCTTGGAAACTGAATTTTGACGGAGAAGACACTTTAGAAGATCATCCTTGGAAACTGAATTTTGACGGAGCATCAAACGCCGTTGGTAATGGAATTGGGGCAGTCCTGATATCCCCAAGTAGAGATCACTATCCATTTACTTGCAAATTGGATTTTGATTACACAAATAATATGACAGAGTACGAAGCACGCATCATAAAAATCCGTGCAGCCATAAAGCGTAAAATCAAGGTGTTAGAGGTGTATGGTAATTCTGTACTGGTGATCTATTAGTTCAAGGGTGAATGGGAAACAAGGGACCCCAACTATTAGTTACCGGAAGCTGGTCTTGGAGTTAATTGAGGGGTTTGATAATATCACTTTCTATTATCTCCCGCGAGACGAAAACCAGATGGTTGATGCCTTGGCTACGTTAGCTTCTATGATCAGTGTAAATAAACAAGAGGATATGAAGCCGATCTAGATGAGTGTTTGTGAGGCTCCAGCTCATTGCTGCAATATAGATGAAGAAGAAGAGAGAAATGATTATCCTTGGTATCTTAATATTCTACGATATGTGAAGAATCGTGAATACCTTGATCAGACAACTGAAAATGATAAGAGAACGTTGAGGAGGTTGGCCAGTGACTATATCTTAGATGGAGAGACCCTGTATAAAAAGAGGAAGGATCAGGTGTTGCTAAGATGTGCTGACGTTGTTGAAGATAAGAAAATCCTGGAAGAAGTCCATGAGGGTGTCTGCGAGATGCATGCCAATGGGTTCATAATAGCCAGGTAAATCATGAGATTCGGGTATTACTGGTCCACAATGGAAGGAGATTGCATCAGTTATGCCAAGAAATGCCATAAGTGCCAAATTTATGGAGACAAGGTCCATGTACCTCCTTTACCTCTTCATGTTATAACTTATCCGTAGCCTTTCTCAATGTGGGGCATGGACGTCATTAGGTCGATTTCGCCAAAGGCTTCTAACGGACATCGATTCAACTTTATGGTCATCGATTACTTTACCAAATGGGTAGAGGCTACTTCTTACGCCAACGTCACAAAGTCGGTGGTCAGCAAGTTCTTGAAGAAGGAGATCGTATGTTGATATGGCATGCCAGAAAGGATCATATCTAACAACGCGTTGAATTCAAACAACAACGTGATAGTAGAGGTTTGCAGGTAGTTCAAAATTAAGCACTACAACTCGTCACCATATCGCCCAAAAATGAATGGTACAGTTGAGGTTGCTAATAAAAATATCAAGAAGATTGTGGGGAAAATGACTGAGACCTACAATGATTGGCATGAAAAGTTATCATTTGCTTTCTATGCCTATCGAAATCTGTCAGAACTTCTACCAGTGCAACACCTTACTCATTTGTTTATAGGATGGAGGTAGTTTTACCCATTGAAGTCGAAATTCCTTCTCTCTAGGTTTTATCAGAGTTGAAGTTTGACAAAGCAGAATAGATCCAGTCCCGGTATGATCAGCTGAACTTGATTGAAGAAAAGAGGCTAAAGGCTATCTGTCATGATCAAATGTACCAAAAGCGAATGATGCGAGCTTACAACAAAAAGGTTTGCCCCAAAGTATTCCATGAGGGGGATTTGGTATTGAAAAAGATCCTCCCTATGCAAAAAGATTTAGAGGGAAATGAATGCCAAACTGGAAAGGACCTTATGTGGTAAAGAAGGTTTTTTCTGGAAGGGCATTGATATTAACTGAGTTGGATGGTAAGGGCCTGCCTAACCCAGTAAATTTGGATTCAGTCAAGAAGTACTTCGCTTAAAAGGAGAGGCTAAGGTGAAAACCCGCAAAAGGCGCCAAAAAAAAAAAGAAGGAGAGGCTGAGGTGAAAACCAACAAAGGGTGCCTTGAGATCAAAGGAGTTTTGAATTGAAAACCCGAAAAAGGAAATTCAAATTTTGACCAAAGAGGAAGCATGTGGTAGTCTTGCTGTGCTGGAATTAACGAAGAGGAAGTACGCTACGTCTTGGGGCATCAAAAAAGTATTCTAGAACTCCTAGACACATGATAAGCTCGAAATGGTCCTCGTAGAGTTCATACGGAGAAGCTCAAGCTGTGATATTTGGGGCACTCACTTTTGTCCCCTTTATTTTTGTACTCCGGAAATATTTGCTTTCTTTGGATTAATCCATTCTTTTTGAATCTTGTTCCTAATAAATTTTAGTTTTGTCTATCTTTGTATTCCTTTTTTTTAAAAAAACTCGTATCGAAATAACGATTAATGGACTAATAACACATTCACAAAAGGAGTTTTTGCATATTACTCTAGAAGACTCTAAATAGTGCAAGAACCTGAAACTAGACTATTGTTTATAACTTACCCAGCTTAAGGGTTGGAAATATTTGAGTCCAAATTGAGATTATCTCTTCAGGCTTTCAGTCAAAGATATCGGTTGAACAAGAAGACAGGATATCGCGTTAATAACGGAAATGAACGGTGTTAACCCAAGCATAAGAGGGGATCATTCTCAGAAAAAGAAATGATATTCCTTATTCATGCAAATATCAGGTGTACATATCTGGTCATGACACCCGTGGAATGGTGTAATAGACCGAATTGATGAAAGATTTAGGTTCTATACTCCTGAGTTGTAGGAGAGGGTTTGAAGATGGTACAAATTTTATGTCCCAAAAGTACAGTGAAATAGACCCTGAGGTTACAATGAGGCAAGCCAGTTGAGCAAAATGGGTTGTTTCTACAGGTTTTCTATTGGAAAATGCTAAGTAGGCAGCATAATACAACAGTGATAAAACTCTGATGAATAACGAGTGATGACGCTTTAAGCATTTAAAAAAGGAATCATTTTTATGACATTTCTACATTCATATCATTCATAGCACATTTGGTTAGGAGCATCTGACTCATTTTGTTTATAGCATCCTAATCATTTGGCATAAACATAGGTATATGAAACCGAGTTTACAGGGCATGTTCCCCAGAGGACAGTGTAGCGACATCAGTGAATTTATAGATCTTATCTCCCTAAGCAGTAGTGGAGCAGATCGAAAACAGTGAATCTTATCTCTATGTATCAGCAATAGAGCAGATTTAAGCCACTAGCCTTGTCTCCCTAGAGTTGCAGTGCAGCAGGCTCAAGATACGAGTCTTATCTCCCTGAAGTTGCAGCGGAGCAAATTGAAAATTATAGATCTTATCTCCCTAAGTAGTAGTGGAGCAGATCGAAGACGACGAATCTTATCTCTATGTATCAGCAATGTAGCAGATTTTAGGCATCAGTCTTATCTCTCTGAGGTAGCAAGAGAGCAGGTTAAAGATACAAGTCTTATCTTCCTGAGGTAGCAAGGAGCAGACTGAAAATTACAGATCTTATCTTCCTAAGTAGTAATGGAGCAGATTGAAGACAGCGAATCTTATCTCCATATATCGGCAATAGAACAGATTTTAGCCATCAGCCTTATCTCTCTGAGGTAGCAAGAGAGCAGGTTGAAGATTGTAGTCATATCTTTCCGGGGTAGTAGGGAAATAGATTTAAGTCACTAGCCTTATCTCCTTGGGGTAGCAAAGGAGCAGGCTGAGGATTGTAGATCTTATCTTCCTGAGATAGCAGTGGAGTAGATCAAATATAGGGAATCTTATTTCCTGAAATGTGGAGTAGGTTGAAATTACAAGTTTTATCTCCCTGAAGTCGTAATGGAGCAGACTGAGGATGTAGAGTGGATTGAAAGCACAATTCCTATACCCTTGAAGATGCAGTGGGTTGAAATGGGGCTACTTGAAGAAGATGAGAATAAAAAGGTCGAGATGTGGCAAGACTGGGCAAAATTGGCCTTTTTGTGGTCTTTGCTTCATTCTCGTTACACGACAACGAGCAAAGAGGGGCAGCTGTAAGACCCGAATTTTGCCCAGGCCATATGGAACCAAAATAAAACAAAAAAATTAAAACAGTCCAAATCTAGTTACATCAGGCCCAAGAACAAGAATAAATCCAAAAGCTTAAAAACTTTACAATGGCCCGAATGAAATAAATCAAGCCTGATAAGCCCAAGTTGTTAGAGTTTTTAGAAACCCTAGAGTTTTCATCTGCTTCGCGCTGCAACTATAGCCACCAGCAGCCTCCACGCACGCCCCATGTACGACCCCCGACTCTCGCATTGCCTGCCCCACGTCTGTGTGCTTCGCTCTCATGTCTTCACGACCTGCAACTTGAACAAGAAAATAGCTCGAAACCGCTTGTATTCGGCTATAAAGCCTTAAAATTTTGATTGTAAAAGGGACATTTTTTACCCTTCTTTTCAGAGAAATAGAATATGAAGAGAATAGCAAAAAATACACACAAAAGTCAATAGAGATTAGCCAAAAAAAATACACTTCCAAGGTGGTTATTCATCATTATTTTATTCTATTTTTTTCCTTTTTTTTCCATTTTCATTCAAATCTAGTATATATACTAAGGTATAATAAAAGGGGAGAGGTTGAATGTACCTTTCGATGGCCGTCTACGGCAGTGTGTGAGGCGGTGGTAGAGGACCTGGTTGTCAACCATTCGACTGGAGAGATAGGGAGAGAGTATTAGGGTTTTTTTTGGAAAAATGCAAAAAAAATCAGAATGATTTTAGAACAGGTTTCATTTTAAGTGATAAGAGTGAAATGGCGCCGTATGGTGGGAGGAGGACCCACGCGTTGACCCGACCCACAGGGAGGGTCCGCGCGTTTTGGCTCTAAATAGGGGATTTGTGCATTTAGTCCCCCTCTTTCGCGCCAATGTTCAATTAGACCTTATTTATATGTTCTTTGTTTTTAATTTTCTCCTGGAATTCGCACATTGTTTCAAATTAGCCTGTGTTTAAACACTGCGTTGCAAGAGTTTGGGATAATTACGTTTTCGATCCCCGCACATTTGCACGCATTGCACTTTGATCCTTATTTCATTTTCCATGGTTTATTTTATTTATTAATTATCTCTTTAGGTTTGCTTTTATTTCAGTTAAGTTTTAGTTCATATTTTATATTCATCTTTTTAACATGTTATTTTGAACTGCTTTTAATTAATTACATATTGTAGTTTTTATTTTCTTTTGTATAGTTTTACATTGATTTATTATATGATTTATTGTTTTTAAAATTTCTTTTATATAATTCTATACTTTAGGGATTTATATGATATTTATTTTCGTACCTTGATATATATATACATATATTTGTTTATTTCAAACACTTTCATATATTATTAATATTTTATATATTTTATTTATATTAAGTTTTTTTTCATTTCATGTATATTATTTACTTAAATGGACATATATTATTTTGTATATCACTTTCCTTTTTTATATACATTATTTATTTTGAAATTTCATTTATACATTATTATTTCATATATTTTTGTTTTATTTTCTTGGTTTATTTCAAACTTTCATGTAAATTCCTTATTTCAAGATTTATGTATATAATTGATTGTTTGCATATTGATGTTTCTAAATTGCATTTTCGTTATATCATTCACTTGTTTACTTGTTTTAAAATTTTGCTACATGTTATTTGTGTTAATTTGCTTCGTATTTCTTTAAATTTTCTTTTAATTCATTGGTCTTCAAATGTTAATATTAGTATTTGTATAATGTATGGTATGTTGCCACTGTATGTGCCCAAACTTGTTCCTTTCCAATTTCATATCATGGCCATTCATTTTTTTATAACATTTTATCCATGTTCTATGTTTGTAACTTTGCTTTTTTATCGCAATTATGACTCAAATTCCAATGTTTTTCATTCTTATTCCTAACCAAATAAAAAGCATTTGGAGCTGGTTTTATAATTGCTTATTTGGAAACTCCTCAAAATAAGGCAATGTTTCGTGTTTGGAAATTCAAGAAATCGTGCCCTAACGTGCTGGGTTTTGATTTTCCGTTTGACCAAATAACCGATACCCTTTTAAGATTTCGTTGCATGTTTTGGAAATCATGAGGTGATCTCAATTTTTGGAGGCTTAAAATATCGTATCCTAACGTGCTGGATGTGGTATTTTATTCCTTTGGAACGAGTGAATCTTAAAATCCAACTCGAGTTGTTCACACTTTTTTAAAGGGATCGTATTTTAGCATTTTTTTTCAAATTTTCAACGTTTTGACATTAATTAGTCAATTGGTACCAATTTTGGGCGTTACGAGGGTGCTAACCCTTCATCGTGCGTAACCGACTCCCGAACCGGTTTTTTTGATTTTCGAGGGCCAAAGTCAATATTTTAGTAAAATAAAATGCTTTGTTAGATGTTCTGATTGCACCTCGAAGAAGATCGGTGGCGACTACATATTTCGTTTTTAAAGTCGATCCCCGTTTTTCAAAAAAAATGGTTTCGACAGAGCTATATCGGTAAAGTACTCAAAAGGTTTGACATGCAGAGTTGTAGACCAAGTGACACCCCTGTCGCTAAAGGAGACAAATTTAGTCTTACTCAATGCCTAAAAGTAACATTGAAATTCAGGAAATGCAAAAGATTCCCTATGCATCAGCTGTTGAGAGTTTAATGTATGCTCAAGTATGTATGCGTCCAGACATTGTGTACATTGTTGGGATGTTAGGCAGATATTTAAGCAACCCTGGTATAGACCATTGGATAGAAGCCAAAAGGGTTATGAGATATCTTCAGAGAACAAAAGATTACATGCTTAGTTATAAGAGATCAGATCTTTTGGAGGTCGTAGGGTATTTTGATTTTGATTTCGCTAGATGCCAACATAGTAGGAAATTTACATCAGGCTATATTTACCTGTTAGCTAGAGGAGGTATATCTTGGAAAAGTGTCAAACAGACGCTTGTTGCTTCATCTACTATGGCAGCAGAGTTTGTAGCATGCTATGAGACATCAGACCATGAAATATGGTTGCGGAACTTTGTTACAGGGTTGCACATTTTGGAGAATGTAGAAAGACCACTCAAATTATTTTGTGACAATAAGTCAGTAGTGTTGTATTCCAATAGCAACAGAAGTTCATCTAAGTCAAATATCCATAGAGCATATTGGGACAAACTCCATGATTGTGAATCCGCTCACAAAAGGTTTACCACCCAAGGTCTTTCATGAGCACACTGCTCACATAGGTGTTACATTGTTTGAGGATATCATGATTTAGTGGAGTTTATATTTTATTTGTTTTATGTTTGTTTTCAGACATTTATGTATTTGGTTATTTTCTGATCAGAAATGAAGTATTAGGTTTATTCACTCTATTTATTATTTTGATACTAACCTCACTTAAGTTTAAAGATGACCAGTTGGGAATAGACATGTTTAGATCATATTGCATGTAATTTCTATGCTACCCATCCATATTTGATCTATGTCATTTATTTGTGTTAATATACGTGATCAGGGATGGATTTAGTTACGATATATGTAATGAAAGTCGTCTTGGTTCTATGTTAGCATAATTAATAAACGAGATTGTTCAGAATATCTTTTGGTTATGATAGTAAAATTTTGAGCTCATAGTGTTGTATAATGACATGTAATTATAAAGGAATTAGTATATATATGTGTGGTCCAAGTGGGAGATTGTTGGAAAATATGGATATCACATATATAATAAAGGTAATTACATGTTATTATTTTCTATCATGATAGGTTAGCCCAAATTAAAAGTGATCTAATTTGGTTAGAATTTTATTGAGCTTTAATTATTAAATAAAGTATGGGTCCAATATGTGTAGATACTCTAGTAATTGAGTTCTAATCAAATTCTAATTAATGATGGGCTAATTAGGAATTAGAACTAATATGCCAAGGTTATAAATATTAGAGTTATGATCCCCAAATTATACACAATATATATTTTTTTAATATCCCATCCTTAGGAAAGAAAGAGTAAATATTCTTTGAATTTCTTGTGTGCTAATTTGGAAGATCAAATCCCCAAGATCGGGAAAAGCTTCAAGGAATTCATGGATTCAGGTACGCTTCCGCATTTAGTTTTATTCTTGATTTATTCTTAATGATTTGACATGATAGATCCTGATTTATTCAGTTTTATTTTAGATTTATTTTACAAATTTAACATTACAATCGATGAAAATTAATTCTTTTGAAGTATGTGGTTATCTTTCCCAATAATGTATAGAATGTAAATAATGTTTTATGTTATTTATCTTTGTAATGTCTACGTTGCTGAGAAACTAAATTAGATATGGGAAATCCTCTTAAGAACACCATAGAAAACATTTTCAACTTCTAAAAATTATCTAATAAATTCATATCTCAATCAAAATCTAGATAAATAGTGGTTTATTTGAATAGGGATGAGATTAATTTGGTAAAATTAAAAACAATGATATTAGTGAAGTCAATTTTTATAGTGATGAGATTAAAATAAGTTGTATGATGTTTTTGGATTCAATTTACAGTAACGTGAATTATGATGTGAAATTAACTCTTACACGATTGGAGCATAAAACTCCAATCAAATTTGTAAAGTGGGTATCGATTAAAGGTAGCCTAAGTAGTACATGAGATAATATTATTAGTAGGAATTTTGTCAGCAAAAAGTTTTAGGGGCTAAAATTAAATTCTCTATATATTTATAATTTTAAAGGATTAAATCAAAATTTATTGTTTTTAGGGGGTTAAAGTATAATTTTACATTATTAATTTAAAAATTTTTAAAACTTAAAGGACCAAGATAGAAAATTTATCATTTTAGGTGGCCCGGGATAAGTTAATTTAGGTCAGTTTTGAATTGAGTTAATTTAAAAGTCTGACGTTTTGGGAAAGCCCTTTCATTTGATATATATTTTTATATCCTTCGGCTAGGAGCATCGTCCGACCTTAGCTCAGTTGGTAGAGCGGAGGACTGTAGTGAGATCACTCAAAGTAATCCTTAGGTCGCTGGTTCGAATCCGGCAGGTCGGAAAATTTTCTTTTAGCATTTTTTTGGGATTAATTTCAACAATGATCCCCGAATGATGTTTCAGATTTTGAAACACATATGGTAAAAGTCTACCTTGAATCCCTATATTACTATGTAAAGTTCATTTTAATCCCTCTACCAAAAATTGCTTCAAATCATTCATTGTATATTAAAATTTTATTCAAATCATGTCACTCTTACAACTTTCCCTTAGTTATTTATAATTTAGACAAAATATATTATACCCAACTGATTTATCAATGACTTGACCTAACTCATAAAAAAATCAAACCATCCTTCAAAAAATTTCATGTATTTTTGAATTATTATGTAGCTGATATTAAAATCACTTTATTGAGACATTATTAATATTTGAACACTTAATTAACATTTTAAAATTTAGGAACTAATTTAAAATTTAAATTAAAAAAACAATTAAATTTGGATAAAAGTTTAACAACATTTGGTACAATTAAGGCTATCTTTTAATACTAAATTGCCGAATTTTCTTATAAAAATAATTTCTTAAATGATATTTTAAATGTAAATCAAGTTTAAAAATTAAGGCATAATGACTTATTTGACCTCCAACTTTATAAAAAAATTATTTTAGCTCTCCATTTAATTTTTCGCCTTTTTGAGCTCTCAAACTTGTATTATTTGTCAAATTATTTCAAAATGAAGGAAAAGTTAACATTTTTTTTAACTTTGTTTATGTTTCATACATGTAGATTGCCATGTGGATGACAAGTTAGTATTTAATTAATTTTAAAATTTAAAATTTCAAAAATATATAAAAAACTATTTTTAAAAATAAAAGTTATTTAAAAATATTAAAAAATTAATATTTTTAAAATTTAAAAATTAATTAAATATTGATGTGTTATCTACGTGGTAATCTACATATATGTCACATTAGCAAAGTTAAAAATGTCAATTTTTCCATCAATAGTTAAAAGAAACAAAACTTAAATAGATGACTAAAATGATTTTTTTTATAAAATTGAAAGGCTAAAAATTTATTATGCCAAAAATAATAAATATTAATTAAAAACATTTATTTTTTTAAAAAAGTATTAGCCCCATAAGTATAATGGTAAGTTATTCAATTAGTAGCTATAAAGAGAAGTCTTTTGATTAGTGAAATAATTTTTTTTATAAATTAGGAAAAATAGTAAAGTTTTAATAGCAACATGACTAGAATAATTCGAATCCAAACTATACCTAAATAGATTAATACTTTAACCATCATAGAAATTTCAAATAATTTTAATTGTAATCATCTTTTAAATAACTTAATACATTTCATTCATCATGATGATGATTTTTGGATAACGGTAGGTTAGAAGTAAAATCTCGGATTGAATATTTCAATCCAATCATACACATGTATTGCAATCATTTTAGGGGACAAAACATTCAACTTTATCAGTATCCTAATCCATAATTAGTATATACCTTGAAAATTAAGCATCATTATATATATATATATTTGTTCCTTGGATATTCTTGTCTGAGTCATTATGCAATATTCTAACAACAATAATGCATGTGTTTGGTATGGGGGACAAAATCGACTTGATTGATTTCTTTCTACTCCATTCATAGAATCCTAATCCCCTTAGTCACTAATCTCATTTTCAAACCACCTAATCTAGTAATATGTCTTCGCACTCATTTCAATAAATTATGATTTAATTTAATTTAATTTAATTAAAAAATTAATAATTAAAACTTAGATTAACATAAATTTAAAGTCATCGAAACTATGATTTAAACTCAAAATAATTTGAAAAACAATTAAAACTTAAAATCTAAATTGAGATTATTTAACCTAAACTAGGTCCCTTTTTTATATTTTAGGAGTCTTAGGCCAAACAATAAATTGATATCCTTTTAATATATATATATATATAGAATGTAATACAATAAAATAAAAATTGGGGACCCTTCTTTTCTTTTTTTTCTTTCTGCAATGAAGCGTTATTAGAAGATTTAGAAAATGTTAAAACTTTTTTTTTCACGTTAAAAATTAAAGAAAATTTTTTTTGAGTCGAAATTTTTTTTAAACCCTTTCAGCCGTGAGTTCTAAGTGGCCACACTCCCAAATTATCCCAAGGCCGGGCCTAACCCAAAAATATTAATGCTGTAAATAAATATTAAACAAAATTTAAGCATAAACTAGTTAATTACATGTTAAAGAAAATTTGCATGATAAATTATTATACTTGTCAAGTCATACAAGGCTAGCTAGAAATATCAAACCATCGTTTTAAAAGAAAAACATCTATGTAAGCCTTTAAAATAGAAAAAGAAATGATTTGAATTACACTAGTATATTTTACGTTTTATAATTGAATTTTAAAAAATAACATATAGTATTTTAAAATTTTGATGTATTTATTATTGTATTTATAATATTTATAATTTTTTTTAAATGAAAAAATTGAGAAAAATCTCAAATCCTACTATTCTACTATATCAACTCTAGCAACCATGCCCAAGTCTGAGTGCAACAGCCTCCAGTAGCTGCTTGGCGGTTTCCCCACCAAATGCAAACCATCATCAGCACCACGTACCCACTTAGCCATAAAATTTGCGGTAGTATTACAAGCTCTTGCTTCTCTAGCATGATAGTCCAGTGTCGTTAAAGCATGCCCATAATTCGTCAAACCAACAAGCATACATGTTCCCCTCCCAATCCTCGACATAGTAACTATAATGCCTCAATATCATCACTCCACAATCTCCTGTCGGAATACCTTAGCCCAAGCCACCTCCAATCCATCTAGCACCACCCACAACTCCAAGTGGAGCACCAACGTGATTTAAATCTTCCTAGAGAACTTGATAAGTAACACCCCTAGCCCGGTTCGGTTGTTAGACTTGAATTTCAAGATACTACTATAATTATCAAAATGTTTTTTGATATAACAAACAAAAGTGTTTTTGACTAAAATTTGTTTTTGAACAAAGAAATTATAAAGTTCAAAGTATAAAAATTATTTCAAGACTTCTAAACGTCTTAGAAAATATTTTGAACACTTAGAAAACGTTTAGACAAAATTTAAAAATGGTTTAAACTTTTTTAACTCAATTGAAACATTTTTAAATCGATTGAAAAATTGTTCCCTACAAAAAGTATCAATACCTTTCATAAAGTATCGATACCCATACAATTTTCACCGATACTTTTTTCAAGATCAATACCAATCTTGCTTACGAACTTGAAACAAAAATTGAACAATCACAATAAAAATCAATACCTTTTCAAAAAGTTTCGATACGTATTGTATTTTTATTGATACCATCTTTGATATCGATACCGTTTTTGCATTTTGACTTGATGAATTTTCAAACAATTACAAAAAGTATATATACTTTTTCTACGAGTATCGATATATTTTACCAGGTGTCGATAAAATGTTTTTGGTATTGTTGTAAACAAACTCTGAATCAGGCATTAAATACTAATAGTATTGATACTCGTAAAAAAAATATCGATATTTTTTGTTACAGGTAAATTAATGATCTGATATTTTCATCTCCAATGACTTTACTCAATTCCTCAACAACCATAACGATTGTAAATCAATTAGAAGGTATAAATATCATCTTCTAAAGTTCCTACAACAACTAGTGAGATTACCATTGATCAAGTGCTTCAAGATACATAAAAAAATCCATTACCAATCATTCGTGCTTCAATTCTTTATCTTCTTATAAGTACTTGTGAGCATTCATTGTATTTTCTATCAACTTAATTGTTTTCCTTGTATTTGTGCTTAATTGGAAAATATCCTAATCTTGTGAGAATTATTTCTTTATTTTTGCTTCTTTTTTATTTTCTTTGAGAGGGTTTGTGCCTTAAGGGAGTTTGTAAGGTTAAATCTTATCCTCAAAGGTTATCGAATTAATGAATTTGAGAAAATTCTTAGTAGTGGAAAGTTAAGGCAGTGGAGTAGATAATTGGGGCTAAACCACTATAAAATCTTGTGTTCATTTTTCTATCCTTTATCTCTAACATCCATAAAATTTTTAAAAGTCAATTCACCCATTTCTTGGCAATTTCAATTTAATTATTTGAGCTATCAGTTCGTTAATAACCCTTCCCACAAGACCACCCAAATAAAATGTTAGACTCGATACGACATAGACAACTTCCAAACCAGTTTACAACTGTCATTTGGTGATCCTAAATTACCACACATAATTTCTTTATATGTCGTTGCTACGAAGAACCTCTCCGAGGTAGCTGGTTTTTGTATACATTAATAAGACCCAATGTTCAACAGGGGTACAAGCATAGTTGCAATGCTATCACGTATTTAAGCATTAAGCACATTAACCGTCCCCTTCCAATCCCAATGCAATCACCATGTCCATAACCAATATGTCTTCAAACCTCAGCGACGGGGATGTAACAAGTTCAATTAATGGCCCCACGACCGAAAAAAAATCATCCACCCAAAATCGGACTAAGGTACCATTCTCAATAGTGTTGGATCTACTGCCTTAAGTGTAGAATATTCGTATTTGCATACTTGTATTTTTCAAACAAATTGACTTAATAATAATATCCATTAATTACTTTTTGTATCTTGTCCTCAATGTTTTTGCATGCAAAGCAAAATGGAAGCAAATATTGACTCACTAGTTATCTAACGTTTAACTAATACTAAGCAATATTACGTGGTCGGATTGTAATACGAAAAGACAATTTGTACTAGTAGATGAACCTAAACATGTCCTTAATCTAATCAGAAATAAGAAAACCAATTGAAAGACTAATATGTCATCTATCAAGTCTGATTGGGGAGATGTTTTGTCTTGAGCATCGGAGCAGAGGACTCCTTAAAAGATAAGACATAGAAGTGACTGGCTAAATTGACTGTAAATCAAACAAGACTCTAGTAGAATAGATCCTAGATCTATTTATAGATTTATTCACTTGTGATTAGACCTGTCCATGGGCCGAGCCACCTATCTTGGCATGAAGGCCTACTTGAAAAGTGGGAGGGTTTGGGTACAAATATAGGCTCGAAAAATGGGCTTGGGAAAAAAATAGAAAATGGATCGGGCCTTGGATAATGCTTTTTTGGCCCGGGCACAGCCCGAATATGCAAAAAAAAAAAAATGCTGCTTTTCCTTGTTGTCTTTTACTTTTTTTTTCTATTTTCTTGTTTTTTTTTCACTTTTTTGCTACTATTTCACTATTATGTTGGTATTATTTTGTTGTTATTGTTTGGATATTGTAGAACTCTTGTTTTATTGTTAATTTTATTACTATTTTAGAGACATTTGCTTGTTAAATTACAATTATCTTAGTGTTATTTAAGTCTACATATATATTTATTTTCAATTTATTTGGGAAACATTTATTTTAATATTTTTAGTATTTTTGATGTATTATATTTTTTTAAAAATTGTATAATATATAATATAAAAATTAATATGGGCGAGCCAGGCTTGGGCAAAATCTTAGGCCCATTTTTTGGGTCGGGCTTGGGCCTAACAAATGGGCCTAAAACTTTGGTTGGATCCGACCCAACCCGGCCCATGGACACCTCTACTTGTGACGTTCATAGTGTGACATACTTTAATCTTGAGTAGATGACAGGCTATGTATCCGTGACTTGTATGCTTTGATGTAAGTAAAAGTCTGAGTTAAAATAGACAAGGAATCAGAAGTTAGTGCGTTGGGTATACAACTTCTGCAGTATGTAGCATCATTCACAATAGTGAAATTCATAGCTCAACTAATGAGTAAATGATATTCTCTCTTTGACATTACATGATAGATGAAAAGTAAATGTGGTCACGAGTCATTTTTCTTTCTGATAAATGACTTAATTACTATTCAATAGTAATTGACTTTTCATGAATAAAGATGTAATGATTACCATGAGATAAAATACAATCATATTGAAAGAACAAATTTATCCCAAATAGATTAAGGATATCCTATGAAGGTGACATACTTATGACAAGGCCATTGGAAAAGTACTTGTTGAGTAACTTTAGTAATAGTATGTAATTAGGGAGAGGACTTTTGTTCTTCTCTTATTTATCTTCAATTTTTCCACTTCTGGTGATGAGAATAATTAATATGACCATCATTTTTACATTTATTATATAGTCACTTATTACATCCACGTCAAAGATTATGTCTTTATATAGTGTTACATTAACTTCAAGGAATGGAACAAATCTAATACAACGGGCTTTATGGTTTTTCATTTAATAGCTCGTTATTTAATAGCACATTTGAAGTATGAAAAGTCAAAAATTTTTTCTTAAACAAGTCTTGATCAATAATATTCTCCTCACATAATTTTAATTGAGAACTCAATACTGCATATTTATACTCATTCACAATTTTAAAATACTAAAACTTCAGTGCATCCAATAATAATAATGAGATTTAGATAGAATTATCATATTCTATTGTTCATATCTATCTTTTAGAATATTCTACAATTCAAGTGGATTTTAAAAGTAAAATATTTTGCTTTCAACCTTTTATGGGGATGATGACAAAACATATTCACGGAAATAATCACAGTCAATTTAATTTAATAATAAGATACTAAATATAATTCAATAACTCAATCTTTCTTTATCATTTTCAAAATAAAGATAGGTATGCAAGTATCATGCATAATATAATTCAGTAGTTGAATCTTTCTCTATCAAAAGAGGTAGATATTCATAGTAAAAGTGATTCATACTTAATATAATCTTTTCTTCATTCACAATCTTAATATGAGATCTATTACAATGAATATCTTTTAAAACCAATGCATTAACCACCACAAATTGTGTTCTTTCATCTATTGATATATTAGCTTTTCTTGAGTTTTTAACTAATTTTGTACTACCAAATATAGCAAATATTGATTTGCTTCATACCAAATAAGACTAACGCTTTATCTAAGGATAGTATTCATTACTACATTATCAACATAACATATATATATTCTTAATGAATATCAATATAGTTAAACAAAAAATTTGAACGTACAATAAATATGTGATCGATGATCTTTCATATCATATTGATAAGTTCTATCTATCTTTTAAAGGGTTATCTTGAAAACTCTTGTTATTCTCTTTGAAAGTATTGCATTATCTAACAGAAAGTTATTCCTATTTGTATTTGAGGGTCATTAATTTTATCAATGATCGAATATCAAGTATTAAAGTCACTTGAAAATATATAGAAACAGGAAAAAGCCATTAATGGCCAAATGTCAATTTTTTTAATGGATTCTAAATTTTTGTAATGGTTGCATGACCATTATTATTATTATTATTATTTTTAAATGTGGAAGGAGTTGATTTTAGGAAGTTTATATATATACACACATAAACACCCATGCATGGTAGGTTTTTTTTAAGTTACTACTTTTTAATAACTTTAGTTGGTTTAATTTCTACCCTATTATGGGAACAAATCCTATTTAATCCAAAATTTTAACAAAATATAATACTTTTTTAAAAAATTAAAAATATATCAAGTATGAATCGATTAATACATTACTCATATAATGTAAAAGTATGTATGAAAAATTGATATGGTTGAATGGTTGATGCTCCATACCTATCTAAATTTTGCTTGGTCAAAACCAAAATCAATGATAACATCAAATCTTTCACCATCCTTAAAAAGATAAAATAAAATAAATTAATCAAATCAATTATAAATTAAAATTAATATAAACATAAAATAAAATAAAATTCCTGAAAATATCTACATCTATTGTCTAAGATATCAGTGAACAAATCTAATTTTTGATCCTCGAACCAATAAATTAGATCAGATTGAGATAAATTGACGTTTATAAATTTTTCGTGTAAAATAAAATTCAAAGTCTTTGAAGTAGCTAAGCGATTAAAAGCGTTGAAGGAACTAAAGGGTGCGGGTTTGGTTGCTCTCTTCCCACTAGCGCCATTGATTTATCGTGGTGATAACGTGTAAATAAATAAATAAGAAATAGAAGAAACAAGAGAACTATGAATCTCAATGAATAAGAATGTTTACAATGCTTCTCTAATGTCTATATTTATAGACATAATAAGTATAGATAAAATAAACTCTATTTGAAATGAATATTAGAATCCTAAAGTATATAAAATTTATCTTGATCTTGATAATAAAATATTCATAACAATATTTTAATTAATCTTAGGGATAATCCAACATTTAGTCCTTGAACTTGGAAATTATTCTCAACTTAGTCCTTAATTTTTTTTTGTCCAAATTAGTCCCTGAACTTGGCAAATTTTCCCAATGTTATTTTTTGTGATGATATAACACTTTAAGATTATGTCACATCATTAACTATTTTAAAAAAAATACTATTTTTTATGTGATGACCTGTCACAAAATTTAAACTGTCCCATCATCGCATTTACCAAAATTAAGAGAACTTGTCAAAGTACCAGGACTAATATGAGAATAGTTGTAAAGTTTTAGGGCTAATGTGGACCAAAAAAAGTGAAAAGACTAAGTTGAGAAAACTTGCCAAGTTCAGGGACTAAATATTAATTTATCCCTTAATCTTGAAAAAGAACTAATTGCACCAAACATCCCAAACTATGGCCATCATTCTAAATTGGTCCTCAAACTTTAAAACATTCTAATTACTTCCTAAAACTATTGATGTTATATCAATAAAGTTCTTCCATTACTAAAATCATAAATTAAACCATTGAATGAGACACTGGAATTTAAGTTACATAATTTAAAATGAAAAAGTTAAACAAAAATGAATGTTGTAAAAATTTTAATTTTAAGATTTTTGAAGCTTTTACAGAAACTATTGTTCACTCTCTCTCTCTCTCTTTTCTTTTTTCCGTTTTACTTTGTTTTTACTTTTTAATTATAAAAGTTATGTGGTAACATTTTACTTTTCTTTAAAATTTTCATTTTAAACTATGTCACATGAGGTTTTACATCCAATCTAATGATTAAATTAACCATTTCATCAATAATTGAAGGAGTTGATTGATATAACATGGATAGTTTAAGGATGTAATTAAAATGTTTTGAAGTTTGGGAGAAAAAAATAAGAACGAGAGTCATAGTTTGAGGATGTTTGGTCCAATTGACTCTAAATTTTAGATTTTATTAGTACTAAAAAAATGTATTAAATAATCTTAGGGATATGTCAACATATAGTTTGTGAACTTGGTAATTTTTCTTAACTTGGTCCCTGAACTTTTTTTGTCCATATTAGTCTTTGAATTTAGTATGTTTTTTTTTCAATTTTGATTCTTATGATGACATGACACTATGAGATTATACTACATTATTATTTAATTTTAAAAAAAATGACATTGGCATAATACAATAGAACCACATCATCACATTGACTAAAATTGAGAAAAATTTGCCAAATTCTAGTATTAATATGAGAATAATTGTCAAGTTAAGATAAATAAAAAAAAGTCAGTTAGCTAAGATTGTTTTATCCCTTAATCTTAAAAAGAACCCCTAATTTGAGAATAAAGGAAACTATGATTGTTATTCATCCATTCGTAAATTATTGACAAAAGAGCTATAGTACAAAAATCATTTTTGTTATTTTCTAATACAACATATCATACAATATACAAGTTGGTAATTAAACAGCTGCACAACGCACATTGGATAACGTTGTTCCCAGCAAATCCACCGTCAACAACGACGCCCTTGGCTTCGACGACCTGACTGAACATCCCACCGGCGCCGGTGGAGTTTCCGTCGATGTATTCCGTTCACAAAATCTAAGCCACTTAGCTTGCATGTAACTGTGTTTCCTCCATGGTCCCATATGCATTTTCTTTTCCTTCATGCATTTCTTGGCAGCCAAACACAAGATTTTAATCACGTTATTCAATCTCTCCACTTTTCCCACGTAAATTTGGGGTAATCTTTGGACCAACCGATTGTAATCGTCGCTGGCTCTCGCTATCTCGAATTCTGCTCTCAAATTTAATTCTATGATTACCCTTACTTCTCCTTTTCTTGATTCCTCTATCACATCCAAAAACGTGTGCTCCCCTGCAACAACAAAAGAAAAAAGGCCACCATTAATGGAATGAAGGATCTTTGTTTTAAACTTTCAAAAAAAAAAAATCATTCTTTTAAGTATTAGTGTGGGGTTAATTGCACTTTACATCCTAAAACTATGATCCAAACTCTAAACTATTTCTACACTTCAAAGTGTTCTAACTAGTTGAGTTTCAAAGTATCACTTTCATATCAATTAAGTGTTTCTATCAACTTAAGTGTTAAATATTATATGAGATATAATGTGAAGCATATTTAAAATACATTGATCAAATTGTAAATACGTATAAACTTATCAATTTGACATTTTAAATATAACATTTTAAAAATCCTTTTAAATTTTAATAACATCGTATTTTTTAACATATTAAATTCAAATTATTTATGTAATAGGTACATTCATGTTTTAAATATATCAAAATAAAGACTTGAGTTTTATTTCGGGATCCGATAAAAATAATAATATATTTTAAGCTAAAGTACAACGTTTTTGTGTTAAACCTTATTTAATTATAAATATTCGAGAATGATCTAAGTAATAATTTTCCATTTTTTTTTATCAAGAGTTAAAAGGGCTAAAGCTTTGCCTGTCGCATTTTAATCTGCTCTGCAAGTATTTAATGTTAAAGTTGATAGCTAAGTTAATGTAATGAACTTATTTATATGGTGCTTGAGGACATTTAGTGGAAATAACCCAATATAAGTACATATATGTTTTACCTGATGGGATGTGCGCAGAGCTCCGCCATTTAGAGCGGCAAAAGGCGGTGTTGAAACCGGCGTTTTGGAGACGACAACACACTTCTCTCATAACACAAACCGTACAACTTTCCGCCATGGATTTCCCACAACCACAAACATTTCCGTGTCTCCGTACATCATTCAAAGCTTCTTTTGCGGCATTTCTAATCCTCGATTCTAAAGAACTCGTCCTACGCAACGTAGCTTCCAAAAGCTGGTGCTGACTTTCCCAATAATTACCATCGTTTTCGACGCCGACCCCATCGTTTCCTTTCCCTTCATCCTCATCGTCATCACCAAACCCTAAACCCACCATTTCATTGCCCCGGACCTCATCGGCGCTGCCATTACAGCTTTCGAAGAAGAACCCATCGTCACCGTCTTCAAGAAATCCGAATTCCATGTCCGACAAACTTGAATCCGGTTGGTCGGGGAACTTGAATTCTTGGTAACCGTACGTTAAGTTTCGGTGATTCAATGAAATTCTTGCTGTAATTCCAGCCATTTTTTTCCCTTTTTTTGGTGAGCTTAATTTTAGAAACTTGGTGAGTCGTCGTCGTTGTGGATTACAATTTACGTGACTCGTTTTTATAGTAGGAGGGAAAACGTGGGGGCGGATAAGAACCGACGTGGACGCACATGCGATGGGAACTGAAATCTTATGCGGCGTTAATGGTTTTTTTATCATCAACATCAATCCAGTCTTGTATTTTGGACTAAACAGCGAGGATCCACGTCGATCATTTGGCGGCAATGATTCAGATATACTCGAATATTCACGTCCCATAGCTATTCATTTTAAAAATGGTCCAATTTTATGTTTGGTCCCTCTATTATATAAGTTTCAGATTTAATCCAACTTTTAAAATTTGCAAACTTTTATAACATTATTTAGTTATTCTAAATCATTAAGAATATTAACCATTCCCATTAAAAAGGTAACAAAAACCTTTTCTAAATAAAAAGAATATATGTCAGTTGATTGCTTAGAGATATTTAAAATTCACACCTAAATTTTATTTTTGCTTTTGAAGTTATATCAACATTTTAACTAAAATATTTAACAATCTCAACTATTTGAATTAGCTAAAATTATAAAAACAATAGGATTAGTCGCAAATATTTTGCATAATATTAAAGATATCAATCTAGAAATAGAAAGATAATGTACTTCAGCGCACTTGAACCCACATCTTTCTGTATTGACAACAATGTCCATGTCAATCGAGTTAAGACTCAATCAATTAAATGTATATGTATTTAAAGTGAATAATATCTCAATATATTTATCTTTTCAAAAAGGTTTAACCTACAAGGTGGTACTTAAGTTATACTTTTTTTCTATTTTAGTATCTAAACTTTTTTTTGTTACGAGTAGTACCTAAACAACTTTTTTTTTTCAAGTTGGTACCTCCATTAGTCAAACCACTAAGTCTATTTTTAAAAAAAACTTAACTCATAAATTAGTACCCAACAATGATAATAATTTTCCCAAATTGGTACCTAAACTGTTTCTTGGTCACAAGTGGTACTTAAACTATTCTTTTGTTACTTATTTTACACCAAATTGTTATATCCGTTAAAAAAATTCAGCCAATTATAGATTGTCATGTCATATTAACTTTAAAAAATAATTTTTAATCCTTTTCTTTTCTTTTACATTATTTCTCTCTTTAATTTTTTTCTTTGTTTTTTCTTCTTTCTTCCTTTATAATGTTTAGCAATGCCAGTATGCTCGAAATTGATCCTCTCGAGGTCAAGACGTTGGCAATTAATTATGTTTTTGAATTTCATCGCCTACTTACCCGACCTAATGAGATTGAAAATGTAACGCCCCAATTTTTGGGAATTCTGTGAATGTTGACAAAATTTCATGCTTTGATTTTGTCATTTGTGAGTGAAATTATGAAATAGGACCTATGTGAAAATGTTTGAAAATGCTATAGGCTAAATTGAAGTGGCCAAATAAATAGGAGTGCAAAATTGGAGGATTTGCATGACAAACCTCCCATTTTACATGAAGTGGCCAACCATCATGTTTTTGTAGACAAAATGTACACTTGATATCCATAATTTATGGTACAAATTGATACAAATTGATAATAGGTTAGGTAAATGTTTCATGATAATAGGTTAGGTAAATGTTCCATGATAATAGGTTAGGTAAATGTTCCATGATAATGGGTTAGGTAAATGTTTCATGATAATGGGTTAGGTAAATGTTTCATGATAAGAATTTCATGTCTTTTGTATTAAAGAATTAAATGGATGAAATATGAAGTTTTATTAAAAGAAAAAGGGGTGAAAAGAACAAAGTTTTGTCCATCTTTGTTCATCATAGCTGAAAGTTAGAGAAGAGAAAGGAGAGGAGAAAGCTCTTGAGTATTTGGTCATTAGGAGGAGGAAAATTGAAGGTAAGTTCTTGGTACCTTGCTTCTATTTTGAGGTTCATGAGTTCTTCTTGATTCTACCTTAACTCTTGAAGTATATTTTGATTTTTGGTTGTGTTGTGAGCATTTGGTCATGAATTAAAATGAAGGAAATGGTTGTTGTTTCATGTTCTTTTGATGAAAAATGGAAGATATGTGAAGTTGAGCCAAACAAATGAGCATGCATGTGCCTTAGATGCTAAAGGGAAAAATCGGCTAACATGTTGTGCTTTAAAATGATGAAATGGAGATTATGCTTAAGTAAAATCATAGATATGTAATGATTGATTGGTGATATACATGTTTAAATAACATGCATGCAAGATAGGTGTTTGAAAGAGTGATTTGGTAATAAATCTGCTTGGGACAGCAGCAGTAATGTGACTTTGGAAAATCACCATAAATTGTGGGAGAAGAATTAGAAGCTGAATAAATTATGTAATTAAAGCTTATTGAGTCTAGTTTCTAATGAAATAAACAAGAACATATTTCGAATTCTGTACAATGAGAAATTTGATTCGTAATGAAGGGTGGTCAGATTAGTCAAACAGTGAAACATGGGAAAATTTGAGAAATTTCTGGTATTGATTGGCTAAACCAAAAATTCTGAAAATTTTATGGATAGAATATATATGAGTCTATTTTCAGGGAAAATTAACGGAACTTGATTTGGAGTTTCGTAGCTCCGGTTATAAATGATTTAGTGACTGTTGCTCAGGAAGACAGCTTACAGTGAAATTATGATTATGTGGTAAACATTGACAAAAATTTGTTAATGAGTTGCTTATTGATTTCTTATAAGCTTACTATGATCTGTAGGTGTGGTTGGCCGAATATTGTAAGGGGTTAATACGTAGTTTGTATTTGAATAGTTAGATTAACGTGTTAGTAATCCAATTGTAGGCGGTTCGTGTGTGGATCTCGTCAGCATATCGTTGCAAACAGGTGTGTAACTAACACCCTCTTTCTTAGTCTAGATCGGAAAAGCGAAAAGCCGAAATGCCAAAACCGGTATTTTGTAGATTTGCGAGTGTCGAATGCTCGTGAGGTAAATCGATTAATGTTTTTGGTAAGCTGCAATGTTTGGACCGCAAAGTGCATGATTTACGTGCCCTCGATATTTTTGGGCTTAATGGGCCAAAATTAGAATGATGGGCCAACGGCCCAATTCGGTAAGAACACTCGATGACGTGATTACGTTAGTACGTGAAAAGTAGGAATATGCATGAAAACCCTAAAATAGATAAATTCTGAAATACCTTTAAAAGTGGAAAATTTACGCTTTACCTGGTAGATAAATTACCAAATACCCCTAGGTTAAATTGACCTAAATGCATGTTTGATCGTTGTTATTTATGCATGCCATGTTGTTATTATCTGATGCATGGACTGGGATATTGACGAGGAAGTATCGAAAGTGGCTTGTCCACGTCTTGGAGGCTTTGCCTCAATTTATGATAATTGAGTGACAAGGCAGAAAATGTGGAGTGTTAAATGGGTGGGTTGAGCTATTCCCACATGGAGTGTATGGCTGGTACGGGTGGAGTGTAGTGGTTGGTGGGTTGAGTAGTCTCCCAAATGGGCTTGCATATGTTTACCGATGTTGCATGTATTTTGAAATGGGCCTATGGGCCATATCATTATCTGAATAAGGGCTAAGGCCCGTTTATTGTAATTTGAAAAGGGCTCGCCCAAGACCATCACTTGTTCTGAATGGGCTTAGGCCCAATAGGCTTGACGACTTGGGCTTTGAATGGGTTTTCCTTACACACCGAGTTTCCCCAAACTCACCCCTTTTATTTTCATCCACGCAGAAATCCCCAACCATAGTGGGCTTGAGTCGTGAGGGAATTTGAGTGGCCAATTGCTCGAAAGTTTGATTTTCTTCTGGTGAACTGGACATCCTTTTAATTACGTTTGAGGTTTTGGGCTTTTAAATGTAATAAGGCCGCTTAATTATTTTTGATGGTTTTAATATGTATTACTAAGATAGGTAATACTTATATTTAACTGTTGAAACTGGATAGCTTTAGGGCGCATTTTCAAAAACAACAGTTGATTTTAAAATAACACGACAACAAGCAAAGCTTCCGCAATGAAAGTATTTTTCCAAAATTAATCACTTTTCCTAAAAATGACTTAATCAAATCGGTTTCCTAGAAATATTCATGACATTAAGGTGTGGCAATGGCGGTATGCATGTCTAGGATTGGATCCGAAGGGAGCTTGGTACTTAAGCAGTCCGATGGACTCACCACCTCTTTTCCGGTTTCCTACCTGGTGCACAGCTTCTATTCACTTTAATCCTTAATGAATTAATCTTTTGAACATCAAGTACGATTTTCTGGACTTAGAATGGAAATTTTTTTTAACGTTTTTGATGTGGCATGCCGGATCCGGTCATAACTTCTGGGCCGGGTTTGGGGTGCTACAGAAAAGGCTCTTTCATCGATCAAAACTAATGTTTTCAGAAATGGAATGGTCTGACCAATTAATTCACAAACCAGTACAAATCAGCTAAATCAACTAAAAATCTGTTGAATTAGTTTTCTCTGTTATTTAAATATTTTTATTTTTAATTAATTTTTAATATTTTTAAATATATTTATAAAGAAAACAATACTTTGTCTTTTCTTGCTACACGGCAATTTTTAATTGGTTATCTTTCTTTCTTTCTTTCTTTTTTTAAAAAAAGACTTCACCATTTGACTAACAATTGAACTAATAGAGGTACCAATTTGGAAAAAAAATAGTTTAGGTACCACTTGTGGCACAAAAAAAAAAAGGTACCAAAATGGGGAAAATGGCATAGTTTAGATATCAATTTATGATTAATCTTTTCTTAAAAAATAGATTTAGTAGTTTGACTAACAGAGATACCATCATAAGAAAAATAAATAGTTTAGGTATCACTTGTGACAAAAAAAGTTTAGGTAACAAGATGAGAAAAAGGGTATAGTTTAAAATACCAATTTGTGGATTAAGCCTTCAATAAAATATAAAATAGTGAAAATCTTCTTTAAAAAAAGGGCAAACTCTATAAGTAGTCATCCCACTATTAATATTTTTTTTTGTCTTCAAACTATAAAAAGTTACAAAATGGTCACCAAACTTCAAATTTTTTTCTTTTTTTGGTCATTAGCAATTAAATGGCAGACGGAAAGATAATGTGACAACTTTTAAAATTTGCATAATAGCAATTTCAAACCTCAACATTTATACATTGTTTCAATTTAGTCTTATTCTAAAAAAATTAACACTCAAAATTTACACATTATGTAATTTGGTCTTGTTTTCAATTTTACCTTTCTTTGTAACCCTTTCACCCAAAAAGCTAAAAATCCAAATCTATTAACTAAATTTTTTGGAAAATCCAAGATAATAATTTTCATCTTTTCTCATTCTTTTAAAATGTATAAATATTGAGGGTCAAAGTTGTTATTATGTTAATTTTAAAAGTTGCCCAACTTATCTTTCCATTAGTAATTTAACTAGTGACCAAAAAGAAATATTTGAATAGTTAAGTGATCAAAAAGAAAAGTCAAATAATTGAGTGACTATTTTATCATTTTCCATAATTGAATGACCAAAAAAATTATTAATAATTAGGTAACTATCAAAATAATTTACCCTTAAAAACTTATTAAACAAACAATATTCATCAATACCTATTAACTTAAGTCTTTATGAAAAAAAAGTTTTAAGCATAAATTAGTTACATATTAAACACATGCATAGGTTGAATTGACCCAGGCATAATATCAAATCATGGTTCTTTTGGTTTTTCTTAATCATGTAATATTTGTATACTTTGCACATTACACTTATGTTCCAAAGTATATAATATTTTAATTAATTTGTATATCTTGTATTATATCATAATGTGTTTTAATTATATGATTGTATGATGTGGAAAATATGGGTTTAATTGCTACAGATATTGGACAAGTTCATAATGCCATCTACCAAAAAAAGCATCTCATTGTTAGAGATAATGGTAAAATCTTATCTATACTAATTCATCATGATAAAAATGATGACCCAAAATGATAAGATTCATTTAATTGATGAATAGACGTTTAATTATTTGATTTTAACGTATATTTGAATATTTTTCATGGAATAAATTTATTGGAAAGAAAGAATTATGGGACACCTTTTATCAATTGGCTTTGCTCGGCCCCCTCTAAAACGACTCCTTCTCCCTAGGCTATATGTTGTGGGAAATTTAGCTTCAACAGAATGCATGTGTCTTTGAGAACCAATGACAACAAAGGGATGCGATTAGACGAGTGATAGAAGGAGCTGGAGATTTCTTCACTCTATCCTCATCCATATAGCTAGTTTCCTAGAAAGAGGGGTTACTTTAAGGTTAGCAGAGAGGGATCTTCAATGGGCAACCCAAGATACTGGGTGTCGGAGGAAGGAAAATGAATCATAAGAGCATATATATAGACATTTCGAAAGCAACTAATGCCGAAACTGAGTTGTAGGCACTTAGGGACAAACTCTTCATGGCTTGCAACCTAAATATTAGGCATGGAAATAGATGCAACTCTTGATATTAATTTTCTATTTCTCTTTTGTCTCTCTCATTGATGAATGTAATTAGATTTATGCGATCCAACTTATTAATTAATAATAAATATATATATTGAATCTAAACTTAATTATGATATATATATATTATTGTAAAATTATTTTACATTACAATAAATAATATATTAATTAATGCTAAAAAAATCCAAAACAACCTCTAAAGTTTGAGATTCAAATGCACTTAAAAACAGGAAATGAAGGTGGAAAAACAAAAAGATGAAGATGGACGACTTTGTAAGCAAAATTCATATGTAGATAAATCTCAACCAAAAAGACAAAAAAAAAATCACTAAAAAAAGACAAAAATTCCCTATAGAATAGTGTATTATTGTTTCTATATATATATATATATATATATATATATATATATATATATTTCGACACATCTACAACATTTTATGTGATAATAATTTGATAAATAGTATTTTTCTTGTTATATTTCTTTAATATGAAAACCTTGAATTATTCTTTTAATTATTTATTCCCACGTTCTCTCCCCCTCTCTGTCTCCTCCTCTTCTTTTTCTTCATACTGAAGCCATGGCCAACATGATAATGGCATCCTCAAATGCTATAATCTCCATTGTTCTTTCAACATCCCTCCAAACTCAAATTCTATCAAACCCAACAGCTATTATTCTGAAAAAATAGAAGAATTTAACTATTCTTAAATTTTTTAAAGGCTATTTAAATTTAATTCCAAAAGTTAAAAACCATGTAATTTGATGCTCTCGTACGGTCAGGCAACACCCTTTTTTCAGCCAATTTAAAAAGGGTAATTGTTTCATCAATTCCTTGAACGTTTTATATAATAACACTTCAATCCAATGGCAACATGTGTCAGGCGACACTACTAAAATTTTTTTTAAACAGTTATGATTGTGTCATGATTAATGAGGAGGAAAAGGGGTGGTGCTGCCGGTTGGTCAAGCAGTCCTAACGAGTACTATAGCAAACGGGTCATTTTCGTATGTAAATTTTCCTCTAGACTATTTTCGTAATTAATTAATATTTTTAGGTTATTTATATATAAGAAAGCCGAATGATGATGTGTATAAAAATGTCACGTGGGATGCTTTATTTGGCTCCACATAATTGATTGGCTTCTTTTAACGGTGTTAACTGAAATGGGCTGAACCGATTAATAGAAATAAAGTTAAAACATCAATAAAAAAATATTTAAACACTTATATGGTAAATATTATATAATTTAAGGGCTAAATTGTGAATTTTTATAATCATAGGATAAGAGTTGTTTAGATATTGAATCTCTAAACAGGTGAAACATGTGTTAAGCGTTAATTGAAGGTCTGAACTTAACTTCTAAATCACTGCTTCAATAACGTTTTTTTTTCTTTTCTTTTTTATAAAATTAATAAACAGAAAATAGAAAATAGAAAAGAAAAAAAAGGATAACAATGATAGGATTTTTTAGGTAAAAAAAAACGTTTTGATTTTTGGGCCACATATTTTAATACAATCATATATTGATATTTTTCAAACTATTTTCCATAATATATTTATACAAAATAATCGTGCCACGTAATGTGTCAACATTTAGAAAGCAACCCATTGGCAAGACGCCGCGTTTATTTTCAGACATTTCTTTTTATTCAATACATTAGTAATATGAATCATGTGATTATTTAATAAGTCATAATATTTGAAATTTAATATTTACTTTTATTTTCAGAACCACATCCACTTAATCTTATTATAAGTATGAAATTAACAATATTAATAATTACATAGAAGTACTTCTTATAAAATAATATATACGAATCTAATTTATTTAATATTACGAAATAAAAGCATACAAAAATAAATTTTGTTAGGTGGAACGACAGGTAGGCTCCACTCTTTAGGATAAACCTCAACATCTGACGCCCGTGATTGTGCCACGTTTCATCACATTCAACACTCAATCACATCAATCATTTTTGTCCTTTTGTTCTGCGCCCCCCCCCCCCCCCACCATTTGCTAAATTGGATGAGATGGGAGTATCTTACTATTCACTCGAACCTTATCCACATTAAAATTCCACCAAACAATTATTTTTGTCGGTATTAATATTATTGGACCACATTCTTTATAAAATATTATTTATTTTATGTTTTCCGATATATATTTTAATGTTTTAGATTTGAGTAGTTTCTATTAACCGCGGTGGTAATTTTTACTTGTGGTACTTTTAAAATACCTTCGAACTCGACAAAAGGATCATAATAAAAGTGAGCACCCTTACAACTTAGATTTATCTATAATCTATAATATATATATATATATATATATAAAAGTATGAGTTTAATTTCTTTTAACTAGCCAGAATGTTCTTTATTGTTAATATATTACTAAATTAACATTAAAATAATAAATTATTAGTATTATTATGTGATAATAATATAAGTAATATTAATTAATATGATAATATATTAATGTAAAATTAATTAATTTATTTATATCTTTTAAAACTTTTACCTAAAATAATAAAATTATAAATATGTAAAATTATTTAATATAATTGAGTAAATAAAAATAAAAATCTAAGTTTTTTAATTAATCAAATTTCTAATCTATAAATTTATTTATTAATAGTGTTTTCATTATCAATATAATCATTATTATCATTTAATTAGACTTTGAATACATATTAAATTACACTTATTATTTTAAATTAATTTTTACTAATATTTATCGCTATAAATATATGTATTAGTAAAATATTTTCATTCCAAATAACATTTAAAAATTAGGGAAAAAATATATTTTAACATCATTTAATAAACTTTGCAGGGCAGACAAAATACACGTGCCAAAAAGAAAAATGAAGCTACTCAAATAAGATTTGAAAAAACCACCATCCACCAAAAATAATAATTCTCTATACCTTTTATGGTGTAAACCACCATTACAAGTCACTCTCTATTTTCATGTTGTAATAATTCTAGATTTAAATTTTATTATATTCAAATTTCATTCTAATTATAATTATTAAAATGATATTTATAAAATAAACTATTTATTTTGATGAATTAAAGATGATTCTTAAGGTTTTATGATTAATTTGTAAAAACATATCTCCATATAAAAGGGTGATTTTAATTGGAGTTTGGCAAAAGTTCCATTGATCATACATTGATTTTTCCTTATGAGAAAAAACACTTAAGGATGGGCTTATGATAGTTGAAAACAATACGTTTACATCAAGATTAACATTCAAATACTTATTAAAAAATTGGTATAATATTAAATTTAGTCTTCAATATTTATATTTTTTTGTTAATTTAATCTTTACGCAAAAATTAGACTAACATTCAACATTTACATTTACATTCACATAAAAATTAAAAAATTAAAAAAATGGTTCAATCGATTTTTAGTTTAGTTCAATCTTTCAACAATCGATTCAAACGATTTGTATTGATTTGTGGGTTAAAAACCATTTATTCTAGATTTATATCTCAACTAGCTGATATGATTTGATTCTAAAAACAAAAATAATATCAACTGAATTAAGACTTAATCGACTAATCAATTTTAAAAAAGGTTAAAATATGCCATAGGTATTTGTACTCTTTACAATTTTAAAATTTAGTCCTCTATTTTTATTTCCAAGATTTTAGTCCATTTACTTTTCAGATTTCAAAAATCAATTCCAATTGTTACATTATTAACTCTTTTTGTTAAATTTTGTGGTTTGATATTTTGAAATAGAAAAAGTATTCATTTGATAAGAATATAACTAAAAAATAATGTTACAATGGATTTGAGTTTAATAAAATAATTTTAACAATACTAAAAATTGATCTGAATTTTAAAATTTGAAAAGTAAAGAAATTAAATTCCTAAAATTAAAAGAATAATAACTAAAATTTAAATTTAGGAAGAATTTAAGGATTAAAAAGAATAGTTGTGGGCCGGACGTGAATATTCGAGGATATCAGAATTATTGCCGCCGAATGATAAACGTGGATCCTCGCTGGCAAGACCAAAATACAAGACTGTATTGATGTTGATAACCCAATCATTTAACGCCACGTTGGATTTCGTTTCCAATCACATGTGCGTTCACTTCAGTTCATATCGGGCCCCACTTTTCCCTTCTACTATAAAAACGAGTCACGTAAAATCATAATTCACAACGACGACGACTCACCGAGTTTCTAAAATTAAGCTCACCTAAAAAGGAAAAAAAATGGCTGGATTTACAGCAAGAATTTCATGGAGTCACCGAAACTTAACGTACGGTTACCAAGAATTCAAGTTCCCTGACCAACCGGACTCTAGTTCGTCGGACATTGAATTCGGGTTTCTCGAAGACGGCGACGATGGGTTCTTCTTCGGAAGCTGTAACGGCAGCGCGGATGAGGTCCGGGGCAATGAAATGGAAGATTTAGGGTTTGGTGATGATGATGATAATGATGATGATGAAGGGAAAGAAAAAGATGGGATCGGCGTTGAAAACGACGGTGATTACTGGGAAAGCCAGCAGCAGCTTTTGGAAGGTGCGTTGCGTAGGACGAGTTCTTTAGAATCGAGGATTAGGAATGCCGCAAAAGATGCTTTGAATGATGTACGGAGACTCGGAATTGTTTGTGGTTGTGGGAAATCCATGACGGAAAGCTGTAGGGTTTGTGTTATGAGAGAAGTGTGTTGTCGTCTCCAAAACGCTGGTTTCAACACCGCCGTTTGCCGCTCTAAATGGCGGAGCTCTGCCAACATCCCGTCAGGTAAAAAATATATGTACATATATATTAGGTTATTTTCACTAAAAGTCCTCAAGCAATGATTGAATTTTAAATCTAGTCTCAAACTTTAAAACATTTTAATTAAATCATCAAAATTATATCAAACAACTCCCTTACAAAGGTGACAGACATAGCTTGGCCTTTTAACTCTTGGTTAAAATGCAAAAATTCTCCTATGTTAATAATTAAATAAGGTTTTAACACAAAAATTTTACTTTAGCTCAAAAAATTATAATTTTATCTCAACTCTTAACATAAAATTTATGTTTTCGCCTCTATCAACTCAAATTTGACATTGAGTATGTTTAAAATACGAGTATATTTTCTACATAGATAGCTTAGATTGACATACTAAAAAATTATAATACCCTTAAAATTTAAAAGGACTTTTTAGGTTCACACTATTTAAAATTTGATACAGTATTTAACACTTAGGATAATAGAAAGGAGTAATTGATTCGATACTAGTACTTGAAGACTCAACTAGCTAGAACACCGTGAAGTGTAGGACTAGTTTAGAGTTTGGATCATAGTTTGAGGACATATAGTGCAATTAACACTACAATAATACCTAAAACAAAGATTTTTCATTCCATTAATGCTGGCTTTCATTCGCTGCAGGGGAGCACACGTTTTTGGATGTGATAGAGGAATCAAGAAAAGGGGAAGTAAGGGTAATCGTAGAATTAAATTTGAGAGCAGAGTTCGAGATAGCGAGAGCCAGTGACGATTACAATCGGTTGGTCCAAAGATTACCCCAAATTTACGTGGGAAAAGTGGAGAGATTGAATAACGTGATTAAAATCTTGTGTTTGGCTGCCAAGAAATGCATGAAGGAAAAGAAAATGCATATGGGACCATGGAGGAAACATAGTTACATGCAAGCTAAGTGGCGTAGATTTTGTGAACGGAATACGTCGACAGAAACTCCGTCGGCTCCTGTGGGATGTTCGGTCAGGTCGTCGAAGCCAAGGGCGTCGTTGTTGACGGTGGATTTGCTGGGAACAACGTTATCCAATGTGCGTTGTACAGCTGTTTAATTACCAACTTGTATCATATGATATATTGTGTTAGAAAATAACAATAAAGATTTTTGTACTATAGCTTCTTGTTTTCCCTATAATATACTTGTAGACAAAATATACCTAAATTAATAAAATTTAAATCCAAAATAACAATATAGTAACCCAAACTCCAAAGTTACTATAATTTTAACATAAATTTGCCCTAATGAATCCAAACTAACTAAAATTTATAAGAAATGAGTTGGTATATAGAATCTTTTGTATAAAAATTTGGTTGGATCTAAAATTGATTTTTTAAAATAAAGTGTTTCTAGAAAACTATCTTAAAATAGTTATTTTACTTTTGTGTACAGGATGATCAAGAAATACTATTAACAAAATATAATACATTTACTCGAAAGGAATAATTCGTACTGCACTACAAATTATTTTAGACCAGAATGAAATATAGAAACACACACAAAAAAAGAAGAAATAATATAATTTTAATGATGTCATTCTCTGATTCCACAATACTGGTCTATAATATTGTAAAACATAAAACCATAACAACTCAACATATGAACATTAGCATACTTACCTTCATTTAAGCTTTATGCTATTTACATATATACTTAAAACAACCGATGTGCCTTAGATCAAACTAGCATTTACTATCCAAAATATCAAATCGACAATTTACTACTTTAAACTGACTCGATTCTAGGTACATGCTACATACCGAAAACATAAAGAACTGCTCAAATATTGTTGAGTTAAGAACTACAATTTGGATGTTGCTTCACTTCTCGAGAACTTCGACATCTACTGATTCTTGTGCATGAAAAATAACAAATTATATGTTGAATGATAAAGTTCAATGGTACTTTCATGATTCAAGTCAATAATACCATAACAAATAGCAATAACATATTAGAATTAAAATTAGAATTAAATCACGAACTAATTTACAACAATACCAATTCTCAATTCATATCGCATAGATCCAAAATGCATACCTTATATAATGTGATAAACTAATATTAGTATAACATACCAAGTTTTCTATCATTACATCAATTCATTTATATTCCATTACATATCACTAATTCATTTAATTTTTATATTTCTTTTCTAATCTATTGATTCATTTAGTTTCCATGATGGCCCTTAGGGCTCGTATATATCGGTTAACATGATTTTTCACATTTTATGATATATCATATTTCATAAGTATACATAATGTATCATATCCATAATCATTTCATTTCATACATCATTTAAAATATTCAAGTTTTATAACCCCTATTAACCTGACACGAACTTAAGATAAATACACAAATTTATTTTACTTTGTCATCTTGGGTTGCTTGACAACAATAACATTTAGAACTGTTACATTCTACTATCTTCAGTTGCTCAGCAATGATGGCTTTCACTATCTATTATTGTTGCTCATTCTACCACCTTGGGTTGCCCGGCAACGATGGTTATAATTATTATACTTGTAACCCTATGGCATGCCAACCAAATGTAACTCTGCACGAAACAGTTAATAGGGTAACCCATGAATTCAATACGCATCATAATCACATATCATAGTTATATCATGCTTGTTTATGTTATATTCAATTCAATCCAATTCTTGACATTCGATATCATCATGTATATAAATCGAGTCAAGAAATAGTAATACACTTACCTCAATAGGTAGTTTTGCAACAATCATATATGTATATATATATATATATGTATATATGTATATATGTATATATGCATATGTATATGTATATGTATTTATGTATTAAACTTGAATCATAAAAGTACAAACTAAATTCTTTTGTCACTCGTCTACAACTCTCGCTTTTCCTTTCTCTTGAGATAGCCTAACATCGTCTTTAGCTATGTTTGATAATTTCATTATAAAATAATGTCAGTTCACATCCAAATCACATTAAAATACATAGCCAACATATTTGCATTTTATTCGGTTGTCCTTATAACTGAAATGCTCATATTTTTCTATATCTAACATCGGATCAAAATTCGATTTCACATTCTTTCATTAGGGACCTTATACTTTTTATCTACAACTTAATTTTATAATAGTTTATAATTTATTCAATTTAGTTCCTAATGTCACAAAGTTATCTAACAAGCTTAAATCAATTTCTAATTTAGTCCTTATCATAATCTAAGCTTACTAACTACCAATTTCTTCAAATCAAGCTCAAAATGATCAATTTCACTTTAATGAAAACTTCCTAAATCTCTAACAATTGAAGAAATTAATTCATTGGTTAGCTAATTCAAACTCCCATGATCAAGAATCTATAAAAATGTCAAGAATTAACTTGTTACCTTAGTGAATTGAATGGTCGAAAGTTGAATAGATGAATAAGGTTTCTTCTTTTCTTTCTTCAACTTGGACGACATAAACAAGTGAAAGAGATTATGTTTCTCCTCCTTTCCACGTAATATTATATATATAATATAATTAGTAACTTAGTTAACTTAATTGAGTATAATTAGTTCATTAATTGAAACATATATTTACATTTCTTAATTATAACTCATGGTTAATGGAAATCATCATTCTCCACTAACAATATGAAGAACAATGGTTTAATAATCATTTAGGCCCTTTGGATAATTACTAACTAGGTCCTCAAGTATTTTCTAAATTAAAATTTAATAGTGATTGGATTTTTAAAATCTAGCCCATGAGCTTTAATTAATGATTTTCTATGTTAAATTAATTAATTGATCATCAATATTTTTTCATGCCAAATCTGTACATCTTCTTATTTTATTATTACAACTCGGTTTACAAAAATGAGGTTCTGAAATTGTATTTTTTGACACAAAAAAAATTCGGGTCATTACACCATATTTCAGTTCTCACTTTTGGTTCCTATATATAAAGTACCAAGAGGTATCTATTGTTAGGAAAATTTTAATAATAAATATAAATTTGTATATTTTGTGTATTCATAAATTTTGTTAAAATTAAATAATTATAATTATAAACTTACTAATCGAGAATAGATTTGATGAATAATAAGCGCGTTACCAAGGATTAAACCCTTTGTCCTTAAGGCGAAAATTGTTAGTCACTTGGTGCACATAGTTTTGATGCAATTCCCTCCAAGGACTTCAACAACACCACCTCAAATACATCACTCCACCATGCTAAGGTCTCCAAAGAGATAATGAATACTCGATGATCTGAAACAAATGTTGGATCTGGAATGACATATCATAATCTCCACATTGTTAATAAACCCGTACAGAAATGCACATATGACCCTATTAGCATGCCTACTGTATCCTAGCCTTTATACTAAGTCTACATAGGCATCAATCATTCATATATATATCATATCACATAGCATGTTTCAGTCCATTTTAATATCACATATTATGTATCATATAAATATGCATACAAATGCAATGATCTTGGACCATAAAAGTACAAACTGAATCCACTCGTCACTTGTCGGCAACTCTCGTTTTTCTTTTCCTTCTCGACGACTCAACATTGTCTTTAGCTACATATGATAATTAATTAAATAAAACAATATCATATTTCATCCAATTCATGTTCAAATACATAGCCATGCATATTTTTCAATTTTATTTAATTTAGTTCCTATACTCAGGACACGCATATCTTTTGATATCTAGCATTGGATTAAAATTTAATTTCACATTCTTTCATTAAGGACCCTATATTTTCTATTTATAGCATAACTTCATAACAGGTTTTCAATTTATTCAATTTGGTATTTAATGTTAAAAAGTTATCTAACAAGCTTTATTATTTTTACTTTTCATTATCTAAGCTTAATAATTATCAAATTCAAGCCTAATTCATCAATTTCTCTACAATGACAACTTGCTAAAAACTTAGCAATTGAACAAACTAATACATGTGCTAGCTAAATCAATCTCCCGTAATCTTAAATCTATAAAAAAATTCATGAATTTTAGCTTGCTACCTTATAATTTTTGTTTGATCGAATGCTACCCTCAAAAATGGAGTTTTCTGCTCTCTTTTTTTTTTCTTAAGGACGTTGGAAGTAGATGATATTATAATCTTTCTTTCCACAACAATGCTATATATATACATAATTAACTTTTAGTTAATCATAATTAATTAGATTAATTATGTTTTATTATATCAATTTATCTATTAATTTAAACTAAGTGAGCATCATCATTACCATCCATTAACCCATGCCTAAAATTGGTTTATTATCCATTTTGATCTTTTTTAATAATTGCAATCTAGGTCTCCAAATCTTTTCTTAATTAAAATGTAATAGCATATGAACTTTTTTTGTTCCTGAGTTTTAATTAACTACTTCTCAACTAAATTGCATAACTGATTTTTATTATATTTCCATATTAATCTTGTAAATATTTCTATTTTATATTTATGAACTCAGCTTACAAAAATTGGGTTTCAAAACCGTATTCTTCGACATTACTGGAATTCGGGTCATTACAGAAATATTTACTTTCCTAGTGAAAGTAATAAAATTATTTTTGATTCTGTATTTGATTAGTGATTGTTCGAGCTCACACTCAAAGCGATTTGTGGTACGAGAATAGTAGAGAAAGTCATTTGGTTGGAACTTGGGAACGTATAAGATCTGTCTCGCAGAAAGCATAGATATTTTTCAGGAAATGTTTATTGCTATAAATATCACAAACCGACTCGATTTTTTAAATTTTAATTTTTCACTTTCACAGAAAAACAAACTAGATTTTTTCCAACAAAATCTTTTTTCTTGTTAGGAAGCTTAAAATACTTTTTTTCTATGTTCGTCGCCACCATCCTCCCTTGTCACCACTGTTCGACACCTCTCTACCTAAAAATAACACAAATTGATTCTTCTTTTTTCCTTAAACTTGGATCCGACCTTGGTTCCCTCAAAAGCTTCCTCATTGCAAAAGTTAGTTTGAGTTTTTGGTGATGAATCTTAAAGTGAAAGATAAGTTCAGGGTAGAGGATCTAACGTGACGTGGTAGAGTTAATGATAGCTACGACAATGGAAGAGGGAGGAAAGGAGTTGAGGAGGGAGAAGATAAAGTCAGTAAATGAAACAGGAGCTGGTTTTGGTGGAAGTGGAATGGGAGGTCGGAGGCTATGGAACGTCATCATTTTGTTGTAGAAGCTAGAGTTAGGATCAACAAAATTGGAACAAATGGTTCTTTTTAGTGGATTTAAGAGAAATTGAGAGATGCTGGGTAGAGGGGTGGCAGACACTGATTGGATGAACATATTTTCAAATGCAATAATTCAACATTTGCCACATTCTTATTCGAACCATTGTCCTCTTCTTAAATACACGGAGTATTGCTATTCTGAAAACTGAAATCCCTTTATCAACTATTAATCACATTCATATTGTTTTTATACCAAAGATTAAGAATCCACATACTAAGTTTCATTTTAGACCTATCAGTCTTTGTAATGTTGTTTTCAAGATTACCTCGAAAATGTTGGTTAACAAGCTTCAGGAAGTGCTTCATTTATGTATTGATGCTTTTGTGCCTAGGCGTCTTATTTCTGGCAACATTGTGGTTACTTGTGAGATACTTCACTCTCTTAAAAATAGGAGGTTGGGTCAGCAAGGGTCATTTGTGCTTAAGTTAAACATGAGTAAGGCTTACAATTGTGTTGGGTAGCACTTTATTAAGGAAATGCTGTTGAAAATAGGTTTCTCCTCTGGATGGGTTAATGGAATTGTGCGATTTGTTTCATCAGTGACTTATTCAGTTGTGGTTAATGGAGTGATCAGTGAAAAGGTTATGCCGACTCATGGTCTTAGACAATAGGACCCATTGAGTCCCTATATATTTCTTATCTGTGAAGAAGACCTTTCTACTCTTTTACGCATGGCATCGTTGGATGGCCAGGTTCGAAGGGCAAAGGTTGTGTAAGGATCTTGTATCGGCGGTTACATGCAAGAGTACACGGTACAAGTAATAAGTAGTAAGTAAAGAGTTATCGTCTCCAAAAGGATTGTTGTGTAAATTATTTGCAAAGTCAACTATAATACAATTTGGAAGAAAACAAGTAAAAGAAAAATATTGTTGTTGAGAGTCGAAATTAAAGTTATGAATGTAATCAGATTCAAATACCTACAAAATAAAACAACACTTTTTGCAGAAAAATAATCACAACAGAAAGATTAAACACAAGATTTAATAAAACATAGCATGAATAGACTAGAACAAGTATTTCACTTAACAAGAGTTTATTGACAATTATAAAAAGAATATCACGAATGGATCGTAGCAACGTAAAAATTCATTAAACCAAATTTTAATTAAGGCATAAGTTTCTCTTGAAGTCCTATTATGTCCTTAAGTTATTTCAAATATGTCTATTTCAAAACTAACATAGAAATCACCCTTTCAAGCATTTTATATAGTTTATGCATGCAACAATCACCGTTCGATATCGACATGATATGCACTATTTAGGTCTTTTGTTTATTAACCATTACCTCTTCCTAGATTAAACAATTAATTCTTTAACCTACAAATGTTGGTCTTACATTTACAAGTATTAACATGAATTAAACCTAAATGAATGAAACAATCATTTTCATAAAATATTCAAAATAAAAAAAATCAATTGACTGAAATCATGATTTATACTTATTCTGAATAAACAAAATTACATCATATAATATTAAATTGGAAACATAAAGATAAGATGCAAACATGCCTTTCAACACAGAGAACATCAATTAACAACAAAGATAAAGGGAAGAAGAGTAACTGAGGAGGGGGTTATCCACAGCCATTTCACTATGAGAAAAGAAAATAGTTGAATTGCAAGGGGAAATCTATGACTACTCCTTGCAGCTTCCTATGGTGGCTTTTATCCTTGTTTTCATGTTAAATCATCAAAATGCTCTCAAGTTACTCTCTCTATCTACTCTCATTTCAACAAGTGGATTGCCTTATTTTATGGCAAGCAAAAAGATTAGCAAGCCATAAGGAAACAAAAATACTCTATGCTTTTTCTCTGAAAACTTATGCCAAAACTAGGTGTTTCAATGGTGTGTTAATGAATGAAATGAAGCCTCTTTTTATAGAATTCTAAGCCCCAACGTCCCTTGTTATTTTTAGCAATGGAATCATTTATTCTCTCCCCTATATATGTTATCCCTTGATATGTGGATCAGTGGGTGGTGACTTATTAATTTTAGCAAGGAAGTTAGCTTATTTTGGTCCTTGTATGGCTGGCCTTGGAATGGTAAAAGGGGGTGTTCTTGACTGCTATTTTTAGCAGAGAGATGGAAGGTTTTGAGGCTTGATTCAAAGATAATAAAATTGTTGATTTTATGTGATGGAGAATAAGGTTAACTTCGCTATTTTTGAGAGATGAGTGGTTAGTTATGGATTGCTAATTTTAGCAGTGGATATTTCTATTTTTAATCCATGGAAAAGTGGGTAAATGGAATGGTTTTGAGCTTCCAATTAAATAATTCTAGGCCTCTATATAGTTAAGTCTGGAATAAAGTCACTTTGAAGCCTACATGATTGCATCTGGATCTTCTCATCTATATATGTCTAAGCCCAAAAACAACCCAAATACTGTTATACTTTCGCTTAGTCCAATTATTCCCAAAAAGTAGTAAAATAACATGCATTTAACATAAATTTCACTAAATTAACACATTCCCATGAAAATTATAAAATATCATAAAGTTAAGTGTAAAACCACAAAAGGTGTTATTTATTTACTGAGAATTAGCATAAATTGCACATAAAAAAGTGTTGAAATATCTATTTATTTTAAATTTTACAGATCACTTTGGATTACTCACCTTCTCTGTGTTGATGGTTGTCTTGGAGAGGCTATAATTATAAAAGCTGACACCTTTAAGTAGATCCTACAACAATATGCTAGATGTTCGGGACAACTTATAAACTTTGCGAAGTCGAGTGTCTTTTTTAGCTCAAATGTTAAAGAAGGGAATCAGTTAGATGTTGGTCAAATTCTGGGAGTTGTTCATTCAGATAACTTGGAAAAATATTTTGGTCTTCCACCTATAGTTGGGAGAAATAAGAAAAGGGCTTTCTCGGATCTTAGAGATAGAGTTTGAAGTAGGATTTTTCTTAGAGTGCACGGATTCTCTTAGTGAGGGGCAAAAAAGTCTTTATAAAGTCTATTCTTTAGGCTTTACCCACATATGCAATAATTTATTTTCTATTGACTAAATCTTTTTGCAAAGAACTTGAAGCTTTAATGGCTCAATTTTGGGGACAAAAGTCTACTGAGAAAATGGGCATTCACTAGTGTACTTGGTCTTCACTATACGACCTGAAAGGGGACAGTGGGCTTGGTTTTTGGATTTATCTAAGTTCAATATTGCTCTTCTTGCTAAACAGGGTTGGCGTCAATTAATGCATTTGACCACTTTAGTAGGGAGGATACTGAAGGCAAAATATTATCCAAATATAGGTTTCCTTAATGTATCATTAGGCTTTAACCTTTCTTTGATGTAGTGAAGTATATGGTGTGCGTGTGGGCTTTTGGAGCTAGGCCTCAGATGGACAGTAGGCACGAAATGGTTGATCTTGGTTTGGAATAATTTCTAGTTTCCAAGCCCTACCCCTTGAAAGATTTAGTCCCCACAAGTGGGTTACATTACGTGGGTTTTGGATCTTATGTGTAAGATTAAATGACATCAAAAGTGGATCTGATTGATTCTGTGTTTTCCCCTGATGAAGCTAACATTATTAAGAGTATTCCTCTCTCGAGTTTCTCACAAAATGATCGTGTTGTATGTGATGGTGAACATTCGAGTTTATATAGTGTTCACAGTGGATATCAATTGTTACTAAGGCATCCTACTTTACATTCTATGGACAAGAAATTATATAAGTAGATATGAATACTCTCTTGCCCTCTAAAAATTCAAATTGCTATGTGGAAATTCCTAAAACACTTTTTGCCTACAAGGTCAAGTTTATACAATAAGTGTATTACAAATGATCCTTTGTGTCTTAGATGTTATCAAGCTATTAAGGATATGAATTATGTCCTACGATACTGTGTTTTTACAAAGGATGTGTGGTTAGCTTTACATTATGTTAGCTCAGGAAATAATGAACAGATCAACTTTCATTAATGGCTATCATGGATGTTTGAAAATCATTCTGTGAATAAAAGAACTGAGATTGCAGTTGTGTTGTAGGCTATTTGGCATACTAGAAATAAGATGCTACATAAGGGTACAAACGAGAAGGTGGAGGATTTGGATGCTTTTGTCTGAGGTTACTATGCGAAGATTAAAGCGCTGGCTGAAAGTATATATTTGTCTCCTCCACCTCAAATTGTTCGCTAATGCCTTCTGTCGACATATCTTGTCAAGATAAAAGTTGATGCTAGCTTTTCTCTTGCATAGAGAAAGGCATGTTCAAGAGTAATCATTTGGGACGGATATGGACAAATTATGGGGGTGTTATAGTATTTAATACGCATGAATGCTCTCTTGCCCTCTAAAAATTTGAATTGGTATGTGGAAATTCCTAAAACACTTTTTGCCTATAAGATCAAGTTTATACAATAAGCGTATTGCAAATGATCCTTTGTGTCTTAGATGTTACCAAGCTATTAAGGATATGAATTATGTCCTACGATACTGTGTTTTTGCAAAGGATGTGTGGTTAGCTTTACATTATGTTAGCTTAGGAAATAATGAACAGATCAACTTTCATGAACGGCTATCATGAATGTTTGAAAATTATTCTATGAATAAAAGAATTGAGATTGCAGTTGTGTTATAGGCTATCTGGTATGCTAGAAATAAGCTGCTACATAAGGGTATAAACGAGAGGGTAGAGGATTTGGTTGCTTTTGTTCGAGGTTACTATGCAAAAATTAAAGCGCTGGCTGAAAGTATATATTTGTCGCCTCCACCTCAAATTGTTCGCTAATCCCTTCTGTCGACATCTCTTGTCAAGATAAAAATTGATGCTAGCTTTTCCTTTGCATAGAGAAAGGCATGTTCAAGAGTAATCATTTGGGACGAACATGGACAAATTATGGGGGTGTTATAGTATCTAATACACATGTGATTAATGTGTAATTAGCTAAGTGGTTAGACATTTATAATTTGTTATGCTATTCTGTTAATAGTAGTTTAGGCTTCTACTTCCTATATAAGCATGTACTTTAAACAGATTAAAGATGAGTAAGAATTGTTACCTTGAGAGTATTATTTCCTCTCTTCTATAGCTTCATCTCTAAAAGAATTTGTTATTTCTCTAGTATTCTTTCATGGTATCAGTCGCTCGGTGATTCTCGGGCATGGCTACCACACACTCTATTGAATCTGATTCTGCTGAGCTCAATGGCTCAACGTTCCTTGGTGATCGAGTGGTCACGTCTTTCCCTCGCTATGATATTGTGAAGTTAGATGAAGGCTCGTTTGTGCAATGGCAGCAACAGATCCGACTTATTCTTCGAGGATACGGCTTGTTTGGTTTCCTTGATGGATCTTTGATAGCTCCGACGAAGTTCATTCAATCATCCGATGGTAGCCTTGTCGTCAATCCCTCTATGTTGATTTTTGACCAGCAAGATAGTTTGCTTACCTCTTGGCTCCTATCCACGATCAGTTCGTCGTTCTTGTCCTCATTCACAGATGTTAGGACTGCGCATGATGTTTGGCTCATGGAAAATAATCTATTTGCGGCCGATTTGAGCACGAAATAGTCACAATTGCGTCATGAGCTTCACTCCTTTCATAAAGGTAGCCTCTCTATTCGCTCGTATGTGAATAAAATCACTAGTTTGTGTGCTCTTCTTGCAGCCTCTAAATCTTATATCTCGGAGGCCGAACGAACAGTGGTTCTTCTGGTCGGCCTTTCCTCTAAGTTTGATACGATTGTCTCGTTAGCGTCACTCTTCTCGGGCCCCTTGCCATTTCAACGCCTTGTCAATGCCTTGCTTGAGTGTGAATCTCAACAGGTTCGGTCTGTTCAATAAGTGTTGGTTGCTGCGAATACAATGGAAGGGCTGCCACTTCAGTCAATGGACGGTTCACTTAGTGGAGGAGGTCGTTTCTCTTCTCGTGGTCGCGGCCGTTCATTCTGTCCATGAATCCAGTACCAGATCTGTAGTCGATTTGGTCATCTTGCGCAAAGATGCTATTACCGATACCATCGTGACGATTAATTCCTAGTCGATGCTTCGGTACCACGACGAGATGGTTTTGTGTCTGGGACAATGGAAGAGATGATGAACGAATAGGAGATAATGTGTTTAGTCAAAATTGAAGGCATTCCTTTTGGCCGAATTATGGAGGTGCTAATTGGGTCCCACGTGAGCCACATGTCGGGCCTGAAAATCATGGATTTAATCTATTTGTTCAACGTGGTGACGGGCCGCGTGCTAGTGTTGACCCAACGTTATATGATAATGGGCATGAAGTTGGCCCTAACCGTAATGCCATGGGTTTTAAATCTTGTGATGAGTCATTGGTTCATTCATATGGTAAGATGGCTTCTCGTCCACGTGGGTCTAATGGGCTGATTCAGTCTCGTCCAACTGATGGTCAAATTGTGCCTGGGCCTTCTGCTAATTGTGTTGGTGTTGACAGATCGTGGCAGACTATTCATGAGGCCCCATGGCAGACAAAATCACTATCTCATGTGTTTAGTGTTGACTCATCTCCATATGACTCGTCTCAGTTTGTTGGGCTTCTCCCTCGGCTTCCTGAGTTTCATGCTTTGGATTACTCTGATGCGACCGCATATGATTCAAATTTTAATTCTACTGATTCGTATATTCCATTGCCAGTAGGAAGTACGTCCTAGTGCCCAGACTCGGAGGCTACTCATCATGTCTGTAGAAAGATTCAGATTTGCATGGATCCACTTCATATTCAGGTAACTCTTCTCTCTTAATGGGTAATGGAGTATCCACTGAAATTTTGTCTATTGGGAATGCTGTTATACCTACGAAACAGAAATTACTACATCTCTCAAATGTGCTGTGTGTGCTGAGCATTAGAAAGAACTTACTGTCTGTGTCTAAGTTTGCTACTGATAACAATGTATTTTTTGAGTTTCACCCCTCGTATTGTGTAATTAAGGACATCCAAACACGAGAAATCTTAATGCGGGGCCAAGTTCGTGATGGGCTCTATCATTTCTCGGCAGGTTCGGATAGTTTGATTCCCTCTTTTCACAATGCTGCTCTTCGAGTTTATTCTTCGGCCAATGATATTTTTAGTTTGTGGCATAAACGGCTGGGTCATCCAGCTGATAATATTGTAAAAAACTGTTCTTACGAGTTGTCAAATTTTTTTCAATAAAAGTCATCTTAATGGTGTTTGTGTAGCTTGTCAGAAAGGTAAATCACATAAGTTGCCTTTTTCTCAGTCTAATACTAAATATGTTAATTTGTTTGAATTGGTTGTTTCTGATCTGTGGGGACCAGCTACTGTTACCTGTGAAGGAAATTTGTATTATGTTTCATTCATTGACATGACTAGTTGGTTTACTTGGGTCTATCTGATAAGTCACAAATCTCAAGATGTAGAGAGTTTTGGTCAATTTCAGAAGATGGTTTTCACTCAGTTTGGAAAGCATATTAGCAATTTCAAAGTGATTGGGGGGTGAGTTCTGTGCGTTCTCTTCTGTTTGAGCTAATCAGGGGATTCTTCATCGAGTTTCCTACCCTCACACGTCTGAACAGAATGGTGTTGCTGAGCGTAAACACAGACATATTGTGGAGACTGGTTTCACTCTTCTGGCTCAGGTTAATTTACCGATGGATTACTGGGGTTATGCGTTTTGTAGTGCGGTTCATCTCATTAACCGATTGCCCACAACGGTTCTAGAAGGAAGACCCCATTTCAATGTTTGTTTGGTCGTGACCCAACTTATGTCATCTCTGAGTGTTTAGCTGTTGTTGTTTTCTGTACCTACAACCGTTTGGTAAACACAAGCTTGAGTTTCGGTCTCAGCCGTCTACATTTCTGGGGTATAGTCCGCATCATAAAGGTTATTTCTGTCTAACGCCAGATGGGAAGGTCATTGTTTCTCAACATGTTGTTTTTTATGAGAATTGATTTTTGTTTCCATTTTCTACTACTACCAGTGACAGGTTGCCTCTGAATACCACTATGTATGTGTAATATCCTGATTTTGGGCCTAGTCGGAATAGTGGTTTCGTGACCACAAAATTCGATATAGAAATAATTATTTTATGATTATTTTAAGGTCTATGATATGATTGCATGATTGTGTGAAAATTTCGTGAAGAAATTTTATGCATAAAGTGCTTAATTTGAAATTTGGGACTAAATTGAATAAATTGCAAAACTTGTGTTCTAGAAGTATTTTGCATAAAATTGAATTAGATTATTAATTAGAGGTCCTTAAAGAGTAATTTTACCAATTTCTAAGTCTATGGACAAAAATTAGGACATGGAAGGAATTTTTGGAAAGTTTAGTAGTAAGGGCATTTTGGTCATTTAGGGTAAAATGAATTAAAATACAAAATTAAAAGCCAATTTTGCTCATCTTCAACCCCATGGCCGAATATAGCAAGGAGAAACCATGGCTAGGGTTTTCAAGCTTCCAAGCTCGATTGTAAGTTTGTTCTAGCCTCGTTTTAATGATTTTACGTTTTGGAGTCCCTAGCTCGATTTAGCTTATGCTAGCAATAATTTAACCTAGGGTTTATATTTGGAAAAATACCCATAGGTGAAATTTGTATATTTTGGTGTTTTATGATAGAATATGAAGTTTTAAATTATGTTAGACAACTTGTGCTACTCGGTTTTAAGTGAAAACGAGCAAAGGGTTTAATCGGTAAAAATACCTAATAGTCATAAGTACATGTTAGAGTGAGAATTTGATGTTGCCATAGAAGGAAAAATGATCAGCATGTCATAAAACATAAGAAAATAGGCTGAATTTTAATTTACGAGCTTTGGGGCAAAAGTGTAAATATGCAAAAGTTTAGGGCAAAATTGTAATTTTTCCAAAATATGATTTTGGGTCAATTTGAATAATGTGAGTCCTAATTAGACTATATTTTAAATGATAGAGCAAGGAAAACTGAAATTCGGGCTAAAATGGGGAAAATACCAAGTGGTGGACGAAATGGTAAAAATAGCCATTTTCGCATACGAGGTAAGTTCATATGTAAATGTTGGTAACATAGTTATTATTTTAAATGTTTTAATGTTTTTAAATGATATGGTAATTATTATGAAATATTATACTTGTGATAATTGTTTGATAATATGTCAAATTATGTGATATACTTGGAAAATATGAAATACTACCGAGTATCGATATCGGCATTCCGTAGAAGATGGTTGAGACACATGATTGGGAAAAGGTCCGTTGAACCTTAGGAATGGATTAGGATACAAGTGACATGTCATTGGGATATTTGGGCATCCGAACTCGTTGAGTTGAGTCCGAGTTCACTTATGGATGCGAGCGTCCGAACTCGTTGAGTTGAGTCCGAGCTCCGAGATGTAACTAGGCATCCGAACTCGTTGAGTTGAGTCCGAGTTCACTTATGGATGCGAACGCCCGAGCTCGTTGAGTTGAGTCCGAGTTCACTTATGGGCGGGTTACATGGTAGCTTGGCTACATATGTGGCACTTATGTGCAAACTTTCCATGTATCCGAATTATATTCGATGTGTTCAACGGGTAAAGTTCTACTCAAATGGAGGAATACTCAAGATGAAAGGGACGTATTGGTAAGTGTTGTGAAATGGATACTTTGAACAGGTATGTACTTAACCCTCGGGTTGAAAACTCGATATAACAACAATATGGTAAGATGATAAATGAAAAGGTGATATGAATGTCTTGGTGATGATTATGCAAATGATGTTTTATGTTTGCTTATATGGTTATGTTACTTGCTATTTGCATGTGAGCTTACTAAGCATTTATGCTTACTCCTCCTTTTCATTCCTTGTAGTGTTGACAAGCCAGCTCGAAATCGGAAGCGGTCGGAGGCACGCTCACACTATCCGTATACCATCTTGGCATAATGGCTTGTATATTTTGAGTATGGCATGTATAGCATTATAATCATTTTGTATATATGGTCTTATGATATGGTTATTGAGTGGTATGGAAATAGAAATGCTTGGTAATGATTAGCCATTGGAATGGCTAATCATGATCATATTTGGTATTATGTATGTCAAATTGCTAGCTAATCCATGAAACCATGAAATAGGTAAAATTTACCATAAAATAGATTCAGACAGCAGCAGTGACGTGAGTTTAAAAAATCACTAAAAATAGTAGAAATGGAATTAAATAATGAATAAGTTATGGAATCGAAGCTTGATGAGTCTATTTTCATATGGAATAAGCAAAACAGGTATATGAGCTATATTTTATGAGATGTTTAAATTTTTGTGTAATAGGGCCAGAGCGATTTCTGGATCCCCTGTTCTGACTTTGGAAATTCACCATAAATTTTACAAAGATAATTAGAAGTCACACTTTATATGTACAGATTTCTTATTGAGTCTAGTTTTATTAGAGACAAACAGAATAGTCATTGAAGCTCTGTACAGGGAGATATCTGATTCGTAATACACAGAGGTCAGAGTAGTTGAACCCTGAAACAGGGAGACTTTAACTAATAAACTGTACTAATTGGCCCAACCAAAATTCTAGAAAAAATTAGTAGATATATATATGAGTCTAGTTTCAGGAAAAATTTACGGAATTTGATTTCGAGTTTCGTAACTCGAGATATGATTTTTAAAGCGACTGTGATGCAGTTAGCTAGCTTGTCTAGAAATTTTAAAATGAATTGTATGAGCTGTTTAATTAATGAATTAAGTCCGTTAACACCTCGTGTTCGACTCTGGCAATGGTCTCGGGTACAGGGTGTTACAGTATGTATCAATTGTTCGATCTCTCATACCTAATGAGATTCGTCTGGATATTGTGTCTGTTGTTGGGGCAGATAGTCATAATAGTGACAAAACTCAGCATGATTCATTTGCTACGGGTAGTGCTTCTCTGCATAGTTCCACTTCAAGATCTGCTATTTGAGAAGAGGTTCGCTTTACTACAACTTCTCCTACTGAGCCTCCTGATGTTCTTCCCGTCTCTTCTGCTAACACTCATGCAATGGTGACTAGGTCTAAAGCTGAGATATTTAAATCCAAAGCCTTATGTGCTGACAAAGTTGAGGTTGAGCCGTGTTCTGTTGAGGAGGCTCTTGCTCATCCAGACTGGCGATTAGCAATTCAAGCTGATTTTGATGCTTTACTGGCTAACTCGACCTGGGAGCTGAGTGCCCTCCCTCCTGGCCGGAAAGCAATCGGTTGTAAATGGTTGCTTAAGATCAAAAAGAATCCTGATGGGACGATTAACAGTCGAAAGGCACGATTGGTTGCTAAGGGGTGTTCCCAGGTACCTGGCTGAGATTTTAAGGAGACGTTCAGTCCGGTGGTCAAACCTGCTACCATTTGAGCCATCCTATCTGTTGTCGTGACCAAGGGGTGGCATCTTCGGCAGGTTGATGTCAATAATGCCTTTCTGAATGGAGATTTAACTGATGATGTGTTTATGCAGCAACCTGCTAGTTATGAGCAATCTAGTCCAAATGGTGAACGGTTAGTTTGTCGATTGAATAAAGTTTTGTATGGCTTACGACAAGCTCCTTGTGCATGGTTTAACAAGTTAAAATAGTTTCTTGTTTTTGCTGGTTTTACTTTGTTAAAATTCGATGCTTCGTTATTTGTTCGGTCGTCTTCTGATCATACTATCTATGTTCTTATCTATGTGGATGATATTGTTATCACTGGCAGTTCATCTGATGAAATTAATTGCTTTGTTTAGCAGCTTCACAACAAGTTTGCTCTAAAAGATATAGGTGAGCTTCATTATTTTTTGGAAATTGAATTCAGCCGATCTTCCTCAGGTAGTCTTCATTTATGTCAGCACAAAGACATCCGTGAGTTTCTTGCCCATAGTTTTATGACTAATGCCAACAGTGTTCATACACCAATGGTAAGCTCTTCTATGTTGTCTAAAGATGAGGGTGAACCTCTTGCTAATCCAACTGAATATCGTAGTATTGCTGGAGCTCTTCAGTATATCGTTTTGACACGGCCAAATATTGCATACCTATTAATCGAGTGTGTCAGTTCATGCATGCACCCACTACACTACATATGGTAGCGTTGAAATGAATTTTACAGTATTTATATGGTACTCTTTCTCATGGTTTGCTTTTCTGAAAGTCTAATAGGCTGTCTTTGGTTGGATATGCCAATGCAAATTGGGGACTTGATTTTGATAATCGTCGGTCTACTACAGGATATTGTATGTACTTTGGTCACACACCTATTTCGTAGTGTCCTAAAAAACAACAAGTTGTTTCTCGCTCTACGGCAAAGGCTGAATATCAGAGTTTAGCAGCAGCTGCAAGTGATGTTACGTGGCTGGTCTCATTGTTAACAGAGTTAAAAATAATTTCGATTGATCTTCCGACAGTGTGATGTGATAATTCTAATGCTGTAGCTGTTGTAGCTAACACGGTTCTGCACTCTAAGTTTAAACATGTTGAACTTGATCTATTTTTTGTTTGAGAAAAGGTAGCTAGTGGCGAGTTGATTGTTGGCGAAGTTCCCGCATGTGACCAAGTGGCGGATATTTTCACTAAACCATTTTCTGCTTCGACGTTTACCCAGTTTCGTCATCTTCTCCGGGTCGTCCCACTTGCGGAAGTTGGATGAATGTTATAGTATCTAATACACATGTGATTAATGTGTAATTCACTAAGTGGTTAGATAATTATAATTTGTTATGCTATTCTGTTAATAGCAGTTTAGGCTTCTATTTCCTATATAAGCATGTACTTTAAACAGATTAAAGATGAGTTAGAATTGTTACCTTGAGAGTATTATTTCCTCTCTTCTATAGCTTTATCTCTAAAAGAATTTGTTGTTTCTCTAGTATTCTTTTAGGGGGCTTGTAGTCACCTTACCTTACAGTTGTCTACAACTTTTGTAGGAGAAGCTTTAACAGTAGTTTATGGGCTAAGGTTCGCTCTTGAGATGGGTTTCTTGTCCGTCATCATGGAAAGTGATTCCAAGTCAGTCATCCAAAAGTTAATTGCAAGTTCAGAAGATTTATCAGAAATTAGTGCACTTATCTAGGAGGCAAAGGAGTTTTCAAAGCTATTTGTGGACCATCGATTCAACTTTATAGCAAGATCGGGGAACCAGGTTACACATGCAATAGCTCAAGATAGTATGACGAGAATGGAAGACTGTTTTTGGGTGGAGGAGGCACCAGTGTTGGTCATCGTTGCCGCCGATGAGGACAGAAGATTGCTTGACCCGTCTTAGTCCGCGCCTTGAGAAGCTTCAATTTAGGGAATTTATCAATATATTTGTTTCCCTAACTTCTCCCCTCAAGTGTTTTGCTCGCCATCTATTCATTGCTTCACTTGATGGCTTAGCACCGGTTAAGGTCCCTTCATGAGAGAGACCTCCTTTTGTTTGTTGATTTGTTTTCAAATTTTATTTTGGGTTCTATTTGATTTTGTTTTTTTTTCTCTTATTAAATAAGGTAATCAAATTTTCTCTCAAAAAATATAATTGATGAGTATTTTATATTTTTTTTGTATTGTGAAATTTACATGAGATTTCAACCCATAACACCAACATTTTTAAAATAGTTTTTACAAGTATTTTATATTTGAGATTTATTTAATCCTATTATTTAATATTTGTAAATATTTTTATATACATATATCAAATATTTTTAAAAATAATGATAAATCTAAAATATTATACGAAATAGATCGATACTAACACGTACATGTACCAGTAAACAAACGATACATCCACTAACACAGTACTAATTACCTCACCCAAAACCTGATGACATTTAATAGATCTTAATAGAATCATTCCTTAATTTTTTTTTCTTAATTTGTGTTGATTAATATACCTGAAAATTTAAAGTATAATTAAGTGTTGAATTGCATTAATTGAATTGGAAATCAGTTTGATTTTTAATTCAATTTTTATTCATTAATCAATATTAACAATAATAAGTTAACCAATATAATATTTATTAAGTCTGAAATCATAATAAATAGATTTATCAATTGTAGTACAATCTGAAAATCAAATTGGAATTTCACCCATTATAAAAGTTAATAATTCAAATTCATTTTACTACAACTTGAAATGATTTGAATCTTAAAATTACATAAGTGATTCCAAATTGTAAGTAATCAAAATTCAAAAAAAATTCCAATCAGTAATAATTTTAAAATTCAAAATGTTCATATTAGGTTTTTTTATTAGCCAACTCGTCAGTCTTAACATTAAATTACAACTCAAATCAGTTGTGGTTAACGATGATATATACTTTGGGTCAATTTATCGATGTCTCCAAACTATAGGAGAAATTTAAAATTAGGTTTTATTTGATAAATTGAAAATTTAAGTGTTGAATAATTAATGATTGAAAAAATAAGTATTGAATTTAACTTATAAAATATTTAGTATATTATTGAAAATTAAGTATATATTATAATTAGACTATTTAATAATGTAATTTTTAAATTATGAAAAATTTATTTTACTTTTTTATCTTTATTTTTTAAAAACATTTCAAGTTATTTTAAACAAGGTTAAATTTTAATTAAAGGATATATAATGTTAACAAAATTAAAATTAAATGAAAATATTCTTCATTAATTTATGAGTAACTCAAATTTCTATCAAATAGCTTTTTATGGATTATAAAACATATTTAAAAAAATTAAATCATTAAAATATTAATTTTCAAAATAAATTATCAAATTTCATTTTTATATCATTCTAATTGTTTGGTTAAATTCCAACTTAGAATTTATATATTTGAAGGTAATATTTTTGTTTTAATTCACCAAAACTCTTGAGACAAATTTTAAATTAATAACTAAACTTTAAACCATATAATTCTAATCTCAAAATTTCTTAATGTGAAACTAAGATATTACTGAATCAACCTCAAAATCCACATTATCATCATCAATCATGAAATAACCTTCATGTTCATGAACATCAATATTTATGGGCATAAATAAAAGTAAAAAAGAAAGTAAACAAGAGAAAATTCTTAACTATAATTTCTTTCCACCCCAATTGGGAATCATTTACATTGAAGAATAAACATAAACATTGAACTCTAATAAAAGAGAAAATATCAAATAAATATATATATATTTATCTATAAAGGAAAAAACAAGAACTAAATTATTATTTTGATTCTAAACTGTTGTATGAGCCCATGAATCCTACCACTGATATGCTTCCATATCAAAAAGAAAAATTGTATTGATTTGCCTCAGGTAACATATCAAGACCCCCATAGCAGTCGTCAAAGTTGATAGAAATATCGTCGACACTTCTTGACAACGACGGCATTTGATCGACGTTGTTAGGTAAATGTCTGGTTTCCTCAGGGAACATCGTATGTGAACCATAAGTAGAATCCATAGGCAAAGTCATGATAAAATCATTAGGTTCTTGTTGCTCCATAAATAACTCTAAAGATGCTGCTTCATCATCTTTAGACTGGGATGTAAATGGCAAATACATATTGTTGCTGTTGTCGTTGCCTTCTTCGCCATTATTGTTTACGTTATGGTAGTATTGTTGATTGCTTGAAGACTCGACAGCAACCGTTGCCACCTTTGTTATAGAAAAATACTGCAAAGAGAAATGCAATTAAAAGACAAACAAATAATACGAGACATTAAAAACACAATAGCTTTGTATTTTAAAGAACTGGGTGATCTTTGTTTCTCAAAAATAGTGAGAATATTTAGATGGTTTTCTTCTTACGTTATCATAAGTTAGACAAAAAGGAACGGACACTAAAAAGAAGCATTGTATGGGGAAAAGGGATCAAAATTCAACAGATTTTGTCTATATTTGAGTATTTTCTGGCAAAGGGAACGTGCACATATAGGACAAATAAATGCAGGTCTATGTAATTTCAAACTCTTTTTTGTCTAGATATCGATGGTGATAATATTCGTTACATTTACAATCAAAATCGAAATAAACGCAATGTAATCAAACATGTTAAGTACTAAATGTTCTAAATTATTCGGATTTAACTTGAAAAGATTATTTAAATTTAAGCTGAGCTTAAATTTTAAAAGTGAAACTCGGTCCAATTTGAACTGAACTTTGAAGTTTCAAGTCAAAGCTAAACTCGACTCAACTCCTAACTTCAGTTACAAGGGCCACAAAGATGCAGTGCACACGTGACCAATCCTAGCTGTCCTTTTAAAAGGTAAGTCTACTGCCAACACATCATCAGTTACGTGTCCATTAAAGTTATGTTATTTTGTCCATTCTAACCCTTGCTTTTTGTAGGCACATGATATTGCCAAGGAAATATAGGAAAAAAACAAGGGCATTACTGTCCTCCAGCAAAGCTAAAACCATTTTTTACCTTTCTTTTTAATGTTCAAATCCCACATTGAATTTTTCAATAAATCTTAATTACTAAGATTAATAAGAAAAAACAAAAACTCACAAGGTTCTTGCTTTCATCCTCATAAAGTGTAAGGGAATCTCCAGTTCCTAGTCCATTTTGCTTTACAAAATCCCCTGATGAATTGAAAAATGATATTATAAACACAATAAAATGCAAAAAATCATATAACAAAAGGGTTTCAAATGAACAAAAAAAGTCATTAACAATGTACGGTTTACCAGTGTTTTCCAGCACATACATTCTGCTCTTATTATTGGACCAGAACCTGAGACATCAAATGAACAAATAGAGTTAAGAAATAAAATTTGAAACCCTTTTAAAAGGTGACATCCAATAAATCTGTCTAAACCCGTTTTTCGAAAATGAGTAAAAGACGGAATGGAATCAATTTTGAGAATGAATTACTTGTATTTGAGGGTCCACATATGGTTAGAGTATACATCCTTGATCATAACTTGTATTCCTTCTTTATCAGATAGTGGTGGAAGGTTTACCTCTGCGTCTCTCTGGTTTTAAGATAAACACCATAGATAAAACATAAGATTAGAGCATAATTAGTGAAAATTAATAATAAATCAGTATGCAAGATAATGATCATTCGTTTTGTAAATTAGAAGATAATTACTGCCTCGACAAGACTGTTATCTTTTCCTTTTACTGTGATGATTTTTAATGTGCGAGAATCGAGAAGTCAAGAAAGGATTAATATTAGTTATTGAACAGTGTAAAGATGACAACAATGTTGCAGTAATCAATGAGACGAAATGAAGGAATAGTTATTGGTTGGCTCTCTTTTTTTACTTATTTCTCTTCTTTCAAAATTCTTTAAAGTGGAAGAACAGGCCTTGAGAATGGCCTCATGGATCAATCAAGTAAATTAACCTCACCTTTGGAAGAACTATTCTCCCAAGGGACCCAACATCACTGTTCTTCAGCTCTTTCTTTAGCAACACCCTTAATCTCTGCATTATTCCAAGTTATAAACAATTTCAGTCATTAGTGAAGATAATGAAATTCAAAACTCAAAAAGATCAACAAGTTTTTCAAAAACGAACCTTGTTATCTGCTGTGCAAAACCTGTATAGATCCTTTTTGGTATCCTTGTTTTTATTTGTATCAGTGTCAGCACCAGAGTTTATCAGTCTCCTTGCATCTACTTGTGTTGAAGCCCCTGAATTAGCATTTCTTTGGAGGCTTCTTTGCCGTGCCAACTTTCTGTTAATCCTTGCAAGCCTTGTTCTATAAGGATCATTGGTTCTTCTCTCTTGTTCCTTACATACCCCAAATTCAAACCCCTTTTGCCCCGTAAAGAAAGGATACACAGGAGCCTGCTCTATGGAATGGTTGTATGGGAATTGCAGGCTCTGGTTAGGTGACAAAAGCTGTGATGGATGTTGAAACTGAGAGTTCATTGGTTCAAACATGGAGAAGTCAGAATTCTGAGACCAATCCATGTTTGAGGGGGAATGGGTGGTTGTTGTGGTGGTGATTGGGGTGGTGCTGGAGGTGGCTGTGGTGGAGAACAAGGGAATGTAAGAATTCTCCATTAGGACAAAGGTGCAATGTGATGATGATGAGTCTAAGGGATTGCAGGGCTGGTTACGATCAGAGAAGGTTGATGAGAGTGCACTACTTTGTGTGTGTTCTTCTTTTCTGTTTTGAGTGAGAACAAAGTGTGGCTCAATAAGGTCATGGGGATGTAAGATGCTTCCATTAGGGTGAGTCCAGGTGTGAAAAAAGCATGAGAAACGCGTCAAGTGGTGCAGAGGGATCGGTTGTGGAGAGAGAAAAAGGCCATGAAACTGCAAATAGAAAGAGAGAAGAGAAACAACAAGAGTGAAGTAACGAGAGATTGCCAATGGGGTGGTGGGTTGGCTGACAAGTGGCCGGAGGAAGGTGGTTTCGGGATACCCATCTGACCAGTGAGTGTGCTTGAGATAGTGTTGGCGCCACCTTTGGTTTAAATGTGGCCCTAGTCTTGGGCTGATTCTGCACAGAACACCACGCATTGTTCCTTGGCTAACTCATAACCGTCTGCGTTGAACAATGTAGTTGGTGGCTAAGGATTGGAGTTTTAGTTTTTAAACTTTATAACCTGTGCTTTTCTAGTTTTTTTTCGTTTTCTTGGTTTTTGAAATTGGTTTTAGATAATGCCTCTATTTGTGAGTAAAACGATGGTGGAATGGTTTGGATCAAGGTGTGGCTGAAATTGAATAAGGAATATCGGTTTCCATGAGGGTTGTCTTAGATGTGTGTTTAACTTCACAATGTTTGTCATCCACTCCACTCTGCGGCTTTTTGGTTGCCATATCCGGCTTGTTTTATCGTCTACTTGAAGGATCAAAACCTGCCATCAGGTTCAACCTGTGGAAAAGACAAAATGAACTGAAAAAATTGGTGATTAATGCATGAAAACATTGTCCAAAACACTAATCAGTAACCATATGCCTTTGATGTATGAAAAACTGAGGTGAAAAATTGGAAATTGCAGTAATTGGGACTCATTGCAGGGCCACATTTCAAGTATTAAAGTGTCAAAGACCAAAAAAAGGCAATCAACATTAGGGTATCAAAACAAGTTAATGATATATTTATGGCTATATCAATATGAAACCTGGAAACTGAGACATTAAATGCTCAGAAACTATATTGGCATCTTAACTACAACCTGAGAAAGGCATGCGGATGCTCTTAGAAACCCAGCCAGATTAATGGGATAAAAAACGAACAGTCAAATCCTACTTTACTAAAGAATGATATTTCCATAAGAACAAGAACCTTCTATTTGAGCATGAAGTGCATCACTAAGCTGATTATAAGGTGGTTTTCTGTCCGTTGTCACATGCGGACTGTAGGGACAGATCAGGAATAGGAAACACGTATGCATCTACACAATGCTAAATCTTGTTCTTACCAACATTTACATAATTAAGAAATCTTCATTTCAGTAGAAAAATCCTAAGATGGACCTGAAATACAGATAAACATATACAACATGCACCATGGTAACTTGAAGTTATAGATGAAATGAGGTATTCCAGGTAGGTGTTTTCTCTATTTACAATAATGAGTACGCACACAGGTGGTCCGAAAATGAGGGCCGGAAATCCTACACTCTTAAATTAGAACAAGCAGCATAAGAAAAAGAAAAATGGTTAGATAGAATTTTAACAGAGAAAACTAAGAAATCAACTTGATATATCAGCTACGATAAGAAGGCCTTTTGATTACTTACAGAGCAAGTCTCAATTCTCTGCCTACATAGGAAGGATCGGAAGGCCTCTGTCCATCAATAAAGATGATTCTACAACTTATATCTTTGAGTGATTTTCGGATTTTGAAGCAAGAGAAGAAAATTCAGAAATGGTAATATATAAGGAGTTTTTCAGGAGAGAATTTGTTGAATGAGGTAATTCACAGGCACAAGTTTCAACTATATAGACCAAGAGGCAGAGCTTCATGCAAGCGATGAGGCCTAGGTATGCAACACTTGCCGAAGATACCCATAGCTGTCAACATCTAGAACGTAACGCCGAACACGTTAAATGAGTGCCATTAATTTTACTCCACGAAGACGATGTTAGGTAAGATGGAATCGCTTTCTCGTTCATGTCGACTTCTTTATTTGTATATTTTTGGGAAAAAAATTACAAAATAATCACTTAAAAATATAGATTGACAAACATGTCCTACCATTTAAGCCAAACAAAGCCAATTGCCCATTATAGGCACCGGTGTTTATAATACCATCTTATGACAGATGCTTGCAAAAGAAAGCAATTCAAAGACTCCGGCTTTAGGTACAATAGACTAAAATTTCAAGGCAGCATTACACATAATGACAACAAATCAGAAATAGCTATGTGAAACTCTAAATTATAAAAGAGACTAAAAGAATGTAAGATATGTTCAAAGGTGGAGGTCTAAGGCCAACATCTCATTAACCTTTAAAACAATCAGATTTCTGTTTCAATACTTTATAAAGTCACATTAGGCACCTTTTTTACTGAAAAAAGCTTATGGTAGACTGGCGCATGACCTGGAAACCGGCTTCTAAAGATTTATTCATAGAGGAGGAGATTTTACTTAACGCTTTCGCATTAAAGCTGTCATACCTGTCCTAAGTCCCAACATAACATTTGTGTTATCATTGAAATAAAGAAGAGTACCTATATATGGTAAAAAGCTGGCCACAACATGTTTAAGCATAATCACACATGTTTAAGCATAATCACATAATATGTCCTTAAATTCCAATTATTTCACTTAAGGAAAAGTTTAAATACAATTTCCTATCTATGTCATAATTATTCAACCTCTAATAAATCTTTGCATTCAAACTTTTTGTCCAGTGATTAATGCATATGATTCAAATAAGAAAAGAATCTTTTCTTCCAAATCCAAAAACAAAATAATAATAATTAAACCTTTAACAAATAACTTAAAATAAGAATAACATTCATAATATTGATTCAAATGAAGTTAACATTGGTATCTAAAGGGCCCTAATATCTGAAAGTGATTTCTCTCTCCATATTCATACAACACTGCATTTGACTATGTGGAAAATAGCTTCTATCTATATTATCCGAACTCTAACATTCATGTCCTACGTATTCATATATAATACTTCAAATATATAAAAACTTAAATAAATACATGTACACATCCCACAAAAAACATAACACATATAAATACATACCTATCTCGAACGTTCAACTCTGAATTAATCCCTTTTTTTCTGACTTGCATTGAATTTCCCATTGAAGCGTTACAATTGTTGGAAAGGGGGCAGTATGACAGACAAGATATTATTGTAAGCAATGTGGGATCGTTTAAGCATTGTACATGAATGCAGTGGCCCAATGCCATTTTCTGGTCACAAGAAGTACATCGTCCTGGGCCATGGAGAAATGAAAGCAACACTTCAGAACGCGATAGACCCAGCGAAGCTCGACCCTTTCCTAAACCTGAATTTTCAGGACTGACCTGGAAACCAGATTCTAAAGCTTTATTCATAAAAGAGTAGATTTTACTTAACATTTTCGCATTAAAGCTGTCATAACTGTCCTAAGTCCCAACATAATATTTGTGTAATCATCGGAACAAAGCAAAGTACCTATACATGGTAAAAATTCTACTTATGCTGATATGTAACATATGTTGTCTAATTCTTCAATTTTATAACAAAAAAATTACAGAACTTAGCCAAGGTTTACAGTTGCACTATCACAGCAATTTCTTCAGTAAGAACTGAACTCCATATCTCAGCTTGAAAGATTTAATGATCATCATATGGTCAGAAAATATTTAAGCAGAATCACTTAATGTGTCATAAGTTCCAATTATTTCAATTAAGGAAAGTTTTAAAGATATTTTCTTCCAAATCCAAATAATAAAAATAATAAAACCATTTAATAAATAACTTAAAATGAGAAAACACTGGTGATATTGATTCAAATGAAGTTAACTTTGATGTCAAAAAGGGGCATAGTATCTGAAAGTGATTTCTTTATATCCATATTCATACCACACTGCATTTGGCTTATGTGAAAAATAGCTTCCATCTATATTATCCCAATTCTAAAATTCATGTCCTATGCATATTCATATACTTACAAATACATAAAAACTTAAATAAAACAATAATTTCATACCCAAACCCAGCATTCAACTCTTTTGACTTGCGTTGAATTTCCCAATGAAGCGTTACAGTTGTTTGAAAGGAAGCTCTATAACAGTAGCAATGTGGGATTGGTTCAAGCATTGTTCTCAAAAGCACTGGCCCAATGCCACAACAAGAGGATCTCCCCTGGGCCATGAAAAAGAATTCAAGTGACACAGAGATGGGATAGACCCAACAAAGCTTGATCCTTTCCAAGACCTGAAATTTCAAAACTGGGTCAAGTTTGGACGAAGAAAAAGACCAAAGACCCTCAAAGAAGACACATGTCGAACATATGGCATTCATACTTGCAACATGTCGATCAATTAAGCTGCCACCTTCTCTTCCTCTGCTTCCATCCATATGGTTTGCATGGCTAAGAGACTTAAGACACAAACTGGGAAATCATTGAAAGTGAAATGAAAGTATACTATACAATACTCACATGCAGTTTTTTGGCAGGGATAAACTAAGGATACCCAACAATGGCAGCCATGATTAGAGCAATGACAAGATATGAGGGATGTGGGGTGAGGATCATGGGATTCATTGATGGCTCAGTACTAGGAAAACAGAGGACAATGAGATGGAAGTTCTTGAATTGAATTGCAGCAATTTCTTCTCTGATGAAATTCTTCCCTAATCTAATGAAGCCACAACATTTTTTTAGTTTTGATAGTGGGATAATCTCAAAGTTATCATAGAACCAAAATTTAAAGAAAAAAAAAATTGTCAAATATGGAAAAAAAAATTACAAAACCCAAATTGAGAAAAGTTATTAGGGACTAAAAGTTACATTATCCTAAAATATAATATTAATAAAATAAATTTTGTTTAAACTTGAAAGTTATGATAAATTTTTGGGTAAATTCACTAGAGGTCACCCTAAAATAGTATTGTTCCTCTTTTAGTCCCTTTGTTTTTGTCAATTTAGTAAGTGCTATTAAAAAAATTGGCCAAACACTCAACTGTTATGACTAGACCTAACAAAAAAGGAAAAATTTTATTTTTGTCCCTTAAAAGTTACGAAATTTTAAGTTAATTCCTTAAATCTCCATAAAAAACCCCTATATTAAATAACATAAAAATGCTAAATCCAACCTCTGATATACTTCCACCTCCGTCTTCCGCCACTATCTCATTCGTTTCTTCCTCCGATCTTGACACTGAAGTAAATTTCTTAATTACCCATGTTTTCCCATTTATTTATTTTCTAACTTGAAACCAGTTTTTCAAATGCACCATAAATATTTGTGCATTCCATTCATTTATTTTCCAACTAAAGTCAACAGCAACATCAAAAGTGGAGGAAGAGGAAGGTATTGAATTAGTGATGACGTTTTTCAAGGCGGAAACCATGATAGAATATTCTTGTTCGGGTGAAAGACAACAGAGCAGAGACGGTGGCGACATTATAAAGGGCGGAGCTACGGTAAATTGATGTATTTTCCTTTACCTAAGCATAAAAAATTAAAAGTTCGCAGGTATAGTAACGCTGTTAATTGAAATTTTATAATTTTTAAAGGGACTAAAAGAACAATTTTTTCTTTTTTTAACAGCTGAGTGACTATTTTAGTTTTGGTCAAATTTTTTATTGCAATGACTAAATTAATAAAAAAGATTAAGTACTACTTTAAAATAATCTCCAATGTAATTTACCAAATTTTTTCCTATAATTTTTATTCAATTGCCTAAATTTTATTTTGGATGCATTCCGCTTCAAATATCATCAAGATGAATACGAGTTGGAATGGATATTTTAATAAAACTCACATAAATATTATGCCTGGAAAATAATTATTTGAGAATTAATTCAAACTTATTGTAGATTTAATTCTGGGTAAATTAAGATTGCTCCAAATATTACCTATATTTGATTTTGAAAAAGGTTTTAATATAATAATGTTTAATATTTAAAATACAAATTATTTCTTACATCATTTTTGAAAAAAACTGAATGAAAATCATATAAGATATTTTCGTGCCTTTATCTCTGGATTAATTTAAATCGATTAAAATTATATAATTCTTAAAAATATGATGTATTTACAAAATGTTTTTTAAAATTAATTTCTATTTAATTTAATTTAAAGATAAACAATAATCACACATGTGGATTCATCAAAACTTGGTTAGAGTGGAAAGCTTTGAAACTTAATTCTCTTTTTGGACATACAATTCAATTAATAAGGTATTTATTGTATAATATAATTTCTTTAGGTGAGTGACCTAAAGATTGTCCAAAATGATTAATTTTATTCATTAGTATGATTTTATTATTTGTTTGTGTTGAATTATATATAATAAAATTTGAAAATTAAAATATACTCTAAATTTTTATACATTTTGTATATTTGAAATTTAATCTCTATTTTTATTTTTAAAAATTTAGCCCTTTTTCTTTTCAAATTTATAATTTTAGGTCTTGTTACCACAGATAATATTCTTTTATTAAATTTATTGATGTGATATTTTAAATTTTAAAAAAATCACTTAGAGTCATGTAATAAAAAAAACATTGAAATATTGATGTGAGTTTTACCAAAACATCCATTCAAACTCATTATGATAAAATATTTTTTTTTGCTAGAATAGAGTTCTTAAAACAATCGGCATATGCATTTTGATTAAAATAGTCAACAATATTAAGAATCGAGACTAACTAATGACATTATAAAAGTAGAAGGATCAAATTATTTTAAAAATTAAAGTATATAGATTAAATATTAAGTTTCAATACAGTATAGGGCTAAATTGAAGTTGGCAATTGGCTTATAATGTCAGAAAACAATGTAAGACAAACCAAAAGAAATGAAAAGTCATGTATCCATCTTTAAGATTCTTAAGACATTTAAATTGAAAATTATGTAATATTTTAATCGAAAAGTTAACGTTTTAATTATTTGAACAAATTAATAATATTATAAAAATCTAAAGATTAAATTACATCACAAATTAAAATGTAATAATTAAATATCAATATAAACATAATAGAATGATTTCAACTAAAATTTAACCACTTTTTAAAAAGAAAAGAACTAGTTACATAGATTAAAGTTAAAACAATATTTATTATTTATGTCTACATTAATTTAAATTAATTAAAAATAATGTAAAGCACTTCAAAAACAAGCTAATTTCTTTATTTTTTTATTAATTAAGTTAATTTAATTATAGATAAATAATAATGGTAGATGATAATTTTGATGATACAAAATTTTACTTTTATAGCTCGATCGAATCAATTTTGCATGACGGAGATAATATAACATTTGTAGTTCCTCTCCTTTAAAGTTAAATTTTATTATTAACAAATTTTAGTTTATTATTAATTAATATTTAGTTTTAAATTAAAATTCACTATTTAAGACAAAACTATTTTCTCATTTATTTTATTATTTTTATAATGTTTTTCTAATTACAAAATCATAAAAAAACCATTTAATTTTAAATTTATTTTACATACTATCGAATTTCATTTTAATTGAAATTGAAATTGAATATTTTAAATTTTATTTTGAAATTTTTACTTTAAATTTTATTTTATTCTAATTCAAATATATATTAAATATTTAAAATAAATTAAATAATATTGTATAAAATAGATAGATAAAATTAAATTTTTATTAATAATAAATTAATTTTATTAATCATTATCAACAACTTAAGGAAGCAAGGGTTGAGAATTTGAAAAGACTTGTTTGGTAATAAAATATGCTTATTTTGTTTCATAGCTACTCCATTTCGAAAATATATGATAAATAATAAATAAAAGGCTAATCCATTTCGGTAAAAGATTCACGCTCAAGTTTCATAACTTTGGATTCGCTATCTCGATCATGATTTTCCTACCCCCAGAGGGAAAGGTCTTTCCCTTTTGGGCCGGTTGTGGGCGAGGAGGGATTCGAACCCCCGACACCATGGTTCATAGCCACGTGCTCTACTATTCTAAGCTACAGGCCTCACCTCGTATCCACTGAATCTGTTCTCAGGAGTGCCCTAAAAAGAGTAACATTTTCTCTCCCCAACCATTTCTAGTTAAGAAGATGTGAAAATGCCTTTCTCTCTATAAGAACAATGCATTCTGAGGTATGAAGTAGGAGAGAGGGTATTTCATAATTAGGGTTTTAAATAAAACAATCTTTTTATTTTTCATTCTTATTAGTTTTTTTTTCAATAAAGGATTAATCCCTTTCCTCAATTTGTAAATAAATTGGTAAAAAAATAATGAACTTAACACAAGATTTTTATTAATATTTTCTGTGTATACAAAAGATTGTAATGTGATTAAAATTTTAACATGAGAAACTTTATACATGTGCAAAAGAAAAGAAAGGAATAAATAAAAAGCAAATTAGTCCGTATTAGAATGTATTAGGATAGAGGTATTTGTCAATCGGACTTGGGATTAAATATGTAGTACACATTATGTTTTATGGCACTACTCAAAATATAAGTTTAAAATTTTGTTCAAGACTGTTCATATTTGTAAATGACTAACCTAAACTGGTTTTAGGTCCATTTATATTATTTTTAATTTAGTATTTGATATTTTAGATAGTTTTTCTTTTATTAAAATTCTAAATTTAGACAATTTAACATAATTTTTAATGTTTACACGGTATTGTATTATTATATATTTAATTTTATGTTATATAAGTTTTATAATATATAAAATAAAATAAAAATATTACAAAATTATAAAAATAATTAGACTTTGAATGTTGAAGCCCAATTCTAGCTAATATTTTAAATAGGCCTAATTTTTTGTCAAAACTCATTTTTTGGTCCTTTTTTTTGTCCAAACCCTTCTATAATTCTGATGGATTGTTGATCGTGGGTGGATAACTCAACTCATGAACATATCTAATTTAAAATTATATAAAAACCACGGTATGTTGGTAAGATAAGATTTTGAATTTTTGAACACTTAAATTCAAAATTTATCATAGCGGAAGCAATTTGTTTAGCTTTACATCCATCCTAAGGTATCATTTCTAACACATCGGTGGGGTAGGCTCGGACACATTGAGTACACCCAATACATGTATCATAAATTTTTACTGAATGTGACATGGGATCTATAAATTTTTGAACACCATAAAATTTCAATCTAGTAAACTATTGGAAAAATTGTAATTTTTGGAAACTTTGATGCATATTTTCGATTGGTAAAGTTGGAGAGCTGAATCATAAAATTATGGTTTTATATTCTACTCCATGAGACATTTACAACAGTATATCATATGCTCAAAATGGTTGAGTGATGAATGAAAAATTTATGCTCAAAATAAGCTACTTGTGAATATTTGTTGAGGAAAAGAAAAGCTTAAATTCCACATTGGTTAAATATCAAGTGTAAAATGTGTTTATATATGAGAACGCTCACTTAATAATGATTGAATGACTAATCTTGAAAGTTTAGAGGGTGCAAATCTAAATCCATCAAGGTTGGGTTGTACTTGCACAATGTTAGCTGCACAAAATATTTGGATTAATTGAGCCTAAAATGGATTTGTGAATATTTTAGCCCAACACGAAATTTATTTTTCTCAACAAATATATACAAAATTTGATTTAAAATGGACATATATCTTGATTTTATTTTATTCTAATCAAATTGATTTGATTTTAATCAGATTGATTTAATTGCTCATTTAATATAGATTATGTATCTTTATTTATGGATATTTCCAAAATTCCTCTATACTGAATGCCTATAAAAGGCCTAAGAATTCTTTAGAATATTTTGAAAAATAAAAAGTATTCTCTCACACCGAGATTATATTGTTCTCCAAAATTCTTCTCTTTTTCCTCTCCATATTTTTCAATGTTCCGGTAATAGAAAAATGTAAGGTTTGTAGGTTTGTTTGTTGATCTCTGTAAATGTGTTATTTCTTCAATCACCGTAATGTTGTATCCTGAGAGTCAATCGGCCAATGTTTCTCTAAGTACCGTAGGAGCGACCAAATCTGTCTTAAGAAAATTATGTAAAATAGGCATCAACATATAGTAAAACTCAATTCTTTATCGATTTTTGGTTTTCTGTAATCTTATTTATTTAATTGATTTTTAGTATTTGAATTTTAAATATAAATATTTATTTTATTTTATATAAATATTTGTTTATTTATATTCATATTTGTTCGCTATCGTGTTTTGTCCAATAATCTTAAGATAGATTTTAGTATTTTGCAATTCTCTAATCTGAGACGAACGAGACACCAAGGTGAAAAGAATTATATTTTATTTGAAATAAAAATTAAAATTGAATAAAATCTATTTTGGGATTTATTCTCATTGTTCAATGATTTTATTCTATTTTTATTTTATTTCAAAATAAGTATTAAAATTAAATAAAATCATTTCGTGATTTATTCCGTTGATTAACTAATTTTATTCCAATTTTGATTTTGTTTCCAAAACGAGTATTAAAATTAAATAAAATCTGTTTTGAGATTTATTCTCTCCGTTTAATGAATTTTATTCCAATTTTGATTTTTTTTCCCAAATGAGAAAAGGTCCAAAATGAGTAACAGGATTTACTTCAATTTAATACTCATTTTGGAAACAAAATAAAAAATGGAATAAAATCTGTTTTTGAATGGTGGGAATAAATCTTGAAACAGATTTTATTTAATTTTAATACTCATTTTGAAAATAAAATAAAAAATGGAATGAAATCTATTGAAGGACAGTAATAAATCCCGGAACAGATTTTATTTAACTTTAATTCTTGTTTGGAAATAAAATGAAATAAAATAAAATGAATGAAATCCGTTGAAGCAGGAATAAATCCCGAAAGAGATTTTATTCAATTTTTATTTTTATTTTGAAATAAAATACAATTCGTTTTTGCCATGGTGTCTCGTTCGTCTTGGATTAGAGAATTGCAAAATATTAAAATTTGTCTTAAGCACCTCTGTAGTAGAGCTGATCATGGGCCGGGCGGCCTGAAGGCCCGCCCGAAAAATGGGAGGGTTTGGGTAAAAATATAGGCCCGAAAAATGGGCTTGGGCAAAAAAACGAGGCCCGTTTAGAAAATGGGCCGGGCCTCGGGTAAGAGTTTTTTGGCCAGGGCCTGGCCCGGCCTGACCCGAATTATATATTAATATATATATATATATATTTTTTTTAAATTATTTTAAAATTTTAATATAACTATTTTTTATTATATTGTTAATTTGTGTATTGTTTTAAGAATTGTTTTAGTATTATTTTTATTTGTTTTAATATTTATTTTTATGTTTTTAAATATATTTGATTTATTATATTTTTAAATTTTTTTATTTAATAAAATAAGAAAAAAATTAATATGGGTCGGGCCGGGCTTGGACAAAATTTTAGGCCTATATTTCGGGCCGAGCCGAGCCTAGTAGACGGGCCTAAAATTTTATTTTGGCTCGGCCCGAACCCGGCCCATGATCACCTCTACTTTGTAGGGATCAACGAACAAACCTTGTCTTTTTCTATCACTGGAACATTGGAAAATATGGAGAGGAAAAAGAGAAGAATTTTGGAGTACAAAATAATCTTAATATAAGAGGGTATTTTTTTTCGAGGTAAGGTTTCAAGCTTAGTCATTTAATCACTTTTTATGTGATTTTCATATATAAACACATCTCACACTTGGTATTTAACCAATGTGGGATCTCAGTTTTTCTTTTCCTCAACAAATATTCACAAGTAGCTTACTTTGATATCAATTTATCATTTATCACTCAATCATTTTAAGTATATGATATACCATTGTAAAGGTCTCAAGGAGTGAAATATAAAACCATAATTTTATGACTCAACTCTCCACCTTTACCAATCGAGAATATGGCTCAAAGTTTCCAAAAATTATAATTTTTTCAATATAAACTTGTAAATAAATATAGTTAAATACCATATAAATTAACGATTTACCAGAAATTTTCTAATCAATTTCTTTCAAGATCAACTCATAAGAAAGAACCTAGATACTTTGATTTCTTATGTTTTCGAAAACATGATGTAGATTTCAACATATTGTACATGCTAATTCAAATTGGTGAACTTTATAATTTAATATTACTTATTCAACAAAAGTGATTGATTGACACGCGTTGATTTTCTATTACGATAAATCGAGGACACAATAGCTAGCTAATCCAATAGTTACTTCAGTGTCTGAAATAGCTATAACAAGAATTTGAAAAAATATTTCCTTCTAATTGCAGACTATAAAAAAAAATGTTACAAAATTTATATTAATCGCAATATAAGATTGTGAATTGTACATTAAATATATTCTCTAATGAATCTTATTTGAATATATTTCGAATTTTGTGATTTACATTGAATAGGTCAAGAGATAAAACATTTGGCAAACAACAGTTAAACATAAACCAACATTTCCCATCTTTGTCATTTCAAAGGTTGTTTTAACAAAAAAGACAGAATTATTTTAAGTTCATTAAGATCTAAAGAAATAAAAGACATAGTTTTATTATTTTATTTCACCACCTCCTTTGTTAAATCCACCCAACAGGTTTCAAAGATGTAACTGGTGAAACAATGCACTCAAATTATTAGACTTCACTATCTTGTTATGATAATGATATTTAGGTGAAATATTTAGAGATCCCTATATTATAGGGATTATATCAAATTAGTCTATTTATTATTAAATAAATCAATTTAATCCTTTTATTATTAAAAACAATAAATAAGACCAAATTAGAATGTAGTTAACATTTATTCGCTTAACAAAGTTTATATTTTTAAAGTTTTTATGGTTCTTTAAATGAAATCTTTTGTTTGAAATTGAACTACAATTGAAAATAAAAAATTTCAAGATTTTTTTATACAACAAATGTTAACTCTTATACAATATGGACTTATTTAGTTCTTTTAATAATATAAAGACTAAATTGATCTATTTAATAATAGAGAGACTAATTTGATATAATTCCTATAATATAGGATCTCCCAAGTACTTAATAATAAAGAGGACTATTTGTTTCACTGAAAATAACTTTTAGAAAATAACTTACTTCCTCGAATAAGTTAATAAATAAATCTCTTAAAAATATTTTATACAAATTATTTTAAATAAAACTATTTTAATGAAACAAATACACATAAGAGAAAATTACTTTAGAAAACATGAGAAAAATTAAAGTTAAAAACAAACATCCGAATATCCCATGGAACAAGGTGGATAAATATATAACACCATTGTCAATGGGAAGCCAAAAGCAAAACAAGATTTCCATGGATGTTGCAACCGATCATAGCAATTCATCATCACTCGACTATTCTCTCTCCTTCACTAGCCTCGTATGCATCGACCCTCCAAATCATCAAAGCAACAAAGATCAAAGTCCCCATGACTCGAATAAAAGTTCCCGACCCGACTCCGGTGGCGGTCATCTCTTGCCACTTGAGTTCTTGTTGAAATCACGACCACCATCTCTTGGCGGCGATGGCAAGAGGAAATGGAATGGGGAAGTGAGGAATCAAGGTAAAAGAGAGACGATGGGCTGGAAACCTTCGTTCGGCCGGAAATTGCTTCGATCATTTGTCTCGCCGTGTAGGGAATGTCGTGTTGTTAAGCCAAGTACCGTAAAAGCACCTGCTAAGCATCACGGACGCATCAAGTTGCATTAATGAATATGGTAAAAATTAAGGGGGTGTTAGGTAATAAAATCTTTTTTCTTTTTTTCATGTCCGCCACCACATTCTCTCTGAAAAAAATCTTATTTTTATTGGGTGTGTTAACCTGAGCGGCTAGCCATCTACGACTGGTGGCTTAGTCTCCCTCCTTCTTCATAAGCCTATCTTTTCCCCTTTTCTCCCTCTTCTCTTTCCTTCCTCCGGTGCAATAACTTCTTTGGCCATGCTTTTGGACGAGCCGATGCATTAAAGGAGTGACTCCAATCGTGACAAGGCTAGACCCTACGAAAATTTGGTGTTGTGGTCATCACCAAGGAAGGTCTGAGCTTCATAGCTTACCTTTTTACCCCTAGATATGAAGCTTGAGGAGGGAATGACGACTCCAGCTATTCCAACGTCGGTGTGATTCACCAGCATTTGAAGGGGGTTCTGAGGCGATCGGAAATGGGGAGGACGCCAACACCTTCCTTGTTGATATATAGTAACCTATATTTTATGTTTATTTCCATTTTCCTTCCTTGGTTCCTATGTTGTGTTTGGACAGGCAAAATCTATGGTGTTCATCCCATGGGCGAAGACCCGGTTTTGGTCAAATGGCTTTGCCCAGATCTCTCAGCGCTCTTCGAAGCGTGCCTTGCTGCCTCGCATGGATTTGCACTGTAATGTTGTTGTATTTGTTCTCTCTACCTTCCATTTGTCATTCAATGAAAGGTAAATGGACTTAATGCATACTGACTATACAAATCATTTGTATGAAATGCGTATACCATCTTTCCAATAAAAACTAATGGGGGTATTTGGTTTATGTGCGATAAGGTTAATTTTGTTTAGTTATTAAAACCACATTGTACTAAAATAATCATAATAAAATTTGCTCTTTTTCTGTTTATTGAATACTATATACATGTTAAAGCTTATAATATTTTATTTTTACACATTTCTATAGTAAATTATTTCATATACCTTTTTCTCAAATAACCTGAAATTGGGAAAGAGAGGTAAGCAGCAATAATTTTTCTTTTTAATCGAAGTGATAGAGGAAAGAAAGAAGAAAGGTATTTTTTTTAAAAAAAATAATTATTTGATATAACCATTTAGGAGTGAATAAAATTCGGTTTGACTCGAAAAAAATTGAAAAAAATTTTAAATTTTAAGTTAACCGAATCAAGTTATTCAAGTCAACTCAAACATTTTTTTTCGAGTTTCAAGTTCGAATTCGAATAATTCGAATAAACCAAATACCAAACTATAATATTTTATATTTTTACCTCAAACTCTCATACCTTTTTATTTTCTCACAAATATTTTTATTCCCTCCCACTTTCCTTCAAAACTTTTACTCCCCTTTCATCCCACCTCCATCTACCCCAAACCCATTCCCCCCCCAAGTTTTTTTTTTTAAAATATTTTACCCCATTTACTTTCCCAAAAATTTTACTCCCTAACTCTCAAAACTTTTATTTCCCCTAGACTTTTTCTTTTCACCATTTACTCCCAAATAAAAATCATCCAAAAATACCCCTAAACTTAAATAGTAATAATTTTATTTATATCTACTGTTTATATTATTAAATTAAATTTCATGTTCTGTACTATTTATATTATTGAATTGTTTAATCATATTAAGTCTTTATAAATTTCGTTAAAATTGAATTATTGATGATGCCATAAAAATTTGTGTTAAAATTTTATGTTGGTATCAATTTCACATTTTATCTTTAAGATAATTTTATTAAAAATTAATTTTTTATATTTAATATATTTTTTAATTTCAAAATATATGGTGACAACAATCAAAAGATAATTTAAGCAACTAAGCAAGTAAAGAAGCTAACCCGTATATAAAAGATCAAAAAATAAATTATGAGGAGATCAAAGTTAATAACAAATTTGATTACGATGGGCAAATTTGATTATAGTGAGTGACAATGGTTACAATGATCCAAAGTTATTTTTTAAAATTTAACTCAAACAAATATATTCGATTCGATTCGATTCGATTCAAATTCCATCTCACTCGACTCAATTCGAGAAAATTTCAAATCGAGTTAGGATGATAAAATAGGATTCGCCAATTCGATTAACTCAAAAAAATTTCATTCAATTTGATTCAACCGAATGCTCACCCTTATAATCCCTAGAGTTTTTTTTTTTTTTGGGACTCCACAAAAAATATACAAGTCACGCTGTTAACCCACTTCTTAGAGTACAAAAAAACTCCGAAAGTGATGTATGAGGTATTTTCCTTTTTCACTTAAAAATTGTTATTTGTTGTGGTTTAAAAGCAAAATTGACTAAAATGATAATAAAAAAAATGGTAAATTTATTATAAATGTAATGTTTTAAGCCTAACATAATAGACAATGCCGAAACCATTTTTTTTGAAAACGGAGTCGACTTGTTATTTTGAGAATGAAAACGAACAGAGGAGTCGCCACCAATCCTTTTTGATGAGGTGTGATCAGGCCACCTCGTAAAATTGGTTGTTTTTAATAAATGTTTTGATTTATTTAAACAACAATTTTGATCCGCGAAATTTAGAAAAACGGGTTCTGGAGTCGGTTACGCACGAGGAAGGATCAGCACCCTCGTCACGCCCAAAAATTGGTACCTAGTTGATTAATTAGTGTCTTAGTGTCGAAAATTGAAAACTTAAAAGACTTTGAAATACAATCTTTCTTTTTGTAAAAAAAACTCAAATGTTAAAGACCTTCTCATCTCAAAGTGATAAAATGTCAATCCAGTAAGTTAGGACACGACATCTCGAGCTTTCGAGAGTGAGCTTGCCTTTTATGTAAAATTCGTGTATTTTAACTCCTTTTAAAAGGATATTCAATTATTTAAAGTAAACGAGGAAAATTGAAACCCAGTAAGTTAGGGCACAATCTCTCGAACTTCCAAATACCGAATATTGCCTTTATTTACAAAGATCTTATCTCGAGGTAACAAGATGTCATATCCAGTAAGTTAGGATATAACACATCGTATCTCTGAGAGTAAGCGTTTTATTCAAAACTCTGTAGCGATTTTAAAAGAATATGCCGTTATTTAGGTTGAACGAGAAACATCGAAACCCAGTAAGTTAGGGTACGACTTCCCGAACCTCCAAATACAGAATATTGCTTTTATTTAAAAAATTTCCTTTTTTGTGCGAATTTAGGTAAAAGAAAATAAAAATAAATTTAATCGATTATGTTTAAAAGGAGATAGTTTAAAATTTAAAAAGTCATGCGTGGCTGATAATGATAGTGCAACATTTATTCGAAGTAACAAGGGCAATATGTCGTATGCTAAAAAAATAATAATAATAACACATGTATATATATAGAGACAATAACAAAGATAAAGACACAAATAGCATCAAAGTAATACTAGTATCGATTTATAACAATGATAATAATAAAACCTAAATTTTGAAATATATTGAAAGTAATATGTAAAATAATAATAATAATAAATAAATAAATAAATAAATAAATAAATAAATAGATAAATAGAAGGGCACAACAAGAGAGAGTAATAGATAAGAATAAATAAAAATGAAGCAAAAGAAATATTAAGTAAAGAAAATAAATAGATAAGTTAGAATAAAATGAAGTTATGCATGCGATTTGAAACTAAATATATGAATAAATAATAATAATAATGATAATAATAATAATAATAGTTAAGTAGGAAATAATAATAGTACATTAACAAGACAAATAATATAATAACAGTGATAGTATTAAAGAAAATAATAATAATAATAATAATAATAATAATAATAATAATCTAAACTTTGAAACATATGAAATGTATATATAAAGAAATAAATAAATAATCTTTAAGATAAACAATAATGAGAGTAATAATAATAATAAGATAAATAAATAAAAGGGACTAATTATAAATGAGAAACAAGTAAATAAATGAAATAAAATGAAAATAAAAGGTTCAAGTAAAAACTTGAAAATGAGCAAACAAAATAATAATAATAATAATAAATAAAAAGGAATCAAATGTAACGAATACAATGATAATGACAGTAATAGTAATAATAATAAATAATAAATAATACTAGTAAAATAATAATAATAATAGTAAAAAAATAAAAATAGCAATGAGAATAATAATACTGATAACAAAAAAAAAAGAAGCTACATGAGTAAATAAATAAAAAAGGAAAACAAAATATGAAAGATTGAAAGCAAGGGACTAAACTGAATTTAAAACGAAAATTTGGTGCCAATTTGAAATAAAAAATAAAAGAAAAGGACCGAATCGAACATGCGAATAATAAAAGAGGGACTAAAGTGGGGAATAATCCCACCCTCCAAAACACGCAAATCTGATGTGGACCAAAATGAAATAGGCGCGGAAGTTCTGGGGCAAAATTACAAAGTCAAAAGAAACAAAATGATTCAATTAAAAACATGCGACAAAGCGGAAGGACCAGGTGCGAAAATATTCCCCTAGCTGCAAAAACACGCGGATCCTAATTAGAGCGGGTCGGGTTGACCCGTTTTACTCCAAAACAACGCCGTTTTATATCAGTAGGCACTAAGCCAAAACGACGCTGTTTTATAAATGTTATAAAAGTCAATTTTTTTTTTTAAAATTTCATTTCAGCTATGGTTTTTTAAAAAAAAAAGAAAAGGGGAAGGGTTTTGGTGCTCTGGGCTAGATGATTTCCGGCGATCGGACCACCGTCCGTCCGTCATCGGCGACCGTCGTATACGGCGGCCGAAAGTGTAAAATCAACCCCTTTTTAACTCTTTTGCTCCCCTCGCCCTAGATCCGTGGTTAAAATACCCAAAAACCTCACGAAAGCCGATAGAAATTAAGGAAAACTCTCGGTTTTAAACTCTCCGATCGCCCAAACAAGGTAAGAGTTGATATATTTTTTTATATCTATCTAAGAATAATAGTAGTGGAGAGGAAAAGAAACAAAAGAAATCACCTTTCGACTTTTCTATTCGATTGCTCTCAATATTCAATTTTTTTATATTGATTTTTTTTTTGGTCCTCCAATATTCAAGAATCCCCCCCCCCCTTTTTACAATCTGTTTTTGGTGGCTTTGTAGCCAATTTTTACAATCTTTCTTGCTATTGTTCATGCTACTTTTTATTGCTAGGCTATTGTTTCCCATTTTATGTTTCTTTGCTGCTAGCTCTCCTCTTTTCTCACTATTTGCAGGTCTTTGGAAGCGATGGGACGAGGCCAGGGAGTGGTTGAGCCTCGAGCGTTGAACGCGCTGACCAGGCACGTGGGGACCGGCGCACACTGCTGCTAGAATTTTTTTGTTTCTGCTTTTTTTTTTCTTTTTTGGGTTACGGACTTGTAAAATTTTGGGCTAGAGTAGTGTTTGGTTTGATTTGGGCTTGTTTGTATTAAGGCCCGGTCAAAATTTGGGCCTTACAGACAAAATATATAATACAATGTAATATAATGGATTAAATGTTAACTTTTCTTGGCTTATAATAATAAATATATAATTCAAACAATACTTGAAGAATATATGAAAGAATTATAGAATTTGATTTATTAGTTTGAACCAAACACAATATAATACTAGATATTTATGTGTAAGTAAAATAGTTTTTGTAAAACAAAATCATGAAATATCTTATGGATGAAGATCATCGCAAAATTACAAGACATTACGATTTAACTTTTGAACTATATTTTTTTTCCATATTTTGGTATTTCATTTTGTTTCATTTTGGCACTTGAAATATCATTTTCATCACATGTTATCTCTAAAATTACCAATAACCAATAAGAATATGCAATGTGTCACCTTATCATTACCAACTATTTTATTTTGAAATAAATTGAGATGAAAATAATAATTCAAGTATCAAAATAAAATAAAAAATCTAAATAGAAAAATGTATATAATTCAATAGCTAAATTATGAATTAAACTAAATTAACATGAGCCTTATTTCTGGTTATATAGTGGTAATAACCTTGTCATGTTGACCATAGTGTAAAGAGTATTTAATTTGAATTTATTATTCATTGAATATTAAATAATTAAATATTATTAAATGTATAATATTTAAGGAATAAGTAAATTATTTATTTATATATAATAATGGGTAAACTATAAAAATAGTTATTTTTGTTTGTCTCAGATTATATTTTAGTCACTTATGTCTGAAACGTTATGTTTTAGTCACTTATATTATCATTTTGTTACAAAGTAGTTACTCCGCCATTAAGCTCCGTTACATCCCTAGCGACAATCTTAGGTGGCAGTCCAAATAGGTTTTAAATGCCAACTTGGATGTCCAAATGGGATGAGAATAGTTTTTTTAGTCAAAATGGAAAAGAAAACTAAAAGAAAAAGGAGACTGCCAATTTTTTTTTCCAGTTCAATGTGTAATTAATTTAAATTTTTATTTAATTAAAAAACCTATTCTCGTCCTAGTTGGACATCCAAGTTGGCATTTAAAACCCATTTAGGCTGCCACATAAGATTGCCGTTTGGGAGGTAAAGAAACTTAACGGCAGAGTAACCACTTTGTAACAAAACAATAACATAAGTGACTAAAACGTAATATTTCAAACATAGATAACTAAAATATAATTTGAGACAAACAAAAGTGACTATTTTTGTAGTTTACTCTATAATAATTTGAATTGAGTCAAATCCAATCATATTAATTTAAAATTAAAGTTTTTATTTAAATTTAAATTTATCCAAATCAAATTTATCAAACTCGATAAATTAATTGGTAACTCTCGAGGATAAATCATTTTAGTTAAAGATAAAATTTTGAATTGATTTATCAATTTTTCTTTCTCATTTTATTTTTTATTTGTGAATGATGATGTAGATGTGACTCATTGCTCTCGATTCACCATCAGTTGATCATATAAATCCTTAATAATAGGTCATTTTTTTTGGTACTAACCTCAATAATCATTGTGAATTAGACATGAGAGGAGGAGTATCTTCTTTAGTCATTGTCCCACAATTTGATTACCAAAAGAATATTCACTTTGAAAAAGATAGAATGAAAGAAGGCAATGAATGATGATGATGATGAGAGGAACCTTAGACAATTTCATGCTTAGCTATTATTGTCCTACAATTTGAACACCCTAAGAAGGCAATGATTATAGCCATGTTGAGACACAACCAAGATTTATTTTCATCATATGTTGTTTTATAAATGAAAGATATGCACCTGAGAGGGAAATTATTCTTCATCTTACTCTTTTCTTTTAAGGGTTTATAATTACAGTACAAATTAGGGGCAGCCACAGAATTTTGGATTCCTTTAAAAAACTATAATTTTATATATTACTATGGATTAAAATTATATTTTAATCTAAAATTGATAAAATTTTAATTTCGTCTAAAATTATTTGATATAGCGACGATTGTAAACTTGAAACGGGTTGAGATTTTACTACATGTGTAATTTATTTATTTATTTTAATTTTAAATATAACTTATAATGACACAAAAAAATTTTAACTCCACCCTAAAATTAAAAAGTTTATGTGTATCAAATAATTATCTTTTATAAAATTGTAAACTAATATAATAGTAAAATTGTAGTTTAATTCTTATGAAAATTTCTAATTCACCTTTAACCTTTGGAAAAAATTCTAGCTTATATATCACTCATAATACATGTCCCATCAATGACCAATATAAAAGCATAGCAAATGAAGGGCAAAAAAAAACTCAGCAGAACTTACACATGACATGTGCACATAATAAGATTAAAGGTTAATCGGTTAAAATAAATCTAAGTTAGAACCATCTGTGTCACTCAATAAGAATGCAAATTCTAGTATCCTAGTCAAACTACATTTGTAAGGTATAATATTGATTTTAGTTACATTTTTTGTTAATTTAATCTTTATTCTTTTGGGGATTAAATTTGAGTCTCAACCTTTTAAAAGAAATCAGATTTGACCATCAACCATTTGAAAAAAAAAAGTGAATTAAAATTTTTTTATTGAAAATACCAACAAAAATGTTAACTTTTTAAACATGAGAGCTTCATGTGTAAATTCGCATTTACTTCATACTAATTTTTTTAATTTTTATGAACTTTTATAATTTTTGAATTTTTATTTTGAATATTTTTATAAAATTTAAATTATTTGTGATGTGACATATAAGAGCAAATAAATCCATATTATCATAAAGTGCACATAAACTATCACACGTGTTGTCACACCAACATCATTAAAAAATTAATGGTTTAGTCAGTTTTATGTTAAATAAAAATAAATTAACTCTTTTAAAAGATTAATAATCAAGTTTAATTCAAAATAAAATAAAAATTAAATTAACAAAAATTATAAACATTAAAGACTAAATTTTTCATTATTCCATTTCATAAATAACAAATCCCATGGAACCGACAGATTGAAGTCAGCTTTTTACAAACATACCTTTGAGACACTGTGGAATTGTCATTAAAAATCCATATTTATTTATTTATTTATTTATCCATATTAATAAAATGATAATGATAAAAATATTTTTTGAAAAAATAAATAAAGGCAATTGATCCGAAATCTTGGCGAAGTTGCCATGCGCTTACTTTTGGCACACAACACTCCCTCAGATTCCGCACTATACTAAAGGCCAAAAGCCAATTTAACTACTTCTCCACTGTCTCAAGGTATTAGGACTGCATCATCAACAACAACAACTAAAATTTTAATTCTTTTATTAAAATATTAAAATAACTATTATTTATTAAAATAATTAAAATTTTAAATTATTAATTAAAATTTTATCTTTTGAACAATAATTTAAATTTTTTAATTTTTCATTTAAATTCTAATGGTGATTTAAAATACGAGATGACAGATGAAAACATTAATCTAACAAAATAAAACTTCCGTCACATCATAATGATAATTTAAAATTACTTTGAAAAACTCAAATTGTCAGTCAATTTAATTATCATTTCATATTATTTAAGTAAATAATTAGAATGCCATATTATTATGTAATTAATTAATATATTTATAATATTCATGTAAAAATCCGCATTTTATGGTTTTAGAATACAAATGAAATAATTACTATAATTTATCATGTAAAAGTAAATAATTTTAATTTAAAATAATAAAATAACTTAAAATTGTGTACAAGAAATTATTTTTCTAATGAAATATTCCTTTTAGAAATATTTATAATTTTTTTAAAATTATCAAATGATATTGAAGAGCCACGAAAAAAAAGATATTTTCCTTCAATAAAATTTTAAAAATCAAAACACAAAATTAATATAAAAATTGAGAACTGAAAAAAAACCAAGAAAAGGTCATTTACGTAAATTCAGTGGATTTTTTAATTCCTCCCAAAGTTATCCCGTGAACTATCGCGCCCTCCGCCTGGTCACGTGGCTTTTGTCTTCTGTTTCCACAATCGCATCTCTTGTTTACGTGAAATAGCCATAAATATATAAACATAAGCTTAATTCGATATTTAAACAGTTAATATATATAAATAAAATAAAATAATGCATTAATTATATTATATCATTAAATATCTTTTCATAAAGATGCTTTGCCAACTACCTCTTATGTCATTTACCAGTCACATAAAAGTGGGCCCCCAATAATAAATCTCCACCGCCCATGTGACAGAACATGATGCTAATGACCTTTTACGGCCGTCGGATTAAAAAGTGTCCATCACAGTTAACAAAGCTCACTTGTACCAACATCAATCACAATTAATAGTACGATACAGATATTCCATTTATTTTTAATAAAATTTGAATGTTACGAATTTTGATAATATTTAAATTCAAATATTTTAATTATAACATTTTTAAAAATGTTTTTATATTAGTATAAATAAATAACTAATTCGATTTTAATTTCAAATACTAATTCTCCAATTTAATATAAATAATAGCTTTGAATTTCAAATTTTACAAAAAAATGTAAATATTTAAATTTTATAGAATTTTGCATCTAATCTCGTTCATGAGTTGAGTTGACGAAAAACAGAAATAAAAAGTTAAATTTTTGGTTAAAATTTGTTGTTTGCCCCTATATTTGTACAGAATTTGAGATTTGGTTTCTATATTATATGTTAAAATTCAATCCTCTCATTTTTAATTTTAAAAACAATCTAATAAAAATACTTCTGATTTAAGTAATTAGATTGAGATTATTAAATAAAAAGAATTAATTTTAACCTTTTATGCATAGGGATTTAATCTCAAATTTTGTCAAAGTACAGGGATTAACTTTAAATTTTTACCTTAAAATTTTCCTTGACTGTTATTTCACTGCAAACGGCCAAAGACTCTCACACTCACTGAGTTACTCACTAAATCAGCTTTAAAATAAGAAAGAAAAAAGATAAGAGAGAAATGTGAAAATGAGGCAATAGAAAAATAAAGAAAAAAGCAAAGCAAAACAAAGCAAAGAGGGAGAATTTTCGAAAGCTTTAAGCTAAGCTAAGATGCTAAGATTTACTCTCTTATGGCTTCTCGTTTTCCTTTTTGCATCTATTTCTTCATCTTCAGCACGGCCTGGTTAGCTTCCACACTACTCCTGTGTCTTTCTTTTTCAACTTTTTTATTTGGATAATTTTTTGAGGTTGCTTCTAGATTCGGTTAGGTATCTAAATATTTGAATTGTTAGATTAGTTGCATTTTGATTGAGCTTGTTAGAAATGACTCTTGATTTTCTATAATTCAGTGTACGGTTCGTTTCTTTCTTCAGTGATTTGCTAGATTGGCTTATTTTTGAATTGTGACTTTGTGTTTCGCGTTGATGATAATGAGTTGTGAGGTCGTGGATATGAATTTTTTTTATATGGAAAATTTAAGTCAATAGGTCTGGTTCAAAGAATCTAGGCAGTTGCTCGGTTTCGAACCTGTTTGGATGCGAGAAAATGTAGGAAAATGATCGAAGGATAATTTTTTAAGTTTTCTTTTTTTTGGTTCTTTGTATGCCATGCGGGTGGAAGTAATAAAGGAATTAAGCAACAAATTAGTTTATTAAGAAAAAGAAATATAACAATTCTTCCAAGGCCTAATGGGGAGAGGTATGAAGAATCTATTCATTGGTTGTGGATTCTAGAAGTATCTATTGTTGTTTTGGAATTTTAAGTTGGTAAAATGAAAGTGTACTACAATGGAACTTTGTCTTGTGAAACAAGAAAACACGAAAGAGTAGCATGGAAACTTTAAGTGGAGTTGCTTATCATATGTATATTGTTTATTTTGCTTCATTTGTAGCTTAGAGCTTGTCGATAAACGAGCATTTGCTTTTCATTTTCTTATTTAACAATTTCTTCTTGTTTGGTTTGTTTTTAACTCGGTCATGTTTTCTTACCACAGCACCTTATGCTATGCGTATAAGCTGTGGAGCTCGTCAAAATATCCGCACCCCACCAACCTATACACGTTGGTATAAAGATTTTGCATATACCGGGGGAATTCCAGCTAATGCAACGGCACCAAGTCATATCACTCCTCCACTAAAAACACTTCGCTATTTCCCTCTGTCTGAAGGACCAGAAAATTGTTACATAATTAATAGAGTACCAAAGGGGCACTATTCTGTGAGGATCTTCTTTGGATTAGTCGAGCATGAGATTGATAATGAACCTCTATTTGAAGTATCTGTTGAAGGCACCATAATTCATTCACTGAAATCAGGTTGGTCTAAAAATGATGAACAGGTGTTTGCTGAAGCCCTTGTGTTTCTTTTGGATGGCTCAGTATCTATTTGCTTCCACAGTACCGGTCATGGAGATCCAGCAATTATTTCTATTGAAATTCTTCAAATTGATGAAAGAGCGTACTATTTTGGACCAGGATGGGGTAGAGGTGTAATCCTGAAAACAACTTCAAGACTGACTTGCGGCACATCAAAGCCAAAATTTGATGAAGATTATAGTGGGGATCATTGGGGTGGAGATAGATTTTGGCATCCCATCAGAACTTTTGGAAAAAATGCTGATGCACCGAGATCTACTGAAAGTGGCATTAAAAAAGCTTCAACTGTGCCGAATTTCTATCCAGAAGCGCTTTACCAAAGTGCGGTTGTTAGTACTGATAGTAAGCCTGATTTAGCTTATACGATGGATGTGGATCCGAATAAGAACTATTCAATATGGTTACACTTTGCAGAAATTGATGCTACCATCACCAGTGCAGGGAAGAGGGTATTTGATGTCCTGATAAATGGTGACACTTTTTTTGAAAATGTAGATGTTGTGGGCATGAGTGGTGATCGCTATACTGCACTTGTACTTAACACAACTGTTGCTCTTAGTGGGAGGACTCTGACAATAACCCTTCACCCTAAAAAAGGCAATCATGCTATCCTTACTGCCATTGAAGTCTTTCAAGTTATAGTTGCTGAATCCAAAACTTCTCCTGAAGAAGGTATTACTTTCTGCTATTACTTATATAGTTTTGCTTCTATGACTTCTGCTGACTATTTATTCTGTGTATGAGAGGACCCAGTATTGGGAATTGTTTTTTACTGCCTATGCATGAACAAGATTCTTTCTGATTGGTGGTAGACATTTACTAACTTGTTAAAGATTCCTGGTTCTAGTTAGGGCTTTGCAGTCATTGAAGAAATCATTGGGGCTGCCTAATCGTTTTGGGTGGAATGGAGACCCATGTGTTCCCAAGGAGCATCCATGGAGTGGAGCAGACTGTCATTTTGATAAATCTGGCAGAAAGTGGTTCATTGACGGCCTGTAGTTTCTTGATCTTTTGTCTTATCATTGAGTTTTGTTTTGTTTTTTGTTTCTGCTGATATTATCCGTTCTTTTCAATCTTCTCATGTTGGTTTCACAATTTATGTGGAGGAAACTGATGTCTCTGCTATGGCCTCTTCCACCGTTCTTTGATGTGATAAAAGCCTCCTATGCTGCTATGCATATTAATGTCCAAAGGGATATTACTAAGATATTTTATCTATATTACTAGTGAACTTTTTCCACTTTAAGGAAGCTGTTAATCATAAACTGTTTCCATCTTTTTTCTATCTGCAGTACATGTTGCATTCTTAAGTTTTAACCAATATCATTCTACCTTGTTTGTGTCATATTATAAGTATGGAGAAGTGTGTGCTATTCACAAGCCTGGAAAAAGATGCACCTAACTACCTCTTAGCATTCTCAGCCACTTGACTACTCCTGTTTGCTAGATAATGGATCTTATCCCTTAAGAATTCTATGAGGTTCCTAAAAGATTCTCATATGTACTCACAGTTTTCTAGTTAATGAGCCTTGTCCACTTCGTTTGTATTTGTTAACAGCACTGCTTGTAAGATATGAGAAGCAAGTAAAGGCCGAAGCTGCTTCTATTCATTTGCTTTCCTTACATTTCTCTTTAGATTTGGTTTTCCCTAATCCCTTAGGCCTGAATTTCTGCACTTTATTCATTTATACATCAGCTGTGACTCCTAAGATCCTAATTAGTGAAAAATTAAAAGCTTTTTGGAAAGAAACCACTTAATTTCCATTTAATGTCTGCTTGCCATGCACTGGCGCTGTGGTGCACAAGTATACTTATAGCATGTGTTTCCTGGATAATGAGTGCATTCTTTGTGAACCTAGAGCATACATGTTTTGAAGTTCTAATTGCAACCTTACGATGAGATTCATGCATGGCTTAATGTGAATTGTCTGAATCATTTATATTGCTATGTTATATGTAATTTCCTTCTATTTCTGCATGATCAGTGGTCTCGACAATCAAGGTCTGAGGGGTTCCTTGACTAATGAAATATCCAAACTACATCACCTGCAGAGCATGTAAGTGAAAAAGTTCTCAATCACTTTCATTTTAGTTCTATTTTTCTTTCACAAACTGTTGCATACATATTCTTAATTTTACATGCTAAGTATCCCTTCCTCTTCTTTATGTTGTCCTTGGCTTCTACAGAAACTTGAGCGGAAACTCAATTCATGGGGCCATTCCATCGTCACTTGGAGCAGTCACCAGCTTAGAAATCTTGTAAGTGCAGCATAATTTCTTGTCCTTGAAGACACTTGTGATTGTATTAACATCTACATGCAGAACTTTGAAATAATAATCTACATGCGGATAAACTGTGCTGCACTTACAAGATTGTCCCTCTAGATGCAACCCTTTTGTCTGTTTCCTCCGTAATGGATATTGTTTAACTTGTTTGTTCCTTTTCATTTTTAAAGACAAACACATTATAGTGTTAGGAGGAGTTTTTCCAGGGAACCAATAGTTTTCTCTATTAGAAATTTTACTTTCCAAATGTGTATGTGCTATTTATTAAAACAACTTAGAACTCAATGTAGACCTTTTTAGTATTTGCTGCATGAGCATGCGGTAGGTTTGATATAAATCATCATATCTAATGCGTTCTAGATCAACGATGCATCCATTCAGTTGTTAGCTGCATTCTTTTCTTTTGATAGCCATCAAATTCTGGATGCATAATATTTACTTTCTTCTCTTAAAGGACAATTTGAGCCTGAATAATATATGGGTTATGAAAGAACATGATTTTTCAGTTCATCATTTAATATTTATCTAAACTTCATCCGTCTTGTTGATATAATGTGTGGACATATATCTGCAGAGATCTCTCCTACAATTTCCTTAACGGATCAATTCCTGAAAGCCTGGGAAAGTTGACTGCATTACGCAGACTGTAAGTTTTCAACCCGTTAGTTAACTCCGGAAATCTAATACAGTGGGAGTTTGATTTAAGTTCTCATTTTTCAGGAATCTTAATGGCAACTCTCTTTCTGGAAGAGTCCCAAGTGCACTCGGAGGAAGGCTTTTGAATGGTGCTAGCTTCAAGTATGTTCTAAGAATCTCATTAGTATTGGTCTGCAATGCAATGTTTCTCTAAGAGTAATGAACTTTTCACATGATGATGATAAAAGGAATGAAATACTAACAAACATAATCATACACTTGCACGTCTATTATTGCAACTTTTATACTGGATACTTTAATTTCCATGCAGTTTTACCGATAATCACGGTCTCTGCGGCATACCTGGACTACCTAAATGCGGACCCCACCTCTCTGCTGGTGCGAAGGTTGGCATCGCCTTTGCTGTATTTTTGTCTCTTGTACTCCTTGTTATCTGTTCAATATGTTGGTGGAAACGGCGACAGAATATCCTTCGAGCACAGCAGATTGCAGGTTAGTACCTTAAGGATAAATCTCATAACAATTAGTCAATTACTATAACAAGTTTTTTTAGTGAATAACTATTTTTAATATTAAAATTGTTTGGTTTTAGATCCCTTGGGAATCGTATGAACATGAGACATCCTATGGTAGTGATTAATTAAAACCTGCAAAGTTTTGCATAAAATCAAAGTTTGCACAAAGCCACATTTGTTGTTCCTCTTTTTTCATTTCTATTCCGAGCTTATATTTCATTCTCTTCAGCTGCATCAAGAAGTGCCCCCTATGCAAAATCAAGGACTCAATCATCACACGATATTCAGATGTCAAGGAATCCTAGTCGTGGCCGGACAGCTTCTGAGAATGGACCGAGCTTGCTATCGTGATCCAATCAGTTTTCCATCTCTTGGTTGTGTTTATTTTAGACCAGGAAGATGAATTGCAAATCAATCGAGTTGATTTTAGTTCATGATGCCCTCTGCCTAATCTCTTGACCAGCAAACCGGTAAAAGCCGATAGAGTCGCACCTAAAAGGTAATATAGAGTCGCACCTAAAAGGTAAGATAACCTTGAAAAATTGATACTAAATGCAGCAAAAATGAATCATTTTGTACATTAATTTGTTTGACTCTTCTTTTTTCTTTAAATCAGTTTTGTCAAAAAAAAAAAAAAAGGAAGAAGAAGAAATCTTGTAACTAATTGAAGAACTAACTAAATGCATATAAAAAGGAAGAAGCCAATATTGTTTCCACCAACATCTTTTGTGTGGTGAAACCAGAAAGGAAAAAGTGATGTCTACTGGCTTTTTCATCTTCTTCATGGCAGAAAGGAAACAAAAGGATTCTAACAATTGCAAGCATAGCTTAATCCTTTAAATTCATTCTCACAAGTTTTAGGTTCGTTTATTTTTTTTTCAAGTGTTGTTTAGAATGTTAACAAAATATAATTAATATTTTATGTTTTTGTTTACATTTTGTTCGATCAAAATATGTGTCTTAAAATTTACGTAAATACATTTATATTTGTGAATAATTGATTTGATGATATTATTTGTTTTTTTAATGGAAGGGTTCATTTACACTATGTAAAAATTATTTATATGATTAATGTTTTAACAATTCAACTGTTATATTTTATGGTTTATTCATGTAGATCATGCGTGTGAAATTTTATGCAAGTTTTAAAATTTCTAACTATTTGCTTGTAATTATATATTAATGTATAGAGCATTTTAAATCAATATGAAAGAGATATCGAATCTGTTTGAAAATATACATGTATGACAAATATAATTATATTAATATTTTTAATTGTTGGATTGTTAAAATATTAATCTTATAAATAATTATAAAAGTGTGAAGCTACTTCAGTTTTTACGCTAATGGATCATTAACTTTTTAAAAAATAATTTTAAACGATATTCTTATTAAGATTTTAATACTTTTATTAAATTCTAAATATTAACATTTAACATTTTTTTCTGAGTTTAACATTTTGTTAAAATCTTTTAAATATTAAAATTTGTTTGAAACTTATATTGTTGTCTAAATTAGATTAGATCAATTAGTATATCAGTTTGAAAATGAAGGGTTAGATCAGTTTTAGAGTGAATTGGAGTCAGAAGTGTGGACAGTTGAACCAATAAAAAAATTGGTTGAATTAATTTTATTTTCCTAAATTAATGTCCCAAACTAAAAAAGCCCAATAAGTTTAACCCATTTAAATACTTAAAAGTATTTAAAAAGAAAAAAGCAAATCTAAATTAGATTGTATAATTGATGTTTATATCATTATTTTATTTATAAATTTTAATTTCTTTTTCTAATTTTTACTTATTTTTCAGAATTATTCCTTTTATTGGATTGATCAAACTAGTGGTTGGGTTGAAACTTGTTGATGGCTTGACTGATTTAACTATTGAACTAAAATTTGATGGTTTGATGGTTCCAAAATATTACTTACACAAATAACATCATCCTTAAATAATAGAAAGATCAAAATTTCAAAAAGAAAAAACTACGGGGACCTTTTAGAAACTTTAACCATTAGAAAAACAAGGAAGGTAGTTTTTTATTATTTATTATAAGAAAGTACAAAAATAGCCGAACTTTAGAAAAGCAATTTTTCTTTAGGGTCTATTTGTTTACATGTAAAAGGTTTTACAGAAATATTTTCTATACTTTTTGTACTTGTTTCACAGAAAATAGTTTGGTCAACGAAAAATAATTTATAGGTCAAGATAAAATAAACCTTTTTTCTTGTAAAATGACTTACACTTTTTAAAAGCGTAAGTCATTTTTTGAAAAAAACTCATCTATAAATAATTTTATTTTATATAAAAATTAATTTAAATCAAGCTTAATATTATTATATTGATAATAAATTCTATTTTATTTTTAAAAATATTTAAAATATTATATTTTTCAATATTATTAAATATACATATTTAATTATTTATATTTAGTCATATAATAAATTATTAATATAATAAATATAATTTATTATTTTAATAAATTATTTAATATTTTAATTTTATTTTAATAATAAATTTTAAAAATAATAATTTTAAATAATATTATTCACATATTATTGAAAATATTCAATATTAATATTTTAATAATAAATATTTATTATAATTATAAATATATTAATAATAAATGTTTTGTAGTACAAATGTTAGAATATGTCATAAATCTACGATACTTCCTAGATTTATAATTTAGTCTTTGTACGTTTATTTTCAAGATAGTCCATTTACTTTTTAAATTTAAAAATTAAGTCTAATTGTTGATATCGTTAATTTTTTTGTCAATTTTGTTGATGTCACATTTTAAATAAAAATACTCACTTAGTAGTCATGTAATTAAAAATGACATTGTAATGAATCTGAATTTAACACAATATTTTTAATATATGCAAAAATAATGTAAAATATAAAATTATTGATAAAAATAAATTCAATTAAATAATGAAAAAGTAAGAAAATCTCAAATGTATGTTTGTTTAATTGAAAACAACTTTTATGAAATATTTTAAGAAATCTACAAAACAATAAAAATATTTTATACAGATTTATTTAAACACTAAAAATATTAATTTTCTAAAAAATAAATTATTTTTTAAAATTATTTTTCGAAAATTATTTTGAATGAAAAAAAATGTGCTTTAACCTCATTACACTTTCACCTAATTCCAGCGTCAGCACAGCACTGAGGCAACCGTCGTTTCAAACTCCATTCTTCACCTCTTGCAACCATTTTTCTAAGGTGGGTCCCTTGTCTTAAGCTACGTGCCGATATTAAAACGTGGACCGAATCTGTCGGCATCCAAAGGGAGTCCCCCACTCACGGTACTCTTTTAACCTTTTCTTTTATATATTATTGAAGCGGGGATGAATGAATTACGACTTGAACTTACATTATGTAAGAATCTTTCAACAAATCTAAGACGTTAAAACTTATCAATTAAACCGTAAGTTCATTTTCCTAATGAAGGCTCCATCAAACTAAATTAATAATTTTTTTACAAATAGTAAAATATATTTGTTTTAAGTAAAATAAGATACTCAGTGTAAAAAGTTTTTCTTTCAACGTAAAATTATTCTCTTATTTTTGTAAAATATCTTACAAAATTTTTTTCGTAAGATATTTTTAAACCGATAAGGTTCATTCATTGTAACACCCCATATCCAACCCAAACATTAGGTCAAAATACCGAGATATTACATTCTATACTACATTCTTCACTTATTAAATATTTTCTTATAAAATTTCATAATTTTCAATTTAGTCTATTTTTGTCATAAAAGTTCAATATTAACTAATTAATCATATTAAATAAATTTTATTTCTTGTTACACTTTAATCATATAATTTATTTCAATATCTTGTTTCACATGTCAAATTTCTATGTATTTCACTTTTATTATTTCATCCACATATTTTCTCAAATTTAACAATTTAATCCTTGTTATCATAAAAATCCATATTTTTCAACAATTTCACTTTTATAATACTTATGCATATTTCATCATCTCATAACACATCCATTAAACTTTTATCGTAATTTTCTTATTAACTATTAAATTATTTTATACTTAAACTTTTGTACATTTTTCAATTTAGCCCTTATTACCATGTAATTTATTTTTCATCATATAAGCACTTTAATAAAATAATTCATTATAATATCTTATTTCACATAACAAATTTTCATGCATATTATTTTTCTTGTTTCAATTATAAATTTCATAAAGTTTATAATTTAATCCTTAACATCATGAAAATTCATTATTTACTATAATTTCACCTTAACATCATTTTGTAATCAATTTACTACTTCATTTAAACTCTTTATCATAAATCTCAAATGTATATTTCTTTCATTGAAAATAAATTTTATGAAATATTTTCAAGAAATTTGTCAAACAAGAGAAAATATTTTACACGGATTCATTTTAGAATTAAGTGACCCAAATCCTTATTTAAATAAAATACAGTGGTAAAATAAAATAAAACTAAAATTCATATAGAACTACACTTCTTTTATTTTATTTTAGAATAAGATTTTTAAACCTTATTAAATTCCATCTATTTTATATTGATTAGAATAAGGTGTTTCAATCTTACTACACTCCTATTAGAATATGGCTTTACAAGCCTATAAATAGACATAGTCTATTCTTCTTGTAATTATTCGAATTAGACATAGTGAATTTCCATTTCCTCTGCCCATGGTTTTTTTCCCAAAAGGGTTTCCACGTAAAATCTGTGTGTTCTTTAATTTAATTTAATTTTATTTTCACAAATTGGTGTCAGACCTTCCGGGTTGTTCATCTCGATCACGGTAATGGGTCTTTGAAGTATGAAATTCCGCTGCTGGATCGCAACACCAAATTTGCGTTATGGCAGATTAAGATGCAAGTAGTTCTTGCACAGATGGATCTGGAGAATGCCCTGTTAGGGATAGATAAGATGCCTTCAACATTAACAGATGAAGAGAAGAAGCGTAATAATCGAAAGGCGTTAACACAATTACATCTACATTTGTCCAATGAAATTTTGCAGGATGTGATGAAGGAGAAGACCGCTGCTGCATTATGGAAGAGGCTAGAACAAATATGTATATCGAAAACTCTAACAAGCAAGTTGCATATGAAGCAACGTCTTTATACTCATCTTTTGGAGGAAGGTGCGTTTGTACACAAACACTTAACAGTGTTAAAGAAATTCTCTCAAACTTGGAGGCCACGGAGGTTCAGTATGATAAGGAAGATTAGGGTTGATTCTACTTTGTTCGTTGCCCCCGTGTTATTTAACCTTTAGAGACACGATTTTATATAGCCGCGAGTCTCTCACAGTTGATGAGGTTTATGATTATTTGACTTCATATGATAAGATGAAGCATATTGTGGTTAAACCCGATTCTTAGGGAGAGGGTCTCATTGTTCGTGGGAGACAAGACCAGAATGTTGATGATGATCGTGGAAGGACACAGGAACAAAATCCTCACGGTAAATCTAAGGGTAGATTGAAGTCTTCAAACAGAAGTAAAACTTGTAACTTTTGCAAGAAGAAAGGGCACATTAAATCTAAGTGCTATGAGCTACAGAACAAGATTAAAAGGGAGGCTGCGAACCAAAAGGGAAAACAACTAGAAAATTCCGGTGAAGCTGATGTTGTAGAAACCTAAGTGATGGTGAACTTCTAGTCGTTTCTGTCAACAATTCTAAAGTGAACGATGAGTGGATACTTGATTCAGGCTACACCTTCCACATGAGTCCCAATCGGGATTGGTTTACAACTTACAAAACAATGTCTAAAGATGTTGTTTTGATGGGAAATAATGCTTCGTGTAAAATCGCAGGTGTTGGAACAATTAAAGTTAAAATGTTTGATGGAGTTATCAGAACACTTAGTGACGTACGATATGCTCCAAAATTAAAGAGAAAATTAATTTCGTTGAGTACTCTTGATTCAAAATGGTACAGTTACACAGCTGAAACTAGAGTTTTAAATATTTCTAAAGGTTCTGTTGTTGTGATAAAAGGGCAGAGAAAGACTGCCAAGTTATATGTTTTGCAGAGTTCTACTGTTACTGGTGATGCAGTTGTCGCTTCCTCTTCCTTGTTAGATGATGATATTACTAAACTTTAGCATATGTGCCTAGGGCATATGAGTGAGAATGGCATGGCAGAATTGAGCAAAAGAGGACTTCTTGATGGGCAAGGAATTTGCAAACTGAAGTTCTGTGAGCACTGGGTTTTTGGAAAGCAAAAGAGAGTTCTATTCGCCAGAGGAATCCGTAACACGAAGGGAACATTGGAGTATATTCATTCTGATTTGTGGGGGGCCATCCAGAGTGCTTTTGAGAGGTGGAGCTAATTATATGCTAACTTTTATTGATGATTTTTCCAGAAAAGTTTGAACGTTCTTCCTAAAGCAGAAAAGCGATGTGTTTTTCGCATTTAAGTCTTGAAAAATTATAATTGAAAAACAGACGGGAAAACAAATGAAATACCTCCCACAGACAATGACTTAGAATTTTGTTCTGATAAGTTTAATAAACTATGCAAATCAGAAGAGAACGTGAGACACTTGACAGTTTGCCATACTCCACAGCAAAATGGCATTGTAGAACGAATGAACAGAACGATCATAGAGAAGGTTCGATGTATGTTGTCAAATGCCAACTTACCAAAGTTGTTTTGGGCAGAAGCAGCTTCTACTGCATTTTTTTTATCAACCGATCTCGATCCGTTGCCATTGAGAAAAAGACTTCACTGAAGGTATGGTCTGGTAATCCTGCTAATTATTCTAATTTAAAGATCTTTGGGTGTCTTACGTATGCTCATGTTGATAATGGAAAATTGAAACCGAAATCCATTAAATGTGTTTTTCTTGGTTATAAAGTTGGTGTAAAAGGGTATAAGTTATGGTGCCTTGGAAATAGAAAAGTTGTGATTAGTAGAGATATTGTTTTTGATGAAACTGCTATGCTACCTAACTTATCTCTTAAAGACTCTTCCAATAAAAAAAATCAAAGTAGGTGGAGCATCAGATTAATACAGAGTCGACTCCTCAAGCCAGTACAAAAATTGAGAACAGAGTTGCTTCTTCACCACAATACTCTATCACCAAAAGCAGAACTAGAAGTGAAATTAAACCTCCAAATAAGTATGCCGAGGCTGATCTAGTTGCTTATGCTTTCAATGTGGTTGAAGATATAGATGCAAATCAAGAGCCATCTAATTATTCTGAGGCAGTTAGCTGTGAAGACTCAGAAAAATGGATGTTTGCTATGCAAGAGGAGATGGAATCACTCCATAAAAATAGAACATGAGATCTTGTGAAACTTTCTAAAGGTAAAAAGGTTGCTCGTTTGTAAGTGGGTGTTTAAAAAGAAAGAATTAACTCCAGGAGTTAAAGAACCCAGATATAAAGCAAGGCTTGTTGCTAAGTGTTATAGTCAAATTCCAGGAATAGACTTAATAAATGTGTTTGATACGTGATATTCGTGACAGGTTTTAAAAATTTATAATGAATCTTTCTTGAAACTAAATATTATCACAATGAAGGCAAGTGTACCTATCGAACAGTAGTATAGTTTTAGCAAGACCGGATTGTCGAACCCAAAGGAACTAAAAGTACTAGTAATGACTGTCTTTTTTATTATCTAGCCTAAAAATAATGAGGTTTATTTTAACTAACTAATTAACTAAACTAAGAATTCACAGAAAATAGAATTGGGGAATTACTTTTGGAAAAACGATTGAATTAAGACAATACCTAAGGAAAAATCCACCTAGACTTCACTTGTTATTTGACTCTGAATCGGACGATTTATTCATTTGACTTGATCCGTAGAAATCCCTAAGTTATATTATTATCCCTCTCGAGACTAACAACGTCTAACCCTAGGTTGAATAATTGAAATCTCTTTCTAATTAACTCCCTAGGGTTGCATTAACTTGATCTATGGATCCCCTTATTAGGTTTTTCCCTAATCCGGCAAAATCTTGTCACTCTATCTCCAGGCGCGTAATCAAATCCGCTTAATTATGACAAATGTACTCTTAGACAAGGTCTATTCCTCCTCTGAACAAGAGCTTAACTTGAATCAATATCCTAGAATATCAAAACAAGAATTAAGAACACATAATTAAGAACAAGTCAAATATTTATCATACAATTCAGATAATAATAACAAAATCCGTCTTAGGTTTCATTCCCTTTAGGTATTTAAGGGTTTTAGTTCATAACTAAAAAGGTAAACATCTCAGAAGAATAATGAATACAAAACATAAAGAAAAACCAAAAACTCCTGAAGTGAAATTGAGGGGAGATCTTCAGTCTTGATGATGAATCCGGCTTCTGAGATGGATCAATCGGCTTTCCTTGAGCAGTTCCCTACTTCTCTGTCGCCCCCTTTTCTCCTCCTCTAAGGTGTATTTATAGGCTTTAGAATGCTTAAGAACTCTCAAAATTGGCCTTTTTCGAATTGGACTAAACTTGGGCTTGGCAGGGACACGCCCGTGTACGATTGCTTAAGGCCGTGGTCAAGGCTGTTAAATGGGCACAGGCATGTGATCTACCCGTGTAAATCGTGCTTTGACCTTGCCAAAGGGACATGGTCGTGTGGTTCGCCCGTGTGAGGAAGTCCAGGCCATGTTGATTTCATACGTTGGCCCATTTTCTCCGTTTTTGTCCCCTTTATCGTTTCTTTCACTCTCCTATGCTCACCTAAGTATAAAATATGAAATTAAGGCATTAGAAGCATCGAATTCACCAATTTTAAAGAAAAATCATCCATAAAATGTGCTAAGCATGGGATAGAAATATGTATAAATTACGGTTTATCAAATACCCCTACACTTAAGCATTTGCTTGTCCTCAAGCAAAATAAATTCTTCTCAACTTATAATTTCTATCGATAATATCTCAAAATAATTTTTAGGTAATCATACATTGAAAATTCAACTGAAAGAACATCAAAGTTTCAAACATTCCAAGTTGAGTATTTTATCATGAAAATATAGGTGTCTCCCATCGTCTAAGTAATTACCTTTGATTCAAAATATCACAGAGTTTCACATCTTCACTAAAGATTCACTCAAATCACTCGAGGTGTTTAAGGACAATAAATGAAGTACTCAATAGTCAATAATGAAAAGTCATTACCATAGGCTTGCATGAAAATCAAATCTCCACCACTATAAATTAAGATGAAACATCAATCAAAAGGTCTTTAGAAGTATGTAACGTGGCTTTGGTTAGAGGGTGTGGTCACAAATCGAAAGAAAGGGTTAGAATCGAGATTGAATTGAAAAATTGCCTAACTAGAAAAATGACTAGTCATCAATTGCGTACAACAGAGCTTTTTCTCAGAATATGGAATTTAACTTCTTTAGCTCAGAAGATCACTACTACTAATATGTATACATGTTTTTTTTTAAGAACAAGTCAGCTACATAGAAGAGTAAAACATAGCTAAACAATTAGTTCAAATCAAATCTCGACAAAAATAGGGATCAAATTAGGGCATTTCAACAATAATGAGTTATGAGTTAATATTGAGGGTAAATCATTGAATGGGTTGTTAGGCTCAAAGGGGTTCACTAAGGGTTAATTGTGAAGGTAGGCTTTTATGGAGTGAGTGGGTTAAACCTAAGTGCCTTTATCATTTTGACATATCAAATCAAATGGTGTGGTCTTGACATGCATAATCAAGCAAGTTCTAAAATAACAATTCAATATTGACGCACTCATAATGAAAGTGAGCATGAAAGAAATAATATATGCTCTAAAGGCTCAAGATCTCACAAAAATTATGGCTTTTTGATGTTTAAACTTGTGAATTCCAACTCAAGGTAATACCTAAACTTAGGGAAACAACCTAAAAGTTTTTAATTCTTCAAAAATCAACTTATCATGTTTGATTCCCTAATGTCTTGAAGTTTAAACAATCAATGCATAAATGCCTATGTTTTAATTCAAGATATATCAATAAACATTATAGACTAATTGGAATTCATTCTAATAATGATATAAGAAGATCGCATGAGAATAAAACAAAATTCAAAATTCAGGGATTTTTCTGATATAAAAGACCCCCCACACTTGAGATGTGCATTGTCCTCAATGTACAAAGATAGATATAATGAAAAAGATAGATTCATAATCATAAGATAGAGAGAGAAGTGAAACTTCTTGAATTATGAATGAATTTTCTTGAACTGGAGTTTTGGAGAATAATGGCGTGAGGGTGAAGGAGGATGCTCCAGTGGTGGTAGAGGTTCATTAGCCCATAGGTCCTGTGCCAAAAGAATATTATATCTAGTGGTAGCTATGGTCGTGGTCGAGCAGGACATGACAGTCGTGAAGAACTTTTCCAGGTGGAGTTTTTAGTTCCTATGCAATGATGAGCTTAGGAGCTCTTTATACTGTGACAGAATCAGGAACTTTTTAGGAAATATAAGGAAGCATAATTACTTGATATGAAATAGCCGAAAGTAAAAATTGTTAAATAAAAACTATAAAACCTAATAAAACAAGCTTAAAGAAAAATAAAAAGTAGTTTTAAAATAAAAGTCAAAACATAAAAATAAATAATAAATAAAAGTTTTTAAACATCTTCATCGCTAGATAGTTCACGAGGTGGGGGTGGCGATGAGATGTGGAAGTGCTAAAAAATCTGCTGTAGAGTAGCATCAAGTTATCGAAGCGCTGAAAACACTGTTGCTCGAATCGGGTAAGGCGCTCAGAGATGTCAGTGTATGAAGCTGCCGTATGAACTGGATGAGAAGGAGGTGGTGGCTGAGACAGTGGGTCCTCGTGACGTGGAGGGACATCATCAGTAATGTCCTTGGAGGCCTCCTCCTCAGTGGATTGGGCGAGAGGGTACTGAGTAGGAAAGGTGCCCCGTCGTTTCTCGATCATCCTCATACTTAGCATACTCGAGATGCCCTGTGGGGACATCTGGCCCATGAAAGTGAGAGAGGATGATTGGGCTACTGTGTTGAGGATCCCGAAGCGCTGAGCCAACAGCGTCACATAGAGCCCAATGGAGATGACCCCCTTCCTATGGCACTCCGTCTGATGTTGAATGGCGAGGGCAATGAAATAAGCAAGGTCTATGACGTGCTCGTGTGACATACACAAGAGAAAGTAGGAGTCGTGAGTGTTGACAACGCTAGTACTCTCTCGCCTTCCTATTAACTTGTAAGCCAAAATAGCGTGTAAGTACCTCAGAGATGGAGGGAGAGCCGATGCCTTGGAGCTGCTAAGATTGTAGGAGGCAACACCGGGGGTGAGGGTGTTCCAACACCGTGAAGGAGAGTGATGGATGTGGCGATTGAGAGCGTGGAGTTCATTCTTCTCCATGAACTTCTCAGTGTAAAGGCCCAGTGCGGTTCCGAACTCTGGGACGTTCAACTGGCGGACTAGACCGCCGATGCAAAATTAGATTGTTCCCGGGTCATCAAAACGGGCCATCACGGTCTGAAGATAGAACATTGAGCAGAGTTTCATAATGAGTTCGAGATATGTCGGCTTGACAATCTCAAAGAAAAGCCTCCAAGGATCGGTGGTGAGGAGGGCCCAAATTGCATCCGCGAGTTGGACTTGTTCTAGCGCGGCCCAATCTATATAGCGGCTCACTTCCAAGGGTCGGGCCAGTAGAATCTGGAAAAGTTCTTCTTAGGGCCCAATAGAGAACTACAGGAAAGGGTAACAAATTTTCGCGGTATGACCTGAACAGGATGACGCTCCTTTTCTTTTCTTCGAAGTAGGGACGACGACTTTCTTTCCTCGTGAAGATGACATGGTATACCTGCAAGCAAAACCATTATTCCATTTTGATGATTAGATAAGGTAAAATGTAAACAAAGTCAACAAGGAAAATGTCATAAATAATTTCAGGCACAACTACTAACACTAACAGACCTAACCAAAACAATAAATTTTATGGCATAATGTCATGGTATTAATATGAAAATTAAAATGGCAAAGAGCTTGATGGAAATGTAAAAAGCATGAATGTATCACAATGCATGGGTTATAATGGCAAAGAATAATAAGTAAGTGAATATTGACTTAGAATACGTAAATGGGGCTTGAGAAATCATGAAGTAATAAAGAAAAATGTCACATGAAATAAATGGTAGCTAATCTAACAATGGGATTTGAATGATAGAAAAATAGAAATAGTATGGGATAAAGGAATATTAACATGGTAATTAACATTAGAACTAAGTAAAATAAAAGAGAAAAGAGTAAACAAATGCTAAAAATATGAGAATGGGCATCGAAAATGGAGTTGGAGGCGGCGTACGGGCGTGGCAGAGAGGCCGTGTGGACTTGCAGCGACTAGGGTTAGGGATTTTGGGTGAAGAAGATGATGAATAGTGAAGGGTATTTATAGATTTTGGGACACACGGCCAGGGGACACGCCCGTGTTCCCCAATTTTTACCCGTGTGATTGGCGAATTTTGAATTTGGGTGCATCTGACATTTGGCCCACGCCCGTGTTCTTTGGGCGTGTGGGTGCACACGGCCGTGTTGCACGGTCGTGTTTGTCTTCATTCGCTTCTCCCACGCCCTTGTATGTAGGCCTACGCTTGTGATAATCTGACAGGTTCGCCCACAGTTACTCAGCATGGGCGTGTCGCACGCCAGTGTTAATTTGACAGGTTCGGCCATAGTTTCCAGGCACGGGCGTGTCAGACTCCCATGTTGTTTTGGCAGTTCGGCCACGGCCATGTCGTACGACCTTGGCGATTTATCGTTGCCCGTGTTGGGGAAAATCTTTGCCCTATTTTCACATGGTCCTAAGCACGCCCGTGTGCTTGGCCGTGTTTGTGTGGTAAACCTTTATTCAAGAGCACCATTAGTAAGTTAGTGTTAAACACTAGAATTTAAAGAAGTTAATACAGTTAGTGCTCGGGTTGCCTCTCGAGAAACGCTTATTTATAGTCTAAGCTCGACTTACCTCTCCATTGAATGGTCATTGTTGTTCGAGGAGTTTATACTCCTCATTCCTGCTGTGAATCTCATAAAAATAAGGTTTTAGGCGAGTATTGTTTACCTTAAAAGTACTGAACTTGGAATGACTTACCTCGACTGTACCGAATGGGAAAATGCTAAGTACCGTAAGAGGAATTTCTTCATTCAGTTTGGCAGTGACAATGTGAGGATCTACGGCATCAAAGAAAACTTTATCTCCAACCTTAAGTTGATTTGGAAAGGTATTGAGCTTGTTCTGGCGTAGTTTTGGTTTATCGTGTGTTCTTGGTTTATGTGTCCGCCATTCATCTAGCTCCTCGATTTGTAGCCTTCGTTCTTCATGAATAGGTCCTCTACTATTGCTTGAAAATGGCTCATGTACTTCCTTTAAACTCATTTCCTGCAAAGTAGGTTGCACCATATTATCAATTTTAGTAAAATGGTTTGACAATCACCTTCAATTTTCGATGTGTTACAAGAATTGCGAGCTTGAAGGGTGATTGTTTCCTCTCCCACAAGACGTGTAAACTCACCTGTGCCAACATCAATAATCGTTCTAGCAGTTGCTAAAAAGGGTCTTTCTAAAATTAAAGGAGTGTTGCTATCCTCCTCTATGTCTAGAACAACGAAGTCAATGGGACATATAAATTTATCGATTTTAACTAGCACATCTTCAATAATACCCCTAAAAAATCTTATAGTTTTATCTGCTAATTGAATGCTCATCCTAGTCTGTTTGGGTTTCCCAAGATCTAGTTTTTTAAACATTTTGTAAGGCATGAAGTTAATACTAGCCCCTAAATCAGCTAATGCATTATTAACATCTAAACTACTAATTAAGTAAGGAATTGTAAAACTCCCTGGATCATTCAATTTGTTGGGTAGTTTATTCTGTAAAATAGCTGAGCATACTGCGTTTAGCTTCACATGGAAGCCTCGGCCAACTTCCACTTATTTGCTAAAAGCTCCTTTAAAAATTTCATTGCATTTGACATATGCAATAGAGCTTCAATAAACGGTAAGTTAATATGTAATTTTTTTAAGAGTTTAAGGAATTTACCAAATTGTTCGTCTGAGCGGTCTTTTCTTATTGCATTGAGGTATGGCACATGAGGTTTATATTCTTTTCTTACCGCCTTTAGGTCATTTTGGCTGACTTCATTCATACATTTGCTTACCAACGTTTCTGGCCTTGGTTTTGCAACTAACCCTTTCTCATCTTTAATGGCAATTGCGTTCAGTTGCTCCATTGGGTTAGATTCAGTGTTGCTTGGCAGGCTACCTTGTGGTCGTTCAGAAATTAACTTAACGAGCTGTCCAATATAAGTTTCGAGCCCCTGGATTGATGCTTGTTGATTTTTGAGTGCTGTCTCAGTATTCTAAAAAACGAGTTTCTGACACCAAGATGAATTTGGTTAGCATCTCCTCAAGGTTTGACTTCTTTTCTTGCTGGTAAGGTGGTTGTTGAAGACCCGGAGAATGTTGTGGCCTTTGATTTCCTTAACCGCCGCACGAGAAATTGGGATGGTTCCTCCAACCTGCATAATAAGTGTTACTATATAGGTTATTTTGGGATCTAGAGTTATTGTTACCCATATATTGGACTTGTTCCTCCTTGATGCTAGGGTTGAAGGGTTGATATTCTGTGCATGCTCCTCCTTTATTCGAATCGCACCTCATCACTGGATGTACCTGAGTAGAACCACACGAATCGTCAATCTTTTTATTTAAGAGTTCTACTTGGTTAGATAGCATAGTAATCGCGTCGAGGTTGAAAACACTGGCTGCTTTCGTCGGCTTTGTTCTCATAACTTTCCACTGATAGTTATTCAATGACATCTCCTCAATAAATTCGTAAGCTGCCTCATGTGTCTTATTATTGATAGTTCCTCCAGCAGCTGCATCAATCATTTGCCGAGTCGAAGGATTCAGGTCATTATGGAACGTTTGAACTCTTAGCCAAAGCGGTAACCCATGGTGAGGGCACCTTCTCAAAATGTCATTGTATCTCTCCCATGCATCGTAGAGTGTTTCTAAATCTATCTTCACAAAAGAAGAGATATCATTATGTAATTTGGCTGTTTTAGCCGGTGAAAAATATTTTAATAAAAAATTTTAGGTCATTTGTCCCCAAGTAGTGATTGACCCTTGTGGTAATGAGTTCAATTATTGTTTAGCTTTATTCCTTAACGAAAAGGGAAACAACCGAAGGCAAATGGCGTAATCAGAAACGCTATTAATTTTAAATGTAATACCCTGAAAATTTTTACAGTAAGATATTATCCTTGATATAGTAAAATAAGGAAATAAAGTGACAAAAAGGGAAATTTTGAGTTATGTCAATATTGAGAAGTATATTATGATATATTAATTCAAGAAAGGACTAAATTGTAAAAGTGAGAAAAGTTTTGTTGCACAAGAGTAAATATTCATAATTTGAGGGGTTAAAGTGTAAATATGAAAAATTTGAAGGACCAATAGTGTAAATAATTTAAGAGTGGAATGATATAGAAACTAAGGAAAATAGATGAATTAGGACCAAATTGAATAGATGAAGAACTATGAAGGACTAAATTGTAATTTTACCAAATTAAATGATGACTCAAGGATGGAATTTTAAAAGATAATGAAGGGCAAAATGGTCAATTGGAAGAGAGATAAATCTAAAAAGTAATAATGATGCTAGAGATATTTTGATATTTTATAATTATTTAATTAGATAAATATTATTTTATTAATACTTTAATATGATATTTTATTATTATTTTATTAGTATATAAAGAAAGAAAGATGAGAAATTCTCATCCATATTTTCCCATGCACTAACGTGAGAGAAAGAAAGGAAGAAATAAAGTTTTGCTTTCTTTACAATTTGGTCCTTTTACCAAAAATTCACCATTTTCACCCAAAAATCAAATGAATTTCCATAGCTACCAAGAGACAAAAATGTTAAGGAGAGCATGGGGAGTTAGAATATCAAGTTGGATTCAAGAAATAGAAGCTGGAGGAGAGAGAAAATCAAGTTAAAGATTAGTATCAATAGAACAAGGTAAGTATATCAAGATTTCAATATGTTTTTAAGTTTGTTATTATTGACAAAGCACGGAAATAATGTTATAGTAGAGTTTTCTTACATAAGGTCCTATGTTTTTGATATGTTAGTGAAGAGAAAATAAGAGAAAGTGATGAGAAATGGTGAAGAAAAAGAAAATAAGGGTGTTATAACATGGTAATTAATAGCTTGCACAAAAACAGTTTGGACAGCAGCAGTAGACTAACTTTGAAAAATCACTATAAATTGTAGAAATCGAATTAAAAGATGAAAAAAATATTGAATTAAAGATTATTGAGTATAGTTTCTCATAGAAGAAATAGTGTAAGCAATGGATTTGTAAATTTTGAGATATAATGAATTTTTTTAGATAAGGTCAGAATGAATTCAGGTTCCCCTGTTTTGACTTTGAAAAATCATAAAAAATTGAATAAAAATTATTATGGGATTAAATTTATATTTCTAAAATCCTAAATGAGTATATTTTTAATAGAAATAAACAAGAACATCATTTTAATCCTGTATGAGGATATAATTAATTTTTGGTGAAGAAGGGTCAGAACTGTCATACAGCAGAACATGGGTAAATTTAAAGAATAAACTGTATTTATTGACTAAATCAAAAATTCTGAAATTTTTATGGTAAGAATATATATGAGTCTAGATTCAGGTAAAATTATTGGATATTAATTTGGAGTTCTATATATCCAGATATAAATAATTTAGTGACTATGATGCGAGATAGACAACTTGAATATTCATAAAAGTAAATAATAAAATTATGGATAATGTTACTTATAAGTGTGTTATCTATATTAAGGATGTGGAATGGAGAGGAGGAGGAGGAAAATATGTATGAATATTCATCTAGCATGGCTAATTTGCATATTTTAGGCTCAGGACTAAATTGAATAAAAGTAAAACTTTATGGGAAATTTTGTAAACATGTCGAAATGACCAAATTGCATGAAATGGATTATTTTATTATTCAAATTACAAAATTGAATGAAATTATTAATTTAGTTCAAGATCGGGGAAAACATGTTTTAGGATTAAATTGAAAAGTGTTGAAATTATGAAAATTATGATATTTTATAGAATTCATGGATTGTTATCAATATATATGAGAATAATAGCTGGAAATAAGGATTAAATTGCAAGAATTTTATTTTCCTGACCCTAAGGATGAAATCGCCATTAATTAAAAGTTTAGGGGCAAAATGATAATTTTGCCTAGAGCATTAATTAAATGCATTAGAATATGAAATGAATGAAAATGATGATCAAATTTATTTATAAAGATCCGGACGACTCAAATATGAGACTTGATCGTGGAAAAGAAAAGATATCAGATTAATGAAATTATAAACACAAACAAGCAATGAGGTAAGTTCGTGTAACTTGAATTATATTCTTAAATGCTTGAGATTGTATGTTATGTATGTGAATATGATTTGATTGTTCATTGTATAAAAATTTATGAAACATTGATAAATTTGATAAAAGGAGAAGAAATTCCGGTTGAATGAAAGGAAAATTCGATGGATCTCTGAAAAGGAATTGACGGTAAAAAGGATCTAGCCCGGACGGGTGATCTTATCCTGATATAGCCCTCCCGAAGAATATGTGTAAAACGGATTTAGCCCGGACTGGTAATCATTAATTAGGGTCTGAATTTAGCCTGGACTGGTAATTCAGATCCAAGCTCATTAGAGTAATTGTCGTTGCAGGGGATTTAGCCTGGACTGGTAATCCCGACAATACTCTATGAGTTTATATTACAGGGGATTTAGCCTGCACTGGTAATCCCACTGTAAGGATGAGGTTCGCGGGACTGTGCTCTCTGATATGAAATGTGTAAGACCATGGTTGAAAGATACCATGGCAACCTGTGTGTAAGACCATGGTTGAAAGATACCATGGCAACCTGATATGAAATGTGTAAGGTCATGGTTGAAAGATACCATGGCAACCTGATATGAGATGTGTAAGACCATGGTTGAAAGATACCATGGCAACATGATAGAAAATGAGTAAGACCATAGTTGAAAGACACTATGGCATCACGTCAAAGATAAATAAGACTGTGGATGGGAGGCGCTATAACATCTGTTGAACAATTGATATTCAGGTAAAATGTATCAGATGACGAATGGTTATATGAAATGATTGTGTGAAATGTTTACAAGAACTGGTCACATGGAAATATATGTACAAAAGCGTTGTATGAAATAATTATGAAAATGGATAAACGAAATAAGTATAAGTACATGGAATATAATTTATGTTAAGTTTGATATAAGCTATTACCAGAATAAATATACATAAAATATATGGAAATGATGAAGCATAAAATATTGATATAATGAAATGAATGATATATGCTTGTGAAGAAACGGTAAGAGCATGATATGTTTCATGACATGTACACAGATGATTATCTTTGATATGTTGATACAAGGAAATTATGTAATTGAGACTATTATTAAACTCAAGTGCGACATGTCGAGAAAATAGATATATCAATATTGAATTTATATGAGATATGTGCAAGTATACTAACAATGTTGTTGTTTGATGCTTATACAAGTGCCAAACTGTTGATTGAATGGTAATATATTTATTTTATATGATGCATTGAATCAGTAAGTATTTTAATTTTTTTAAGTGATCTGCAAATGGTAGTAATGCTCTGAAACCCTGTTCTGGCAACGGATACGGGTTAGGGGTGTTACATTTAGTAGTATCAGAGCTACGATTTAGTCGGTTCTCGGACTAAAGGTAGTATATGTGAAGTCTAAAAACACATGTCATTATAATATGTGATAGTATGATATCTCCCGACTCTGATGAGATTTGTTTTACTTATAAAATGAGATGCTTTCTAACCCAAGATAATTCTGATAATGCCAAAAACGATACTCAGGTATATGAGTACATAGTTGATTAGAATGAATTCATAAAGGTATGAATAAATACATGTCGATGATGAATGTTATGTGTATTATTAAAAGTAAATTATATTGCTACACGAAATATTGTGCTGATGACTAAATTACAAAATATAAAAAAGTGGTATATGAAGTACATGATAAGGATTATTAGTAAATTACGGATGAATAGTGAATTTTGAAAAATATTATATGTATTAAAGGTAGAGAAGACATAAATAAAGGGATTATTGGTACAAGGATTAAATTGTAAAGCATGTAAAAGCATTATGCGAAAGGTGTAAAAGTGATATGCGTGCATGAAATAATTTGCCCAAGTAGACAAGATTAGAACTACTAGGAAATTAAGGGACCTCAGCATGCTCTCTGATTACTAGCACGTTAGTGCTCTCTGATTATTAGCACATTCAGCACATTCGTACTTTCTGTATAGCACTTCAGTGTTCTCTGTTTAATAGTGCATAATAACGCACCTCTGTATAAGTGCCGTATATCTGAAGTGTTCTATCTAGTCTACTAGGCCCCTGCTAAGTAAAAAGTAAACAATTTTCGTTATGAGGAAAAGGATTATCTCTGAGTAAAAATGTTAATTATGATGAAGCAGAACTCGTAAAAGTACAGATAAATGTTTTATAGTACTTGAGAATGATAAATGTTATATGAGTAAATACATGACAATTAAATTATAAGGCTTTACGATCTATACCCCTTTACTAATACAGTTATATGCAATGAAAGTCATGAGATTTATATTGATTAAGTTCAGAAGCGGAAAGTGAAAAGCTCAATGGTTGAACAATTGATAATGCAATGGGCGAGAATGAGTTAATAAGTAAAGATGGGTTCTGAATAGAGATATCAGATTTTTCTTAAACTAGTTGAGATATACAATATCACTGTTAAAGAAAGAAGATATTTATGGGAAAATCGATTTATTTAAATATGGTATTTACGAATAGCTATTACCGAATAAATATACATAAAATATATGGAAATGATGAAGCATAAAATATTGATATAATGAAATGAATGAGATATGCTTGTGAAGAAATGGCAAGAGCATGATATGTTTCATGACATGTACATATATGATTATCTTTGATATGTTGATACAAGGAAATTATGTAATTGAGACTATTATTAAACTCAAGTGCGACATGTCGAGAAAATAGATATATCAATGTTGAATTTATATGAGATATGTGCAAATATACTAACAATGTTGTTGTTTGATGCTTATACAAGTGCCAAACTGTTGATTGAATGGTAATATATTTATTTTATATGATGCATTGAATCGGTAAGTATTTTAATTTTTTTAAGTAATCTGCAAATGATAGTAATGCGTCGAAACCCTGTTCTGGCAGCGGATACTGGTTAGGGGTGTTACATTAAAGGTATCGCAAAATTCTAAGAAATTTGCCAAGTGAGCGTTGGGATCCTCGTCCTGCAAACCATCAAACTGAACAAACTGTTGTATCATTTGAATTGTGTTAGGTTTCAGTTCAAAGTTATTTGCAGCAATAGCAGGCCTAACTATACTTGACTTAGTTCCTGTTAAATTAGGTTTAACATAATCATACATAGTGCGCGGAGCAGGATTTTGATTAACAGCAATTGCAAGAGGTAGCGGATTTTCTTGGTTTTCAGCCATCTCCTCGGTTATGGTTTGAATATCACCCTTTTGCTCGTTCTCTGTGTATCTTAAGCTTTGCCTTATTTCTCTTTGGTTTCTGCGAATTGTGCGATCGATCCCACTGTCAAAAAGTAATGGTCCTGACGGGTTTCTTCTAGTCATAAACTATAAAAACCTGCCAGAAAAAGGGAAAAAGAAGAATTAGTAATAAAAGTTAGAATAAAATTTAAATTGCAGTAAAAGTAAATGGCTAAAGTAATAAAAATCAAGTGTTCCTAATATCTTAGTTCTCCGGCAACGGCGCCAAAAACTTGATACGTGATATTCGTGATAGGTTTTAAATATTTATAATGAATCGTTCTTGAAACTAACTATTATCACGATGAAGGCAAGTGTACCTATCGAACAGTAGGATAGTTTTAGCAAGACTGGATTGTCGAACCCAAATGAACTAAAAGTACTAGTAATGACTGTCTTTTTTATTATCTAGCCTAAGAATAATGGGTTTTGTTTTAACTAACTAATTAACTAAACTAAGAATTCACAGAAAATAGAATTGGGGAATTACTTTTGGAAAAACGATTGAATTAAGACAATACTTAAGGAAAAATCCACCTAGACTTCACTTGTTATTTGACTCTAAATCGGACGATTTATTCATTTGACTTGATCCGTAGAAATCCCTAAGTTATATTATTATCTCTCTCGGGACTAACAACGTCTAACCCTAGGTTGAATAATTGAAATCTCTTTCTAATTAACTCCCTAGGGTTGCATTAACTCGATCTATGGATCCCCTTATTAGGTTTGACCTTAATCCAGCAAAATCTTGTCATCCTATCTCTAAGCGCGCAATCAACTCCGCTTAATTATGACAAATGTACTCTTAGACAGGGTCTATTCCTCCTCTGAATAAGAGCTTAACTTGAATCAATATCCTGGAATATCAAAACAAGAATTAAGAATACATAATTAAGAATAAGTAAAATATTTATCATACAATTCAGATAATAATAACAAGATCTGTCTTAGGTTTCATTCCCCTTAGGTATTTAAGGGTTTTTGTTCACAACTAAAAAGGTAAACATCTCAAAAGAATAATGAATATAAAACATAAAAAAAACCCAAAACTCCTGAAGGGAAATTGAGGGGAGATCTTCAGTCTTGATGATGAATCCGGCTTCTAAGATGGATCAATCGGCTTTCCTTGAGCAGTTCCCTGCTTCCTCCTCTGTCACCCCATTTTCTGCTCCTCTAGGGTGTATTTATAGGCTTTAGAATGCCTAAGAAACTCAAAATTGGCCTTTTCTGAGTTAAACTAAAGTTGGGCTCGGCAGGTACACGCCCGTGTGCGATTGCTTAAGGCCATGGTCAAGGCTGTTAAATGGGCACGGGCATGTGATCTACCCGTGTAAATCATTCTTTGTCCTTGCCAAAGGGACACGGTCGTGTGGTCTACTCGTGTGAGGAAGTCCAAGCTGTGTTGAGTTCGTACGTTGGCCCATTTTTTTTGTTTTTGGCCCGTTTCTCGTTCCTTTCACTCTTCTATGCTCACCTAAGTATAAAATATGAAATTAATGCATTAGGGGCATCGAATTCACCAATTTTAAGGAAAAATCATCCATAAAATGTGCTAAGAATGAGATAGAAATATGTATAAATTACAGTTTATCAGTGTTCTTCCAGTTGTGAAGCATAGTTCGATTCGAGCTTTGATTGATATTGTGACCATGCATGATTTGTAGCTTGAGCAGTTAGATGTAAAAACTGCATTTTTGCATGGAGAACTTAAGGAGGATATTTACATGCAACAACTAGAGGGTTTTACAGTCTCAGAAAAAGAGGACTATGTTTGCTTATTGAAAAAGTCTCTTTACAGTTTGAAACAGTTACCAAGACAATGGTACAAGAGGTTTGATTCCTTTATGACTTCTCATGATTTCAAAAGAAGTAGTTTTGATAGTTGTGTTTACTTTAAGAAAAACAATGATGGTTCTTTTGTGTATCTATTTCTTTATGTTGATGACATGTTGATAACAGCAAAGGATAAATGAGAGATAAGAAAGGTCAAAGCCCAACTAAGTGAATAATTTGAGATGAAAGATTTGGGACCAGCAAAGAAAATACTTGGTATGGAGATTCTCAGAGACAGAAAGTAAGTAAGTTGTACCTAAGTCAGAAGGGCTATATTGAGAAAGTTCTTTGCCGGTTCAATATACAGAGTGCTAAGCCTGTTTGTACTCCTTTAGCAGCCCATTTCAGACTTTCATCGGCTTTGTCTCCATAATCAAATGATGAGATTGAGTACATGTCACATGTTCCATACTCTAGTGTAGTGGGATCTCTCATGTATGCTATGGTTTGTCCATGTCCAGACTTATCATACGCAGTCAGTGTAGTTAGCAGATATATGGCGAATCCCGGTAAAGAACATTGGAAAGCAGTTCAGTGGTATGCATTCAGTGCAGTTAGTAGATACATGGCAAATCCTGGTAAAGAACATTGGAAAGCAGTTCAGTGGATTTTAATATACTTAGAAGGTACTATGATCTTTGCTTACAGTTTGAAAGAACTAGAGATGGAGTCATTGGGTATGTTGATGCTGATTTTGCTGGAGACCTTGATAGAAGAAGATCTCTCACAGGTTATGTCTTTATAATCGGAGGTTGTGCAATCAGTTGGAAAGCTACTTTGCAAACTACAGTCGCTTTGTCTACCACTGAAGCTGAGTACATGGTAATTACTGAGGCTTGTAAAGAAACTATTTAGTTGAAGGGACTCTTTAGTGAACTCAATGAAGACCTTCAAATCATAAGGTATTTTGTGACAATTAGAGTGCAATCTTCCTTACAAAATATCAAATGTTTCATGAAAAAACAAAACACATTAATGTTTGGTATCATTTTGTTTGTGATATTATTGCTCGTGGTGATATTGTTGTGAGCAAAATTAGTACTCATGAAAATCCTGCAGATATGATGACTAAATCACTTCCTATAACCAAGTTTGTGCATTACTTAGACTTGGTTGGTGTTCATTGTTGAAGTTAAACCCTTAAGGGGTTTTATGGAAGAGGTGGAGAATTTGTTTGTTGAAAGTTCACGATGAAGAACTTGTTCATTGAGAATTCGTGTCAAAGTGGAGATTGTTAGAATTAAGTGACCCGAATCCTTATTTAAATAAAAAAATAAAAATAAAATACAATGGTAAAATAAAATAAAAGTAAAATCCATATAAAACTACACTTCTTTTATTTTATTTTAGAATAAGATTTTTTAAACCTTATTAAACTTCATCTATTTTATATTGATTAAAATAAGGTGTTTCAATCTTACTACACTCCTATTAGAATATGACTTTACAAGCCTATAAATAGACATAGTCTATTTCTCTTGTAATTATTCGAATTCGACATAGTGAATTTTCTTCTCCTTTGGCCATAATTTTTTTCCGAAAGAGTTTCCACATAAAATCTGTGTGCTCTTTATTTTATTTTATTTTCACAATTCATCCAAAGACTAAAAAATATTATTTTTTTTAAAAATTATTTTTCGAAAATCATTTTTAATGAAACAAATGAAGCCTAAATTCAAATCATTTTAATTTGGATGGAATGATTCTCGTGATTAGCTTTTCGTGACAAAATTAAATTAAAGCGATTTTGAATTTAAAATATTTTAATTTTTGAATTGAAGTTAAAATTAATTAATTTAATTTAATAAAAAAAGATATACATAGACAAAGAATATGAAAGATAGGGTGTTTGTGTTAGGTATGTTGGGGGGGCATGTTGGAGCCAATGCCATCTGCACCGTGTGTGACAGCTTTCACATTATCATCTTATAATGATGCCTCTGATCTGCTGCTGCCCCCTCTATTTATTCATACCTTGGCTTATCATTTCATTGCTTTGCTTTTCAGAATTTTGCCATCATTACCCTATTTTTAGCATATATATATATACGCCACAGCCATCTATATTCCTTGCATCCACTCATGTCTATCTCAATTTATTCAATTTCTTGGAGTTGTACACAATCTTTATTAACTAATAGGAGGGGTGAAACTGTGGTTAATAGCCTGGTGCTAAGGGATGTTGACTTCATAAAATTCTTTTAAAGAACATCTGGAAAATTCAATTTGAGGGTAACTCTTTGTTGAATGTGGTGATCTGTTTTGATAGAGTTTTTTAAGATTTATAAATCAATTTAGTTTGTTTCGATTTTCAATTTTTCATGTTAGTTTTGGATTATTAGTTTTAGATTTTTTTACAAAATAAGGTTTGTTTTATAACTTTTATATAGTATTTTTATTTATTTTATTATTTTAAATATAAATCATTTATTCTGAAATTATAAAAATAAAATTAATTATACATAAAAATAAAATTGATTCAATTAATGTAATTGTGGGTTTTAGCTTGTACTCCCAAAACGTAGTTATGAGAATAAAATTTAAAATTATATCGATTTTCACGTGCCATATATGGAGAGAGAGGTGTGCTAAAGAAGAACCTTTGAATGCAAGCTCCAGTGAAAAGAGCTATAGTTGACGGAGGCACAATCTCTGCCTCTGCTTGTAACACTATATCATATGAACAAGTGGGAGTGCCCGCCATGAAAGTGGTGTAAGTTTAATGTCGAAAGAGCCTCTCAAGTTGATATAGGTATGGCATCTTGAGGAGGGGATCATTTGGGATAGTGTTGGAGGATGGGTTATTGGATTTATGAGATGCATTGGATGTTATGGAGTGTTGGAGGTAGAGTTGTGGGGAGGGCATAAGTGTTTCTATAGAGCTTGAGAATTGGGCGAATGACATGTAACACTTGAGTCGGATAATTTGGCGACAATATAGATACTTGAAGCAACTAAGGATATTACCCCCAACTAACTTGATCTTCCACTTACTTAAATCTTTGATTGGGCGTAGCTAGGAAGTAAAGGTTAAGCATGTGTTTTGTTAAGGTAATAGGGTGGTAGATTGGGTAGAAGCAACAATAATGGCGAGGCAAGGGTCGCTCTGGACTCACATTTTCCATGCACCTTCAGATGAAGTTTTGCGTTTTTTGCATAGTGATTGTCAAGGTCTTGATACACTAAGAGTAGTGATTGCTTAGGCGTGTTTGTTTGCTCTTCTTTATCAAATATATATTAATTTTGAATCTCAAGTATAGTTGATAAAGTCAAATTGGAGGTCGAATAAATTGGACTTTCAATTTGTATGGTTCAATTATTTTGGATAAATTTAAAAACTAAAAAATAGGAAAAATAAGAAAATTATAAAAGAGCATGATGAGAATAAATCAAGAACTAATGAAAAATTTCATTTTCTTTTACAATACTAAGTTGTAAAAAGGTTATGAACTAACTTGCGCCAACAACGGCAACCATAATAATCTAACAACAATAGATTTAGTTGGCAATTTTTGACTAATTTATTGTATTATCAATTCTTGTTTATCATGCAACAAAAATGAAGTAATGGTTAAATATTTTAAACAAGTTTTAAAGTACTTATTTTTACAAGGCAAGTTAATATGCAACAAAAAGTCCTCGAGACTAAAAAGATTGTGTCAATCATGATAAGAGGTTGAAGACAACGTTTAGTGAAAGTTTTCGAAGTTGAAGTTAATTTGGGAGAATGCTTGTCAATGTTTTAGTTGGTTATTTAATTGTATGTTGCTAACTTATTTAACAAAGAGAAAAATGGTTTGGCATTGATAATTTCAAGATAGAAACTATCTTTAATAGTGTTTGTCATCATAAATGTAAGTTAAGTCCAAATTGCATTAACAATCTTTATGTATAAGTTTGTTATTGTTGTTTTAACTATTATGACATTACTATTACACGATATAATCATACATATGTTTATTTGGTATAAAAAAACACCTGATGCAATTAATAAAGATTTTGTGTTTGGTAAATTAAAATGGAGCTATAAAAGGAAGAGGATCAACCACATGATCACCATTACTTGATGGGTCAGACTACTTATACTATAAGATTCAAATGAAAGCTTTCATCAAGTCAATTGATGAGAAGGCCTAGAAATTTGCGTTAACTAGATGAGAGCCATCACAAACTATTTAAGAAACCTCAAAACCTAAAGCAACTGAGATGACAAAGGAAGACAATGTTGCAAACAATAACTCAAAAGCTTTGCATGCTATCTCCAATGGAGTTTATCCATATGAGTTTAAAAGAATATCCAGATGCGTGTTAGTTAAGGAAGTATAGAATATTCTAAAGACTACATGTAACGCCCCGTACCCGAGACCGTCGCTGGAGTCGAACACGAGGTGTTAACAGACTTAATTCATTACTTAAACAGCTCAAACAATTTATTTTTAAAATTTCCAGTCAAGTTGGCAATCTGCGTCACAGTCGCTTAAAAATTCATATCTCGAGTTCCGAAACTCAAAATCCAATTCCGTAAATTTTCCCTGAAACTAGACTCATATATCTATTTACTAATTGTTTTATAGAATTTTTGGTCAAGAAAATTAGTACAGTTTATTAGTTAAAGTCACCCCTGTTTCAGGGTTTGACTGCTCTGACCTCTGTATATTACGAATCAGATATCTCTCTGTATAGAATTTCAATGACTATGAAGTTTGTTTCTATTAAAACTAGACTTAATAATGAATCTGTACATATAAATAATGACTTCTAATCATTTTTTACAATTTATTATGAATTTTTAAAGTTAGAACAGGGATCCAGAAATCACTCTGGCCCTGTTTCACAAAAATTCAAATATCTCATAAAATATAATTTATATACCTGTTTTGTTCAATACATATGAAAATAGACTCATTAAACTTCAATTTAATAACTTACTCATCATTTAATTCCATTTCTACTATTTTTAGTGATTTTTCAAATTTACATCACTGTTGCTGCCAGATTCTGTTTTATGGCAAATTTCACTTTACTAAGGATTTTCATGGACTAAATAGCATTTTAAACATACATAACATCAAATATGACTTAGATTGGCCATTCCAATGGCTAATCATTTACAAACCCATTTCTTACCAAACCATAGCCATACCATAAGATCAATTACACAAAGTGAGTGTTTTGCCATACATGCCACATTCAAAATACACAAGCGATTTTACCAATTTAGGCCTTCCAATAGTGTGAACTAGTCTTCGACCTATCCCTATTCTCAAGCCGGCTTGTCAAAACTACAATGAAAGAAAATGAGGGAGTAAGCATAAATGCTTAGTAAGTTCACATGCAAATAGCAAGTAACATAATCACACAATCCCACATAAAACATCATTTGCATAAACAACACCAAGACATTCATGTTTCATTTGTATTTAATATCTTTCTACGATTTCATCATACAAAGTTTTCAACCTGAGGGTTTAAGTACATACCTGTCAAATTTTCTCATTTACCACACTTACCAACATGTCACCTTCGTTTTAGGCCTTCTTCTTATTCACTTAAGATTCACCCGTTGAACACATCGGAATATAATTCGAATACGCAGATCTTATGAACATAAGAGCCATACCCGCAGCTAGACAAACTCAATAGCCTGCGGAACTTATGTAGCCAAGCTACCATGTAACCTGCCCATAAGTGAACTCGGACTCAACTCAACGAGCTCAGGCGTTCGCATCCATAAGTGAACTCGGACTCAACTCAACGAGCTCAGATGCCTAGTTACATCTCACGAACTCGGACTCAACTCAACGAGTTCGAAACTCAAGTATCCTAGTGACATGTCACTTGTATTCTAATCTATTCCCAAGGTTCAAACGGGCGTTTTCCTCGATCACACATCTTTGCCGTCTTCCACGGAATATCGAAATCGATACTTCGGTGATAGTTCATACTCATCAAGTAATTCACATAATTACATATTATTCAACAATAACCACAAAGCATAATATTTCGTTATAATAATCAGCATCATATCATATCAACAACATTAAATTGCTTAAAATGACAATTATGTTACTACATTTACACATGAACTTACCTCGGTACAAAATTATTAGCAATCGAGCCTATTCTTCGTAAACTTTGTTTTTCCCTCGATCGCGACTTGAATCTCGTTTCTCTTAATCTATAATGCCAAATTAATCTTATTTAATACATACATTCATCAAAACAGCACTTAATACGAACTTTGGCAAAATTACATTTTTTCCCCTAAACTTTTGCATAATTATACTTTTGCCCCTAGGCTCGGGAATTAAACTTCATCCCTTATTATTATGTTTTATGACATGTTGATCATTTTTCCCTTCTATGGCAACATCAAATTCACACTCTAACATGTACTTATAACTATTAGGTATTTTTACCGATTAAGCCCTTTTACTCGTTTTCGCTTAAAACCGAGTAGTACAAGTTGTCTAACATAATTTAAAACCTCATATTCTATCATAAAACACCAAAATACACAAATTTCACCTATGGGTATTTTTCCAAATATGAACCCTAGGTTGAATTATTGCTAGCATAAGCTTAATCGAGCTACCGGGATTTCAAAAACGTAAAGAACATTAAAAACGGGGCTTAGAATCACTTACTATAGAGCTTGAAAGATTGAAACAAACCCTAACCATGGAGAACCCTTGAAATTTCAGCCTAATGAAGAAGATGGACAAAAATTGGCTTTTAATTTTGTTTTTAATTCATTTTAATAACTAAATGACCAAAATGCCCTTACTACTAAACTTTCCAAAAATTCCATCCATGTCCAATTTTTGTCCATAGACTTAGAAATTGGTCAAATTTCTATTTAAGACCTCCTTATTAATATTCCAAAACAATTTCATACTAAAAACTCCTAGAATGGAAGTTTTGCAAATTATTCGATTTAGTCCCTAATTTCAATTTAAGCACTAAGCATAGGATTTCATCAGGAAATTTTCATACAATCATGCAATCATATCATAAACATAAAAATAATTATAAAATAATTATTTCTATCTCGGATTTGTGGTCACGAAACCACTATTCCGATTAGGCCCTAATTCGAGATATTACAACTCTCCCCCCCTTTAAGAATTTTCGTCCTCGAAAATCTTACCGGTAAACAGGTGTGGGTATTGGTTTCTCATAGTTTCTTCAGGTTCCCATGTAGTCTCTTCTACCCTGTGCTTTTGCCACAATACTTTCACGAGAGCGACACTTTTATTTCTTAATTGCTTGACTTCTCGAGCTAAAACTTAGTCGGTTCTTCTTCGTAAGTCATATCCGGTTGTAGTTCAATTTCTGTCGGTGAAATTATATGTGAAGGATCCGAATGATACCGACGTAACATAGATACGTGGAACACATCATGAATCTTCTCTAATTCAGGTGGTAATGCTAGCCGATATGCTACCGGTCCAACTTTTTCAATTATTTCATATGGTCCAATAAAACGCGGACTTAACTTGCCCTTCCATCCAAATCTAAGGACTTTCTTCCATGGAAACACTTTCAAAAGTACCTTATCACCAACTTGAAACTCAATTTCCCTTCGTTTCAAATCCGCATAAGATTTCTGTCTATCTGAAGCAGCTTTCAAACAATCTCGAATCACTTTCACCTTTTCTTTTGTTTCTTTTATTAGATCAACTCCATAAATCTAATTTTCCTTGAGTTCAGTCCAATATAATGGCATCCGACATTTACGACCATACAATGCTTCATAAGGTGCCATCTTCAAACTCGTCTGATAACTATTATTATAAGCAAATTCTACCAACAGTAAGTACCTTTCCCAAGTACCTTGAAATTCCAATACGCAACATCTGAGCATGTCTTCAAGAATCTGAATTACTCTCTTTGATTGTCCATCAGTTTGTGGATGAAAGGCAGTGCTGAAATTTAACTTTGTACCTAATGCCTCTTGTAACTTTTGCCAAAACCGTGAAGTAAATCTCAGATCTCTATCCGAAATGATTGACAAAGGTATTCCATGAAGTCTAACAATCTCACAGATATACAATTCAACCAACTTATTAAGAGAATAATCCGTACGTACCGGAATAAAATGAGCCGATTTAGTCAGTCTGCCAACTATTACCCAGATGGCATTTTTCTTCCCCGGAGTTAACGGCAACCCTGATATAAAATCCATAGTAATCCGATCCCATTTCCATTTAGGAACCATGATAGGCTGGAGTAATCCCGAAGGTACTTGGTGTTCAACTTTCACTTGTTGACAAACTAAGCACTTTGATACAAACTCGGAAATATCTCTTTTCATTCCACTCCACCAGTACATTTTCTTCAAGTCATTATACATTGTCGTACTGCTCAGATGAACCGCCAAACAACCATTATGTGCTTCATGCAAAATCTTTTGAATCAACTCATCATTTTTCGGTACACGAATCCAATTTTTAAACATCAAGCAACCATCGAATCGATTTCAAATCGATCCGTGTCGACTTCACACTACTTTCTCTTGGCTTGCAAATCTTGATCATTTTTCTGAGCTTCAGAAATCTCTTGTAAAAACATCGGTCTTGCTCTTAACTCTGCTAGAATCAAACTATCATTTGATATCTTTAACCGAATGTTCATAGTTCTCAAAGCAAATAGAAATTTTCTGCTTAAAACATCGGTAACCACATTTGCTTTTCCCGGATGGTAATCAATAACAAGCTCGTAATCTTTCAATAACTCCAACCATCTTCGCTGTCTCAAATTCAAGTCTTTTTGTGACATTAAGTACTTAAGACTTTTGTGGTCGGTATATACTCGGCAATTTTCACCATACGAATAATGTCGCCAAATCTTCAAAGTAAACACTATAGCAGCCAATTCCAAATCATGCGTCGGATAATTACTTTCGTGAGATTTTAACTGCCTCGAAGCATAAGCCACCATTTTTCCTTCTTGCATAAGTACACATCCTAAGCCATTTTGAAAAGCATCACTATACACCACAAATTCTTTACCTGATTCGGGTTGTACCAACACTGGTGCTTCAGTTAATAACTTTTTTAATTCTTTAAAACTCTGTTGACATTCTTCCGTCCATTCAAATTTAACATTCTTTCGGAGTAGTCTAGTCATAGGAGCAGCAATTATAGAAAATCCATTTACAAACCGCCGATAATACCCAGCTAGCCCCAAGAAACTTCTAACCTCGGTTACATTTTTCGGTGGTTTCCAATCAACAATGGCTGAAATCTTACTAGGATCAACCCGTATACCATCACCTGAAATAATATGACCCGAAAATCAAACTTCCCAGAGCCAAAATTCACTTTTACTAAACTTAGCATACAGCTGCTTATCTTTCAAAGTTTGCAAAACTATCCTTAAATGCTCAGCATACTCTGTCTCATCTTTTGAATAAATTAAAATATCATCTATAAACACCACAACAAATTTGTCCAAGTATGGCCGAAATATGCGATTCATTAAATCCATAAACACAGCAGGAGCATTTGTCAACCCAAATGGCATAACTAAAAATTCATAATGACCGTACCTTGTTCTAAAAGCAGTTTTAGGCACATCCGACTCTTTTACTCGCAGTTGGTAATACCCAGATCTCAAGTCAATCTTTGAAAACCATGTCGCTCCTTTTAGCTGATCAAACAAATCATCAATCCTTGGCAACAGATACTTGTTTTTGATTGTCACCTTGTTTAACTGCCGATAGTTAACACATTGTTTAACTGCCGATAGTTAACACATTGTTTAACTGCCGATAGTCAACACACAATCTCATAGAACCATCCTTCTTTTTCACAAATAACACGGGAGCACCCCAAGGTGAAAAACTCGGTCTCACAAAGCCTTTATCAGTCAACTCTTGCAACTGTGACTTTAATTCTTTCAACTCTGCTGGTGCCATTCTATATGGAGCAATCGAGATCGGAGCTGTTCCCGATATCAAATCAATACCAAATTCTACTTCTCTGACTGGAGGCAAACCCGGCAATTCTTCTGGAAATACATCCGCAAATTCACACACAACAGGCACTAATTCAACTTTCTTTTCAACTTCTTTTGTATTAGTCACATATGCCAAATAAGCTTCATAACACTTTCTCAAATATCTCTGAGCTGACATCGAAGAATTCATACTAGATAATGCCTCTGATTTGTCTGGTTCAACCCGCAAAATTTCACCACTTTCACACTTTAATTCTATAACCTTTTCTTTGCAATTTATTATTGCATCATGCAATGTCAACCAATCCATACCCAAAATAACATCAAATTCATCAAACGGCAACAACATCAAGTCGTCTGGAAAGTAATGACCCCGAATCATTAAAGGGTATTTCTTGCATACTTTATCAACTATCACACATTTGCCTAACGGATTCGACACTCTAATCATAAATTTTGTGTTCTCAACAGGTATATTCATACTAGACACCAGTTTCATGCATACATATGAATGAGTAGAATTGGGATCAATTAAAGCAATAACATTAACATCATAAAGAGAAAATATACCAGTAATCACATCGGGTGATGAAGCATCTTCACGTGCCTTTATAGCATAAGTTCTAGTTGGAGCCCTTGCTTCAGATTTAGCTGCTGAATCTCTGGCTACATTTTTGCTGCTTGCTTCATTTTCAGCTTTTCTCGAATATCTTCCCCTCGAGTTTGCACCACTAGCTTTTACATTCTGAAATTTTTCTTTCTCAGCTCTTTCTGGGCAGGCTCTAATAAAATAATCTGGAGAACCACACAGAAAACATTCATTCGCTCTACATGGGCCAAAATGATTTCTGTCACACCACTGGCACTCAGGCTTAACAAATCTCGTATTTCCCACACTAGCCGCAGAAATAGTCTAAGATTTAGGACCCACATTTTGCTTCTTAGAATTTCCATATGATTGTCTAGCCAAAACCTGTGAACGAGGATTCATATTTCTAGATTTTCTGGATTGCTGTGAGAATGAACTGCTCGTCGGTCTTTTCTTCCAATTTCTAGTCTCAGCCTCTACCTTTTTCTTCTCTTTATGCAGTTCTTCAGCCTTGCAAGCTCGATCAACCAGTACTACCATTTCTTTTTAATTCAAGAATCCCAACAAATACTTTGATGTCTTCATTGAGTCCGTCTTCAAATCGTCTGCACATTTTAGCTTCTGTAGGAATATATTCTCTAGCATACTTACTCAACTTGACAAACTCCCTTTCGTATTCAGTAACTGTCATGTTCCCCTGCTTTAATTCAAGAAACTCTTTACGCTTCTGATCAATAAATCTTTCACTGATATATTTCTTCCGAAATTCTTCTTGAAAGAACTCCCAAGTTACTTTCTCTTTCGATACTACTGAAATTAATGTCTTCCACCAATGATAAGTTGAATCCCTCAACAATGATATAACACATATCAAGCATTCCTCAGGTGTACAAGACAATTCATCAAATACTCGAATAGAATTCTCGAGCCAAAACTCTACTTTCTCGGCATCATCATCAATATTTGCCCTGAATTCTTTAACCCCTTATTTACGGATTCTGTCAACTGGAGTTCTGTGAAATTTCATCAGATCTACACCTTGTGGCATCGGGGGTACAGGTTGAGGAATCGGGGAAGGTGGGGGAGGTTGTGCATTCGGGTTCGTACGAACGAACTCAGTATACCAGGCACTCATCATCTGGAGAAAGGCTTCCCGAGCCCCTTCTCCTCCTCCTTGACCAACAGTAGGAGGTGGATTTTCAGTTGGCACCGCCCCTTCAGCCGGAGCTGGTGCATTACTCTCTACATCATCAGCCGCAACTGGATCGGGGTGCATTTACTATAAAAAAAATCATTTAAAAGGTCAGAAGTCGTCACACGATCACAATATATATATGGCATGTATAGAAAAACCCGTACATACAACACATTAGTCCGAGAACTGACTAAACCTGCTCTGATACCACCAAATGTAATGCCCCGTACCCAAGACCGTCGCTGGAGTCGAACACGAGGTGTTAACAGACTTAATTCATTACTTAAACAGCTCAAACAATTTATTTTTAAAATTTTCAGTCAAGCTAGCAATCTGCGTCACAGTCGCTTAAAAATTCATATCTCGAGTTTCGAAACTCAAAATCCAATTCCGTAAATTTTTCCTGAAAATAGACTCATATATCTATTTACTAATGTTTTTCTAGAATTTTTGGTAAATCCAATTAGTACAGTTTATTAGTTAAAATCTCCCCTGTTTTAGGGTTCGACTGCTCTGACCTCTGTATATTACGAATTAGATATCTCTCTGTATAGAATTTAAATGACAATGAAATTTGTTTCTCTTAAAACTAGACTCAATAAGGAATTTTTAAATATAAATAATGACTTCTAATTATTTGTTTACAATTTATGATGAATTTTTAAAGTCAGAACAGAGGATCCAAAAATCACTCTGGCCCTGTTTCACAAAAATTCAAATATCTCATAAAATATAATTTATATACCTGTTTTGTTCAATACATATGAAAATAGACTCATTAAGCTTCAATTTAATAACTTACTCATCATTTAATTCCATTTCTACTATTTTTAGTGATTTTTAAATTTATATCACTCTTTGTTGTCGATTCATTTTATGGCAAATTTCACTTTACTAAGGATTTTCATGGACTAAATAGCATTTTAAACATATATAACATCAAATATGACTTAGATTGGCCATTCCAATGGCTAATCATTTACAAACCCTTTTCTTACCAAACCATAGCCATATCATAAGATCAATTACACAAAGTGAGTGTTTTGTCATACATGCCACATTCAAAATACACAAGCGATTTTACCAATTTAGGCCTTCCAATAGTGTGAACGAGTCTTCGACCTATCCCGATTCTCAAGCCGGCTTGTCAAAACTATTAGCAATCGAGCTTATTCTTCGGTACAAAATTATTAGCAATCGAGCTTATTCTTCGTAAACTTTGTTTTTCCCTCGATCGCGACTTGAATCTCGTTTCTCTTGATCTATAATGCCAAATTAATCTTATTTAATACATACATTCATCAAAACAGTATTTAATACGAACTTTGGAAAAATTACATTTTTGCCCCTAAACTTTTGCATAATTACACTTTTGCCCCTAGGCTCGGAAATTAAACTTCATCCCTTATTATTATGTTTTATGACATGCTGATCATTTTTCCCTTCTATGGCAACATCAAATTCACACTCTAACACGTACTTATGACTATTAGGTATTTTCTTGATTAAGCCCTTTTACTCGTTTTAAGCTTAAAACCAAGAAATACAAGTTGTCTAACATAATTTAAAACCTCATATTCTATCATAAAACACCAAAATACACAAATTTCACCTATGGGTATTTTTCCAAATATGAACCCTAGGTTGAATTATTGCTAGCATAAGCTTAATCGAGCTCAGGGATTTCAAAAGCGTAAAGAACATTAAAAACGGGGCTTGGAATCACTTACTATGGAGCTTGAAAGGTTGAAACAAACCCTAACCATGGAGAACCCTTGAAATTTCGGCCTAATGAAGAAGATGGACAAAAATTGGCTTTTAATTTTGTTTTTAATTCATTTTAATAACTAAATGACCAAAATGCCCTTACTACTAAACTTTCCAAAAACTCCATCCATGTCCAATTTTTGTCCATAGACTTAGAAATTGGTCAAATTGCTATTTAAGACCTCCTCATTAATATTCCAAAACAATTTCATACTAAAAACTCCTAGAATGCAAGTTTTACAAATTATTCAATTTAGTCCCTAATTTCAATTTAAGCACTTTAGGCATAGGATTTCATCACGAAATTTTCACAAAATCATGCAATCATATCATAAACATCAAAATAATTATAAAATAATTATTTCTATCTCGAATTTGTGGTCACGAAACCACTATTTCGATTAGGCCCTAATTCGGGATATTACACTACCTTAAAGGAACTTCCAAGAGTAAAAATTTCAAAACTTCATATGCTTACCACCTGTAACACCCCTTGCCTGACCCAATCGTCAGGTCCGAACTACAAGATTCTATAGTCATTACTGGAGCAACTACAATCATTTAACGTTCAATTTGAAATATAAAAAATACAAGCATATTCATTTCAAGCATTAAACATGATATAAAACCTTTTTTAGGACTTATACGAGTCGACATATGCTCTAAAGTTAGCTTGGAATCTAGCAAGGACCAATTTGTAACAATTTCAAAATTTCAAGTTGACATCACAACGTGAAGGGGTTCCTCGTTACGACGCATCATACTGACTTGGCCAAATTGACTCATTGTCGCTACAACGGGATTCCTTGTCGTGACGTAGCCTGGAGTCTGAATCTTGTCGCGACAACCATTGTTTAACGTTCCGACGTGGACTCTGTTTTTGGTACATTTTAGGTCATTTGATACCTATTTCATGTTAAACTTTCAAACTAACCATTTGGTGCATTTTGCACAACATTTTCTTGCACAAAACTACTTCAAAGACATACCAAAACATTATATTCAACCATTTCAACCTATCCAATGCAACATTTCCACAATTTGACATCAAAACTTAATAATTCAACTTGTTGATTCACAACCATTCAAACATGCATTTTCTTATTCAAAACCATCAATTTATACACGTTAATTCATACCCATATATTCCATTCACCTAACTCATTCCATTCACCAAAAGCATATTATATCAACAAGCTTTACTATGTTGCAAAGTCATACCAAACATAGATTTCATGCTATGGCATTATGCAAAGTTTACCAAAACAATCACCTAGGTACATGCCACATAATCGAGCCTAAGAACGATCAAAAGACTACCGAGTCAATAGTAGGATAGTGTGAGCTTCTCGTAGATCCGATTGACACATTCCATAAATTGGCAATCTATAAGGAAAAGGAAAAACATCAGGTAAGCATTTTGAATCCTTAGTAAATTCATAGGTATTTAAATGTGAAACTTACCTCAATTTACAATTTAACATATCAAACTAATTAATTAGGAAAAGTTTGCCTAACATAGTAATCACAACAACAACAAGGTGAGCCTTAGTACATAATCAATCATGTAATATGCCAAGTATGTAACATACTAATTCATATCTTTTAAATCATCAATTCAATCTCATTTCAATCATGAATAGGGTAATCATATATGTATATCAAAGCTTTATATTCAAATAATTCATCAATACCTCATTTGAGCATTAAACACATTACATGTTATCTCGATTCCTCTTTTTGTTTGATTTAAATCACCCGATGAAACTTAGTAAATGAACTCGAATACATTGGTGCCCATCACATCTATTGCTCTTCTGAGATGATTATTAACTCATGTTAGGTTACTTGTTTGGGATAAACCTTTATAACGATACATCAAATTGCTTGGCCAAGCTATAAATATACAGGTCAGGTTACCCGATCGGGCTAAACCTTTAAAACAACATCAAGTTACTCGTTTGGGCTAAACTTGTGTCACATGTATCTTCGAGTTTACAAAAAATGTTAGATCTCGGTAATCATCTATAGTCAATCTATATCCATGTCTACAAGACCTTTACTAAGTTCATCAGGGCAATTTCAACATATAAGTTCATATACATTTCTTTACAATTTAACTCAAATATCACCTTTTGTACCAAATCGTAAACAATCCAAATTTTAATTAAACACATATACGTTCATAGTTTTTAAAAACATAACAATTTAAACACAAACACACCATATGAACTTACCTGATTAAATCAACAAATGAGTTCAATTGTAAGGACTAATCGATAATTTTACATTTTTCCCAATTATCCTTAGTTTGGTTCAAATCTCAATCTAGATAATAATTCAATTCAATTTATCAATTCCACACATCTTATATCATCCGATTATAAGCATATATCAGTTCAATTTCACTATTCAAATGCCCTTGAATTTTTGCCTTTTATTCAATTTAGTCCTCAAAATCGAAATTGTCATAACTTTCAAATTTGAGCTTCGATTTGAAATCCAATCTCGATTAAATCCTTTTAAAGCCCTCTACTATCCATAATTATAGATATTTTACACCAATTTCAAAATTTATACACTTTAGTCCCTAAGTTCAAAACTAACAATTCATTTTAGTCCCTAAGTTCAAAACTAACAATTTTCACTTTACAAACTAATCCTTTTTCATTTCTAAGCTTAAAATCTAACCACTCAACACCAATTTCATCAAGAACTCATCAATGGAAACTTTTAGAAACTTTAACAGTTTTACAAATTGGTATACAAGTTAGCTAAATCAAGCTTTCATGATCTAAAAAATATAAAAATTACAAGAAAATGACTAAATTGAACTCACCAATATTTAGCCAAAAGTTTGAAGCTTTAAACCCTAAATTTATTCTTTTTTCTTTGGTTGAAGAAGATGAAAAAGAGAAATATTTTGTTTTTTTATTATAGTTTGTCTTTTATACTTATATTAATAATTAATTAATCTTATTTTATTTAATTAAAACTTAATTAAGCTACCTTAAGCATAATTAGCAAAATCGGTGGATGGTTATTGTCATCCACCACCTTTTGGTGACTTAAAATGGATCAAATTGCTCGATTTGTCCTTCAATTAATTAAAACTCTATAGCAATTAACTTTTACCATTTTTATAATTTAGTCTTTGTACCTGAATTAACTATCCATTTGACAAAATTAAGCGACCAAAATTTAATTAACCTTTATGCTAACCTCGTAAATATTAATAATATTTATGGGCTTAAACATTGAAAATGGGGTTCCGAAACTGCCATTTTCAACACCACTAAAAAATGGGTTATTACATCACCAAGTAAATGTGTGAATATAAGTTTATTTTTGAGTTCCATGCACGACTCGTGATCTTGTAAGGTTTATTTTGACGAAAAACAGGTCAAAAGGTCTTGTATTTATTATTAGAGACATTTGATTAAGGTAGCAAGCATTGAATAAGCAAAAGAAATCAGCTCTATGCATATTGCCAACCTTTAGGATCAATATAGACATTCAAAAGGAATCTCGAAGAATCCAAGAAAGGGAATGGAAATTCTAACAAAAATATTTCTCTAAATGTGATAGCAAATGTCGGTACATCAACTAACATGATAGAGGAGGCGACAATGGCTATTGAAGAATGAAAAAAACAATTGGCTCCCTTAGCAAAGACTTTTAGCAAAGCCTTCAAAAATTATATATGAAACCAAAAGGCAATAAAAACAAAGGTAAGCAAAAGGTTATGACATCAAGTCAAAGTGTGCAAATATCTTGAAGAAAAAGAAAAAATTCCTCAATGTTAGTTGAAGTGATAAGTGTGATAAGTTAGAAAGTGATGAATGTGATGATGAACATGTAAGTAATTATGTTGCTTTTTCTACAAAAATAAGAGGTGTTGTGGCCAGAAGTCAAGATACAATTTTTTTCAATGACAATGATGAGGACATGGACACACAAATGGCTGAAACATATAAGGAGATGTTAGATAAAATGGATTTTTTTGGTGCAATGTAAATGAACAAATTGGTGAGAAGTATCATATCTTAAAGAAGAAAATTTAAAGCAAACAAAACTAGAGGCTGAAAAAGAAGTTTGGTTAACTAAACACAAAATTGAACTAGATGTTGAAATTCAAAAAGCTAAGGACTGGAAGTGACAAGCTAGATGAGCTGTAACACCCCGATACTGGACCCGATCACCATGTCGAGTTACAAGGTGTCATGTTTGTTGTTGAAGAAACTACAATCAATAACATCCAATTCAATGTCACTATACATTTAAATACAAGCAATTCGTACTAATTAAACAATGCATTATCATTTCTGGACCTTATACGAGCCTAGAAAAGCTCTTTTATTAACCCGGGATTGAATTGGATCAAATTGTAAAGGGTATAAAATTTTGAATTGACATAGCAAATTTTGGGGTTTCCTCATCGCGAGTGACTCTCTAACTAAGGTTTGTCGTAACCTCGAGGCTACATCATCGCAACGTGATCCCTAAACTAATTATTGTCGCGACATTGAGGGTACGTTGCCCAACATTTGGGGTACATTGTTGCAACATGGTCCCTGCAATTCAAAAATTTCAATTTGGTACATAAATTAACCATACCAAAACTTCAGCAACAACATATGCACTAATCTTAGGACTTCAATTTCAGTCATTCACCATTAAAGCAAGCCTAAAATACAAGGTTCAAACATTAATACTCATTAATTCACAAAATTAACATATATGCATTTGCAACTTAACAATTTGTGACATTAAACAAAATGTCCCTAAGTATATACCATAAGACCAAAATGAAATACACTTTACAAACTTTGTTGAGTCAGAAATGATAATCTAGATGCTGACTTCAAGTTTCAGGGTTTCGAGGAATACTTGAACCTACACAGAGAGAAAATGAACTGTACGCTAAGCAATGGGGCTTAATGGTACCTTTATGATTCAAGAGATTATAAATTAATATAAAAGCATGAAAATAAGTATGTGAACTCAATTTGTAACTTGTATAAGTTCATATATATATATATATATATATGAAAGTGTGCATATCCCATTAGGTAAGCCAATTTGCTAAACATTTCAACACTATCATCAAAGTTATACTTTTTCTACTCACATTTCAATTTCATATATAACAAAGGCATTACTTTAATCAACTTGTAATGGTCTATTCCATTACTTACCTTATACTTATCAGTCAATTCTTTTATGGAGTCTACTGATTCATTCACATTCGTTTCAGCCCTTAATGCTCCATTCCATTTGTTTTACATAATGAAATGCGTACTTCTCATTTTGAATTCATATATGAACATATTTAATATCTCCAACATCATGTTAGTTCGTTTCGATATAAGTTACCAAACTTCTTATTAATGACCCCTGTTAACCTAACTCAAATTTCAAGACGAATACACAGAATAGACAACCTGTATCTCAATCTGGCATCGTAATGCATCATCGAATATGCCAAAGGAAAGTTACTGGCACACATTATGCATCATCAGGCAAGTCGAAACAATTATATTGACACACGAGGTGCATCATCGAATGAACTGAAATAATTATACTGGTAGACATAGTGCATCACCAGAAAAATCGAAGCAATCATACTGACATGTAAGTGCATTATCGGATGTACTGAAGCAAATATACTGACACATAAGTGCATCATTGGATATACTGAAGCAAATATGATGACACATAAGTGCGCCATTGGATATGCCGAAGCAATTATATTGGTATATAAGTGTAACAGCCCGATTTTGACCTTAATTGGAATGGTGGTTTCGGGACAATGAATCTGGGTTAGAAAAATATTTTTAAAATTATTTTTGGTGTTTTTAATGTGTGAATTTGTGTGAGATAAATTTTCGTATAAAAATTTTATCGTTTGGATGCCCGATTTAATAAAAAAGGGCTTAATCGCATAAATTAAAAATCTAGTGGTTTAATGTGCAAGGACCGAATTAATGTTGTCTTTTTAAATTGAAGTGCTTATGATGAAATTAAACCAATGGTTTTATGCATGGACACATTTGGTCATGGGTTAGTGGAGTTGAAATAATATTACAAAGGTTATTTTAGGTATTAAACAAATTATTTAGTAATAATAAAACATAAAACAAAAAAAAATGCTTTCATTCTTTGTGTTAGCTGATTGTTGTAATAAAAAAAGAAAATAAAAAGAGCTTTAAAGGGTTCGGCCATTAACAAGCTTGATTAAGGTATGTATTTAGCTCGGTTTTTGATAATTTTTACGTTTTTGAGATCGTTGCTTCGAGTACTATCCAACCCATGCTTGAATTTTTTATTTTGATGAATATTTTAAGATATTCCATTGATGAATAATTGTGTTTTGTGGTGTTTGAAAATGAAATATGGAAGATAAGTTTTGGGTTAATATGTATTTTATTGGAAATTTCGATAAATTTGAATAATTAGGGCTTAATTGCAAAAATAATAAATTGAAGGACTGAAATGCAAAATAAATGAAATGTGTGTATTTGTATGTACTAGAGGAACATTCGGCCTAAGCATGTTGCATGGAGATTTTGTGTATTTTGTGTTTTATGCAATTAGGACTAATTTGTAAAAGTATGAAATATCAGGGGTAAAATAGTAATTTTCCCATTTATGTGTTGTTGGATTAAATTGAATGAAATTGTGTTTGAATGAGATTAATTTGAAATTGTATAGATCAAGAACAAAAGAAATCAGACTTGGATCGGGGAAAAATAAAAATAGTCGAATAGTCGATTTACATCGTTCTTCGATATCCGAGGTGAGTCTATAAGCAATAAATGTCATTAAATTTGAATGTATATGATCTTTATATGTTGAATTTAATTGTGTGAATTTCTATTAGTTATAATCGAATGCATAAATGTTTATGAGATTTGGGAACAAGTTCGATTCAATTGAGATATGATGATTGAAAAGCTTCATATGAACCTTAAGGAATAATTAGGATTTCTGAAATATGAATTATGTGTAAGGGCTTTATGCCTAGCAGGCTTTGTGTCGGTGTATAATATCAGGCCTATTGCCTAGCAAGCTTTGTGCCGGTGTAAAATATCAGGCCTATTGCCTATCAGCCTTTGTGCCGGTGAATTATATCAGGCTTATTGCCTAGCAAATTTTATGTGAGCAATGGTAAAAGTAATCAAATGTGTTAAATGAGCTAAAGTGACCAGGTATGTGAATGTGGTTTACTTATTTGAAATGAAGGTAAATTGATTGAAAGATATTTGATAAAAATGTTATGTGATGCTATTGAAAATGTATGTAATTATGAATAGTGTATTCGGTCTTATGATAGGTATAAGTATGTAATTTAAAAGCTTGATTTATGAGTATGTATATATGAATGCATATGTATAATCGATTATATATGGTATTATGACTTAAATATTCGGCTATGGTATATTTTGAGTATAAATATATGTTTGATATGGTTTTTTTTTTTTTAAGAATGGAAATGTCTATATATATATGAAATTGATACTATGATTCAGTTTTATTTTATTGATCTATCAAGGTCATTAATTTGTTTAAATTGTTTATAACTTACTAAGCTACAATAGCTTCCTGTGTGTATGTTTATTCTTTGTTCTTATAGATTTTGGAAGTTAGATACGGGCTCGGGGATCGTCAGTGAAGTCATTCACACTATCGTCAACCTTCGGTACTTTTAAAAGTTTTAATTCGAACTTATGGCATGTATAGGCTAATATGTATTTTTTCCAATCTTGGATATGTATATATTAAGCCATGCGAAGTTGGCTTGTCATTTTGTAAATCTTGAAATTTATGCTTTGGCTTGATGATTATGTGTGGTTGTGGTTTGATTGATTCGGTTTTGATATAAAAATATGTATGGCTATGCTTGGTATTTTTTTTTTCCTTTTGAATCTAATGATTCAAATATATCTTGTGCCGAGTATTATGTTAGATTCGGTTGGAAATTTTAATGTATTAGCCAAATGGTTGCTAAGTCATTTGTGCGAGCGTACAGTATTGATGTTTTTTCTTTATGTGACATGAAATCTTTCCATAAGATATGAATTGGCTTAATGCAAAAAATATTATATGCTTGGAATGAGAATGAATAAGTTGAAAATGGTCATTGAATATGAATGAGTATATGCATAATTAAGTTCGGCTAAGGATTTTGTAAAGTACCAAATGAATAGTGTTTTGGTTTAAATATGCATATTTGTTAGCATGCAAAGTTGACTTATGCGCATAAATTTTATGCTTTTGAGAAATGTATTATTTCATGCTCATTTGTAATTGGTTTAAATGGGTAGAAATTTTTTTAAAAAAAAATGTGATGTATAACCTATATGGTGAAATATATATTTTTTTGACATGAATTGTTCGTGATTACATAGAATATCCGTATTGTAAAATTTTATAATATGGTTAGTAAAGTTTTTAAGTTGATTAATTATAAATAAATCTACTTGGTAATTGAACTATATGCTTGATTATGTTTGTGATAGTCTGAAAGCCGTATCTTGTTTGGTAATACCTCGTAACTCATTCTGGTGACAAACACGGGATAGAGGTGTTACAATAAGTGCATTATCGAATAAACTGAAGCAAATATATTGGAACATAAATGCATCATCGGATATATCGAAGCAATTATACTAGCATATAAGTGCATCATAAGATAAATCAAAGTAAATATACTAGCACATAAGTGCATCATCGGCTAATCAAAGTATAAACCCGTACAGTTAATAGAGTAATCAATTTTCAATTTCATCACATAGTTCAATTCGCATCCCATCATTCTCAATTCAACATCAATTCATCATATAATATAACATAATTAAGCTAAATTTCACACAAATTTCCTATATCAGTTAAGTCATACAACTTTCTACTCTATTCAATTTAGTCCCTATCTCGATTTTCAATTTCAACCATAGCATTTCAACTCAATAACCATTAAAAACTCACCTCAACACTATATAATGAAAAATATCATGAATATGCAGTAATTAGATTGATCTCGGGTCATAGAGATACAAACTGAAAACTCGCGTCACTTGTCATCGGCTATCACCTTTCTTTTCCCTATCGACGATCCTATGTCATCTTTAGCTACGAATAATAACTCAATACTAACATAGTACCAAATTCCATATCAAATCACATTCAAAGTCAAAGTCATACATATTTTTTAATTTATTCAATTTAGTCCCTAAATTCGATACAAACATAACTTTCAATCTAAAGCTTCGGATTGAAATTCGACTTCACATTTACTCATTAGGGACCTCCTATTTTCTATTCATGCTGAAATTTCATAACAAATTTTTATTTATTTAATTTGATCCCTGATATACGAAATCAATAATTAAGCTTTACAATTTAGTCCTTTTCTTAAGCTAAGCTTAATTTCTATCAAATTAACACCTAATTTGTAAAATCCCCACTTTTTTAAAAAAAAAAAAGAGAGAAGAAGAATATTTATGGTAGAATTCCAGGAACAAGTGATCTATAAATAAATAGTAGTATAAAAAATTGTGATCGTTTTTAGAGAAAATCGTCAGACATGAAAATGCGGAGGATTATTAATAGGAGTATGTGATTAAGTTAAAAATTTGGTATCGAGTTCAGAATTAAATTGAATAAGTTAGAAAAGTATAGAGACTAAAGTGTAATTATCCAATTTTATTTTGATGGAAAGGACTTAATGGTAATTTTTCTATTACTTAAAAAAATCAATGGTTTTATGATGACTTTTAAATAATTTTTTATTAAATAATAATATTTTAATAAATAATAATATTTTATTAATTAATATTATAATAGAGAAAGAAAACATCTTTCTCATCTTATTTCTTTTTCACGTAAAACAAAGGGGGGAAAGAAAAAGAAAATTTCTTCTATCATTTTCCTTCAAATTCAAGTGTAAGGTATGGTTTTTCTTCAAAAAAAATTTAGATTTTGAATCATTTTTTCACGTAAAACAAAGGGGGGAAAGAAAAAGAAAATTTCTTCTATCATTTTCCTTCAAATTCAAGTGTAAGGTATGGTTTTTCTTCAAAAAAATTTTAGATTTTGAATCATTGAAGCCTGCTTTACATATATATAACAATAGTTTTTTATTTTATCAAGTATTTTGAATGTTACCATTAAAGGACATTGATGGAAACTTAGAAAAATTAAGTAAAATAGATATATTTTTGGATAGGAAATTATTAGAAGATGGTTCTAGCTTGTTAGAAGTGTGAAAAAGAAACAAAAATGGATAAAAAGTTTATTTTGTATATTTGGCCATGTTAAAGGGGAAGTAGAGAACATTGGCCACTTTGTGTAATATTGGTGCTAAATGATAGTTTGTGAAGCAGTGAGTACTCTGGTGAAGATGGAATTGAAAACGGATAATCGAGTCGAAAGATATGTGAATTTCGGTTTAGAAAACTTAAATTGTCAATATGAATAATCATGCATATTTAAGTTTTTTTAATAGTTTTAGTTTTAGAATGGATAAATGATGTTGTTTCGTATTGAATTGCTCCTATTGTAGCTAAAAACGAAGCGAACATCTCGAAGGAGAAAGGCGAAGAAAAGGAGTAAAGTGATTAAAACTCCGGTTTGTGCTAATATTTTATTTTCATTACATAAAACTTTAGAATATTTAATTTAATATGACTAGTTATATTTATTTTATTTTATTTTTGAGTTTTGGATGAGTTTGAATGATTTAGTTAATATTTATAAAATTATGTTTTGAAATGAATACCATATTTTTCATTAGATTAAATTAACAAATTCATGATTATGATTGATTTGAGTATTACGATTTTAGACGATTGAGCAAGAAAATATTTAATATGTTTCAAATTGGAAGCCTATTCTACATTAGGCGATATGTGATTTGAATATGAAACATAATTGAAATGAGAATTATATGAAAATAGAATTGAAATGGATCATGAAATTTGGTTTTTACCCTATTTCACTAAGTTAGACTAAATCAGATATAGTTGGCATGCCATAAAGTCTTTATGTCAGAGAATTTAAATCTTCCTAATTCCCAGAGGGTCGAGGGAGAAAAGGCCAAGTCAGTCAGTTGTTATTATTGTTAGCCCCTATTCCCAGAGGGACAACTCAGATAGCCATCGTTGCCGAACAACTCGGGGTGGCAGATTCGTGTATCTGGTTATAAGTCTAAACTTTAGTTGAAAGAAAAGCAAAAACAAAACTTAAATTTATTTGAATTTCAATATTGTGCAAATTAAATTAATTCCGCGATTTTGAATTTAATTAAAAAACTTATTTTCTTTATTTGATTGTCAATATCAAAATATTAAAGTTTGTTAATATTAGAATTTTCTTTTATTGTGATGTTATTAATGATATTTTTAATCATGTTTTAGTTTATTTCTATCAATTAATTTGTGTTCAATACTTATGTAATGATTTATATGAATTAGCACCACTAAGCATAAAAATTGTTCAGTGTACGGTTTGTTTATTTTTCCGTGCGCAGGTAGTTAAATTCGTTAGATCGTTCCAGCAGCATCCGAAGAATCGAAGTTTAGATCAAATAATGTTGGTGAAGAGTTTACTTTATAGTTGATGTAAATGGCATGTACCTAGGCTTATAAATATATAATATTATGTCATAAACTGAATTTAAATATTTTCATTATGTTTTCTTAGCTAGTATTTTATAACTAATGTTTTGATAAAATAGTAAAGTATAGAAATCTAGTTTATTGATATGTTTTGAGAAATAGTAATGTTGGAAATTAATTTGGGAGATAATTTGAATGTGGATATTTTGTGAAAATTTAAATTATTTTGCAGGGTTTTTACATAAAATAGGCAGAAATGTTGCCGAATTTTTATAAAATAATTTTTCCAGTAGGTTTCCTTTTCAAAATAAAAATGAAAAAGTAAGTTGCTTCGGCAACGAAATGTGGCATTTTATATTCGGATCGAACAACTGGGTCAGGTATAAGGTGTCACATAATTCTTCACGAAATCAACAATGGTAACTTTTTAAAACTTTAACAGTTTCACAAATTGATACATGGGCTAGCTAAATCAATCTTTCATGACTTTAAATCTACAAAAATTATAAGAAAATGACTTAATTGAACTTACCAAATTCATCGCGAAAAGCTTACTATTTCAAAATTTTCTTTAGTTTTTCTTTCTAATATTTTCAATGGTTTAGGAGAGGAAGATGACAACTTCCCACTAGTGTTTTCTTCATATACTAACCTTAAATTTTTAATTAAGCTTAATTAATCATAATTTATTATTTAATTAAACAAATTTTGATTAATTAATTAACCTTAAACCATTCATCATTACCGTCCACTAAGTAATTGAATTCATTGGTCTAATAACCATTTTAGTCATTGGGATAATTGTTATTTAAGTCCTCAATTCATTTTCTAATTAAAAATTTATAGCAATTAGACTTTTATAATTCAATCTTTGGGCCCTAATTACTCACAATTTCGACTAAATCGCTTAGCCCAATTTCATTTCATTAATATATTAACTCCGTAAATATTCTTATTTACTATTTTTAGACTTGGTTCACGAAAACATGATCTTGGAATCACATTTTTTGACACCATTAAATTTTGGGTTATTACATAATATCTTAGCAACAAGAAGGGATTCAAGATATGCAAGACTAGTTTTTTTGGTAAGTCTTGTGTTGAAAAAAATGGTTTGAAAAATGTTTTAGTTGGCAACATTTTTCACAAAATAAGACCTTTATCGTGATACTTATAATAATAAATCTTATCAAATAAAGTACTTATGATTCTAAGCTGAGAGATATGTTGAAATTGCAAATTTGGCTTTTAAGAGGTGTCTGATTTGGCGAGCAATCCAACTAAAGTCCAAATCCTTCAAGCTTTCAATTGAATGAACTTATTCATTATTCCCAAACTCTCAGATACTTAGAAATGAGCTTAAACTCAAAGAACCAAACACATGATGAAAATTGAGATTTCCTATAGGGGAAGTAAACTTCCTTTTAGACTGGGAATCAAAATTATAATTTCTATTTCCAAATTTAAATTATAATTTCCAAGAAGATTGCAATTATAATCTTGCAAATTAGAACAACAGAAATTATAAAAATCAAATTTATTTGAGTTTAAGAAAAATCAACACAAATAAATTTTCACTAAATTTTGATAGAGCTTCCCTTCAGTATGTGTATATCAAATTCGACATCTCCTAGTCTTTATTTATAGTGGAAAAATCACAAGAGTTGTATTTGAACTGGTTGAACTTAAAAGTAATTATTTAATAGAAAATTAAGTCCTCCTAGGACTCTTTAAAATAAGTTTTAAGTATTTTTAATTTTTGTAAGTTTATAAATTTTAAATTTTTTAATAATTTTAATGTTTTTTATATTTTTATTTTTACTAATTATCTTTTAATTTCATAAAATTTTAACTAATTGCTTATGTGGCATATAAAACAAAAATAATGTCATGTTAACAATAAATACAATCATGTTAGCATTTGGATATCACATTAGCAGTTAATGAAATAAATAATTTCTGTAACACCTTTAACCTGTCTCCGTCGCTGGATTGGGGTTAAGGAGAGTTACAATACAAATCAAGACATTTAACATCAAACAAAAACAAAAAATATAAAATAAATAATAACACTCAATAACTTATAAAAATAAGGGTAAAAATACACTTACAGGCCTTAAATTGAGCTTACGGGGCCCTAAAAATAGTTTGAGAACAATCCGAGACTAATTTGAATTAAAATAGAAAAATATGTAAAAATTTGAAAATTTTAGAAATAGGGGTCACACTGTCGTTTGGCTTTCCCACGCGCTCATGTGGTCAGACCGTGTAACTAATTGTAACCGTGTGGAAAATCCTGCACCTAAAAATTAATAAAATACATGGCCATGTGTCCAGACCATATGCTTCTAAAACAAGGCAAAGTTTCATTCAACACTTAGGTTCCAAGCCAAATCAAAATCAACTATTTCCATACTTTAAAAACACATTTAAACAAGCCTAAAACATGCCAAAACAATCAACCTCAAGTTCTAACCAATATGCCATTCAGAGGCACCTCAACTTAAAATAATTTACTATCACTCTATAGCCTAACTTACTTCACTGCAACCATAAACATTTCAACAATTTGAACCACACATATAAACATGTTTAAAACATGCATTTACATGTCACTCAGAGTGACCAAAAGACACTTATTTACAAAGCTTTACAAGTCCACCACAAAACATGATCTCCAAAAGATATGACCAAACCAAGTAGACCAAGTAACATATTAATGACACTTATTACATATGAGCCTTATACAAGCCATTTATAACCATAGTCAAAATGTTAAAAAACTACCAAAATGATCGACGAATAGTGTGATAGGGCTCCAACAATATTTCAACCGAATGATCTTTCCGATGATCTACAAAACAGAGGAAAAGCAACTACGTAAGCATGTAATGCTTAGTAAGTTCGTATAAATAAACTTAAATTTATCGTTCCTTAACATTTAATCAGTCAATAATGCTCATTAAATCATATAGGACTTAACTCTCCTAATACCACAATTCACATCATTAGTATATAGATTAACATTACATCATTTATGAACATGGTATACAACATGAATTGTTTACAATTTCTCATTTCACATCACATATGTGATTAATGCTCTTTTTCCATACATAATTAAAGCTCACTTTACAATTTCGTACCGTCATTGATATCCATAATTCCATATATAAGCTTTTCCATTCATTTACTTACCCATTCAACCATATAGAATAACATCAGATACTAGGAAACACTTTTCTATAGAATCATAACCTTTTCAATAATGGTCACATGAGCTGTGAAATAGGTCTGCTCACACGAGCTGTGGGTCAAAACGTTAGCTACTCGATGATGCTTACACAAGCTGTAGAGGATCTGCAACAAATGCAGGACCTCAGCCATCAGTAAGATATCTAAGACCAGTACCCAAAATATATAATCCCTAATGACATGTCATTTGTATCTTAAGCATTCTCTAAGTTCAAACGAGACATTTTTTTTCAAGTGTTGAAATATCGAATTATTACTGAATCAATTATAAATAATATAACATTAACGAATAATCAACAAAAATAAAACTTAATAAGTATAAAATACATTCGAACTTACCTCAACCACAACGGTTATTTCAACAAAAGTCGAAAACTAATCCGAGACTTTCGCTTTTCCACGGTTCAAGTCGATTGATTCTTTTATTTATCTAAATAACAATTTAACTTAATTAAATATTCCAATTAACTAAATTTATCCAATTCCAACCTATAATTCATATTAACGTGAAATTACAAAATTACCCGTAACATTTTTAACTTTTCTATTTAGCCCTAAATTTAAATCTTATAATTTAACTAATAAGAATAAAATATCATAATACTCAATTATTCTCAAGGTCCCAAACAGCTCCTAACTTTCACTAATTCACAACATTAGCCATGAATCTTACTATTATCATCATTAAGTCCTTAATTATTAAATTCATTAAAAATTACTTAACAAAACATGTTTATCTAACAATTAAACTTAATAATCTACCAAAAAACTTCACAAACATCATTAATTCTGTAACGCCCCGCTTAATTTATTTATATTTCTGTAAATTCTAACACAACTGTGTATTTGCTTCAGTGGTTAAGTGTTCTAGGTGTGTGTATGAGGCCGTGGGTTCAAGTTATACTCTTTGGAAAACTTTGTTATTTTAGATCCAAGTCTTACCCTTGTTGAGTGGGCTTATATAAAATTGCCTGTTAATCCATATCAGAATGAGTCTGCTGGTTCGAGTGGTAAGGGAGTTAGTGTGTTAGAGGTCTTGTGTTTGAATCCTTACGCAAGTGTGGATGTTATTTTTGCTCAGTTGTTTGATTGAGTTTCGGTGGGGCTAAAACTCTGAGGTAGTTGTGAGTTAGTGGATTAATGAGATAAAAATAGGGGATTTATGGGATATCTTTTATTTTTAATTTTCTATTTACTCTTTTTTTCAAATTTTTAATTATTTTTCTCTCTCTTCCTAATTCCCAAAATTTGGCATTCTTTTCCTGTTGACTGGAAAAAATCTTTTTCTTTCTTGCATTTGAAATTCTGTCGCAATCCTACCATTCAATTCTGGTTTTTCAGTTATTCAGTGTTTTTGTGCAATATGGTAAGTGTAAGGAGTGGTTTTACGTATGGATCAGGGAAGTTGTTTCTTAAGTTGTTCAAATCGATTCTATTCTTTCTTTCTGTTAATTAACTTTAAGTTTTGGTAGCAGTTAATCGTGAAGAACGGGGCTTTCCTCTTACGGAATCGTAGTCAGAATCGTTCAGAGTTTTGGGTAAGTGTTGAATGCTTGTTTTGAACTATTTCGATTTCATGGGTTTGATTAATTGTGAATTAAGACTGATTTTGAAAGGTTTGTTGTATCGATTTTAAGTTTTGGTTAGCTTGGGAGTGATTTTGCATCAAAACGTACCAGGGGTGTACCCAAAACGCAGAAAATCAGATTTTAGCAAAAGCTAAAAAAACTCTATGTCGACGCCACACGTGCATGTGCCTAGCCATTTGGTTGGTCGTGTACAAGACACGGGCGTGTATCTGGCTAATATTTGGTTGTGTGGTGGTGTGAGTATGGCCGTGTGGGTCATACGGGTAAGGCCAATCTGGGTGTATGGGTCATACGGACGTGCTCATGTGGGCCTATAATTCTAAAATTTTTCCTAAGGTAGCACAGTTCTTTCCGGTTGATTGTGGGCCTACAATAGGGTGAGTAAGGGCTAACCAAAACCTAAATTATGTGATATGATATTCTAATAGTCTACCTTGTGTAAGATACTGATATGTACATCTGTTCTGTTAAGTATAGAAATGCGATCTGTATATGAACATGTTATGCATGATGTTATTGTATTTGTTATCCCGTATCTGTGACTGGGGTGGGTTTTGTATATGTGGAGGATGGCAGATTGACTACATATTATCTATTATGTGTCGTACCGGCATTATATAGTGTGTAGGGATGGGTGGGTGTTTTTAACCCCACATGATGTGATAGGATGGTCGGAGTTGGTGTGTAAATGATGGAGGTAGAATTTTATATATATGATTATGTTATCTATATCTGTAAAGGACTTGAGTTCGAATCTGATTCTGGCTGTATTTGTGATTTATGTATGTATGGCATGTCTATTCCTGTTGGGTTACACACTGAGTTTACGAAAACTCACTTCTATTTTTTTGTTCTGTATAGGTAATCCATAGACTTAGGTGAATCGATGCAGTAGAGTCTCACGGTGAGCACAAGTTTATGAACTATTTTTAATTAATAGTTTTTGTTTAATTAAGGCTTATTTCTGGGAGTTTTGTAATTAAGGGACTCTCCAGACTGTTTGAATTTATTTTGGATTTAAATTTTTGATTTAACTCTTTAATTATGACAGTTGGCTAAAAACATGGGTTTTACTAAAACAAAATTTCCTAAAAATACGAATGGGATTTTCAAATATAATGATTTATAAGAGTTTAGCTATAAAATATATTTTGGCAACTAAACTAATTAAGTAACGTTTTCAATAATGGTTATAAACAAATATGGGCTATGAAACTAGGATGATTTATCGAAACGACTCTGTTTTCAAAACCCTTCTATGTAACATCTCCAGATTTGGCCATAACATCCAGGTGGAGTTTGGGGTGTTACATTTAGTAGTATCAGAGCAGGGTTACAAAACTCGAGCATTGAATTTTAGGTTCTAAAATTGTGTTTCAAAAAGAACTGGTTTTAAATAACTTGGATTATTCTAAGTATGTGGTACACCGAGTCTTCGGCCCCGATCCTGTAAGTATTTCTAAACTTAGATAGAATATTCTTAAAACACTGTAGTTAGCACTTTCTAAAACTATACTGAGTTAGTTAGAGACTAAAACCTCTGGAATACTTTAGAACTTCTGGTAAGTTGCGCATAAAATATCTGCTAATAAATACTGGAACTGATGCATAAAATTCTATAATATTGATAAATTTGAAATATACGATGAGTGCTTGTGGAACTCGCATCGTGGTATTCGTGGGCGCGGTAGGGGTCGTAAGGGGCTCCAGCTGAGTCTTTCTCTCTAGGCAATATGTCAAATTTAGACACGAGTGAGACACCAATTTCACCTGTTACTAAGACTGGGTCTCAAAGCCGCTCGACTAAGGACGATGTTGTAATATCCTGATTTTGGGCCTAGTCGGAATAGTGGTTTCGTGACCACAAAATCTAAGATAGAAATAATTATTTTATGATTATTTTAAGGTCTATGATATGATGGCATGATTGTGTGAAAATTTCGTGAAGAAATTTTATGCATAAAGTGCTTAATTTGAAATTTGGGACTAAATTGAATAAATTGCAAAACTTGTGTTCTAGAAGTATTTTGCATAAAATTGAATTAGATTATTAATTAGAGGTTCTTAAAGAGTAATTTTACCAATTTCTAAGTCTATGGACAAAATTGCACATGGATGGAATTTTGGAAAGTTTAGTAGTAAGGGCATTTTGGTCATTTATGGGTAAAATGAATTAAAATACAAAATTAAAGCCAATTTTGCTCATCTTCAACCCCATGGCTGAATATAGCAAGGAGAAACCATGGCTAGGGTTTTTCAAGCTTCCAAGCTCGATTGTCGATCCGTTCTAGCCTCGTTTTAATGATTTTTACGTTTTGGAGTCCCGTAGCTCGATTTAGCTTATGCTAGCAATAATTTAACCTAGGGTTTATATTTGGAAAAATACCCATAGGTGAAATTTGTGTATTTTGGTGTTTTATGATAGAATATGAGGTTTTAAATTATGTTAGACAACTTGTGCTACTCGGTTTTAAGTGAAAAGCGAGCAAAAGGCTTAATCGGTAAAAATACCTAATAGTCATAAGTACATGTTAGAGTGAGAGTTTGATGTTGCCATAGAAGGTAAAAATGATCAGCATGTCATAAAACATAAGAAAATAGGCTGAATTTTAATTTACGAGCTTTGGGGCAAAAGTGTAAATATGCAAAAGTTTAGGGGCAAAATTGTAATTTTTCCAAAATATGATTTTGGGTCAATTTGAATAATTTGAGTCCTAATTAGACTATATTTTAAATGATAGAGCAAGGAAAACTGAAATTCGGGCTAAAATGGGGAAAATACCAAGTTGTGGACGAAATGGTAAAAATAGCCATTTTCGCATACGAGGTAAGTTCATATGTAAATGTTGGTAACATAGTTATTATTTTAAATGTTTTAATGTTTTTTTAAATGATATGATAATTATTATGAAATATTATACTTGTGATAATTGTTTGATAATATGTCAAATTATGTGATATACTTGGAAAATGTGAAATACTACCGAGTATCGGTATCGGCATTCCGTAGAAGATGGTTGAGACACATGATTGGGAAAAAGGTCCCGTTGAACCTTAGGAATGGATTAGGATACAAGTGACATGTCACCGGGATATTTGGGCATCCGAACTCGTTGAGTTGAGTCCGAGTTCACTTATGGATGCGAGCGTCCGAACTCGTTGAGTTGAGTCCGAGTTCGTGAGATGTAACTAGGCATCCGAGCTCGTTGAATTGAGTCCGAGTTCGCTTATGGGCGGGTTACATGATTGCTTGATTGCATATATGGCACTTATGTGCAAGTTATCCATGTATCTGAATTATATTCCGATGTGTTCAACGGGTAAAGTTCTACTCAAATGGAGGAATACTCAAGATGAAAGGGACGTATTGGTAAGTGTTGTGAAATGGATACTTTGAACAGGTATGTACTTAACCCTCGGGTTGAAAACTCGATATAACAACAATATGGTAAGATGATAAATGAAAAGGTGATATTAATGTCTTGGTGATGATTATGCAAATGATGTTTTATGTTTGGTTATATGGTTATGTTACTTGCTATTTGCATGTGAGCTTACTAAGCATTTATGCTTACTCCCTCCTTTTCATTCCTTGTAGTGTTGACAAGCCAGCTCGGAAATCGAAAGCGGTCGGAGGCACGCTCACACTATCCAGTATACCATCTTGGCATAATGGCTTGTATATTTTGAGTATGGCATGTATAGCATTATAATCATTTTGTATATATGGTCTTATGATATGGTTATTGAGTGGTATGAAAATAGAAATGCTTGGTAATGATTAGCCATTGGAATGGCTAATCATGATCATATTTGGTATTATGTATGTCAAATTGCTAGCTAATCCATGGAAACCATGAAATAGGTAAAATTTACCATAAAATAGATTCAGACAGCAGCAGTGACGTGAGTTTTAAAAATCACTAAAAATAGTAGAAATGGAATTAAATAATGAATAAGTTATGGAATCGAATCTTGATGAGTCTATTTTCATATGGAATAAGCGAAACAGGTATATGAGCTATATTTTATGAGATGTTTAAATTTTTGTGAAACAGGACCAGAGCGATTTCTGGATCCCCTGTTCTGACTTTGGAAATTCACCATAAATTCTACAAAGATAATTAGAAGTCATGCTTTATATGTACAGATTTCTTATTTAGTCTAGTTTTATTAGAGACAAACAGCATAGTCATTGAAGCTCTGTACAGGGAGATATCTAATTCGTAATACACAGAGGTTAGAGTAGTTGAACCCTGAAACAGGGGAGACTTTAACTAATAAACTGTACTAATTGGCCCAACCAAAAATTCTAGAAAAAAATTAGTAGATATATATATGAGTCTAGTTTCAGGAAAAATTTATGGAATTGGATTTCGAGTTTCGTAACTCGAGACATGATTTTTAAAGCGACTGTGATGCAGTTAGTCAGCTTGTCTGGAAATTTTAAAATAAATTGTATGAGCTGTTTAATTAATGAATTAAGTCCGTTAACACCTCGTGTTCGACTCCGGAAATGGTCTCGGGTACGAGGTGTTACAGATGTATTCTCCCAAGCCATGTTGAGGGATTTGGAGAGGGTCGCTGGACCCTATTCTGGATTAGGGCCGAGGGTCGATAATTGAATGACTCTGGTCCAATAAAACTGAGCTGTTTAGGGGTGTCACTAAAGTCGCCCCTACTGTGGCTGAGTATTGATTGGAGGCCATCGAGTGGATCATGAATAACATTGATTGTACTCTTGAGCAGAAACTTAAGGGTGCAGTTTTTTTTTCTTCGCGACGAGGCATATCAATGGTGGTTGTCAGTTGTGAATGGTACTTAGCCTAATCGTCTAAACTGGAACTATTTTAAGACTGCTTTCCAGGGGAAATATGTGGGTGTGAGTTATGTTAATGCTCGTAGGAGTGAGTTCATTAATCTCATGCAAGGTGATAGATCTATGGTTGAGTATAAGGCTGAGTTTCTAAGGTTGAGCCACTATGCTCGAGGCATGCTGGCGTCTGAGTATGAGAAATATGTTCACTTTGATGACGGTCTGAGGGACAGTTTGAAGCTTCTGATAGCTCCGTAGAAAGGGCGTAAGTTGTCCATTCTAGTGGATAAGGTGAATATAGCCGAAGAGGTTAAGCACGTGGAGTGCCAAAATAGGGATCATGATAGAGGCAAGAATAAGAGGGATTCAGAGCCATCTAGTTCTGTTTAGAGGCTTAAAAAATAGGCCGAAGAGGTTAAGCAGGTGGAGTGCCAAAATAGGGATCATGATAGAGGCAAGAATAAGAGGGATTTAGAGCCATCTAGTTCTATTTAGAGGCTTAAAAAATAGGCCAGACCTGATAGGTCGATTAGAGTGGGGATTCCTGTTGCTCTTACTGGTATTCAGCCTTGTGGTGGCTGTAGTATGCGCCATCCGGGCTAGTGTTAGAGGAGGTTGGGGGCTTGTTTGAGGTGTGGGTCTTTAAAGCATCGAATTAAAGAGTATCCATAGTGTGTTGATCAGATGTAAGCTTTAGGATTATGTTCTGCACAGCCTCAGAGGGTAGTTCAGCAGCCATCTAAGGGCTGTGGACCTGCCAGGGGTGGTAATGGTATCGGCCGAGGATAGAGAGCACCGGGCAGAGGTGTTAATCAGACTGAAGCGAGGTAGCCTACACTAGTTTATACTGCTCGACGCCGAGAGGATAGAGATTTTTTATTTTTTATTTATGTTCCTTATACTGCTCTAATAGACATAGGTTCTACACATTCCTATGTAGCTAGTACTATTTCTGAAAACTTGGGGATTTCTATTGAGTGTACTTCTAGGAAGATTACCTTACTGAGTCTGTTGGGCCAATCTGTTCGAGTTAGTAGACTTTATGGGAATGTATCGTTGGGAGTACAAAGGACGGTGTTTCTGGTAAATTTGATGGAGCTTCCGTTTGGGGAGTTCGACTTAATTCTGGGTATGGACTGGTTGGTTAAGCACCGAGTTAGCTTAGATTGTGTAACGGAGAGGGTTGTTCTGAGGACCGATGATGATAAGGAGGTGGTTGTGATTGGTGAGCGTCAAGATTATCTGTCTAATGTGATATTCGCTCTTGTGGTTAAGAAATTGGTTCGAAAAGTATGTAAGGCGTATGTGGTTTTCGTCAGTGTTTCAGTTTCTAGGGACTCTTCTGTCGGGGATATCAGAATAGTGAGGGAATTTTTGGATGTCTTTCCTAAAGAGTTACTAGGTTTACCTTCGAATCAGAAAGTTGAGTTCGTCATTAAACTTTTACTAAGTACAGCTCCAGTGTCCATCGTTCCATACCATATGGCACTGAAAGAGCTTACAAAGCTTAAGGCTTAATTTCAAGAGCTTTTGGATCATGGTTTCATCTGCCCTAGTATGTCTCCGTAGGGGGCACCGATTCTATTTGTAAAGAAAAAGGATAGTACTATGGGGATATGCATTGACTACTGGTAGTTGAATAAACTGATTGTGAAGAATAAGTATCCACTTCTGAGGATCGACGATTTATTTGATCAGTTTCAAGGGGCTTCAGTGTTCTTGAAAATAGATTTTAGTTCTGGGTATCATCAGCTTAGAGTTAAGGAGGTGGATGTTCATAACACGATATTTAGGACAGGTTATGGGCACTACAAGTTCCTAGTTATGCCGTTTGGTTTGACGAGTGCTCCGGCTGCATTCATGGATTTGATGAATCGAGTTTTTCAGCCATATCTAGATCAGTTCATCATAGTTTTTATCGACGATATTATGGTTTACTCTAAGACCAAGGATGAGCATGATGTGCATCTTAGAGTAGTGCTTCAAATACTCCGAGAAAAACAGCTCTACATTAAGTTGAGCAAGTGTGAGTTCTGGTTGTGAGAGGTAACTTTTCTGGGTCACCTGGTTTCTACTGAGGGGATCTAAGTTAATCCTAGAAAGATTTAGGCGGTGCTTGATTGGAATTAGCCTAAGAAAATATCAGAGATTCGTAGTTTTTTGGGTTTTGCGGGATGTTATCGGTGTTTTTTTTATGGGTTCTCTTTAATTGCAGCTCCTTTGACTAAGCTTCTGCGCAAGGGTGTTCCTTTTGTCTGGACTGATGCGCAACAATCAAGCTTCAAGAAGCTCAAGTCTATTTTGACTCAGGCTCCTATTCTGATACAGCCTGAATCTAGTAAAAGTTTTGTGGTCTATAGTGATGCATCGCATGCCGGTTTGGGATGTGTACTAATACAAGATGGTAAGGTTATGACTTATGCGTCCCGTCAGCTTAAGTCACACGAGGGGAAATATCTGACGCATGATCTCAATTTAGCTGCTGTAGTTTTTACATTAAAGATCTGGAGGTACTATCTGTATGGTGAGATGTGTATCATCTACACGAATCACAAAAGCCTCAAGTACCTCCCTATACAAAATGAGTCGAATCTTAGACAGTGCGATGGATTGAGTTGCTTAAAAATTATGATTGCACAATAAAGTATCATCTTGGTAAGGCCAATGTGGTGGCTGATGCTCTCAGTCACAGAGCGATGTCTGATTTGAGGGTGATGTTTACTTATCTTAGGCTTTTTTATTATGGGGGCCTGCTAGCCGAGTTTCAAGTTAAACTGACTTGGTTTAAGCAAATTCGAGAAAAGCAGTTAGAGGATAAGTCTTTGGTTATGCGGTTCTGTCAAGTTAAGAATGACAATACTTCTAATTTTAGGCTGAATAAAGATAGGGTTAAGTGTTTTCGAGGTCAAGTTTGTGTACTGAATGATTCTATCTGAGACAATCTATTCTAAATGAGGCGCATAATAGCCCTTATACTATGCATCCCAGTGGTAATAAAATGTATCGCGATCTCCGTGAATTGTATTGGTGGTCGAATTTGAAACATGAGGTCACGATTTTATTCCTCGTTGTCTGACATGCTAGCAAGTTAAGGCTGAGCACCAGTTGCCTTCGAGTTTGCTATAGTCGGTTAAGATCCCTTTATGGAAATGGGAATGAGTGACGATAGACTTCGTTAATGGGTTGCCCTTGACACCCACTAAGAAGGATTTTGTTTGGGTCATCGTGAAATGATTAACCAAGTCTGCTCATTTTATTTTGGTTCAAACGGACTACTCCCAGCAAAAGTTGGCAAAGCTCTACATTTTTGAGATTGTAAGACTACATAGGGTTCCAGTTTCAATAATTTTTTATAGCGATCCTCATTTCACTTCAAGGATCTGGAAGAAACTGCATGAGGTTTTGGGTTCGAGATTGGACTTCAGTATTGCATTCCATCCTCAGACCGATAGTCAATATGAAAGGGTGATTCAGATACTTGAAGATATGCTTTAGAGTTGTGTGATTGATTTTCGAGGTAGTTGGGAGGATTTTCTACCGTTAGCTAAGTTCGCTTATAACAACAGTTTCCAGTCTAGTATCCAGATGACACCTTACGAGGCTTTGTATGGTTGTAAGTGTCGTAGTCCGCTATGTTAGACTGAATTGGGTGAGCGACAGATTTTGGGACCTAAGTTGGTTTCTAAGACCGAAGATAAGGTTAGATTAATTCGGAATCGTCTGAAGGCGGCTTCTAATAGACAGAAGTCCTATGTGGATCTAAAAATGAGAAGTATCAAGTACTCTGTAGGTGACTGCATTTTCTCAAGGTTTCTCCGTTTAAGAAAGTTTTGAGGTTCGGTCGTAAAAGCAAGTTAAGCCCTAAATTTATTGAGCCATATCAGATTTTGAAGAGTGTGGGATCAGTCGGTTATCAGTTAGAGTTACCTCCAGAGTTGGACCGTATCCATGATATGTTTTACGTCTCGATGTTGAGGCAATATCGGTCTGAACCATCTCACGTTGTCTCTGTTGAGGAGATCAAGGTTAGACCAGACTTGACTTTTGAGGAGGAGCAAGTTCAGATTTTGGATTGTGATATTAAGGTTTTGAAGAGGAAGCCCATCTTGTTGGTTAAGGTTCTGTGGCGGAATCATGGCACTGAGGAAGCCACGTGGGAACCTAATGACTCGATACGTCAGCAGCATCCTCACCTGTTCGGATCAGGTAAATTTCGAGATCGAAATTTCTTTTAGGGGGTAAAGTTGTAACACCCCGCTTAATTTATTTCTGTTTCTGTAAATTTTGATACAAATGTGTATTTGCTTCAGTGGTTAAATGTTCTGCGTATGCGTATGAGGTCTTGGGTTCAAGTCCCACTCTTTGGAAAATTTTGTTATTTTAGATCCAAGCCTTACCCTTGTTGGGTGGGCTTATATAAAACTGTCTGTTAATCCATATCAGAATGAGTTTGCTTATTCGAGTGGTAAGGGAGTTAGGATGTTAGAAGTCCTGTGTTCGAATCCCTACACAAGCGTGGATGTTATTTTTGATCGGTTGTTTGATTGAGTTTTAGTGGAGTTAAAACTTGAGGTAGCTGTGAGTTAGTGAATTAGTGGGAGAAAAATAGGGGATTTATGAGATATCTTTTATTTTTTATTTTCTATTTTCTCTTCTTTTTCAAATTTTTAATTATTTTTCTCTCTTTTCCTAATTCCCAAAATTCGACATTCTTTTCCTGTTGATTGGAAAAAATCTTTTACTTTCTTGCGTTTAAAATTCTGTCGCAATCTTGCTATTCAATTCCGATTTTTTAGTTCTTCAGTGTTTTTGTGCGACTTGGTAAGTGTAAGGGATGGTTTTTCGTATGGATTGAGGAAGTCGTTTCTTAAGTTGTTCGAAACGATTCTATTATTTCTTTCCATTAGTTGACTTTGAGTTTTGGCAGTAGTGAATCGTGAAAAACAGGGCTCTCCTCTTACGAAATCGTAGTTAGAATCGTTCGGAGTTTTGCGGTAAGTGATGAACGATTGTTTTAAACTGTTGTTAGTTTTGTGGTTTGGTTAATTGTGAATTAAGATTAATTTTGAAAGATTTATTGTATCAATTTTACGTGCTGGCTGGCTCGAGAGTAATTTTGCATCAAAACCGTACGAGTGTGTGCCTAGTCGTATGGTTGGCCGTGTGTGAGACACGATCGTGTGTCTAACGAAGGTGCGACCGTGCACAAGACACAGCCATGCGGTGGTGTGAGTGTGGTCATGTGGGCCACACGAGCTAGGCCATATTGGGCGTATGGGTTTTGGGCCAGGCCGTGTGTGTCACACTGGCATGTGGGACCATAATTCTAAAATTTTCCCTAGGGCCGCACAGTTCGTTCCGATCGAATATGGTCCTACTGTAGGGTCGATAAGGGCTAACCAAACCCTAAATTATGTGATATGATATTCTAATAGTCTACCCTGTGTAAGATACTGATATGTACATCTGTTCTGTTAAGTATATAAATGCAATCTGTATATAAGCATGTTATGCATGATGTTACTGTATTTGTTATTCCGTATCTATGACTGGGGTGGGTTTTGTATATGTGGAGGAAGTGATCTGTACGGCGACCTTTCGCCTATATTCTAGCAGCTTGATTGCATACTATCTGTTATGTATCGTACCGACATTATATGATGTGTAGGGATGGGTGGGCGTTTTTAACCCTACATAGTGTGATGGGATGGTCGGAGTTGGTATGTAAATGATGGAGGTAGGATTCTGTATATCTGATTTTGTTATCTATATCTGTGAAGGACTTAAGTCTGAATCTGATTTTGACTGTATTTGTGATTTCTATATGTTTGGCATGTCTATTTCTATTGGGTTACACACTAAGTTTACGAAAACTCACTTCTATTTTTATGTTCTGTACAGGTAATCCACGGACTTAGGCGGATCGATGCAACGGAGTCTAATGGTGACCACAAGTTTGTGAACTATTTTTAATTAATTGTTTCTGTTTAATCAAGACTTTATATCTGGGATTTTTGTAATTAAGGGACTCTCCGGACTATTAGGAGTTATTTTGGATTTGGATTTTTGATTTAACTCTTTAATTGCGACAGTTGGGTAAAAACATGGGTTTTACTAAAACAAAAGTTTTCTGAAAATATGAACAGGATTTTCAAATATAACGATTTCTAAGACTTCTATTATAAAATATGTTTTGAAAACTGAACTAATTAAGTAACGTTTTCAATAATGGTTATAAACGAATATGGGCTATGAAACTAGGATGATTTATCGAAACGACTCTGTTTTCAAAACCCTTCTCTGTAACATCTCCAAATTTGATCGTAACATCTAGGCCAGGTTTGGGGAGTTACAAATTCATCATGGAAAACCTTAAAATTTTTATAACTTTATAATTTAACCCCCGGGCTAGCTAAGTTAAGCTAAAACTAACTCAGATACATAAAAATTATTAAAACAGAACTCAAAAACCTTATTATGCATCAAATGAAGCTTGCCCAAAATTTTCTTCCACTCTAAAATAGAGTTTCGGCAAGAACAATGTAATGAAAAAGATGATAGCCAAAATTTTTCTTTTCTTTTTTCTTGTTTATACATACATTATTTATTTAATTTACTAATTTGCCCTTTAGTTAATAGGTTTAAAAATTACCTAACACATGTTCATATTTGTCCACTATCATTAAATTAGGTATATTTATTCACCAAGTCCACAAATTTAAAATTTCATAGTCATTTGATCCTTTGACTAATATAACTCAATTTTTCATCTTATTCAATTTAGTCCTTTTAATTAATTAAATATCTAAACCTCAAAATTTCTTAACAAAAATTTAATACGATTCTAATATAACCCTATAAACATTAAATAAACATTAAAATTTTTACTCACTCGTCGAAATTTTGGTCTCGAAACCACTGTTTTTCACACTAGTAAAAATCGGGTTGTTACAATTTCTTCACCCAATTATGGGTAATTTGAAAAATATAAAAATTAAAAGTCCAAATAAAATGAAAAAAAAATTAGAATTTGATGGTGAAATAATTATACGTTAAATTAATACTATCAAATGAATTTGATATTGAGAATCAATAATGAGGATCAATAATGAGGAGACAATGAAGAGATGGTGAAGCTTAGGAGGCCGATTCAACGGTGGCAAATAGAGAGTCGAAATAATGAGCTATAGGAGAATGAGAGGAGAAGAAGAAAGGAGAAAGGAGAATGTGAGAAACTTGGGATATTTTGGAGGAGAAAGAAGGGTGTTGTACTTGGATCCCGGGGCAGAAGAAGAGTGAACTTTGGTCCTTCGTGTGTTAGGTTATATATAAGGGAGGTCCCCTTGTCTGGTAGTGTCATGTCACTGACAATACGAATGGTAGGATGCCCGTGTGGTCGACTAGGTGGCAGGTCCATTACATGTCAGTTGTTTCCATACATAGTACTATGTAGTCATGCTCTTACTGTCTCATTGCTAAGATTGTACGAGGTTGCTATACCTTGGTAGTCCTTCAGTGGTCTCCTCTTCAAGGCCCAAAAGTAGGTAGCCTCTTAGTTGGTTTAAGTGAGGGTTGCGGGTGGTTGGTCATACATGGTCCAACGAAAGGGTTACCATGAAGGGTACTTGATGGGGGCCATCCATGGGCACCTATTTAGGCTCTTATCAATCCATTCCTCGTTATGCCACATGTTCTTATTGGGGAAGGGGTATAGTAAAATGTAATTAAAATGAAAATGAAAATAAAAATAAAAGTTAAACAAATTGAAGTTAGTAATGATACTCGTAAAAAAAAGGCATAATTTTAAATTAAACTTTTAATGTTTACATCTTTTGTAGCCCCCAACCTTCAAAAGTTAATCAAATTGATTCTTTTTTTTTAGAAAAAAAATGATCAAACTATTACAATTTTAACAATATTGACATGGTAGCTTGTGTAGCTGTTTACATATACTTCATTGTTGATGTGGATAGTTTAAAAAAGAAAACTTATGAACTTTTTGAATTATTATTAGTTTTTATGATTTTTTTTGAAGTACACACAAACTGTTATACGGGCTATCATGTCACCACCTTTAAAATTTTAATAATTTATTTTGTTTTTCCTCTCAAAGAAAAGTAATTTAACTAAATTTTGAAAATGGAGAGAGAAAAATATAAAAAAAAGGATAAAAATGTTAAAGGAGTAAAATTATTATTATAAAAAAGTCAAAACTCAAAAAATAGACATGGACAACCTGTAACACCCCTAACCTGTATCCATCGCTGAAATAGGGTTATGGAGTATTATCGAACAAAAGAAATAGTAAACCATTTAATTCATACATCAATGTAATATATATTCTAATTTCATTCAAATTCATACATAACGCCTCTTAATTGAGCCTTTGAGGCCCTAAAAATACAATAGAAACAGTCTGGGACTAAATCGAAAATATTTAGAAAGTTTAAGAAAAAGTTAGAAAAATTTATATAGCATAGGTCACATGGCCGTGTGACCAAGCTGTGTGGCTCACACAGCTGAGACCCACATCCGTGTATCAGGCCGTGTAACATTTGAAATAGGGACACACGGTTGTGTCTCAGCCTGTGTCCGAGCCCATGTAACTCACTGACTTGGGTCATATGGCCAAGCCATACGCTCGTATGCCAGGCCATCGCTAGGCCGTGCAACTTTCAAAAAACGCAACCATTAACAACCTACAGGGGACACACGGCCATGTCGCCTGACCGTGTGTCACACACGGCTGAGACACACGCCCGTGTCTTAGGCCGTGTGGACAAGAAATAAGCCAAAATCAAGCCTTTTCTTTCACCCAATTTCAACAAGTACCAATACGCCAAATGAATCTATGATCAAGGCACTAAAACATGTCAAAATATGCATAATAAGACCATTTCAATACACTATAAGTCCATTCAACCAATATGTCATTTAGGCATTTCAATCACAATCAAACATTCATACTTACATTTGCATCAAAATGATCATATTTCATCCAAACAACCTCAACTAAATTCCATATCAACACATAACCTAATTGACAACATTTCAACCATGCCAACACATACCACTTTGGCCATTTAACCCATGCATCAATTTGGTAATAAAAACACCAATCATCAAGACATCAACTGCCAAAAACTAATCAACAATATTACCATATTTACAAGCCAAACATAACAACTAGTTCATCAACACAAGTCCACATATACATGTCATTATAACATTGATCAAAATATCAAATCTACTGATATAATCACTAGATAGTGTGATAGATCTCCGACAAACTTCCAACCCAACAGAGCTTCCGATAATCTGTAAAGTAAAGGAAAATAACTATGTAAGCAATGAATACTTAGTAAGCTCGTATAAAATTTAAACATAACATTCCATTTCAACAATGAACTTAATAGATTAAATATAAATCTATACCAATGCCTCAAGATTTATCAACTACATAACCATTAACTCATAATTGAGTAAGTCTATCAACATCATATATATATATATATATATATATTTTCATTCCTAACATCATAGGATTTTATAAATCATTATACATCATCATTAACTTTTTCATAAAACTATGAATTACTTCCTTTACTTACTGTCCATTTCATTTACTCAGCAAAAACTTAAATAACAACATCAATTCACTAGTTAATATTTTTATTCACGTCATAGGTAAGTTCATCCATAACATACGTAATTTCTTATATATTAAATACATCATTTAATTCACCAATCCCTTTTTCATCATATCACATTTCAATAGTGAACTTACCGTTTCATTACGTTTTCTTACCTGTTTCATTTGTATAATGCCAGACATAAGCATAAACATCAATCATAATCTCAAGCTTGACATAAGCTTAATCACTATCATCAATACACAAGTCAGTGCATTTATGAATATAACTCATTTGGGGTTAATCACATGATAAACCATTTTATTAAAAAAAATACACCTTTTGAATCTTACCACCTTTTCATGAACATAAGCATATTTCCATTTGGCCACGTACCATTTCAATTTATATCATTAATATTAAACATGATATAATGCAACCATAAGCTTAACACAAACCTAAGCATCATCCACAATCTCAACTAATGAATTCATTTATGTTCATATCAGTATTCAATAACTAAAAAATCTTTCAAATTCATTTAACAGATTACCTTACCGAGATTTTCCATTTGAATAACGACTTACGGATAAAAGTACATCATCAGATCAATCGAACACACTAGACAGAAGCTCATAAGAGCTTATCCAACCGAAACACCAAACAGAAGCTCATAAGAGCTAATCCAACCGATTTTCCAAATAGAAGCTCATAAGAGCTAATCCAACCAAAACACCAAACAGAAGCTCATAAGAGCTGATCCAACCGAATCGCCAAACAAAAGCTCATAAGAGCTGATCCAACCGAAACGCCAAACAGAAAGTATAACACGAGAGGTCGCAACAAATTCTGAACCTCGGTTTACTTAGGTAATAAAAAAATATCTCCCTCCAATTCCATCTCCACTCCAATCCCCTATAACACACCAAATTACGATTGTACTCTAATCCCACGTTCAATCCAAACTGAGCATCAAAATCAATAATATATCTCAATTTACTATTCATTATCCACATTAAAAATAAATATATAAGTTGTTCAATAATAATCTTCTCAATAATTCATATTGATATTAAATTCCAAACAGTACCAACTTACCTAGCCAAATCGCTGAAATGTCAAAGTACATAGGCTTTTTGGTAATTTTCTATTCTCCTCGATTTTTCACTCGATCTTGATCTAAATTAATAATTTCATTCAATTCATTAATTTAGATAGCAAAAAAAATTAATTTATGCAATTTAGTCATTTTTATATTTTTATAAAATTTCCCTTAATTTTTTATTTTTATTCAATTTAGTCACTGAGCCTAAAACATGCAAATTAACCATTTTTATTGCAAATTCATAATAGCCTAATATTGATGGCATCCAATACAGCCAATTTATGCAACAATTACACAACAAATCCTTGTATTTTTATTATTTTAATAATTTAGTCCCTAATCAAAAATCATTAAAATTACTTAACAAAGTACATTTAAATATCAACCAACATTTAAAATTCATCATTAAATAATTAAAATCATATAGATTCATCAATGACAACATTCAATATCTTTAACAATTTCAAAATTGAAGTACTAATTGGACTTAATTGCAATGATCTCGAAAATATAAAAATTTAAAGAAACGGGTGAAAAATGGCTTACCAATATATCCATAGCCGAACCTTGCTCATATTCCATGGAGTTTTCTTCTTTCAATTTCGGTGGAACTTGATTTTGGAAGATGACAATCAATTTTTATTTTATTTTACTAATTATCTCTTTATTAAATTACTAATTTACCTCTCAATTATACATGCATTTTCAACCTATTTTATGCTTTAACTGTCCAATCATTTATAGTATGGTATATTTACCATATTAGTCCATTTAATTACCTTTCCTTAACTATTTAAGACCTTTAATTACTAGAATTTAATTTTTGCAATTTAGTTCTTTTAATCAATTAATTATTGAAACATTAAAATTTCTTAACGAAACTTTAATATGACCTTAATGACACTCCTTAAATATTTATAAAATTATTTACAGCTCGTTTATAGAAACGAGGTCCCGATACCTCATTTTTTAAAACCACTTGACCTTATGCTATTACCACTTGAACTTAATTAATCATTTGAATAGCATAATTTACCATATCAAAAACCTTTTAAAAATCATAATTGACTCGTAAATATTAAATAATAATATTTACAAACTTACTTATTGAATTTGTAATCTCGAAACTACTGTTTCCGACACCACTGAAAACCAGGTTGTTACACAACTAAAGAACGGGACCCACCAAAAGCTGTACTCGAGTTTAACATTTTTCTCTAATGTGGTACATGTGCTATTTTTTGGTTCGATTTGATACTTATATGTAAAAAAGTTATATATTTTAGTAATCGAAGTAATGATGTTAACTTTTTATTATTTAATTCGGATTTTAGGGTTGATTTTATAAAAGTTGATTGCTAATATTATTAGATTTAATTTTTATCATGATTTTGTTAATGGAATATATTCATCTTTAATTGTGAATTTGTTTAATTTTGTGTTTAATTTGTCAAATGCAATCCAATTTATTTGATTTAGTTCAAGTTTTTGGGTTGATTAGATTAAAGTTAATTGTTGATATTATTAACTAATTATGATTTTCATCAAATCAATTTTAAAACAATAATTCTTTTCTACATAACTCTAAAACCCAAATTAAAACCATTATACTAAAAAAGGCTCATTTCTTACTTTATTTACGAAAATGGACCACTTTAATTTTTATTTATCGAAATGGGCCAAAAAACCCAAAACGCGCCTACGTGAAATCTTTTTTTAAGGAAAATTTTCATAAAAGCGCACTGAAAGGGACGAGTTTTCCCCGTGTCAACAAACACGCGCTAACTTGGACGCGCTTTTGCCTGTTCTCTTACAAAATTTTTAAAAAAGGTCATTTTTTTAATATTATAAAAATAGACTAATTTTTATGAAAATTTACGAGAATAAAATTTTATAAAGGTTTAAAGTGGCAACATCTTTTATTATTATTATTATTTTAAGATGTCACCAATTAATATAGAAATAAAACTTACAAAGCAAATCTTTATATAGACCGAAACTCTCATTTCACTTGTTTTATTAAGCAATGTGGGATATGAGATATGTGTATATATAGAGCCATGAATAGGTTTGTAACTTGTTCCTACACAATGTGAGATTCCTTCATCTTTTAACTAATAACATAATATTAAAGGCTACACTATATTTTATAATTTTTCACAAAATAATTTCTATTTTTTATATTTTGTTAACATTTTCTCATATTATAAAATTATATTTTGAGATCTTTAACCTTGTTACATTTTAGAATTGTTAGCATATACAAAAGAACTATTAAAAAAAAAGAACAAATTGCACATATGAAACTTGTAGATGCAATAATCTTCTATTCAATTTTAAATGTTTGAAGTTAATATCAATGCAATTCTAATTATTAAAATAATTTTCTATTATTTAAATTTATAAGTTATACTTTTATTTTTTTATTTTATTTTATATTATGAATGTTTGATTAATAAATAAATGGTGAGTATTTGGTACTCAAATAGTATTTTTTGAAATTTTAAAATTGATATATCTTTTTAAATTTATTTATTTTTAACATTTTACTATACTCATTAATTTTTAATTCTAATTTTAATTTAATTTTCATCACCTAATGAATGCTGATAAATTTATTTCGATGTATTTTGACTAAATAGATAATCTATTTAAACATAGTATATAATTATGTTAAATAAGTTTTTATAGAAATATATAATATACATAAAATATAAAAATTATTTTCATATTTTTATATCTAGATTAAATTATATTAGTAGTCACTTAACTATGATTTTTAGCTATCGAATTATAAAACTTACAAAATGATCACTCAACTATTAGTAATTTTAAAAATTTTATTTTTTAATATTTTACCATTTTATATTTTATAATTTTTTTACTTATAGAGTTTAAAATTTTTATTTATAATGTATCAAATGTTAACTTTTGTAAAAAAAAATTAAACTCTATAAGTAAAAAATATAAAATATAGTGTAGCCTTTAATCTCATGTTGTTAGTTAAAAGAGGAAGGAATCCCACATTGTTTAGGAACAAATTACAAACCTATTCATGAGTCTATATATACATATATCTCATATCCCACATTGCTTAAGAAAACAAGGGAAATGAGAATTTTGGGTCTAATTTGTTTTGTAAGTTATATTTCCATATTAATTGGTAATATCTTTAAAAAATGGTGTTGCCACTTTGAGCCTTCATAAAAGTTTATTATCGTAATTTTTTAAAAAAATTGGTCTATTTTTATAATATTTAAAAAAATGACCTTTTTTGAAATGTAGTATGAGAATGGGCAAAAGTATGTCCACGTCAACGCATTTTTATTGACGTTGGGAAAACGCGTCCTTGTCAGCACGCTTTTAAGAAATTTCCTCTTAAAACGCTTCCACATAGGCGCTTTTTGGGTTTTCTGGTCCATTTCGATAAATAAAATTTAAAGTGGCTCATTTCCGTAAATAAAGTAGGAAATGAGCCTTTTTTTAGTAAAATGGTCCCAAATTAAACATTAAAAAGTCAACATGGTCACTTATAAATATAAAAATGTATATCTTTTTTCAAATAAAAGTATGAAATATATAATACAACTTTTATCAAATACACGTGCTACATTGAAAAAAAAAATAGAGATACCATGTTAAAAAAACATGAAACTCAAGTATTAAGCTAATCTTAAAATATATTGAGAACCAAATAACAGAGACACCCATGTATTCTTTTTCAAAAAAATTTTAGGGTGTTGGCACACTGATGGCCGGCACCCTTTTATCTGATTAAAAAATTTAGTTTTTTGAGGTGCGTGGTACCGGCCAACAAATGGCCAAAGTTACCCAACAAAAGGGACGAGAATATTGTAAAATTAAACCCTCATTGTTTTCTCATCTTTTTATTTCCCAAATTTAATTACATATTTTATATTTTAAAATAATATTGAACCACTTATCATGTTCTTTTAATTATTATTGCATCACTCACATTATTATTAAATTTAAATTTAATATGTACAATCAAATTACATTTTCTTTTATAAAATTAGAAGCTACTTTAATGATTTTCATCTTTATAATAATTCAAATAAACATTGTTAAATTATTGTTTTTTATTTTAAAAATAACGTGTAATATATTTTAATCTATAGACATTATTTTTACAAGCATTCAATATTATTTTAAAATATAAAATATATAAATTAAGAAATAAAAATGAGAAAACAATGACGGTTTAATATTGCAATATTCTCATTATTTTTATTAGGTGACTTTGGCCATTTGTTAGCGGGCTTAGATAAATGAACACCGACTATTAATGTGCGGACACCAAAAAAAATTAAAAATAACCCCAAAGAACGGGACCCACCAAAAGCGGCAGCGGCGCATCCCCACTACCACTTCCAACGCCAGACTCCACGTGGGTCCTGCTCTTGTCCTTCTTTCTCGCGTTAATAATTTTAAATTTTAAATAAAAACAAAAATATTTAACCCATTTAGAATTAATACAGTAAATAAACACGATGAATCATTTGATTTGAAAATGGAAGACAAAAAACACACGTGCTTTTTAGACACAAATCACCATAGTCAACGTGGACTTATATCCTTCCTGTCTCCTGCCTTGAGACCGCCCTGTTTTTATTTCTGCTCACGCGCCCGCCCCTTGTTTCCTTTTAACCCTCATTACTGCTATTTTTTATTTTGGTTAAATTCCGCTATTAGTCCCTATACTATAAGTAAGCTGTGGATATAGTTTTGTACTCTAATCTGATCAACTTTGGTCCCTTTACTTTTTGGATTGCTCAACTCTAGTCTCTAAAGTTTTTTAATTTTAAAATTTCAGTCTTGACGCAAACATTAATAGTTAAATTTGTCTATTTTGATTCTATTGTTACTCTTATACGATGCATTACTTACGGATTTAATTTATCTTCTTCAATTTAATCATTTTTAGTCTCTACATAATTTTTAATGTCGAAATTTCAATCCTAACTCAAACAAGAACTGTTAAATTCATTATCTATTTGTTTATATTATGCTAAAATAATGAGTTGATATAGTATTAGACATATAATAATAAGTTTACTACATTATATTTTGGTAATAGTAGAAGTTAATTTAATAAATTTAACGTGTAATATTCAGTTAGGACTGAATTTTGGAATTTTGAAAAGTGGGTGATTAAAATAACCAAATTAAAGTGATTAGATTAAATTCATAACTTATGTATAGTATAGGGACTAATAGTAGAGTTTAACCAATTTTTCTGATAGTTGTTTTTATTACCCGTTATTTACTGCTTTACCCCTCATTGTCGTTTCTAATAGGTAGCCATTGCATTTATGAAACCTTCTAAATCTTTATACTTGGCCGGCATTTATTATTGGTTATTATTTTGGTAATAGAGGTTACAAGTAGGAATGACAAAATCGATCCAAATCGTAATGTATAACCCTAATTAAATTAAATCAAGTTTTACTTTTCATTTTATATTAAAAATATATAATTTTAGAAGTACATCGATTATTTTTATTTACTTTTAAAAATATTTTTAAACATATTTATAAGGAAAAAATTAAAATTTTATCAAGTAATGTCTCAAAAATCATAAAATAAAGTTTATTTTGTGAAAAGTAAAAATCCAAAATGTAAAATTAGCATAAAAATTGAGGATTAAAGCAAGCGATGACGTGGCTTGGGGAAACTTGTGCTTAAACGAGCTCCTTTAGTATTGGAAGTTATCCTAAGGATTCAGTTTGGAGTGAAACAAAATCCTGTGGGGGAAGATGGCTTGGTTATAACAATATTAAATATTTTTAACTATTTACAATAATCGGATTTCATTGTTTGAAATTAGTTTTCTTACCATCTCAAGTACGGGAATTAGTTTCCATCGGAGATTGTTAAAAATTCTTTCAATTATTAAGGAATTAACTAAAATTAATATAACAAAAACAAATGTATTTATAAGTTTATAACCCAAAAAATGGTTTACAAAATTCTAAATCCAATCCAATTCAATTCGATTAATTATTTTTCGTATAAGTTATTCAATTATTAGTTAAATATTTTTATTTTAAATTAATTTAATTAAGTATAATAATTTTTATACTATCTAATTTATTTTAGTGTTATTTATGCCGATATCATTTGACCTATAAGTTTATCCTCATTAAAAATTTTACAGTGATTTTGAGCTTGTTTGAATTTTAGAAATATTGTCACGTCAAGTTGGTGTTGTAACATCCATATTTGTCAAAACGCACTTCATAAAAAAAGTCATTTTAACCATTTATTTAACACTTCGTCACTTTTTAACTCTTAACTTTTGCATTATTTATTAAATTACTTCAAAATAGATGAAAAATTAATGTTTATTAACTTTGCTGACTTCTAATACACATCTATTGCCATGTGTATATCATATTAACACTTAATTATTTTTAAATTTTATAAATATGAAAAAAAACTTATTTTTATGAGTTTTAGTAATTTTAATAACTTTTATATTTTAAATTTTAAAATTAATTAATTACTGACGAAGTAGTATCCAAGTGTACGTGATATCAACAAAATTAATAAAACTTCACTTTTTATCTATTTCAAGTTAATTTGACAAATAGCTAAAACCACCTAATTACAAAATTGAGAGTAAAAAAAAAGGTTAAAATAATTCTTTTAAAATTGAAAGATGAAATAAGATTTTGGATAAAATCATAATGAAATTGACTTGTTAATTATCTTAATACAGATCTGATAAATTGGTTAACCTATGCCTTTCCAAAGTCCTAAACTTATCTTGATTTTCTCGAATTTGGAAATGTTAGTAATTTCCAAATTAAGAAACTTTGGCATTAAATCAATTCAAAGGACCATACACTTTCCCCAAAAACATAAAATTAAAAAATAAATCCCAACTAAATTATTTTTCCTTAATTAAAACTATATAATATAATTTCGTATGTCGTCGGCTTCGCCGGGAAATTTTCCAGATTTCTGCAATAACACCGACCCTAAAATTAAACTTGAATTTGAATTCAAACATATCATAAATTTTTTTTTTTTCGGGTGTTGATTCATCAGCAAAAAAATACAGTAACAAAGTTATGAACAACAAAAAGAAACTAAATGTTTCAAATGTTGAAAAAAGAGGAGAGGTTATCTGCTGAAGTATATTCACGTACATCAACCGTAGTTTAAAAAATCGCTTCCACTTATCGGAGCTCTCGTCGTTATTCATAACGTCTTTTATTTTCCAGTCGCAAGATCGACGCGAGAAAAAAAATTCAAGCGATTTCAGGGAGAGCCGGTTGGTTGAGATCAATGTTGAGAAGTGGACGCGGCTTGATCTCATGATGATTCAAATCAACAACGGAGGACGAATCGGAGTCACTTTGCACGCCACCGTTGAACACCGTGTGAAAATCGTGGTGATCGAATGTCATCCGTTGATATTGTTGTCCTTTGAGCATGCCACCAGACCGGACGAACGCGTCGAAGTAAAAAACCTGAGGGCTCGCAATGGTCGGCATGCCGGCAGCGTGAAAAACGCCAGTACCCGTCGAAACTTGATGGAAAGGAAACCTAACGGTGGAGGAACCGAATCCGGTAATCGATCTACGTCCGAGGTTGAGATCCAACGGCGAAGAATCGATCATAATGGTAGTCGGCTCAAGACTCAACGACTCTACTGTGCTACTCTGGCTAGAGCTCTGATTGTTATTAATGTTAATATTAATCTTACCATTATTATTAATATTATTATCACAGTTAGTAACATTGACAACATTGTTGATGTTTTCACAAGGGAGCGGAAAATTCGTCTTCGCTTTGGAGCCGCGAAATTCACGAGCGGCAGCGTCATAAGCTGTGGCTGCTTCCTCCGCCGTGTCGAAAGTCCCTAACCAAACACGACTCTTCTTCCCCGGATCTCGAATCTCGGCGGCATAACGTCCCCAAGGACGCTTTCGTACACCTCTAAAATGAACCTCCTTACTAATCCCTCCACCGCTGTTGCCATTGCCTTTTACGGCTGCCGTCGATTTCTCCCTCGGCGCCATCTAAAAGGGAAAAGAAACAGACACGGTGTTTGCGGGTTTTTTTCTTTTCCGATTAGGAAATAAAGAACGTGCAATGCTTTATGATATATTTTTCTAGTTTTCGTTCTTTTTTTCTGAGAGAAAGCGCGTGGGGAATTGTGTGTGGGGTTGAGAGAGAAACGAGGAGGTTTATTTATAGAGGTAGGGAATAAGGAAATCGGCGAGGAATTAAAGGAGAGGATGGGGATACAGTAAGCGATGCGTTTGACTGAGGGAGCGGCTGAGAGAAAGAGTGGGGGGAAGTGCCCTGTGGTGGCAGTTTTGTAAATTCCCGGTTAAGGATTACGTGGCATATGTGTTGTCTTTATGAGATCTACCATTATTACATTTATCTAACGGCTACTGTGTGACTGTTGATTATGTGCGATGGAGTGGGTCCCTCTCTCACTCTCTCTTCCCTTGGCGTTCCTTTCACACGTTTATGTGAAAATATTAATTGTGTAGATGGTTTTTTTTTTCTTAATCATAAATCTAACCCTTCATATATATTCTTTTATTAATTTAATTTTTATATTTTTAATAGAAAAATATTAACTAAAAAATTAATATTTTAATGATATTGGCACGAAACTTGCACGACAATCCACCTCCGCTCTATACTAACATTGCAAGTATGTCTTATTTGTCAAATAACCAAATAAATTAATAATTATAAAAAATTCAAAAATGCATGTTGCTATATTTGAAATGTTAACATTGAAGTCAAGTATTTTTGTTAAAATTTAACAATTCAACTCTTTTGAAATATTGATGATCAAATTCGACTCTTTTAAAAAAATTAAAATTAAATTTAGCTAAAAAATCAATTTAAAAAATATATAAACTTTAAAAACTAAATTTACCATTGTAATTTTTTCTAAAGTATATGGTTTTTTAACATAAAGATCCCCTAACAAAAAAAGTTGCAAATATTATTATTAAAAAGTTTTAACTGTATTTTATGTCATAATTCTTTTTGAAAGTTTACAACTATAATCAAATTGTAAATATGGATATATGTTCAAGCAATCATAAAGTATATAATTAAATTATTACAATACGGGTGGATTAAGAATTAGAATAAAGTGTATAGTCAAACTATTGTTTTAAAAATTATCAAATGTTAAGTATAATGGTAAAGTATATTACATTTTAAGATAAAAAATTAACCTTCATTTACTACTCTTTAATTATACAAAAAAATTGTTTAAAATTTCGTATATATATATTAAAGAAGTTGTTTTTAAATAAATACATTAAATAAATTAAATTGTGTATTTTTCATGAATTAAATTTGACTAAAAAAATTAGGGCAAACTACTCTTAAGGTCACTTAACTATTAATAATTTTACATTCTGATCGCTCAGCTTTAAAAAGTTACAAAATGGTCATTAAATTATTCAAAAGTTTTTATTTAAGCCACAAAGCTTAGGGTTGAGCAAAACTCAATTTGATTCGAAAAAATTTAAAAATTTCAAGTTCCAAGTTAATCAAATTGAGTTATTTGATTTTTTTTTAGTAAACTGAAATTTGAGTTGAGTTGAAGTTTACAATTCGAATAACATATTAGTGTAAATATCTCTTTGGTCCCTGTTAATTTTGAATATAAGCAAATTGGTCTCTCTCTCAACAAAATTACAAAATGAAATTCAAAATAATTTCTAAAATTCAAAATATTTATAAAAATTCCAAAAAGTTAAATTATAATAATTTTAAAGAATATATAAAGAAAGTTAAAATTTTAAAATTTTCTAAAATAATAATTTTGAGACCTAAATAAGTTAATTTATCATACTAAAGTATCTTTTTTTCTTCTTATTTTGCTTTGAAAAAGTTTTCAAATATATATGGTTTCAATTTATATGCTTTAATATGAAATTAGTTATATTGTAACAATATTTTAATTCAACATGTTTAATTTTTTAATTTAACTCAAACAATTTCACTCGAATCAACTCTACGAATCGACTCCACTTGAATTTTATTTCATTCGATTCGATTCGAAAAAATTTTAAATCGAGTTAGGATGATAAAATAAGACTCATCAACTCAATTAACTTAAAAAAAATTCACCAGATTCGTCTTGATTCGATCGAACTCTCACCTCTAACTAGGTTGTTAAGTTTTTTTTTTTTTTAAGTTCAACTAGCAAGCTCCAAGCGAAAATTCAACGATCGGTACAGTTGACCAATACCCATTGATGAATAAAATAACATACCATAGATCCAAGTAGATTTGACAATTAGTATTGGAGATCAGAGAATAAATTTATTTAGATTTTGATTTACAGATTCATAATGTTAAAAGTTATTTCATAAAAATTTAAACCGTAGAAAAGAAGAAGAATGAGAACTTTCGATTAGTGTGAAAGGTGCGAACAAAAAAACTATACAATAATGATTTTAACAATTTAGTAACTTAAATAAAAAATTTTAAATAATTTAACTACTATTTTACTATTTTTTATATAGGGTGAAATTTACCCAAATAATTGAATAGAGTAATTAAGAAATAAGGGCGCGTGAAGTGAGAATAGTAAGTTTGAACAAATTGTCGGCATATTCCGCTATCTCGCCGCGTGACTGAATCTGCTATGAGCAAACAGAGAAAGAGTGATGGCTGCCCTTTTAATTTTTTTTAATATTCTAGGAAATATAATAAAACAATAATATTTTTAAAATACTTTTGAAAAAATTTAAAATGAAAATAAATATATTTTTAGTCTATTTTTCCAAGTTTTATTTAATTACTTACTCAATTTATCACGTGTATCCTATTTTTATTGTGCATTACAATTTAAATTAAATTATTCAAAAATTAGTATGAATGAAAATAAAATTGATTAAATTAATTTTTAATAATTTATTTGATTAAATAAATTGAATAAATTAATTTGATGAATCGATAATTTAATTAATTCAATCAGAAATTTTATTCTAAAAATTTTAATTTAAACTCAAATTGAGAACTCATGTTCGTTATTTTCACTATTAACTCCTTAAAACTACTTACGTTGTTTATATTTTCTATCGATATTTAAAAATAAAAAGAATCATATCAATATCTATATTAAAATCAAAATTAATTTTTTAATTATTAAATAATAATTCAGATAAAATTGAGGTTACCTAAATTAAAAAATAAAGAAAACTGTTATTTAAGTTTTAAAAAAATGTGTCACATATTGGATTGAGTTATTAGATTGAAATTACAAAATAAATTATTTTAATTATATTAGAGTTGTGTGACTCAATTTCGTTTGATCAAGTATGAAAAGTTTGATGTGTTGCTCATTTGTTAAAAAAATAAAATAGAGAGATAAAATAGGAGATCTATAAGGTGAATGACTGAGGGTTACAAGTTGAATCCGTATAGGACTATACTTTTTCTATTAGACATTGATTATAATAAGGTTGTTTAACCCTTAAAAACGTGTGTAGTCAAAAATTTCTTATATTATTATTTTTTAACATTAGTGAATTTTTCTTCCTCTGTCTGTATTTTTTTTCCAAAAGGATTTTTGATATAAAATTTACATGTTCTTTTTTTTGTTATTACTTTGTGATCATTCTTATTGTTATTATTTTTTTTTAAAAAAAAAACCATGTAAGATCTAAATCAAAAGTGTGTAATCGAGTTGAATAAATTACCCGATAAATCCTCAAATATTTGAATTTTGACGGCATTTATTACCTCCACACGTCTTCACAAATAAAGCATTTTCTTCAGCTTCCATTTAATTATTTGCCTATGTAATAGCCTGAATTTTCAGTGGTGTCGGAATAGTGATTCGAGATCACTAAATCCGACAAATGAGTAGAAAATATTATTAATTTAGTGAATATAAGTTAAGTGTGAAGTTAGGAAAATTTTTGAAATAGCGAATAGTGTACTAGAAATAAAAAAAAAATTTAAATTAGAATCGGAAACGAGATATCGAGAGTTTGAAAATTTTAAACGAGCCATAAATATTTTTATAAATATTTATGGAGTGTTAATAAGTTAGTATTAAAGTTTCGTCAAGAAATTTTAAAGTTTCGATAGTTAATTGAATAAAAAGGATTAAATTGTAACAAATGTAAAATTATGGGAAATGATTAAATAGCTTAAATGATAAAAGAAAGAGGGTTTAAAAGGCAAATAGACCCAGGTCTATTTGGGCTGGACGGCAAGGTGCATGAAATCAGCAGGAAAATTGATGAATTAAGGGCAAAATTGGAATATTGCAAAAATTTACTTAATAAACTAGGACTAAAGTGGAATTATCTAGAATTCTCATTATTTTTCTGCATTCTCATCAGCAAAAACACCATAGAAGGGTTTTCTTAAGCTGGTTTTTCATATTTTTACTGCAAGTAAGTTCAATTCTTGATTATTTCTTGAAATTTTTGTGTTTTTATGACTTTTACAACTAGGTCCACTTGTTGAATTCATTAGTTTTGATTCTATGAAAGAAATTGAAAGTTGATATGAATATGTGCTGGAATTATATGATGATTTAGCATGGAATTAGAGTTTTAAATTGTTTATATGCTGTTTTTATTGAAAGAATTGAATAGAAAGTGAATGTTTGGGATCTAAAGGTGAAAAAGTTTGAAGTTAGGGTTTTATGTGGAAATTCTGAATTTAAATAATTGTGAAATAACTTATAATGTTAAGGTAAAGCATTAATTGGGAAGAATTAGCTTCATTGAGGGATTAATTGAGCAAGGACTGAATTGTATGAACTGTGAAATTTGGGGCAAAAATCAAAATCAGCATTTGCACTAAAACAGTTTTGGACAGTAGCAGTAGTCTAACTTTGAAAAATCACCATAAATTGTAGAAATCGAATTAGAAGATAAAAAAAATATGAAATTAAAGCTTATTGAGTCTAGTTTCTCATAGAAGAAACGGTGTAAGTAACGGAATTGTAGATCATGAGATATAATAGATTTTGTGAGACAATGTCAGAATGATTTCGGGATCCCCTGTTCTGACTTTGAAAAATCATCAAAAATTGGAGAAAAATAATTAGGGGCTTAAATTTATATTTTTAGAATCCTTAATGAGTCTATTTTCAATAGAAACAAACATGGACATTATCCGAATTCTGTACGAAGAGATAATTAATTTTTAGTGAAGAAGGGTCGGAATTGTCAGACAGCAGAATAGGGGTGACTTTAAAGAATAAACTGTACTTATTGGCTAAACCAAAAATTCTAAAAATTTTATGATAAGAAGATATATGACTCTAGCTTCAGATAAAATTAGAGGATCCTAATTTGGAGTTCTGTAGCTAAAGATAAAAATAATCTAGTGACTATGACACCGATGGACAACATTGGAAAATACATAAGTAAACAATTAAATTATAGATAATATTACTTATAAGCGGGTTGAAGATGAAGTCAATACTGATAAATGAATGATTTTACAATGATAGATCGAGAACCCGAAGCAAGTTGAGGAAAAGAAAAGTAGCTGATTAGTCCCCGAATTTTCACAAATTTTACAAATCAACCTGTAAGTTCATATGGTTGAAGTTTAATGATTATATGTTAATTTTATGAATTATATAATGTATGATGAAATATATTTATTGATGAATAGAAAATAAAATAACAACTTTAAAATCGAATAAATGATCAAATTGAGTGGAATGTCGGATTTGAGTACTTCGATCGGTGACAAGTGATAAGTGGTAGCCTCACTACACTTATCCGATCGATGATAAGTGACAAATGATAAGTGGTAGCTTAGCTACTCTTATCCGATCAAGTGACAAGTGATAAGTGATAAGTGATAGCTTTAGCTACACTTATCCGATCGATGACAAGTGATAAATGTGATCGATTGTAAGACCGTGGTGACTATGATTTTAAAAGTGATAAGTGATCATATGCAAGCCCATAATTATACTATGGCAAAGTGAAAGTGAAGTACTCAATTTTCCTTTACCATTCCCTAATTTGGTTAAAGAATGATATATGACAAATGGACCCAAAAGAATTAATGGAAATGGATAAGTGGTAGTGAGTTTATATAGGGAACTCACCAATGACTGTGATTGACAGGTGAACTTAATAATTGTGTATATAGTATAAGTGTATAAATATTTGGTAAGATTTATGTTTTATGCCTATGAACTTACTAAGCTTTTATAAGCTTATTTGAGTGTATTCAATGTCTCTTGTAGATTGACGTGGAAGTATACGGAGGATCGGATCAACACAGAGGATCACACTATCCGATTATCTCCGTAGCTTTTGTAAATTTCATTTTTGATTTATATGGCATGTATAAGGCTTGGTGATTATATAAATATTAAGACTTGTTTAATGAATATACATTAAAGTAAAGAATGATGAGTAAGTTAAATAGTATAATTATAATAGAAGTATAATTTTGTATTAAATTGATTGAAATGAATTGGTTGGTTGGATTGGTCTCGGTTTTAAAATTGCGGGAAGGTTAGATATTTATAAAGGGGTTATATTGAGAAAAAAACACTTTGGGATTTTTGAAAAATCCCTATGGTTTCGATTTAATTCTAGTCTAGTCTCAAGTATGTTTTGGGCTTTGGAGGCCCATCTAAAGGACACCATGACATGTTTTAGTAAATAAATAGTATTTAACTCGTATTAACGAAAAATTAATTCGGTAAACTCCGGTAATGCCTCCTACCCTATTCTGGCGATGAATACGGGTAAAGGGTGTTACATTTAGTGGTATCAGAGCCCGGTTTAGCCGGTTCTCAGAACATGTGTTATGTGTAAAGTGTTTAGAAATACATGCCATATAAAGTGTAAGGGGTGTTACAGCCTAACTCATGTCACCCTCATAAATAAGTTTATTTCATGAATTAATCAAATTGCAAAAATAAATAAAAAAAATCATAATTTTTTAGAATTCACTTTGTTGTCGTTTTGATAGTGCTAACCAATATTAAATTTCGAGATTTCAAGATTATTTATAAATTATTTTAAATTAATTCTATCTTAAAATCTCACGCTATGAATTATATTAAATCAAAACAATAGTTGTTGACATTGAACTGATTGGATCGAGAATTAATTAATGTATCAATTCAAACAATAGAGTTAAATTGATGAACCACGAATTACTCTAAATCAATTGAGCTAGTGATTGAATTGATTAAATGTATTCTAATATGTTTTAATATTTTTTATTTTATAACTTTTAATAATTTATTTTTATCAAAATTGAACCAACAGTCAAATAACAAATTGAGGCTTGATCAATTCAAGCACCCGCCTAATTTTAAAAATCATGATTGATTGAAATCGATTATTAAAAAAGATTGTATGAAATAATAACGCCACGTCATTTATATTCTTTTTCTAATAATTTAATGCACATTAATATTTTCATCATATTTAATTATTAACTTGCAAATTTAAAAAGAAAAATAGTTTTCACTTTATTATTTTATACTTCTAACATATTTTATACATAATTAGGTAGTTTGTTATCATATTACAAAAATATATATTATTAAATATGAATAAAAATTCTAAATGGGTGTTGTTATATTCATAATTATATTATTACAAAATATAATAATAATTGGAAAATAACAAAGTGAACATATTATCGAAAAGAACGAGATGTTTCCTAGAAAAGAGACGGTCCATATTAGCCCTTCAAATTTTCAAGAATCAGCGACAAAAACGTTTCTGCCGTCCTCTATTTTTGAATTTACGCTTTGTCCCACAACAATTCCGCGTCCCCGTTGACTTTCAAACTAATACCTTAACTTTAAAAGTAATAAAATAGTTATTAAATTATTTAAATTTTTTAAAGTATTAGTCTATTAAAATTATTATTGTATAATTTTTTATTTGCACCACTTACGCCAATCAAAAATTTTATTTCATTTTTCTTCTATTGTTTAGTTTATTTTTATTAAACAATTTTAAACTTTTTAATCATTATAATTTTAGGGAAGGGATGATAGAATTTGAACCTGCACTATTTGAGTGATAAATGTTTTTTTCATTATAATATTAGGGGAAGAGAATGATAGAGTTTGAACCCGTGTCATCTAGGTGACAAACGAGGGCTCTCATTGCTCCAAACAAGTCTTGCCAGCAAGGGTTCTAATAATTACTTTAAACAAGTTAGATATATCTCGATTCTTAAATTAGTATCTAAAATTATTTTTTATCATAAGTGATACTTAAACTATTAATTTTATCACAATTTATCTTAAAAAACCATAACAACCAATAATAACATGAAATGTGGCACAGTTTATTGAATGTCGTAAATGTTTAATTACCAATTGTAACCAAATAAAATAAAATATTTACTAATCTAAGAATTGGGGAATAGTTAAGAGACTAATTTAATAAAAACCTTAATTGTTAGCATAAAAAGCATGATTTTTGTATAATATTGATATTGATTGTATTGGTATTTACGTATCATTTTGACCTAAAAGGAAAACTAAATAATTTATGTTTTGTTTCATTAAAATTTCGATGTATTTATGTTTATTTTAATAAATTATATTTTATATCGATATACAAGTTGATACAAGATTTTAATATTTTAAATTAATTTTTTATATTTTTATCTTAATTATTTTTACTTTTATTTATAATCACATAAAAATAAATATAACAATCGAATTATTAAATTATTAAACTTAATCAATAATTTTAAAATTTATATTTTCATATAACTTTTTTTAAGAAACAACAAATTGAATTATAAATATACGTATATATATGAAAAAAAACATTATCAAACTTGAAATAGTACAGCAAAATACATCGATATCTAATTATCTATACATATCAATATCATGCAATATTTTATTTATTGTTGACAAAGACATTAATTAAAGAAAAATATTTAATACACTATTAATAAAGTTTTTGAATTTTATAAACAAGATTGGAGAGATGACAAATTTGTCAACGCTCTCACTTCCCATTCATACTCAAGTTTATAATTAGGACAACAAAGTGCAGAAATTAACAGAAAAGAACAAAAGAAAATTATTGCTTATAAATGTCAACAAAAGAAAATCAATGGCTAAAAATGGAGTTAAAATCTTTTTGAGGATTAATATTATTAATCCAGTCGGTGTTGAGTTTTACATTTTTTTAATATGGTGATTATATTATTATTTTTATTTAAGCCGGTATTGCTATTTGGTAAAAGTTATATATTTTTGTACCTTAAAATAATGGTGTTGACTTTTTAGTATTTAATTAGGACTTTAAGGTTGATTTGATGAAAAGTTAGTTGTTAATGTAATTAGTTTCAAATTTTTCATGATTTTGTTAATAGAATAAATTTAGTGTTAAATGTGAATTTATTAAATTAAATGCAATCCGATAAATGTGATTCAATTCAGGTTTTAAAATTGATTTTATACAAGTTAATTATTAATATTATTAATTAATTATAAATTTTATCAAATCAACTCTAAGATTGAAGTTAAATATTATTATTTTCAGATATCAAAATATATAATGTTTATAAAAAATAAGTTATTGAAAAAAGAAGAAGAGTGTTTTAATTTGGTGATCAGTGATTTGATTGAGCATCTAGAAGTATTTTCATGACAAAAAACTATGTTTTTTAAGAGTAACATTTGAAACATTTTGGGTTGTTAGAAAGTATTGTGTTCAAGTGGACTTCAATTTATGAAAATAGAAATTGATTTTATAATTTTCATTTTTCAAATAACATTCAATTTTTTAAAAAATTAATTAATTTGAAATTCTTATAAATAATTTTGGATTTCATGTTTATATAGTTTACAAATATGTAATTATATTAAATCGGGTTAAATATATCATTAGGCCTTATATTTTGATTTTAAGATTTAATTATTAAATTTGAAAAGTTTGAAAAATTAAATTTTTATTTTTTTTATTTCAAAATTTTGATCTTATAATTACTAATAATTTATATATGGAGTTGATATGATTATACGAGGGTAATGATGATAACTTTTGATGAAAAACATCAATTATTGTATTAGGATTTTTAATTTTAAATTTATAGAATAAATCCTAAATTTTGTCTGAATTGAGAACATATTTTAATCTATTTTAATTTAAATAGTGATAATTAAGGTATTAAAATAATATACAAAAAGGTAGCATGGGATGGAAGAAAATGATAAAAGTTAGATAAGATTAATTGTGAGCTAAATCTTAAACTTTAAATCGAGTTTAATCTAATTTTATTAAAATGTGCCCAAGTTTTCATATTTTTATACTTGTTATACAATTCATAAAAATTAAATTTTTAAAATTCGTAATTATTTCTTCAACAATATTACCTTCAGAGTTCAAACTCAAATTTCTTAAAATGCAATATTCATTACAATCAATATCATAAAATCTATAAAATTAAAAAGGAAACAAACCCTTAATTATAATTAAAATGTGTATGAAAAAGAAGTAAAAATTTTAAAAGAACAATATTTTAGTATACAGAGTGTGTAAAACGAATTTTATAAAAATCATTTGTCACCGACCTCCAAAAATTACCTGAATTATATGTATATATATAATACCTATGTATTTTAATATATTATTTCAAATTTATCAATATTTTTCAAATATTGTAATTTATAATCTAATTTTCAATTTTCTAATAAATGCATATAAATATACCTCAACTACATATAAAATATATATTTATATGCAAATATAAACTTTAAAATTATTAATTAAACTCAATAATTAATTATTATATTTTATTTCAAATGTAACTATAAAAGGATTTAAAAAATAGTTTAAAAATATAAGAAAATTATACATCCAATACTGGCCAAAACACACCAAAACGGTGTCGCTTTGCTTCTTGCTGTCTTAAAAAGCTTTAATATTTCAATGTAATAAAATAGTAAAATAACTCGAAAATTGAAGTTAAGCCATAAACTATTCCAGAATATATAGTACAAATTCTGGTTGAAAATGGGGCTATAAGAAAAAAAAGGATGACAAAATCTTATCATGAAGCTTCAACATTCCGATTAAATGCATCGTTGGGTTTCGATCGAAACGATATGATCTCTCGTTTCTTATCATACCCGGAAATGCCTCATAACAAGATTCCGATAACTACATTAATTAGTTTTTATCGGTTCGACTTACTAATTTTCGTTAGTCGTTTAAAAGAGTTGTCAACAGCAAATCTTGAACGAATCCAGCTCTCCCTGTGGCTTGCCGAATCCTTTTTTCGCGTTCTTCGTAACTCAATGACGGATCCAAACTGTTTAAGAATAATCGATAATGTCAAACTCGGCTATTCCAAAAACAAAGATTTAAGGTTTGGCACATTACCTTGATTTCCACATATGTGCTGGTGCCATATTCTTTGTGGTGGTATCGTCGAAACTAGTTACAACGGATTTCGTAATTTCTTCAGCTTCTGATGCTGGGAAATTCATAATGAGTGAAGAAAGGAAAGAATCTGTAGCAGCATTGGCATTGGACACGTTGACACCGCTTGATCTATACGCACCACCACCTAGAAGTACTTGCAGATGTGCTTCTCGGAGATCCCGGCCGAGGAGAGAGAGTGCCTGACTGTTCGGAATGGCAACTCTACGTAACCTGCAACGTCTCTGCAAGTAATCTTTTGTTAAGGGAAACTATATACAATTAAAACAAGCGTGTGCATAATTTCCGAGTCAAATTAAGAGAAAATCAAGGACATGAGATGTTTCATTATCAAGGATATCTTGAATAAATTTCCGTGTTGCAGCGTGATATGACTTAGCATGTCTCTCGCAACTTTGACATAGCAAACCGGACAAATCTGTAACAGAAAAATCAATGCCAGTATTAAGACAATTCGCATGTAAACATAATCGGGAACTTTGTTCCATCGTAAAACCTAAGGTTAAAGTATAAAAAGTACAAATATTAAACAAGACAATCACAGCCAAAGAAAAGCTCACGATCGGAGCAATTCAGCTTGAATTTCATCTTCACCACAGATTGGGAGAGAGGGAAGAGCTTTTAACAAAACCAGAAGATAATCTCCTGCGTATCAGACACGGTGAGATGCCTAGGATTCGATTAGTCATCGAAATCTCGGAATATACAAAATGCGCATTCCTCTATACCATCACCAACATCATATACTAACTCTACCAATCACCGTATTGCCCGTTTCAATGTACGTATACTTCCGAGTTTTATCCAGCATGAAAATAATATCACCGATCCTGCTCCAGCTCGTCCAAAAACTTGTAGCTTGAGTTCAATCTATAAACTGTATGTTTTAGTTTCGTTTCTTACACACTCCATAAAGACCATATAAAGATTGAACATATCCTAAGATTTTGCCACAATAAAGCAACTATCCATTTTCAATATCGGCACGGAAATTATACTGACTAGCCTACAACTTTACCCCAATTGAGCAACAACGAGAAAGATGATATCTCAATCCTGATCATCTTTCGTTCAACAACCTTTCACATGGAATCAAAGCAATTCAAGTTTTGTTTCTTCCGAATTAAGCTGTGAAATAATAATAACCAAACCTTCAAACTGGAAACTTAATCCTTACTAGACCATCGATAGGGGATCGGGACTATGTCCCAAAGTCATTAGCAACATCTACAAGTCATTATAAAACACGATTTTATCCCCAAAATTCTTAAGGTTACTCTCATCCCTCACACCCCAATGTTCGAAACCGAGAAGCAAGATCAGCGCATGACATTCTCGACTTTCATAATTTAACCCAACAAAACAGGGTAAATGACAGACTCATAACTTTATAATCATGTCAGAAGGCGAAAATCGATAAAACATCTAACAACCAAAGATGAGATTGTTGAAATTATTTTCTCTACGAAGGTAAAATCCGAAGTCCCGAACCAAAAAACACACAATAGCCTGCGCAATCCCGATACATTTGCACTCTGCAACATCCTTAGTTTGATCATACAAATAATAACAATAAATCACAGTTTTTTTTCTCTGTGTATCTATAGAAGGAAACCTCAATTTTGCAATTAAAAAACCCCCAAAAACACACAGACAAAATTAGAAAAAAAAAAAAAAGTTATTATAATCAAACATACACTATAATCAAAACTAAAAAAGAAAACCTAAACTGTTTTTATCCATTAACAAAAGAATTAAATAACTAATTTTCTTAATATAATGAAATTTGCTCACCGTAACTTTGGATTCACAGGGATGATCATCTTCGAGATGGGAACACAGGGACGCGATATCGAAATCCTCGTAACAATACGGGCATGGGAAATCGGGTCGGACCTCGTCGTCAACCTCAAAATCATCGATGGTCAAACGATCTTTTTAGTTATTTATTTATTTATATTTCAAATAAAAAAAATAGATGAGAAAAGGGGGAAAATGAAAAAAAATTTGAAAAACCCAGATCGAAAATTGAAATTAAAACGTACCCAGATGAGAGGTTTGATGGCGGTGCTGCAAATTATACTGGCGTTTAGCGGCGGCGAGACGAGACGTCCAGAAATCGGAATCCATTTGAAAAATGACCAAAAGGTGTTTTGGAACTTTTTTGAAATTTTTATTAAAAAAAATTACAATTCACAAACTAGAAATATATGAAACTTTTGCTTCTTTTTCTACAAAAATTATATATATTTCTGGGTTTTCTTTGACTTTTGTTTTAAAAAAAGAAAAAAAAAGAAAAACTTAAGCTTTGTTCATCTCAATGAAAACAAATACAAGAGAGAGAAAGGTTAAATTATTTGTTAATCGATAAGATGATGATAATTAATAATGGATGATGCATGATTTTATGATTATAAATGTCTTAATCATACGAGAAAGGTTCAAAAGAAATTGAGGATTGAAATGAGAAAAATGCTTAAATCACCATTAGACAAAGAGGCGACCTAGAGCAAACGTCGGGTATTTTCTTGCTTTAATTTGATTTAGATTTACTATTTTTTCTCCTTTTAAAGTGCTTTTTTTAATTAAAAAAATAAAATAAAATAAAATGTAACTTGTGGTCTAAATTTGATGTATCTTCTTTTTCAATATGTTATTTTTCTCATGATTTTTTTATTGTAGCCATGAAAGGTTCTATTTGTATAATAACCACATAACTTTCAACATTTTGTTCTTTTTTAATTAATAATTTGATTTATATTTACGATAATATTTAAAAATAACATATAATAAATAATCAAATCCTTAATAAAATGTATGAAATTAAAATAATAAAAAATAGTTAAATCAAAGATAACTTTAGTCGCCCCAAAATGAAAATATTGCTATACAACCACTTAAAAATGTTTAAATTATAAATTAGTATATGATTAAATTCCACTTTGACCTCTAAAATTAAAAAAATTTCCCTTAAGTCCTTCAAAAATAATATAATAATAAATTAATACACAATAAAATTATATTTTAACATCTAGAAAATATATAATTCAATTCTAGCCCTTCTTAAAAAAATTATGGATTCACCCAAGAGTAAAATGAAATTTTGATAGATAAATACATCATATTAAGAATATTAAATGCAGTCTAATTATTTATTATGATATTGTCATTTTTCTTAAGTTAATTTGTAACAACAACTTAACTGCTTTTAAACAAATAATGTAGGTAAAAATAACATTGAAATAAAGTCTTGATTGAAGCGATAAAGAAAAAAAACATTAAAGATGCTACTGATATGGGCTTATTATTATTATTATTTTGATAAAATAGAATTTTTAATTTACACACATATAAAGTATCACACAAGCACGATGTGCAGATTGATTTTACGATCTTGAGATAATGTGAACACCCTTAACTTATAAACTAAATACTGAGATTCTAATTGATTATTACATCAATTCAATTAAAGATTTAACTAATAATATAGATTAATATAGTTTTCATTATTTGATTCTAGTTATTAGGTATTTTTACTTCATTTCTGTAGAGTTATCATTATTATTAAATTAAGTTTTTCAAATGTTATTTCACTAAATACTATCTACTGTCATTAAAAATTAAATTAAATTATTATAGTTTAAAATATTTTTGTATCGAGGTTTTATAATCATTCAAAAATAACTATCTTGGAACACAAAAACTTGACAATATCAATCTCATGTGATGACTTAATAGTCAATGTATTCACCGTTCTAAATGTAACTTGAGTTTGAATCGCACTAATCATATTTATTATTCGAGTTTTACGTTATTCTTATAATTCATCAAAAAATTTTGAGAACACCATAAACAAAAATAAAGTTTGAATTGCTTCAAAAAACATAATTTAAGAAATTTTTTCCAAAAGAAAACATTTATAATAAATATGTAAAATATTTACGATATCTAAGTAAAAACAACCCCAGTTATTATTAGTATTAAATAGGCCCCGTGGTCCAAGTATTTTTTAATATATTAAATAAGTCTTTACAATTTTGTCGTGATAAATTGTTACACTCAAATAAACTTTTAAATTTTGTTAAAAAGAATTTTTAAACTTTAGTACTATATATAATATGATTGTTTGAGTTGGTATCACGAGTTAATTTAACATCAACTCAATTAATGAAATTACTTAAAATTATTTTTTAATAAATATTAATATAATATTTTTCTTTTTACTATTTTTATATGAAATGTTTAAATAAAATGATTAAAAACTAAATTTCTAGAGACTGAACTTGAAATTTATGAGAGTTTATTTACAAGTTTTTTATAAATATATTTTTTATTGATATGGAGTACAACAAAGGAGGAGGACAAGGAAGAGACTATGGTGGTTCAGAAGAGGTCAGTTCACCTAAAGAGGCCAAGAGCTAGAGTAAGGACAAGATGACAGGTTGATCAAGAAAGCAATTGTTCAAAGTAACTTTAGGGTGATAGGAGGTCGATCCCTTTTTCATTGTACCTCAGGGTATTTATAGGAAATGAATCATTGTCTATTAGTATGACATAGCAAGATATATATATATATATATATATATATATATATATAGCCCTACTAAATGTGTAAAAGATAATCATGGGTCACTGTCAGTACAAGGTTGTTATGCTTAAATACACTCCTTATTGTCCTAGGAGTGCATTCACATTAGGAGGGTGTTCACACCCAAATACGGGTGGGTGCTTTTTGAGTTGAGCTGATGGTTCAGGACAGTGATCGTGTCCTGACATACGTGCATCGATGTGCGATGTGTGTGCAAGCGAACATGTTAAATTATAATGTAGTTTGAATTTACAACAAATTACTTGAAGTATTTTGAGGATCATGCCCATAAGAGGTATGACTAAATTGAGCTAATAGTAATAACAAACATGCTAAATTAAGTCTAAATAGCTACTACTGTACTTACTATACTCAGCCATGTGAGACACACAGCCTGGCGACACAGTCGTGTGTTATCTGATGAATTCTTAGGTTGTAAGTCAATGAGTTAGATGGCCTAATACAAGGGCGTGTGGGGCAACTCAGATGGTTACACGGCTTGGCACACGGACGTGTGACCCTACTCAGAGAGTTACATGGGTGAGGACACAGGCTGGGATATGGCCGTGTGTCTCTAGTTTGAAAGTTACACGGCCTGAGATACGGGTGTGAGGCACACGGCCTTGTCACACAGTTGTGTGACCCCTGTTTCTAAATTTTTGTGATTTTTTCCTAAACATTTCAAAAGATTTCAAATTGGTCCTGAATTGCTTCTATGGTGTTTTTAGGGCCTCGAGGGCTTGATTTAGGGACGCTATGTATGTATATGACTAGTTTATGATTTGATTATGTTATTGAATGATATTAAGTTTAAATGTTCCTAATTGTACCCTGTAATCGTAATCCGGTGACGATTACTGTTAGGGGTGTTACATCAATGATTACTTGAAAAGTCAGAGATAAAATAAAGGGGTGAACTATAAAGCTCAGTGTATAACTAAACTCAAACAGAAGACACACATAACACATTATACAAATCAGAGTATCACAAAGAATTTTGTAATGATCAATTTAGCAGAACTGAGAATGCATGATTAGGTCAATGCAGTATTTTTCAGAAAAACATAATGCAGATTTTTTAAAAAACTTCCTACCCAACTTTATTACACACCAAAATAGAGTTCCCCAAAACTCGTCCAACCAAAACACACCAACAAATAATTGTGGTCAATGCCATCAGAGTTGCAGTTAAACTGTCAAATCAGATATATGTGGTCATGCCACTATATTGCAGTCAAGTTACTAAAATAGGATTATGGTTAAACCACTAGAGAGTGCAGATCATTAAACTACCAAAACTTCCTCCTTACCATATTAACCCAATTCCATGCAATGTGACATGGCATGAATATACAAAATCAGAGTAGTAAGCATGTAATTTCATGCTTTGCAGAGCAGATATATCAGATTACAAATCACTTTAACAGCAAAGCCATAATGTCACATGTTATGGAATTGAAACAAAGCATAACTCATCATTAATAAAATATACCTTGCTAAACAGAACTCCCAGATTTACAATTCAGTTACGAATTACACACTAATGACATGCTTATAGATGTTACACATGCGATATCAATCTTAAAAATATCAAATATCAAAGTCACACATACTATACATATCAAACATCTAGAAATCATATTAATGAAAGTAAATATCAAATCTCACGTTTTACTATCTCATTTATATAGTACGGACCCTGCTGAAGGCCTAAATTCGATTTGCACATAAAAAATAACCTTAGGGTAAAATTTCAGAAAATGGGTCCGCACACCTATGTAGCCCACACGGCCTTACACATTCCCATGTAATCTACACGACTTGTGACACACACGGTCTGCCACATAGCTTGGCACACGACTGTATGGCACACACGGTCTGGCAAATGGTTGTGTGACGTCGATAATGAGTTTTTCTTTAACACCTCTCACCCGTATTTAATGCCGGAATAGGATTACAGAGCATTACTGAACTTACAAAACATTAAACATTCATTTAGCATTCATTTTATTTCAATTCAACCATTCATCATTCAATATCAAACAATTTGTCCCTTATACGAGCCTACGAGGCCCTAAACATCTTTGGGAATGGTTCGGGACTAAATCAATGACTCAAGTAACTTTCACAAAACTTTGAAAATTTTTCTCAAAACAGGGAACACACGCTCATGTGGTTAGGCCGTGTGTCTCACACGGCCACCAGACACACCCGTGTCATAAGCCGTGTAGACATTCAAAATGGGAGCACATCATGTCCGACCCCGTGTAACTCTCTGACTTAGGTCACATGGCCAACAAACATGCCCGTGTGGCTAGCTCGTATGCCTTAAAAATGGCCACATACACCTGTGTGCCAGGCCATGTGCTAGGCCGTGCCAAACCTGTAGGGTATACTGACTTATGCCACACGGCCAAGTCATATGCCCGTGTGTGAGGTCGTGTGGAGCATATTGACTTGATTTCAATTTCAACACTAGGGGACACACGGCCATGTACTTGACCGTGTGTCACACAGAGCTGAGATGCACGCCTGTGTGGACAAAAATAGGCTATTTACCAAACCAATTTGCCACCCAAAAATGCATATACCTACACAACCAAAATGGCACACAATATAGCATCAATAGGCATATATTTCAATTCCAATCATGCATGACTTATACCAATTCCAACACCAACCACTACAAAACATAAATACCACATATTGCCATCTAAATTCATGCCAATCTTTGTCTTCTCAAAACATCAAATGACTATCTACAAATATGCATTATTATGCTCAATTCCCCAAACATCCCAATTCACAAATCATCACCTATTAACATTAAAAATTACCTAATCACAACAGGTATCATGAATCCAACTTCAATCACACAATATAAGTCATTCACCAACTCAAAACAAAAGTCATTTGCACACTTATATACATCATCAAAGTCATTATCATAAGCCAACTCATGTGATTATATATACAAACCAAAACATGTACATCTACAAGCTAATTCATTTGGTAAAAGTCATTACCAAAACATAGCCAAAATGACCAAAATCCCTATACATACTGTAGAAGGCCCAAATTGCCCGGGCCCGAATACAAATAACCCAAAACCCAGTTACAACTAGACCCACTACCCAATTACAATAACTAAACCTACCCAAGCCCAATACCCAAAACTAACCCAAACAACAAACCCAACAGAAGCCCACCTAAGCTAGCCCAATCCTGAAACCGTAGCCCCCCTAAAGCTGCCAGCCACCAAACCTCCCCACTTGCCTCTGCCACCACCTGCCCACTGCAGCACAAGCCGTCACCTCCACCGCCTCTGCACCTGCAACCATTAAAATGAAAGGATAGAAAGTAGAAAAAGAAAAAAGCACTTGTAAAAGGCTATAAAAGCCATCAAAAAATAATGTAAGGGACCGGGCAATATATAAATAAAAAAAAACAATGGATTTTTGAGGAAAAGTAGAGATTCTAGCAATATCAAAAAAACACAAGAACAACACCAATTGGGCAGCGGCGGTCGGGTGCATGGTCTCATGACGGACGGTGATCGCTCATGCTTAAATCGCCTCACTATCTCCTTCCTTCTCCTCTTTTTTTTCTTTTCCTTGCTGCAAATGAAAATTTTAAAAAAACTTGGCCTTATATAGCCTCCCAAAACGACGTCGTTTTGGAGGTTGCCCTTTAACCCCAAAACGACGTCGTTTTGGCCTATAACCGATCCGTCCGACCCGACCCGCTATAGGATCCGTGTGTTTTTGTTTAATGGGTTATTTATGCGCGTGGTCCTTCCGCTTTTTATTGCTTTGCAATTAAGTTTCAATTTATTTTCAATTTGGCCCCATAATTTTTCACGCTTTTCAATTTAGTCCCCGTTGATGCGCTGCGTTTTGAGGGGAAGGAAATATTACTGTTTAGGTCCCCCTACGTTTCACGCGTGTTCAAATAAGCCCTTTCTCTTTCTTTTTATTTCGAATTCGCCCCAAAACTTCATTTTCGTTTCAAATTTAGTCATTTTTCCAGATTTAATTTGGTTTTTATATTATTTTTTCCATTTTTTAATATTATTTATTATTGTATTTACCATTATTTATATTATTATTATTATTATTATTATTATTATTATTATTATTATTATTAGTATATGTTTTATTATTATGTATATATTTATGTAGTATTATTATTAGTCGTTTTTATTTCTAATATGTATATATTATGTAAATATTTTAATCTTGTATCATATATATTTTTCATATATGTTATGTATAGATGTTATTTTTTAATATTAATTTATTATTATTATATATTATTACGTATATATTTTAATATTATTAGTTATATTCTTTTATACTATTGTATGTACATTTCTAATATTGTATTGTATATTTCAAACACCTTTATTATTTATATATATGTGCGTATTTATGTAGTGTATAAATAGTTTTTTATATTATTATCATTTCTAATATATATATATTGTATATGTTTTATATATATTATGTATATATTTTTAATATTATTAGTTATATGTTTCTTATACTATTCCTGTACATATTTTTTATATCATCTTATGTATATATTCTTAAATACTATGTTATATATATATTTTAATACCATATTATATATATATATATTATTATTACATTTATTTTATCCCTATTATATTTATTATTAATATTAGTACATATATTTTATTATACATGTATATATATACTTTTTATATGGTATTATTTTCATATATCATTATATTTATTATACTTATTATTTTAACTATTGTTATTCAATAATTCATTTTAATATTATTATGCATTATTTGGTATACATGTATCTTTGTACATATTGTTATTTTTACTATACATATATAATTTTATTATGGTGTCAATACATTTTTACTTTTATTTATTATTACTCTAATATCCTAATATCATATTATAATATTTTTAATCACCTCATTATTTTGCATCGTTTATTTATTTATGAATTTTATTACAATAACATCGTCAAATTTTTATCATTGTTTTAGAAACATTTTTTATTTTTATTTTAATAAATAAGGCAATGTACTGATTTTAACATTAAGTCATCAATTTCATCGCTATGTTGAGTGAAATTCGCCGGCTCGTGTTAAAAACGGGACACCCTTCTAAAAAATCGAAAACTAAAAATTCTCATTTTTCGATCGGATCACGATTAAATATTAAATTGAACTCGTATTTTTGAAAATTTGAGACAACACATGTTTAACAAGATACCAACTTTGGGCGTCGCGAGGGTGCTAATACCTTTCTCGTGCGTAACCGACTCCCGAACCCTATTTTTCTCTGGATTTTCCGTAGACCCAAATTCAGCCTTCATTTTTGTTCATGAATAAATTTTCTTTTCTAAAAAAGAAGATTTATTAGGTGTCCGATCACACCTAGAAAAAAGATCGGTGGCTACTCCTTTTTAAAAAAAAAAACTGAAATTCCATTTTTAAATAATAGCCTCAACTAGCGACCAAAGCAAAATTTTTACATCGCTACAGCTGGCGACTCTGCTGGGGACCCTTTGTGAGAGTCGAGTCTAGAATTAAACGCATGTTGTCAAAATTTTCAAAATTCCTTGTTCAAATTAATGTTTAGTCGTGATCCCAAGATTGTGTTTTTGAAAAGTCATGCATTTGCATCGTGTTGTAAATATTCTTCTAACTCATTTTGTCTTGTTGTTTTTTAGCTCTAAATTTGTATGGTCTTAGTTTTTTGTAGTTTACTTTTTAAATAAAATGAAAAGGTTTGTGAGTTTCTCCCCACGCACCGTGCACTTGCATGTTGCATAACATGAGCTCTTTACCCGTGCTCCGTCCATTTAAGTGGAAGTAAACGCTATACCTTCGTGAGTTAACTCGTCCCTCCACACAGGCTAGTGAATACTTCTGGGTTACATACGACTTATGCTTTCGTGAGTTAACTTGTCCCTCCGTATAGGTATAAGTAAATGTAATCCCTCGAATTGAACTCGTGAGCCTGTGATGGGCTACGATCGAGGCTTCGTACTAGTCTTAGTAGACGATAGTATGAACAATTCGAGTACCTGTCTAGAATTGAAACCGCATATAGTAAACCATACGAGCCACCTAACTAGAGCCATGCCGAACCTCCGTCCGTTAATAGTCACCAAAATAAGTGCAAGGGAGAAACGCCTCTTACCTTTCATTTCTTTTACATTTATACTTTGCAAATGAATCGGGTCTATTATACCGGGTAACTTAATTTGTTAGATTTTTCATACTTTTTCTTCAGTTCATATTTTTGTGATTACTAACCAAGGTTGTTTGTCTTTTTTTTTTTTTTTCATCATGCATCATAGGTATTTTTATTAGGAGGGTGTTGGTTAGAGATTGGTTGCCAAAAACGGGTTTCTGATGGAGGAGTCAATTAGTAACCGAGAAAAATGTCGTGATTCGAGACTGGTCTTTGAAAACCCAGAAAGCAAAAGGGGATAGTTTAACAAAAGGATGTATCTTCAATCTTCCCGAACATGTAACTTCGAACATTCATCAGAATAACCTCGAAGACTTGACTCGGGTTTGGAAACAATGGGACTCAGATACTAGGGGCATTTTCACTGAAAAGTATAGGGATATAGCTCACTTGATCGCCGTCAACATAGACGAGCAACTGATTCAAACCATGGTTCGATTTTGGGACCCAGCTTACCAGTGCTTTACTTTCAATTAGGAAGATATGACTCCGACTGTAGAAGAGTATGCCGCCTCGCATTGACAATGTACAATTCAACAAGTTATATGTGAAAGAGCCTAAGCCAATAACCTTCAAGAAAAAGCTAGTGAGGTTGACCGGAATGACCGATATATGGGCTGAAAACCAGATAAAGAAGAAGAATGAAGTTAGTTGTGTTCCGTAGTTTTCTCTGCGAGACTTAGTTCAAAACCATCTAGACATTGCGAAGAGAATGGATTTGTTTGCTTTGGCCATTTACGGATTGATCGTCTTCCCAAAGGTTTTGGGGTATATAGAAGTCGCAGTAGTAGATTTCTTTGAAAGGTTGGGGCAAGGGATCAACCCCGTCCCGACTATCTTGGCTGAGACTTTTAGATCTCTAAGTTGTTGTAGGAGGAAAGGGGAAGGACATTTTGTCGGATACGCACAGTTACTTAATGTCTGGATTCTAAGCCATTTCTGGAAAGTGGAGCGCACACCTTTCCACATGTTTTCAAAAATATTCGCCCCGTTGCAAGCTTACCTTGAGAAAGATTGGTCGAAAGATGTCACCGAGCAGCACTGGGTTTCGGTTTTTCAAAACCTCCACGCTGAAGAGATAACCTGGAGAGCACTATGGATTAGTCCTTTAGTTTGATATATAAATGCGGAAGCCAAGATTGAGTGCCTCTACTCGGATTATGGGGAGGGGTTGGATATGCTCCATTAATGGTTCAAAGGCAGTTTGTTTCACGATAATTCATACCCGCCACCGGAGGGTTGACACAGTCAGAGTTTGCCTTTACAGGTGAAGGTTACATGAAAAAAGTCCGAGATACTGCAAAGGCTTGGAAAGAAGCTCACCTAATGGAATTAGCTCTCTATGCTGATAATATCACTCAAGATTATGACATATGGAGAAAACGATGAGTGAATAGTCAAGAAGTCTCATCGACTAATTACACTTTCCAGGATCCTTTCTCAGAAGAAATGTCATTCGAGCTGGAAGTAACAAGACATGAATTTGAACGTGAAAAGGCTAAGTTGTTACGGGATATCAGTTCTCTTCAAGAGGAAAACTATCAGCTAAAGATCGATGTTTAGATTGAAAAGTCCCAAACCGTGAAAATCCAAAGAGAAGCTGAGATCGTAAGAAATAACTTAAGGGACCTTCATTTGGAAAATAAGAAATCAAGAAGCACTATAAAAAATAGTGGTTTGGGCAAGTCGTCAGCAGAATGAAAGGAAGAAATTAGAAACATCAAAGGAGGGTTGGAATTCTGGAAAGGGAAAGCAAAGAAAGAAGAGGAAAAAACTGCGCGTGCTATGATAGAGTTAAGAAAGAAGAATGCTGAGTATGAAATTGTGACTGCAGAATTTGTGACTAGTCAGTCCGAACGTCAAGAGCTAAGAAGGAAAATACGAGATCTAGAAAATATGCTACAATCTTATCAGCAACAGTTAGATACTCTTCTAAAAGCTCTAGAAGAAAAGAATGATCAGTACGACAGAGACACTCGCACTTATGAAAGAACTCTTTAAGAAAAAAAAATGCAACTCGACTTTTTGATCAATGAAATTTACAAGGCAGCTATGCAAGTTGTGCAGTTATCAGATGAAGCCGAAGCTCTCAGTTGCCAATTCCTTCCGAGTCAAAGATCAAGCATATCAGAATTCTTAGAACGAGTGAAGAAACATGGCGATGTGGCTAGGAAATTTGTGTAACTGTTGAATAAAAAATGGCGAAACGTTTTGTAATAGACTCTTTTGATAAATGAAATGCCTAAGTATGAGGCTATCTTGAAATCAACACCAAATTCTTGCATATTTATTTATGACTAACATTCATTCGTCATTTATTCAACATTCATTTGTCATTTATTCATTCATCCATTCATTGCATGTACATATCCCATAATCATTCACTAAGGCTAAAACCATATAATCCGCAGTTGCGACACTACAAGTCTGGAATCATGCCATTCTTATAGGACGCACCGAAAAGCTAGAATTATGGAAGCCGAGTTCAATGAGAGAATTGAAAGGATGGAAAGGACTCAAAAAGAATTGCAAGAGCAGTTGACCAAGTCACAACAGGAAGCAAGAGATCTGATGTTAAGATCTCGAGAGGAATCGTTCGAGTAAAAAGATCAGATAGCCAAAATGATAGAGATGATGACAGCTTTGGTCAAAGGAAAAGGACCTATGCAGAGCCCTAACATTATGGAGCCTCAGTCGAGAGTTAATCATGATCAGGATCTGCTCTATCCCCCAGAATTCACTCCACCTCACGCCCATGCAACGCAAAGAGGATATCCTCAAGGGGAACCTGTAAGCTTGGAGCAACGACCTACACCCTCTGCTCATCTAGGGCAAGGTATATTCGTATCGAACCCAGGAGCTAATCCTGCCGATCCCAATATTCTAGATTTGGATGACCCGATAGAGATAGCCAGGTTGAAAATGGATGATCATGATGTTCAGGATAAGTAAAGGAGTTTGGAAGAAAGACTCAAAATGATAGAAGGTACTGAAGCCTTCTCTGCATTGAGTGCCAAAGAGCTCAGTTTGGTGCCCGATTTGGTTCTGCCTCCAAAATTTAAAGTGCCCGCTTTTGAAAAATATGATAAAACAAAATGTCCAAAGGCACACCTTGTCATGTTTTGCTTGAAGACGACTGGTTACGTGAATGAAGATACATTGCTAATACACTATTTCCAAGATAGCTTGGTCTGATCGGCTCTTCGATGGTATAATCAACTTAGTAGAGAAAGGATTCGATCATGGAAAGACTTGGCATCAGCATTTTGCGAACAATATAAGCATGCATCCAACATGGTGCCTGATCGACTAACTTTGCAGATGATGGAAAAGAAGCCAACGGAGACTTTTAGACAATAAGCACAAAGATGGAGGGATATCTCGACCCAAGTAGAACCCCCATTGACCAAAACTAAAATAACGGTCCTCTTCATCAACACTTTGAAAGCACCGTTTTATGATAAGTTGGTAGGAAGTGCCACGAAAGACTTTGCAGATATTGTAATATCTGGGGAACTTATAGAAAATACCATCAAAAGTGGAAGGATGGAAGGTTCCGAGAGCTCGAAAAGGGCAGCACCTGTAAAGAAAAAAGAGGCAGAAGCCTATATGGTGGGAACTGAGAATTACTACACTTCTAATCCGTATCCAACCCAGCCACGACCTCGATATCGCCCACCTCCAAACTTCTATTATCCTCCCCAAAGCCCTTACTATCAAGCACTATCTCATTACCCTTCTTACCTCGTCTATTTCGCAAATAACCAAAGACCAGTCACTACGTTCCCACAGAATACCATGCTAGCTCAAAGCCAACCTAAAGATGAACAAAGACCGACAAGATCCAATCCTGAAAAACCCCAGTTCACCCCAATTCCCATGTCATACGGAGAGCTGTACCCAAAACTATTGGAAAAACAATTAATATCCCCATATTATATGGCACCCTTGAAGCCTCCATACCTAAAATGGTACGATCCTAATGCCAGTTGCATGTACCACGCCGGAAACCAGGGGCATTCTACAGAAAATTATCTAGCCTTTAAAAGGAGGGTTCAAGGTCTCATTGATGCAGGCATCTTACGATTTGATGGTACTAACAATACAACTGAAAATCTGCTCCCTAACCATACTAAAGGGAATGTGAGCACGATGACCGAGGAAGACAAGTGGCGAACCAAAAGTTATGTTTCTGAAATAAAGACACATTTACAAAAGATATGGAAGATGATGGTTGAAAATGGGCTATTCTGTCACCCCTGCAGAATCTTTAAAGAAGGAAGTATAAAAAGTCAATGTTTTTGTGACTTCCATGGTATTGAAGGGCATTACATTCAGTATTGTGAGGAATTTAAAAAGTTACTTCAAGACATGATGGACAACAAGGAGATTGTGATCTTTAACAAAGAGGCCGATGAGGGAGAAGTATGCGCTTCTGATAATCAATCATCAAGTTTCCCTTATAGCGCCGATCGACTATTTGTGATTTATTACGATGCAAAAAAGGAACAAGTGAAACCGAAGATGATAATTGAAATACCATCTCCTTTCCCTTACAAAGGCAACAAGGCGGTACCATGGAAATACGATGTCAACATTATCACACTTGAAGGTGAAAAACCCAAAGCCACGACTGGAAGTGTTGGTGAAGTAGGACATTTTACTCGTAGTGGGAGATGCTATTCTAAAATGGTTGAACCAACGAAAAAGACGAGTGACTCGAACCAGAAAGGAAAGGCACCAATGCATAAGGCCGAGGTTGAACTTGAGACTCCGTCCGAACAAGATGTTAAAAGGCCTGTGAATGAAGAGGAAGCACGTGAATTCTTGAAGTTCATCAAACATAGTAAATATAACATCGTGGAACAGATAAGCAAACAACCGGCATGAATCTCGGTATTATCTCTACTGTTGAATTCAGAACCACATCGGAATACTTTGCTGAAGGTGTTAAATCAAGCTTACGTGGCAAGCAATATATCTGTCGAAAAGCTTGATAGGTGGGTGAATAACCTGAACGCGGATAATTTTATTTCTTTCAGTGATGACGAAATACCGCCAAATGGTAGGGGCTCCGTAAAAGCATTGCACATCACAACCCATTGTAAGGGTTACATAATACCAAATATACTCATTGATAATGGGTCTGCACTCAATGTCATGCCTTTGGCCACACTCTCTAGAATTCCAATTGATCTATCTTATCTAAGACCTTGTCACTCCACAGTAAGAGCATTCGATGGGACAAGACGAGAAGTCATGGGAAAAATCAAAATTCTTCTAGAAGTGAGCCCATATATATATGACGTCGAGTTTCAGGTCATAGACATCACGCCTTCATATAATTGCCTTTTAAAAAGGCCTTGGATCCACTCTGCTGGGGCAGTTCCTTCATCTCTCCATCAAAAAGTGAAGTTTATCATGAATGGTCTTTTGGTCACTGTCGTGGGTGAGAAAGACATTGTCGCATCTATCTCTGCCGATACACCATACCTCGAAGTAAGCAAGGATGCAATAGAATGTTCTTTTCGTTCCTTCGAATTCATCAATGCTACGTTCATTGCTGAAGGAAATGAAATTCCCATGCCTAAGCTATCAAGGAATACCAAGATGGGGATTAAGCTGACTGTGGGAAAGGGAGACCGAGCGAGGAAAGGTCTGGGAAGATATCAGCAAGGGATAGTTAGAGCTCTAAAACCAGTGCCCATAAAGCTCGATATGGTATAGGGTTTCAACCAGATAAACGACAAAGAAGAAAATAGTTACAGAAAGATCGAGAAAGGCAGATTGCAAGAGCCTTAGGCCGAGAATTAGAATGGGAGCCCATAACGTACCCTCCTTTGTCAAAAGCATTTACATCTGCAGGAATGATATACCCCGGGCAAGATAATCCACGAAGCACGCTGTTATTAATTGAAAGGGGTCTTCAGAATGTCAGTATAAATGTCATTGACAAAAGAAATGACGCAATTAAAGATGTTTCAATGATACGCTATTGTCCTCCTGGATTTGTTTTGAACAATTGGACTGCTGTGGATCTCCTTGTAGTTTCTAAGTCTTTTCCAGAGTAATGCTCATGTTAACACTCTTCTTTTTGTGTGCCCCTACGTAATAATAGGGATTCTTTTGTAAGAGCTTATGATTTGCTCTTTATCATTTAAATTAACATTAATGGAGATGCATTTTGTCATGGTCTTTTCATTCTCATTAACTTCATACTTTTTCCCTCTTCTCACAGCCTGTCATTGCACATATCTCACATCATTCCATTATGCTTGTTGGTCCCAATACTTTGATGCTCCTCTATAGTTTTCTTTTCCATTCAACTTTCAGGTGCTCAGATATCAACGATATGAACAAACCCGTTACAAATCTTGAAATCGATTTCGAGAAAGCTATTTCTTTAGGAGAGTTCGAAGCTGAGGAAAATGTTGAAGACTATATCTCGTCTTCTGACTTACTAAGAATGGTAGAACAAAAAGATAAACAGATTCTACCTCATCAAGAATCTGTTGAGATAGTAAATTTGGGAAATGAAGAAAAGAGGCAAGAAGTAAAGATTGGGACCTCCATTTTAGATAACACCAAACATGATTTGATCGCTTTGCTTCATGAGTACAAAGATGTATTTGCATGGTCGTATCAGGACATGCCAGGATTGAATGAGGATGTAGTGGTCTATAGACTCCCATTGAAACTAGAATGCAAATCCATTCAACAAAAGCTAAGACAAATGATACCTGAAATGCTGTTAAAGATAAAAGAAGAAGTCAAGAAACAGTTTGACGCTGGCTTCCTACAAGTCTCCAAGTTCCCAGAATGGGTAGATAACATAGTCTCAGTACCGAAGAAAGACGGCAAAGTACGAATGTGTGTGGATTATCGCGATTTGAATCGAGCAAGTCTAAAAGATAATTTTTCTTTGCCACACATCGATACATTGGTGGATAATACAGCCAAACATTCATTGTTTTCGTTCATGATGGATTCTCGGGTTATAATCAGATAAAGATGGCTCTTGAGGATATGGAGAAAACTACGTTCGTAACGATGTGGGGAACATTCTGTTATAAGGTGAAGCCGTTCGGATTAAAGAACGCTGGGGCAACATATCAGAGGGCCATGGTAATGTTGTTTCATGACATGATGCACAAAGAAATAAAAGTCTACGTCGATGATATGATCGCCAAATCCAAGGGGGAAAGAGAGCATGTTGGGAACCTCAGGAAGTTGTTCGAAAGACTGAGAAAGTTCCAGCTGAAGCTTAATCCAGCCAAGTGTACGTTTGGGGCTATCTCGGGAAAATTGCTAGGTTTCATCGTCAGCGAGAGAGGCATTGAAGTTGATCCAGATAAGATAAAAGCCATACAAGAACTACCACCTCCGCGCACGCAAAAAGAAGTCAGAGGATTTTTAGGGAGGTTGAACTACATCGCTCGGTTCATTACTCAACTTACCAACCAGTGTGACCTAATTTTTCGACTCCTTCGAAAACATGATCCAGGAGAATGGAACGAAGAGTGCCAAATGACTTTTGACAAGATAAAACAGTATTTGTCTAGTCCCCCGGTGCTAGTACTGCCAACTCCAAGAAGGCCGTTAATATTGTATCTGACTGTGTTCGAAAATTCAATGGGTTGCGTACTGGGGCAACATGATGAGTCAGGGAAAAAGGAAAAGGCGATTTACTATCTCAGCAAAAAGTTCACCGAGTATAAGGCAAAGTACTCGTCAATTGAAAAATTCTGTTGCGCTTTAGTTTGGGTAGTTCAGAGGCTCAAGCAATATATGTTGCATCATACGACATGGTTAATTTCATAGCTAGACCCAATAAAGTACATGATGGAATCACCTACACTCTCAGGAAGAATTGCACGATGGCAGATCCTACTATCAGAATACGACATCGTCTATGTGAGCTAAAAGTCGATAAAAGGGAGTGCAATAGCTGATTTCTTAGCAACTCGAACAATAGAGGAATATGAGCCATTGAGATTTGATTTCCCAGATAAAGACTTGATGTGCATTACAGAAAAAGAGTGCGAGTCATCAAAAGAAAAATCATGGAAGATGAGCTTTGATGGCGCATCGAATGCCTTGGGGCATGGGATTGGAGCAATTTTGGTATCACCAGAAGGGAATCATTTTCTGCCACTGCCAGACTGAATTTCTTCTGTACCAATAACATAGCAGAATATGAGGCCTGTATCATGGGACTCGTGCAGCTATTGAATGAAATATCAAAATTCTAGAAGTGTACGGAGACTCAGCGCTAGTGATTCACCAAATCCGTAGAGATTGGGAAGTGAAGGATTTGAATTTGGTTAAATACAGTGATCTAGTGGCGGAACTAATCAAATAATTTAAAGAAGTAACTTTTAATTATCTCCCACGAGAAGAAAACCAATTGGCTAATGCCCTAGCCACTTTGGCTTCAATGTTTAAAGCAAATAGAGAAACAGAAATAATGCCTCTCCAAATGAGCATATATGAGGTCCCTACGCACTTTTTTAGCATTGAAAAAGAGGCAGACGGACGGCCATGGTTCCATGATATCTTAGAATATATCAAGAATCAAAGGTATCCTGAACAAGCAAATGAGAACGACAAAAGAACAATCAGAAGAATGGCAGCGGGATTTGTTCTTGACAGGGATATCCTGTACAAAAGAGGAAAAGATCAAATGCTCTTGAGATGCATGATGATGCTGAAGCTAGAAAAATACTTGAAGATGTCCATGAAGGAATTTGTGGGACGCATGCCAATGGTTTCACTATGGCCAGGAAGATTATGAGACTCGGTTACTGCTGGCTGACGATGGAAAGCGACTGTATTAGTTATGCACGAAAGTGCCACAAATGTCAAATTTACGGTGATAAAATTCATGCAGCCCCTTCGCCCCTTCACGTTATGACTTCTCCATGGCCTTTTTCTATGTGGGGCATGGATGTTATAGGGTCAATTTCCCCAAAAGCTTCTAATGGATACCAGTTTATTTTTATGGTTATTGATTACTTCACAAAATGGATAGAAGCCGCTTCGTTTGCCAATATGACGAACACCGCAGTTTGCAGGTTTTTGAAAAAGGAAATCATTTGTCGATATGGTTTGGCTAAAAAAATCATTTCATATAACGCCTTGAATCTGAACAACAAGATGATAAAGGAAGTGTGTGAGCAATTTCAAATAAAGCATCATAACTCATCACCCTATCGCCCGAAAATGAACAGAGCTGTTGAAGCGGCCAACAAGAATATTAAGAAGATTATTGGAAAAATGACAGAGATATATAAGGACTGGCATGAGAAACTACCATTCGCTTTGTATGCATATCGCACATCTGTACGGATATCTACGGGAGCAACTCCTTTCTCTCTGGTCTATGAAATGGAAGCCGTGCTACCTATCGAAGTTGAGATCCCCTCTCTACGAGTCTTAATGGAGTCGAAACTAGAGGAAGCAGAGTGGGTTCGAACCCGATATGACCAGTTAAACCTTATCGAAGAAAAATATTTGAAGGCAATCTGTCATGGACAGATGTACCAGAAGAGAATGATCACGGCCTATGACAAGAAAGTACGACCAAGAGAATTCCACGAAGGAGAACTCGTGCTGAGAAACATTCTCCCAATACAAAAAGACCTGCGAGGAAAATGGGCACCAAATTAGGAAGGACCATACGTCGTAAAGAAGGCATTCTCGGGTAGAGCTTTGATTCTCACTGAAATGGATAGGAAGGAGTTACCTAATCCAGTGAATTCAGATGTTGTAAAAAAATATTATGCCTAAAAAAAAAGAGATCAAGGTGAAAACCCAAAAAAGGTGTCTTGATGAACAAAAAAGATCAAGGTGAAAACCCGAAAAGGACGTCTTGATGAACAAAAAAGATCAATGTGAAAACCCAAAAAGGGCGTCTTGATTAACACAAAAGATTAGGATGAAAACCCGAAAGGGCGTTCTAATGAAGCAAACACTGGGCTTAAAAAGCAAGACGTTTTGAACAGTGGGTCAAACAGCGAGACTATAGTATTTGAAGCATTTCAGAAAGCTTGAGATCTTCTACGCAAGAAGCCATGGTTGAAAAGATTCTTATTAAGAAACATGGAAGAGTTCATATGTTGAAAATCTAAGCATTTTTATCCGCTGAATCCCCTTTCTCTTTATGACACTTTTTTACTATCAGTGGTTAACTTTCTTTGTTTGCTACATTTGAAATAAATAAATGTAAGGTATTCCTTTTGACCCTACCTGATCATTTTCATGCATCTCATTATATGGTTTATTTAAATGACAAATAGTGAAATGACATACACTGGACAAAAGAAATGTTGAGCATTACCCGAATAAGAATTTGATAAGTACAAGAGTCTCAAAGTAAGGGCAAAGTTCAACCAGGGGCAAAAGAGTGATATCTGAGAAACGCAGATTACTTGTAAAGCTTGGGTACAAAGCCTGAAGAGAAAGTAAAGAATCGAAGCAATGAATGCAGATAATTACAAAAATCGTAACAAAAAGGGAGATATGACAAACAAGCCCAAAGCACATAGCATAATCATGTAGGCATAAAGGCATTTAAGACAAACATGTGCATATCATGATAACATCATGCATGACATATACAGGTACTCCAGTAGAGCAAGAGGATGTAATGATAGCTGTACTGAATCAAAGGTAAAGACACCTGAGTTCCACCAGATGACATGTTTTGGTATTCTGATGTTCTTATTTCTGTTTTCAAAAATCAACTCATATTGTGAGAAGTGAGTTGAGTCTCAAGACAAGTTGAGGTATTTTCAATTTCTGTCTTTCAAAAAAATCAATTCATATTGTGAGAGGTGAGTTGAGCCTCAGGACACGCTGAGGTAATTTTAATTTTTGTTCATTAAAAACATCAACTCATATTGTGAGATGTGAGTTGAGCCTCGGGTTACACGCTGAGGTATTTTTAGTTTCTATCAACTCATATTGCGAGAGGTGAGTTGACCCTCAGGTCAGATGCTGAGGTATTTTCAATTTCTATTTTTTTAAATTAGGTTTTTCAAAAATCAACTCATATTGCGAGAGGTGAGTTGAGCCTCGGGCCACACGTCGAGGTCTTTTCAAATTCTATTTTTAATTTCTGTTTTTTTTAATTTCTGTTTTTCAAAAAAATCAACTTATATTGCGAGAGGTGAGTTGAACCTCAGGACACGCTGAAGTATCTTCAATTTATGTTTCAAAAAAAAATCAACTCATATTACGAGAAGTGAGTTGAGCCTCGGGTCATACGCTGAGGTATTTTTAGTTTCTATTCGCCAAAAATCGACTCATATTGTGAGAAGTGAGTTGAGCCTTTTAGTCTCTGATTTTTCAAAAAATCGACTCATATTGCGAGAAGTAGGTTGAGCCTTTTAGTCTCTATTTTTCAAAAACTCAACTCATATTGCGAGATGTGAGTTGAGCCTCAGGTCACAAACTGAGGTATTTTCAGTTTTTTACTTTTTTTCAAAAACTAACTCATAATCCAAGAGATGAGTTGAACGTCAGTTTGTACGCCGAGTTATTTTTTATATCTGTTTTTCAATAAAGAATAAAGATTAGAGCTAATCGAATATATAGATTTGGCCTCCTTGAAGTTGCAGTGGAGTAGGTTGAAATTACAAGTTGTAGCGGAACCCTGAAGTTGTAGCGGAACCCTGAAGTTTTAGTGAAGCGGATCGAAGATATTAGATCTTATCTCCCTGAAGTTGTACTGGAGCAGCGAAGCAGATCGAAGCTAGGAACCTCATACCCCTGAAGAAGCGAGCAAAGTGAAGCTACGAGTCATATCTCTGAAGTTACGGTGAGGTAGATCAAAGCTATAAGATGTGGTGGACGAGAATGAAGCTACCTGAAGAAGAGGAGCACCAAAGAAGTCAAGACTTAGTGAAACTGGACAAATTTGGTCTTCCTTAAATGTCTTTGCTCTATTTTCGTTACACGATAATGAGAAAAGAGAGGCAGCTGTAGAAGGCCCAAATTGCCCGGGCCCAAATACAAATAACCCAAAACCTAGTTACAACCAGGCCCACTACCCAATTACAATAACTAAACCTACCCAACCCCAATACCCAAAACTAACCCAAACAACAAACCCAACAGAAGCCCACCTAAGCTAGCCCAATCCCGAAACCCTAGCCCCCCTAAAGCTGCCAGCCACCGAACCTCCCCACTTGCCTCTGCCACCACCTGCCTGCTGCAGCACCGGCCACCAACTCGGGTCACCTCCACCGCCTCTGCACCTGCAACCATTAAAATGAAAGGACAAAAAGTAGAAAAAGAAAAAAAGCACTTGTAAAAGGCTATAAAAGCCATCAAAAAATAATGTAAGGGACCGGGCAATATATAGATAAAAAAAACACTGGATTTTTTAGGCAAAGCAGAGATTCTAACAATATAAAAAAAACACAAGAACAACACCAATCGGGCAACCAAAACACCAATATCAAAAGCCTAAGGTGATTTAAATCTTTGCATTTTTATTTATTTTCGAATCATACATACATATATATTTTTTTCATAAATAGTACAATAAAAAGGAAAATAAAAAATAATATAAATTTTTTTACCTTTTTTGGCCACCGTGGCGGCGGTCCGGCGACCGGACGGTGACTGGCCCTAATACCGAAAATCGCCTCACTCTCTCCCTCCCTCTCCTCTTTTTTTTCTTTCCCTTGCTGCAAATGAAAATTTTAAAAAAATTTGGCCTTATATAGCCTCCCAAAACGACGTCGTTTTAGAGGCTGCCCTCTAACCCCAAAACGACGTCGTTTTGGCCTATACCCAATCCGTCCGACCCGACCCACTAGAGGATCCGCGTGTTTTTGTTTAATGGGTTATTTATGCGCGTGGTCCTTCCGTTTTTTATTGCTTTGCAATTAAGTTTCGATTTATTTTCAATTTGGCCCCATAATTTTTTGCGCTTTTCAATTTAGTCCCTGTTGATGTGCTGCATTTTAAGGGGAAGGAAATATTGCTGTTTCGGTCCCCCTACGTTTCACGCGTGTTCAAATAAGCCCTTTCTCTTTCTTTTTATTTCGAATTCGCACCAAAACTTCATTTTCGTTTCAAATTTAGTCATTTTTCCAGATTTAATTTGGTTTTTATATTTTTTGCCATTTTTAATATTATTTATTATTTTATTTACCATTATTTATATTATTATTATTATTATTATTAGTATATGTTTTATTATTATGTATATGCTTATGTAGTATTATTATTAGTCGTTTTTATTTCTAATATGTATATATTATGTAAATATTTTAATCTTGTATCATATATATTTTTCATATATGTTATGTATATATGTTATTTTTTTAATATTAATTTTTATTATTATATATTATTACGTATATATTTTAATATTATTAGTTATATATCTTTTATACTATTGTATGTATATTTCTAATCTTGTATTGTATATTTCAAACACCGTTATTATTTATATATATATATATGCGTATTTATGTAGTGTATAAATAGTTTTTTATATTATTATCATTTCTAATATATATATTGTATATGTTTTATATATATTATGTATATATTTTAATATTATTAGTTATATGTTTCTTATACTATTCCGGTACATATTTTTATATCATCTTATGTATATATTCTTAAATACTATGTTATATATATATTTTAATACCATATTATATATATATATTATTATTACATTTATTTTATACCTATTATATTTATTATTAATATTAGTACATATATTTTATTATACGTGTATATATATACTTTTTATATGGTATTATTTTCATATATCATTATATTTATTATACTTATTATTTTAACTATTGTTATTCAATAATTCATTTTAATATTATTATGCATTATTTGGTATACATGTATCTTTGTACATATTGTTATTTTTACTATACATATATAGTTTTATTATGGTGTCAATACATTTTTATTTTTATTTATAATTACTCTAATATCCTAATATTATATTATAATATTTTTAATCACCTCATTATTTTGCATCATTTATTTATTTATGAATTTTATTACAATAACATCGTCAAATTTTTATCATTGTTTTAGAAACATTTTTTTTATTTTTATTTTAATAAATAAGGCAATGTACCGATTTTAACATTAAGTCATTGATTTCATCGCTATGTTGGGTGAAATTTTTCGGCTCGTGTTAAAAACGGGACACCCTTCTAAAAAACCGAAAACTAAAAATTCTCATTTTTCAATCGGATCACGATTAAATATTAAATTGAACTCGTATTTTTGAAAAATTGAGACAACACATGTTTAACAAGATACCAACTTTGGGCGTCGCGAGGGTGCTAATACCTTCCTCGTGCATAACCGACTCCCGAACCCTATTTTTCTCTGGATTTTCTCGTAGACCCAAATTCAGCCTTCATTTTTGTTCATGAATAAATTTTCTTTTCTAAAAAAGAAGATTTATTAGGTGTCCGATCACACCTAGAAAAAAGATCGATGGCGACTCCTTTTTTTTAAAAAAAAAACTGAAATTCCATTTTTAAATAATCGCCTCAACTAGCGACCAAGGCAAAATTTTTACGTCGCTACACATACCATATACTTAATATACCAAAGTTCATAGGTACCAAGTGATAAGTAGATAATGTGACGATGTCTTCGAAGATCCCTGAATTCGAGCTAGCTTTTAATTCACTATAAAACATAGAAAAATAAACGATGTAAGCTATAAAGCTTAGTAAGCTCGTATGAAATAAACTCAATACAATCTCACAAATATAATTCAATAAATTGAATAAAACAACATAAAGCTTACTAACGAACAAACCTTTTATATGCTCATTTGCAAACTATATAATTTCATCCTCATATTTTTTATTCAATGCTAAAATAGTTTATACTCATACCTGTACCATCCCGTACAAATCTCATACACATTATATTCTTACATTTACCCATTGAACCATTCGGAATAGAATTCAAATACTCAAAGATCTCACACGATAAGTACTTATACTGTGGCTCTTAGCCAAATCAAGGTAACTTATCTCTGAAGTTTTGATATCATGGCACGAAGCCAAAATCAGCCGATATGCATGGCCCGAAGCCAAGCCGGTATATCTCGCACCCAAAGTGCTATATCATCACCTGAAGCCAACTCAATGTATCCCTTAATGACATGTCACTAGCATTCTAAACTATTCCTAAGGTTCAACTGTGATTTCGAATGTCGAATCATCATCGAATTTTTATCATTCATATCCACAGTCTCGTCTTCGCAATTTATGCAATATCAAAGCATATTAAATACATTTGCATAGAAATTTATCACATACGAACTTACCTCGGACGCTAAAATGGCGAATCGAGTCAACTATTCCGTAACTTTATTCTTTCCTTGATCTAAGTCCGTATTTCTCCTTTCTTGATCTAAATATATTCAAAATTGACTTATTAAATCATCTATTCATTCAATTTAATCCAAAACACACTTTAAAACACATTTACACTTTTTCCCTTAATATTTCACATTTTTCACAATTTAGTCCTCATTTCATAAAATCACAAATTAATTAAATTTCAATTAAACCCATGCTTGCCAAATTACTATTATGCCCCTAGAAGATCATATTTTTTATTTATTTCACATTTTAACCACTAACTTTACACATTTCATAATTTAATCCCTATTTTGTATTTTCACTAAAGATCACTTAACAAAACTTGTTTAACTAACAAATATTCAAAATCTATCATCAAACTTCAAAATACTCATGTATTCATTAATGGCATCATTCAAAGTTTTTAACAGTTTTGCAAATTAGTCCCTGGGCTAGCTAGTACTAGTTGCAACGATCTCAAAAACATAGAAATCACTAAAAACCGAATCAAAATTACTCACCAATTTAGCTTTTAAAGTGACCAAACCCTAGAATGCTCCTATGGCTTCTTCTTCTTCTAATTTTTGATGGATGAAAACATAGAAAAAGATGACCACTTTGTGGTTTTGTTATTTTACTTATTTAATTAACCAAATTACTAAATTAACCTTTAATATAAATCATTTAAATCATCCATTTAATGTCTAATTTTGTCCAATTACTATCAAAATGGTCTAATTACTACTTAAGGACCTTAACTTTAAGGTTCTATAGCTATTATACACCTTTAGCTATTAGAACTCAAGTTTTTCACTTTAGCGATTTAGTCCTTTTTATCTAATTGACCAACTAAATGATAAAATTTCTCAATGAAATTTTCACACAATCATATATTCATGCTATAAACATTTAAATAATAATAAAAGAAATATTTCGACTTTAGATTTGTGGTCCCAAAACCACTGTTCTGATTTGACCAAAAATGGGCTGTTACATTTTCGGCATCGCACCATTCTCTATTTTTTGAGTTTTCCGTTACACACCTGATCGAATTTGGAGAACACTGCTATGCATACTCTTGAACCCTAAAATTAACATTCATAACAAACCAATTAACAATGATATATGAAATCAAACCACAATATACCAAAAACTAAACATTATTTCAACTACACAAACTAAACCTTCGGCCTTAGCACCAAAATCAGCCCCTTACAAACATTCGGTTACTTACCCCGATTTGAAACAATAATTCCTAACATGCACTAATGGACAAAGGAGAGTCTTGCATCTCTTGATTCTCACCTAACAAAAACACAAAAAGAATTAATACAAGGACTAATAGCCAACAAAATTTACCCACCTTTCCTACGAGATAACAACAAATAACCTCAATACGGAGAAAGTACAACCGATACTTACACCAGGATGGAAAAATAAGAAATTTCTCAAAAGCTCAGTACAACTGTTAACACAATGAAACTGACAGCACAACAAAGATGTGGTAGCAATCACAATAACAAGAACGAAAGAACGGTAACAGAGAAAAGCGTAAAATGCAAGAAAGAAAAGGGAACAAGGCAGAAAGAGAGTACAAAAACGCAAAAAGAGAGAATAGCCAGAGGAAAGAAACAACAGATATTCAACAACAAAAATAGAAAAGAGGAATGTAAGAAAAAAGAGGAGAGAGGAACGACAGATTGAGGAGAAAATCAAGAAAATAAGTTGGGATAATTTTCAAAAAGAAAACTACCCATATCCCTAGTAACACCCACTAAATCTGATTAGTTATCCTATCAGATTTACCTTAGAATTCAAAATAAAATATAATTTCCTCTGTACACACATGAGGATTCAAACACAAAACCAAAGGATAAACTGAAGCCTTACTACTGAACCAACAAACTCATTCTTACTATCAATTGAACGAAAATATTATTTATGCCAGATGATCAATGATAGGGGTTAGGACTAAAATGACAAAAACTCAATAGAAAGGTTTGAACCCAGAAGCTCACACACACAAGTACAACACCTATCCACTGAACCTGATTAACTAATTTGACAAAATTTTCACAATCTTAACTTAATTTCTTTTAACCCGATTTTTGGGATGTGACATCGCAAGTCAACTAATCTTCCAAACTTGAAAGTTAGCAACTTGGTTAAATTGACTTTAATAAATTTTACCCGATCCGTGCATGTATCACATCCTAATACAATACTAGCATCCAACTAAGACGTTGGCATCTATATTAAAACATTGGCATCCAATAGCCATAACTAAAAGTTTGTTTCAAATTCCAAGTTTGTTTTTCCAATATAGTACTAAGACGTTTGCATCCAACGGCCATTATTAAAAGCTTGTAAGTTTGTTTCAAACGTTTTAAAATGGAACAATGTGTCTATGCAGTATACTAAAATATATTTTGTAAATACTTTATATATGTACTAAATTATATTACGTGCAAATACTATATATATAAATATGAATTAATTAAACCTTTATATATGCACTAAATTATATTACGTGTAAATATAATTATAATTAAATAACTTATTACCGCCTATACATTAAATTATTTAAAATTTCTTATTAGCTAACTTATTAATAGATTTAAACTTTGACAAATTTTAATGGTTATTAGGGTTATAATTAATTTATTTTAAGCTTGTACATCGCACAAGTAAAAAACTTGTAATACCCTATGCTCGACCTTTAATTATAACCCTAATAACCATTGAGAGTTATAAAAGTTTTAATCTATTAATAAGTTTTGTAACATTCTTATGTGTACATGTGTTACAAGTTTGAATATATTAATAAGTTAGCTAATAAGAAAACTTGTAACATTATGTTAATTTGATTAGAAAGAGTATTTGTAACATTCTTGTATACACATGTATGTGTGTGTGCATATATGTACATTTGTACCTTTGATTCGAGTATAGTATGCTTATGTATAACATTAACTAAGGTTTCTCTCATTTCATACATACTCTTATAAATGTTGTTTATTTGAATAACAATCACTAAATTATTTATATCTTAGTCTACAAAATTTGAAATTAAGATTCAATTCTTGTTTTTTAAAACTAGACTTAATGAAATTTTTACCATGAAAATTTTAGAATTTCTACTTAAGCCAATGAATATAGTTTTTTTTCTTCAAATCTTCCCCTGTTCTACATCTAGTCAACTTTGACTGTAACACCCCTTACCCGTATCCAAGGCCGAAACAGGGTACGAGGCATTACCAGACTTAACCATACACATAGACGAAAATCAGGCCATAAAATTTCATTTAATTTAAAACTTTTCGAACACATGCATAGACTCATATTTAAAGACATATAACGTGGCATAAATGAGCACTTACACATCCATAATCATGCAATAACAAAAAAAGCTAACTATATCATCACATCAAAACATAGGACATGGCATGATTAATTAAACTTACAAACCATAATGGATAAGGACCACATCTCATGATCATATACGATAACTCAATGCAGACTGATACGTATGGTCAAAGTCATAATAATAATACATATCACAAACCAACTTCCTATACATGCCACTCACTTGATATTTCTAATATTTGAATTAATTCTCCAAAAAATGATAGCTTGATAATGTGATTTTGCCTCCAACGATCTCCAACCCCGAGACGACCTGCCAAAACTGAAGAAGTAGAGAGGAGGGGTAAGCTTTACGCTTAGTAAGTCCTTATGAAGTTAATAAGCAATTACCCACATGTTTTTTTTTAAAAGGTAAAACAGCATAATAAACACATTTCACCTATGGGTATTTTTCCAAATATAAACCCTAGGTTAAATTATTGCTAGAATAAGCTTAACCAAGTTACCGAGATTTCATAAATGTAAAGAACTTTAAATACGGCGCTAGGGAGCACTTACAATCGAGCTTGGGAGTTTTGAACAAACCTTAACCATGGCTGCTGCTAGTAGAAACGGTTGAATGAAGAAGATGATAGCTAATTTGGCTTATTTCCCTTTTTTAATTCTTTTAATTACTAGTTTACCAAAATACCCCTAACTTAAAAATATTTTATTACACCCATTTCATGTCTATTTTTTTCCAGCAATTAACCAATGGTCTAACTACCATTTAAGGACCCTCAATTTAAAATTTCATAACAATTGGACACCTTTAGTATGTAGAACTCAACTTTTGCACTTTTTATGATTTAGTCTTTTTGACTAAATTAAGTGCCCGAACGTCAAAATTTTTGAACGAAATTTTCACGAAATTATTCTGTGAAATCGTAGACCATAAAAATATAATAAAAAATAAAATTTTCATCGTCGGATTTGTGGTCCCGAAATCACTGTTCTGATTAGGCCCAAAATCAGGGTGTTACAACTCTCCCCCGCTTTAGGGATTTTCGTCCCCAAAAATCTTACCGAAAAAGTGGTCTTCACTTAGATTCATCAATCTCATACTCGATACCAAAGTACCTTCACTCAGGCGGTGCCTCCAATACATCTATTTAATTTCTCATATGATCTGAAAGCTTACGGACTCAACTCCCAATTGTTCTTAAATTTTCAAAGGCTTCTCAGTTTCCCATGATATCATGACATAAAACCAGGATCTCAATTTGGTTTATGGAGACTAGAATTCCAAGAAATCCAACAATCAAAGGGACCTGCACTCTTCCGAAATAATCATACAGATTTTAATCATCGATAAATCACAATCCAATAACATCTGAATCAAATTACAGTACACGTCATTGCTCTCTGAATGAATAGGCAAATTTTCACTGTGAGCTTCGTACAGTTCTTTCTGTATAAGCCTCGGAATAATAATACCATGAATCAGATCCAATCTGAAATTCAACATCAGAAGTCGATCCTCACTGTACTCTTTTAGTTTACTACTCACTATCACATTTACCTCTTTCCGTTACGAAAATAATTATAATATAGCCTCGAAAATAATCCTTCTCATTCTCATCCTAATATCAATACTGGCAAAGATAATTCTGGTAGATCCTGATGGTCGACTTTAACCCCATCAACAACTCAAATTTTCTGTGACATCAAATGCTCCAAACTATCACATTACCTTATTTTCTTGAAACACATCACCCTTCATACAACAGTGCATTACTGAAAATTAGGAAATCTTTACTCAATGCAGATAGTCCAGTTCAGACGCTTTGGTTAGCAATATTCTCATTTGTCCAAACCTTGCTAACATGTAATAAACTTTTCAGCTTTCGCAAGATGAAAACTTTATCATTCTTAGTAGCTTTAACTCATATCAAAATTTTCTAAGAGATATACACTTCTCGTTCAGACTATTTGCCTTTTACCCGTAAATAAATGAAATTCTATTATCAGACTTGGGAAAAATGATCATGACATAATTGTCATATGAAATCTTTCAAATAAATAATTCAAACAGATTAAACACTTGAGCCGATCTAAACACCGTTGAATGACATTTCAAGTAATCCTTTCTTCTAGTTACTAAACAATTCATCATGCAGTCCTTTACTATTCATTCCTTACGCTAATCAAAACCATCTCAATTGCATTAGCTCAAGTAACCAAAATATCTCAATTGAAGTCATTAATTATAATTGACTTACTTGAGAGAAGTAATCCACCATACCGATTGAAACTCACGCTTTTATCACTCATGCCTTTACTATTGTCAAATCTTTACACGGAAATTTGAGAAATTCCAATACTAAAATCACCACATTACCAAGATCAACTCGAAAGTACAGTCATAAAATCACCACATTACCAAGATCAAATCGGAAGTATAGTCATGCTTGTCATGATTATCACGAGATGAAGAACGCACTTCGAACATAAGTCATAATTGACAAATTATGGAATAAAGATAACAAGAAAACCGAATAAAGAAATCTAAGATACGATACTATGCCGGAAAATCAAAAACCAAACTCATAGGAAAATATGGAAGATCTCGAAAATTCTTCAGAGAAAAGAAGTCCAGAACAAAACATCATTTAATTCCATTGGAATCAAATATAACAAGAACAATGTATCTTTCCAATCGTTTATATCAAATGGAGCATCAAGTAGAAGAAATAGTATCATACATATCATACATATCATACATATCCTCTCATCAATTCTTATTAGACGAAATGTAATAAAATGCCCGAGGAAATACAACAATACAAATTATAAACCAGTCAGACTACCAATGCTTCTGTCTAACACCAGGATTAGAAAACATTCCCATATAACAAGAATTTCTTCAAAAGATCAACAGCCATAGAAATTTTTCTGAGAACGAATAAATACATAGAACATCTCAGAAGAAACTGTTAAATCTGTTCAGCCGTAACTGTCACACTCAGATATTACACATTTCAAATATCATTTCCTACAACTAGTTCTGCCATCACAAATTTCATGTTAGACCTTTCACTAAAGAAGCTCGGTTCTGAATAAATTTTTATTTACACTTTTCTCGATCTTGTACCTGAGTAATTCAATTTACCAAAGTAAATTCATTCTCTAGTTGGGACAGTGCATAGCTCCAATAATCTTTATGTCAACCTGATACTTTTCTAGCTCTGACTTTACTTATCAAATCATTCTCAATCTCTAATCATACTTATAATTATTCTATCATTGAACTCTTTGGTTTTTCAACCAGGAACTTATTCAGTACAAATCTCATGAAATTCCATTATAAGCACCACTTCGATAAGGGGGAGGGGTTGTAGGGCCTCTAACTCGACTTTCTTATACATATACATATGACACAACTTTCATCATCATAGCAACATCGTCAAAATCATGTCATTCATTTCAGGCAACGCAACATTCATGTTGGTTTACACCAATTTTCCAATTATCCCATTTAGACAAGTATACTTATGCATGCATCTTATGTTTTCTGGATAACTTTACTTATCCATTCATTTAATCAAATAAGTCATGCTCATGACATCACATAAGGGCCAAACAAACATGAATGTTTGCATCACAATCGCAACTTTCACTTTGTGTATCATCATATACATATCATTACAATCATATAATTCAGTCTAAAAAATTTAACATAGATAAGCTCATTTCGTTATAATTCTTTATCTTATAAAAATATCATTAACATTCATCAACATTCAATGTCCAATCAAGACAATGAAATTTTCATTCGTATCATGATATTATGAACCCTTACTCATACCTCTACGAATTTCTATTTATCTCATTCAACTTGTCAAGTAAGCCAAGTGCACTATATCATATGAGCATTAAGCAAATATAGATATTTATCACAACATAAACTTTCATATCACGTGTTATCACATATATATCATAAACTTTTATTCATACTTTTCTGAACCGAGACTTATGATAATCATAATTTTACTCAAATACCTTCAATCACCTTGAATATGGTCGGTGCAGCTCGGCTGGAGAGTACCTTTGTCTAAATAAGACGGTGCTCTTACGCGTCGAGAGACATCACACTATCACGGATCTGTGGCATGTATAACTAGACTTTTACACATGCTAGGTTAGTCCGAGAACCGACTAAACCATAGCTCTGATACCACCAAATGTAACACCCCTTACCCGTATCCAAGGCCGGAACAGGGTACGAGGCATTACCAGACTTAACCATACACATAGACGAAAATTGGGCCATAAAATTTTATTTAATTTAAAACTTTTCGAACACATGCATAGACTCATATTTAAAGACATATAACGTGGCATAAATGAGCACTTACACATCCATAATCATGCAATAATAAACAAAGCTAACTATATCATCACATCAAAACATAGGACATGGCATGATTAATTAAACTTACAAACCATAATAGATAAGGACCACATCTCATGATCATATACGATAACTCAATGCAGACCGATACGTATGGTCAAAGTCATAATAATAATACATATCACAAACCAACTTCCTATACATGCCACTCACTTGATATTTCTAATATTTGAATTAATTCTCCAAAAAATGATAGCTTGATAGTGTGATTTTGCCTCCAACGATCTCCAACCCCGAGACTACCTGCCAAAACTGAAGAAGTAGAGAGGAGGGGTAAGCTTTACGCTTAGTAAGTCCATACGAAGTTAAAAAGCAATTACCCACATGTTTTTTTTAAGGTAAAACATCACAATAAAAACATTTCACCTATGGGTATTTTTCCAAATATAAACCCTAGGTTAAATTATTACTAGAATAAGCTTAACAAAGTTACCGGGATTTCATAAATGTAAAAAACTTTAAATACGGGGCTAGAGAGCACTTACAATCAAGCTTGGGAGCTTGAACAAACCTTAACCATGGCTGCTGCTAGTAGAAACGGTTGAATGAAGAAGATGATAGCTAATTTGGCTTATTTCCCTTTTTTAATTCTTTTAATTATTAGTTTACCAAAATACCCCTAACTTAAAAATATTTTGTTACACCCATTTCATATCTATTTTTGTCCAAAAATTAACCAATGGTCTAATTACCATTTAAGGACCCTCAATTTAAAATTTCATAACAATTGGACACCTCTAGTATGTAGAACTCAACTTTTGCACTTTTTATGATTTAGTCTTTTTGACTAAATTAAGTGCCCGAACGTCAAAATTTTTGAACGAAATTTTCACGATATTATTCCGTGAAATCGTAGACCATAAAAATATAATAAAAAAATAAAATTTTCATCGTCGGATTTGTGGTCCCGAAATCATTGTTCCGACTAGGCCCAAAATCAGGGTGTTATATTGACCATTCTTTATTAAAATTAATTATCTAATAGTACAAGTCTCTTATTAGGTTTTCATTTATTTTCCTTGAAAATAGATTCGCTAAACATTTATTCATATAAATTTCATCTCCTAGAATTTTTGTACAATTTACTATAAATTTTCAAAACTAGAACAAGAGAACCCAAAATCATTCTTACATTGTCTCACTAAAATCCATATATATCATAATTTACAATTTTATTGCTTACAAAGTTTATTTTATGAAAAACTAGACTCATTGAGTTTTAATTCCATATTAAATTCAATCTCTTGATCTATTTCTACAATTTTTGGTGAATTTTCAAAGTTGGACTACTACTGCTGTCCAAACTGCTTTGATGAATATGTTTACTTAAAGTATCTGTACTTTGCTTAAAGTATCTGTACTTTGCTTAAAGTATCGATACCTTTAACAAAGTTTCGATATCTTTATTCTGGTATCAATCTGTTTTACAGTTTGATATTTCAGAATTTAAAATAATTCAATATGGATTATTTAATCTTAAACCCATTTTAGTTTAATAAACTTTATAAAATTAACAAAAGTATTTAGATTCTACAATTAGGTTCACTTATGTTCACAATTAAATTTAACCTATTACTCGCCGTAGCTAGTATATATTTTCATTAATTACCATCCTTTCACTTAGCTTACCTTTCACTTTCATATATCTTTCATTTGAGTATGCCATTTCAAAATATTAGTATACTTAATCACTTTTTATATATTTTTAAATTTGATCATTTTCAATATGAAATTCAAGAATTACTATAAATTCATTTAAATATTAATTTGTAATTAATTCACTAATATTTAACTTTTCATTTAAGCTCTTTATATAATATCTTATTCGTACTTAAACTTCGTACCTTTTCAATTTAGTCCCTAATGCCTTGGAATTTATTTTTCACTACATAAGCACTTTAATCAAATAATTCATTATAATATCTTGTTTCACATAACAAATTCTCATGCACTTCACTTCTCTTGATTCAATTATAAATTTTACAAGTTTACAACTTAGTCCCTAACATTATGAAAAATCATTATTTGCTATAATTTCACTTTAACATCACTTTGAAATCAACTCACTAACACTTAACACTTTATTTAAACTCTTTATCATAACACTTGATTTAATTCATATGCTTTTGTACACTCTACAGTTATTCTTTATTATCATAAATTCCATGTAGCTTGAAATTTTACCACACTTTCACTTTTTATATCATCGCTATTTCATTTCACTTCATTTATATGCTCTTTTCAACATTCATTTTCGCATGCATAACTTATTTTATTTGCTTTACAATTTAGTCCTTTTTCTACTACTACAATGTACTAATTTAATTTCATACATAATATTTGCACTTTCATAATTAACTCAACTATTTAACATGCTCTATACTTAGATTAGAATTAAATAAATTTAAATTCTTGAAATACTTACCTTATCTCTTTAATTTCTTCACTTTTTCCACAACTTTCTCCACTTCCACTTTCAATTTCTTTCTTTCAATATGATATTCTAACTCTCTAGTGTCTCTACTTCATTTCTCATTTTGAGTGGCTATGGAAATTTCCAAGGAATTTGGGAGAAAAACTGAGATTTCATGGTAAATGACCAAATTGTAAGAAAATGAAAACCCTTTCTCATCTATTTATAGAGTGATGTGAGAAGCATGAAGAAAATGAGTGAATTTTCTACATTTTTCTTTAAAAATATCTCATTTAATTAATTAATTAAAATATTAAAATATCTTATAAAATAATAAAATATTAAACCAATCATAATTTAACACTTTTCCTCCTTAATTATTACATCGCATAATTATCTAATTTGGGTAATGACCATTTTACCATTCATGTTTCTTCAAATTTTCATCCTTGAATCACTATTTATTTTTAGTAAAATTATAATTTAGTCCATCATATTTATTCACTTATTTAATTTGGTCCTTGCACACTAATTTTAGGTCATAAGAAATTAGGTTATTTTCAATTTTAATTCTTCAACTTTCTCGTGTTTACATTTCAACCCTTCAAATTTCGGATAATCATAATTGAATCCAAAAAATTTTCTCATCTTTACAATTTAATCCTTACTTTAATTTAGTATCCCCCAACATGCTTCTCAATCCAAATTTCTTTGATACTCCTCAACCTTCTCTTTTATCATCTTTATATCATTTTCTCATTTTACCGAAAAATCAATTATACACTATTCAATTTAATACTACTTTTTATAACATATCGATTTTGGGGATGATGCAAAACTAGTATATATTATATTCAAGAGTTGTAATTTTCAAGACTAAAGTATGTTAATTTTTTTATACAATATTAAAAGTAGGGATCGGAGCAGCACTATTCAAACTCATGTCAAATGGATGTCTGAATAAAGTATGGTGTTTTTTATTAGGATAAGTATGTTGATTTCTTTAATTTCTATTATATCAAGTATTTTTATGAATAATTATGTATACTTTTATTACTTTATCACTTACTAATTAAATAATAATTAATTAGAAATTTTCTTTTGATATTAATTTTAATTTTCACCCATGGTGAATTTGATATAATATAGGACTAGTTTTTTTTAATCGGTTAATTTTAAACATTTTTTAAAATTTTAAATGAATTCGCTGAATATTTGAATCTATTAAAATTCAAATTTAATAACTCAATTTTTTGAACAATAATAAGTAAATTTTATTTTATATATTTTCACTTTATAAATAAACAAATAATGTAATAGATTTCTATGTTTGAATCAGTTATCCACAATATTATAGTAAATTGAAGTAGCCAAATATAAATCAGTGTAAATAATACATTTTCCTTCAAAATCATTGAAAATAATCATTATAATACTTGAATTTATAATACTTAAATCAAATATTTACCGATATAAAATCACATGATTAACTCCATTCTCACGACGAGATAAAAGAAAATGTAAATTAAACTAGTAGTCATCTAATTATAAGTAAATTTATTTTTTTATCACACAATTATGAAAAGTTATAAAATAATCACGCAACTATTTAATTTTGTCTTTTTTGGTCACCAGTTAGTTAACAGTGACAATTTTTAAAATTAGCATGATAGCAGCTTTTAATTCTCAATATTTATGCATTGTGTTAATTTAGTCTTGATTCTAAAAATTCAATCCCTCAACAACTGTATACAAATTAGCAATCTATGTGTACGTCACTTCAGTAAAATTAACAAACATTAACTTTTCGATCCATTCTGAGGTGATTTGACAAGCAATGCAAATTCAAGAGCTAAAAGAGGCAAAAAAAAATAAATGGATGGCTAAAATGACTTTTTTTTTTATAAATTTGGAGGGCCAAAAAAATATTATGCCCAAAGAAAACTTTCTTTACATTTATATGTCTTACGTTCTCTAGTATGTTCTGTACAAAAAAACTGAAGGGAAAGACTATTGCTTGTTGATGATGATGATTGATGTTTGAATTTTTTTTTTTTTGCAATTGAAGTGATGAAGCTGAGTACCGTTGTAATTCTTAATAACGATAAGATTAATATGTTTAAAGGTTCTATGGAATTGGTTGTTGATAAATGGTGTCGCATTGAGGTCACCGATATTAATCTTTTGAATTTTGTTGTTATAACACCCTATCTTCTAAGGAGTATGAGTTGGTTAGGGTAGTTGAACAATAATTGAGTTGCTATTAGAGTACAATTTTCATTATAAAAATTTCAAGTTTATACACTAGACATCCGTACTCGTAAGCTAATTCTCAAAGAGTTCAAATTTGGTTCAATTATTTATGAATCAATTTATAACTTCATAACCAAAAATTACTAAAAACAAAAGCTTAAACACTAAAATCAATGGCTAGGATTCAACCCTCAAACATCCAATGGCTTCGACTTGCTTTTGCTTTTGTTGATCTTTACAAGTGCAGCTAGTATAAGAGGAATGCAAATTCCTTGGCTCATATCGGCACTTTGTTGTCCCCGTCGGGAGACATCCCGACAAGTAGCTTCTATTGGCATCCGGATACTCTCTCCACCGTTGATTGCGTTACGAAAATGCTTTGATCCTCTCTCGTGTTGTCTAAATCCGATTAACTTCCCTAGAGATACGCTGTTGTCTTGGAAAAATGATGCCGAAGACTGACCCAACCAATCCAAGGAAAAGAAGACATTAGCAAGCAAATACGTTAATTACAAGTAGCTTTGGTTGATATATGAATTATAACTTAAAGCACACCAAGGATCCCAAAAACATGTGTAGTTCAACAAATGTTTATAAAATAAAAGGGCAATAATAAAAAATTTTAGCTTTTAGATAAAGGAAGTTCCTTTTGAAGTGTATTATATTTTTTTCTTTCAAAAATAGTTATTTGTACTACACAACTTTTTTAAAAATTAAGGTGGTTACATTTTAAAATTATCAAAATTCTAAAATATAAGAATCTTTAAAATTCATTTAATATCATATATTACATTAAAAAAAGTATAGTATATTAATTTTTTTTTTATAATGTTTCATTGAAAAAACATAAAGGATAGGTTTGGATTGACGGTGTGTTTAGTGTAAAAACAGCGTTGGTGGTGGATTAGATACTATAATGTGAGGCAAAAAGTAAGCTAAACGTACCGCACCGCCCCTAATTGCTCATCCAAACTCACCCTAATAAAAGAAGTGGGGTATGGAACACTGTGTAACAGTTATAGATATGATTAACACTTGTCTTTTATTACGTTTGAGAAGTTAAAAGTACTTTTTCACCTCAGAAGCAATAAAGAACACTTAACTATTGGGGTCAAAACTGAAGTGAAAAATTACTTTTCCACTCAAACGCAAAAGTTGGAATATAGGTACTTTTGGTTTTTGCATTTGGAAGCGAAAACTATCAAAATATCGTTATTTATATGAACTATTTAAAATATATGAAAAGTTAGATTAATTTATATTTTTATGTAACATTAATTTTACAAACAATTTATATTAATTACTTAAAATCCTTTAAAAAGTATTTAAAAGTTATACTTCATGTACTATTATATTAAATTATTTAAATATCATATAATTTAACTATTTTTAACTTTACACTATCATGTCTAAAAGGACATTTTAACCTTCAACCACAATTTTGACAATGATGAAGAACGTTAAAAATTAAAAAATCACACTTTTTCACAATGCTTTTCTATTACACTTTTTAAATTTTTTTTCTTCTAAAAAACACTTTTCAACCACAACAATGGAGAACTAGCCTTCATAGATGTGCATATTTTCAACATGGTCAAAATGTATTGTTAGTCTTTGTACTTTGGTAAAATTTGAGATTTAGTCTATATACTTGAAATGTTTAAAATTAAGTCATCTTACTTTTTTTTTATTTAAAAATCTCAATCTAGTTATTAAAGTTGTAAGCATTTTTTGTCAAAATTTGAACTTAGAATTTTTATTATGCTGTCCTCACATGACCTGACAGATGATTAATAAGAATTTAAATATGTTAAAATTAAAAATTTTGACAAAAGCAACCTACAACAAAATTACTTGCCTAAAATTTTTAAATTACAGAATTGAATTTTTAATTTTTAAAGTATAAAGACCAAATCTCAAATACAGGACTAACATTACATTTTAACCTTTTCAACATTCATGCAAACGTACGATGGAGGTGGATGAACCCTCCCGTTTCATTTCATTACCATCCCTAAGAAAACATTTGATACCTATGTTACTCTGACCCTTCATTTTCCGTAATATATTTCTACTGAACTCATGTTTGAACATGATTAAATCCAAAGAAAGCTTAACCGACTTCGAGTAACATAGGGTTTCTCAGAAATACCTCGGTATCGAGGTTGGAGGAGGAGAGCGAGGAAAAGCTACTTGAAGGAATGTGCAAATAGTATGGTTGAACTGGCGGAGCTGAAGCCTGATGTTGTAGTCTTTCTTGTAATCGAAGCCTCATGCTCATTATTTGCAGCCCAAGTGGCCAACCATTCGAATTTTCCTCATTATGATTCTGTCAAAACATATAACAGTGGTTAATACTCGACACGAAATCACAATGTTTATTTTATTTTGAAAATTAAAATTATTTAACGAAATCGATCTAATTTATATTAAAAATTCAATGATGTAATTCCATCAAAGATTATATGTTAAATTCAACAGCTTAATTTCGATTTTAAGACATCTTTGACGTCATCTTAGAGCAAAAATATTATAAAAGTTTTTGTATTAAAAGTTGTATTGTATTTTATTTTTCTATTTAAAAATGAGTAAATTAATGGTTATATGTTAAATTAAAGAGTAAACTGATTATTCTGTTAAAAATTTATTTATATTTTATTATTAAAAACTAATTATTATATGTTAGTATAAAGTACAGGTCGCATGCCATATAAGACTTTTTGATTATTTTGTTAACAATAAAAATTGAAAAAGTTTTTAATAAAAAATTAAATCTAATATATATAAATTAATTTATCTCATTTTCGACTAAATGAAATAAAATACATCTAACTTTTAGTACAGATTATACGCATCAAGATTCAACAGCTACCTCGAGGTTACCCAAAAGTGCGTCACCCTTGATTCAAACTAAGAACTTCTCACATGCAAGAAGCTTTCTCGCTATGGCAAATATTCAAAGTGGACAATACATTCAAATTCCGACACAAATTTTCTAAAACCCCATCATTTCATTTCCTAATTTCATTTCAGTCCTTAAAAAAAACTGTCGGTGGAATCACAGATCAGTGATACCAGTGAAAACCAATGAAAAAATTAAGCAAGAAAGTTAAAGTTGAAGCAACAAAAAAAAAAAAAAACCCAGAAACCGAATCATAATTTCCAGATCAAAACAACATGAAAAAAAATTCAAATTCAAATGCATGATAATAATAATAATAATTAAAATAAAGAGAGAAAAAAACCCAGAAAGAATATTACCTCAGTTGCCATAATTCGAAACTCAATGAAGAAAATGAAAAGGAAAAATGGGTGAGAAAATTGATTAATGGAAAAGAAGGTGAATGATGGCTGCCATGGCTTGACTCATCTGAGAGATTATTATTCCTTAAACGAGGAAGGATTGATTGGGAGAAATGGGTCCCAAAAAGAAGGGCTTTTTTTTTTTCATCGGCTTTGCAAAATCATATGAGAGAGAGAATAATTTATAGCTCTGATAAATCGCCATGGTGAAGCCATTAACAACAATGGTTTAACCTTTCAAACAAAAGATGTGAAAAATAAAAATGGGATGTTGTTGGTCAGTCTTTTTACATCACTCGGTCAGCCATTAATGTTAGGATTTGTTTGCTGTTTGATTAATTTTTAATGCAGGAATTTCGATAATATTTTTAACTTAATGAAATAAAGTGACCCCTCTGTATACATATACGTATATGTAATTTTATAGGTGAATTTTAGAGTAATGACAAGGGGAATTGGACAAATGAATTCACACTTCAAAAACACACCATAAAACCACCGTAAATGAAGCCTTTGAACTTTAAATGGGTTTTGCTCAAAATTTCAAGTATACCCATTCATTCATTTCCTTGTTTTTTGATGTCCGGGCTGTTAGTTTCACAAGTAAATGGCAGCCATTGCTGACCGGAGAAAACTTAAATAGACCCTCTTCATGACACCAACATGGGACCAAAAATTAGCCTTTTCTTCTATTATTCGTTTAAATTTAAAGATTATTTAATATTTTAAAATGTTTATTTAAAATATAAATTAAATTTGAATTTTATATTCAAGAGTCAAGTTTAATTTGACTCTGCCTGATTTTCAATATTTTATATATTTATATAACTTGTATAACATGAAAATAAAATATATAATATCATAATGTAATTATTAAAAAAAAGTTGAATTGTTTAGGTTTAAAATTTTAACAAAAATAATAATTAAATATAAATAAAATAACTTTCTAAAAAAAAATTGACAGACTTAGGATGGGTTTTGATTGATGATGCCTTTTGCTGTTAGTGTAAAAATAATGATGACGGTGAGATTAGATATTATAACAATACTGTAACGTGAAATAAAAAATAAACTAAATGCATTGCATCGCTCATTCAAACCCACTCTTAAAGGATTATAAATTAACCATTTACATTTATAAACCGTGTTAAAGTAAAATTTTATGATATGGTATTGATGCTATTCATGAGCTTGAATCAACTTGTAAATAAAAATGAAATTGAATATGGTTGAAATATGGTGAATACATAACTACACATACTCGAAAATATGATAAATGTTTTTTTTCCAACCTTGTCGCATTTATGTCTTAATTCTTTTTAAACTTTTCGTATTTTTATAGTTGTATTCTTGTCATAGATTTGTATTCGGTTTATTTTTTTTAGGAGAAAGGTTAATTTGTTTTAGGTAAAATTAATTAAAACTTAACAATCAAGAGTAATTTTGGGGTTAAAAAGTTAAAAATCAATCAATGTTTGGGGTTGTTAGAATCATTAACTTCACACCCTCTACTTTTGTTTTTCTTTCTTTGTCATTTAAGTTTCACGTTAGTCAGATCTCAGCCTAGAGTTTTCAGACATTAATATTAGGAATAAAATCATATTTAGTCCCTAAATTTGGTAGTTTTTCTCATATTGGTTTCTGTTTTTTTTTTGGTCATATTAGTTTTGAAACTTAAAAGTTTTTTTTAAATTGATCCCTAAATTTGAATTTCATTAAGGTATAATGACATGACATTTTAAAATTGTGCCATATCATTACCAAAATTTTAAAAAATATATAACTTTTTGTATTTTTTTAATACATTTTTATATAAATTTTTTTTTAAAAAAAATTCAGGTAGTTCAAGACCAGGGATCAAATTAGGACAAATTGCCTAATTTTGAAACCAATACGGATCAAGAAATATTCAAGGATCAAATTAAAAAAAACTATCAAATACAGAGACAAAAATATTACTTTTAACCCTTAATAATAATGGCAAAGGGTAAATGACAACCAAGTTAAAACAAAACAAAACAAAAGGTAGAAGGTGGTTTAACTTAACTTCCTTTGTCTTTCATTTAGTTTGTTGTCATCAACTTTTTATTACATCCATATATTATGGAATAATTTTAAATGTATGGTTAGTGTATGAGTTTTTTATTTATTTATTTATAATAATTCATTTTGATTCTCGATTCTTTTATATTAATTTTGAATTTTGAGGTTTTATTTTTGACAATATGATTTTATTTTATAATTTTTATATATTATTTGATAAAGTTTTAAAAAATTTCATAAATATTTCTTAAAAACTTTTTTAAAAATAAATAAAATAAATAATTTTTAATAGTAAATTTTTGAAAAATACTTCTTATATAGTATTTAAATATAAAATATTTATTTTTACATAAATTAAAATTTGGTTTGGTTAATGTAATTGTAGATTTTAACTTGTGAACAAAAAAACATTGATTCGAAATGATTTTTGATTTCTTTGTTATTTTTCTCCTCCCTACTCGTCATTGATAAAGACAAAAAAAAATAGTAGATGACAAAAAAATTTATAACTTAAATATTAATTATAATTATTATACTTTCCTCTTGAGGATTAGAATGTTAAGATTTAGAATTTTTGTCATATGAAAGACTCATGTACTACGATGCATCAAATATTATCCATATTTATGCTATATATTAAAATAATAGTTATTTAGATAAATGTATATTTAAAAATTTTAAAAATAAAACACGTGTCAAAATTTTAATTTCGTAAAATTAAAATTTCTGCCACACGTAAATCAAATAACTACCCTTAAAAAATCCCTAATAAGATAAATGCTTGGTTAATTTTTAAAAGAACTTTTTGTTTATTTTAGATTTTAGTTTATAAATATTAATACATATATATAAATTATAATTGTTGTCAATACAGAATGATGTGGGTTTGAGTGCGCTGAAGCGCATTATTCTCCTATTTATAAGTTGGGGAAGAGCTATATATAGTTTTAGGCATTATCTCAAAAAGAACAAATATTATCCTCCTATTTATTTTCAAGTTGATTCAAGATTATTCTAATTCTTTTACTTATTTTTTATTTATAAGACATAATTTCTTTCTAAAATATATAATTAAAATTATTGGTCATTGATTTTTTAAGATATTTAAAGTGGGGTTGGATAGGCGGTGGGGTATAGTGTGGTGTGTTTAGCTTACTTTTTGTATCACGCTACAATATTGTTACAGTATTTAATCTTACCGCCACTGTTGTTTTTATACTAACCGCAAGTAAATGCACCACCCATCCAAACCTACCCTTATTAGATCTGCTCATTAATCCTAATTCCTCTTTTAATTTTTATTTCATTTTTAAATGATGTATTTAAAAGTTGATCTACACCTTAACTTATATATCAGTTGGATTCATACCCAATTCACTTGAGGAAATATAAAATTATTTTGTTCTAGAAAACTAAAATTATTTTATTTTAAAATTTTAAAATTGCTTATTGAGTAAACATTACGGCTTGATATCTTTATTCAAAGAAATTATTAAAAATAAATTTATTTTATTAATTATTTTATTTTTAAATAATATAATTTTTATACCTCATCCGCAACAAGACATGTGGCAAGCCTAGAGACGTATAGACAGTAAGTCTGCCATCAATAAGCTGGGAGGTCACTTGTGAACTAACCCTCCTGATGGGATTATCTAGGCAACGGATGGCCCGATCTTCATTGGGAAAATGAACTCGTTTGGTCACCAAACATTAGTGGGCTTAACTGCTTTATTACATCAGAGTTAGAATCAGGGATAGAATATGTCCTGTCACAGACATCCTCGTCCCATTGAAAACATCCTTCCCACGCACTTTGTAATAATTGCTAGATAGCAAGCCCAACACGTTAACACAGTATTACATGGGCCCCTAGCTTATAAATACCCCCAAGAACGATGAAGAAGGGATTGACTCTTGAAAATACTAAACCTACATTCTGTTAGTACTCTTCAAAGTTATTATCTTCATCATTCTCTCTACCCTTGTTCTCCTTAACCTCCGGCTCTTTGCCCCGACTGGGTGAACTGGCGTCCATATCACCCACCATTCTTTTTTTTTTTGGTACTCCCTCCTTGTTGTGTTGTTCTATCAACATTGGTGTGGTGAGCATGAATGGCATGGCTTCTCAATCTTGAAATGGTACCCTTGCTGATTGAACTAATTAGACCAATGACCCTATCAACCAAACTAACTCCTCTGCTCCACAAAGCACTCCCATCCCATCAGTTTCCAGCATTTCCACTAGCCTAAATCTTGCATAGACCTTTCCTTCTACTTCAACTCCAATATGATCTCATTTACAATATGCAGGCATCATTCTTCCTACCCTAAAATAATTAGTACAGGCTTTGAAAGCTGCACTAGTAGGAGTAATTCCTCCAATCACCGCAACTCTATCAACGACCATAACATCTCAATTACATCCTAGTGTTGACTCCTTCTGGGCCATTTGACTATATAGTCCACTACCTGAAGAAGCTGTAACCTATCTCACAAGCACACCTCCTCTGAAAATCGCAATTCCCATCCTATTGGACAAAGAGTCCCATCAATAGGCATTAGGTCCTCAACCTCACAATTCAAAGACCAAAGAGAAACTATGACATCTAGAAGAGCAATTTTCTCAATAAGAATGCCGCTTCAAGAAGCAACAAGAGCAACAATGTATCATCGACCAAAGGAATGCCCAGAATGAATAGCTCATTGTCGAATTAAGGGTGGCACGGGAGGTTTCCAAGCGAGACAATCTGGCTTAACAAGAAGATGAGGCCCAGTTTGCCTTCCGTAAAAAACGAGAGTGTAATCACATGGAAGACATCTAAAAAAATAATGCTAACCTCCCGACCATATCCTTGCATTCTCAGGGCAACAAAAACATCTCTGTAAAGGAATAACTCAAAGCCTTCAGGGCAGAGCTAATGCAAAAATTAAAAGGAGTGAAAAATAAACGAATCTATTTAGAATTACTCTAATAATCCACTAGCACAAGAATTTTTGGAAAACCATATCTCCAACTCCTTTAAGTTCCCAAAGTTCTACAATGGATCGGCGGATCAGAAAGACCATCTGCCCGGTATAATAACCATATGAACATATTTGGGGCATCCGACGGTGTAAAATGCAAAGATTTCTCCATGACCCTCTTGTAAATAACTCGATAGTGGTACTTGTCGTTGCTTGAGTGATCAATCCATTCCTTTGAGCGGTTGGCTGAAGAATTCTTAAGTCATTTTCTCAAAAATAAGACCCTCAAACAATCCCTAAACATATTTGATGACCACCCATCAAGAAGCAAATTAATCCCTCCGTGATTATGTTAAGAGATTCAATGCTACTACCATAATCACGAAATGATTCACAAACGAGTGGACCATTCAACCTTTTATAGCCGAGACCTCTTATCTGTTGCAAAAATCTCTATTTGAAAACAATTTTCTTGCATAACGAAAAATTAAAATTTTGAAAATAGACTTGGTTTGTGATATTTATAACAATAAACCCTAACCGAATTCATACATGTGTTTTCAGCTTAACGAACATTCATTATTCCCGACTTTCAACCAAATGATCTTCTATACTATTCTCGTATCACGAACTACTTTGAATGTGGGCTCAAACCAATTGAATTGAAATACAGAAATAGAAAAAGTTTTTTCTTTTTTATTTAGGGTGAAAACGAAAATTCTCTCCTCTTAATAGAAATTGGTAGAATTTTTATTCTGGAAAAATATATTTAATAGTTGAGAATAAATTCTCTCTATTTTTTGGCAGAGTAACAATTTCTTAAAGTTGTGTTAATAGCTCTATCCGTGCCATCTACTTATAGGAAGAGAAGGTAGAACCCTTTGTTGAGTTGTAGTGGTTTATTTCAAATAGAAAAATAATTTACTACTTAGAGTAGGAGTGGGATGGATGACACACTCTAGTATTCCTACTAGGGTTGCCACCCTCTTCATGTTATATGAGGGGTTTGGGGCCTCTCTCACATCAGGTCTAATTTTGAGTTCTTTTTGATTTTTTGACCTAGTACTCTGTAATGTGATCCAACCTGATTCAGGTTTTCTATTTACCAAAATAAATTTGAATATTTTATATAAACAATTTTCTCATCCTTATTTTACCCCCAGTAAAATTTTAACGATTTTACCCCTGATAAATTTTGAGAAAATATGTTCAATATTTTATACCTCAACATGTTCACTATGACCAAATGGTTTAATTTCATTTTCGGGCTTAAAAACAACTAAAAAACATAAACTAATTCTTCCAATAATTTTAAGTAATTCATATAGAATTGCATGGGGTCGGAACGATACTGAAAGGAGGAAGTTTCTGACAGTTTAATGATCTGCACATTCTGGTGGTATATCCACATATTTTGGCAGTCTATCTGTGATTTTGGTGGCTTGTCCACATATTTGTCTGTTCTAGCAAATTATCTTCAATATCTGGTGGCTTGTCCACAATTTTGGTGTGTTATTAGATGGATGAGTTCTGGGGAACTCTTTTATGATGTGTAGCGGAGTTGGGTATGAAAGTTTTTGAAAATTCTACAATGATTTCTAAAGAACTCTGCATCGACATCATCATACATATTGATATCTGTGAAATTGGACTGCTTATATATATTTTCTGCTATATTCTGAAATGTATGCTTTAATTAATGTTTGTTACCTAAGTTAAGATTCACACTGGGCTTATTTAGCTCACTTGTTAGTTCTTTGACTTTCAGATAACACCCGAGGTATTAGGACTTGGACACAACATCTCAAAGAGACTCTCAGAACTATTTCAATAAAAGATTCAATAAACTTATTTATGGTATTTTGTTATTTTGGGGACTATAATAAATTTCTCTATGGACAGTGGCATGGGGCTTTACTTTGGGGAATTTTGTTCTTATTTGCATGACTTGATTGCATGACACTAGAGTTTTAAAAAACCGCTCGAATGGGTATTTTAAATGATTTCTCATGAAACTTGATTTTTAAATTAAAATCTATCAATAACACATTTTTTCGCTGTAAATATCGAAAAATGAGTTTTTAATAAAATTCGAAATAGCTTTGAATATGATTGAATTTTTACAAATGAAATATTAAATATTAAATATTTCGATTTATAAAATTATCAGGTTTTTATGAAACTAAGATAAACACTCGATTTCACTTATTTTGAATTAATAAGCTAATAATTTTAAAATAAGTTCAAAATTACGGAAGTTTATTTTAGGCCATTTTCGTGGACAAATGGTTTTGAAATATGATTGAAAATAAAGATAAATGTTCGATTTCACTAATTTTGAATGAATTAGTAAATAGTTTTAAAAAGTAAGTTTGAAAATTTGAAAGTTTACTTCGACCATTCCAGTGGCCAATGTAGCTTTTCGAATTTAGCCATAACGTCTGGGTCAGGTTTGGAAAGCTATAGGGAGGGGAAAGGTGAAACCCACTTCAAGAAGAAATAGCAAGATGTAGAACTCGGATCTTCCACCAGTGGAATCAGGGCCAAAGACCTCACTTAAGTTATGCGAACCTTTTAGGACACTAAACTTATATTTGTGATGTTTGGCAAGCAAACCGCGACATAGTAGCAAAATTTTAATTTCCTAAAGGGTTGTAGAGCGCACATAACTGAAGCTAGCAGTAGGCTCATAACCTGCCCTTTCGGAGTTGTGGCAGTAGCTCTGTCAGACTTCGTTGTGGTGGCTTTTTGACTCTTTACCATTACTTTCGACGAAGCACGACCAATGTGACTATCACCCTTGAGCTGACTTCTTTTACCAAATTGTTCACCTCCTTTGGCCATTTTCTCAGCAAAAGTATAAAAAATTACTCTAATACCGACAAAAAGAAGAATTACAACGTGAATTGAAGCAAACAAACCATTAGAATGCAGAAATCGTTGAAGAAAATTAACAAAATCAATAAAATCTCTAACAACATTTGCATAAATTTCAAAACAAAAAAGGAGGCAAAAATAACTTTGAAGAAGACAACCTAGAATATATACACCCATCTCCCAAAACGTATCGTTTTGAAGAACAAGCAACATCCAATAGCAACTTACCACCTGTTACAAAAGGCTATTGTTTATCATTATCGTGGCTCCTTAGAAGTGCAATTCTCAAGGTACATTTATGACAAAATCTCAACAAATGAGATATAATGTTTCATCGTGGAATAAAGCCACCATTGAGAACAACCTAGAAAGAAGAAGTTATCAGAGCAGGGTGTTTTGAGGAAGGCCATATAACCCATCTCTCCACTCAAAAAGAGGGGGATATTGTTATGCCCCCATTCGTGACAAGTCATGTGGCAAGCTTGGGAGACGTCTTAATATTACCATTAACAAGTCGGGAGGTCACTTGTGAACTTACCCTTTCGAATGGACTATCCGGGTAATAGATGGCCCAATCTTCATTTGGAACGTGGAGTCGTTTGATCACCAAACATCACGTGGGCTCAACTCCTTTATCCCATCAAAGTTTGAATGAAGGATAGGATCTGCTCTAACACAGACATCCTCGTCCCATCGAAGTTACCCTTCCCATGCGCTCCGTATGATGGCTAAATGACAATGTCATATTATAAGGGGCTCTGACCTATAAATACCCCGAAGAATGATGAAGAGGGGATCGACTCTTGAAAATACTAAGCGTACATTCTACTAATACTCTTCAAAGTTCTTATATTCAGCATTCTCTCCACCCTTGTTTTCTTTAGCCTCTAGCTTTCCGCCTGACTAGGTGAACCGGCTTCCATAGCATCCACCACTCTCTTCTCTGTACTCCCTTCTTGGTGTATCGTTGTATCAACAATATTTAAAGGAGTTGATGCACATATTGAGTCATAGGTCAATTCAAAATTCATACCTAACTGAATCAGGAAAAAAAGTTTAAAAACAAAAACAAACTTACTGCTATTTATGTGAGAAAAAAATTAATTTGAATTTGAGTCAAAACAAATCAGATTGATCCAAAGACAAAGCTAAGGGCAAGCAATGGTCTTAAACCCTTGGTCAAATGGGAAATTTTAATTAATAGTCCCATCAAGTATTGAATCTTCATTTTAAACTTTTTTGTCGTTCAAATAAATTAAAAATATATATAATTTTGATCTCTTCTAAATTTTAATAATATAATTTAATCCTTTTTAGAATATCTTTGAGACTTCAACCCCTCAAATTTTTAAAATTTTATCTTAATCTCATATGCAAAATTTTTGGCTTCGTCTATATATTGATTAAAAAATTTAATTTTTTTTTTACTTAAACCCAATCTAATTGAGTTAAGCGGGCCACCCGAATCGTTAACGGGTTTAGTCCAGGGGCTTTAAAAAGAAATGGATGAGGTAGGTGGAGTGATCCCGAGAGTGACATGTTTTGAGACAAAACGTAGGGAAAAGGTAAGTAAGACCAAGAAATGATAAGTTGAAAAAGTCATCCAAAAAAGGCCCAATGTGGTCAACAAATGGGGTTGATTGAAAAGTTTAGGGACTTTTTCTGCAAAAAGAGAAACAATAACAACACTTGGCACTTTGTTTGGGACAAGTTAAAAAAGAAAAAAGAAAAAAAAAAGTATTGTTCTGATCGTTAGTTGAACTTAAAAGTTGATATAGGTCACATAGGTGGCCAAACTCTTCTACTTCAATGGTGGTGCCAAGTTCATAGCCTATACGGCACGTTGAATGATAGTGACAACAAATTTGTATATTTTTTCACCAACCAAATTATTCATCAATGTCTAAATTTTCACCTATAAGGACATACCAATTTTGAAATATAACTTTTTAAAATTTTATTTTTAATTTTATCTCAATTTTTAATAGAACATACTAAAACATCGATTCAATCATTAAAATCATATGTATTTTTGTCAAAATTTATCAATTTAGAAATTTAATTGGATTGTTCTCATATAATGTTACATATAATTGACAGGAAATAATCATGTTAAAGTTGACAAATTTCAACAGAAGTTACCAACTTAGAAAATTATATATTTTTTAATATTTAAAGATTAAATCGTAAATTCTATAAAAGTACAAGGACTAACAATATATTTTAACAATTCAGATTTGAGATTATCCCTCTTCATTGTGGAGTGGATGAGATGAGCTCCAGCCCTAGCTTACCCTAACCCACTTCAAACTAGTTTGCCATTAAAGTTGAAAAGTGATTCGAAAGAAAATTTTTTAAGAACGCTATTAAAAGTTGCTTATGAAAAGATAAAATGAAGAATTAATAGAGAATAAAAAGGTAACTTTGTTAAAAAACAGTTTTCCAAAAATTAAAAGTGACTAAAGATTAACTTTTGATTTGGGCTAAAATCCCAATTTAAAATCCATATTTGATTTGGAAAGCTGTTTGTTTACCCTTTTATTTATTTATTTTTAGAAAGTGTTTTTCAACTTTAATAGTAGACAAAACTTTGGATTTTGTTGTTGAGAGTTGAAGTCACGTAATAACTTATTTGATTTTTTAACTTTATTAAAATTTATTTTAGTTATCTATTTAATTTTTATCGAAAAATTAATATTTGTTAATTTTATTGACATGACATTCATATAAATAGTCATGTCAATAATTAATTATTTTAAAATTTAAAATATTTTAAAATTTAAAATTATTTAAAATATATAAAATATCAATTAATTTTTTAAAAATAGTTAATTGTTAATATACACGTAGATATCATGTCATTAAAATTAACACATTTTAATTTTTTCAACTGTTTTGATATAATTTTACAAATCATATAAATTTAAAAATTAAAAAAGATGAAAATGGAATACTAAAACCACTTATTTTTTCGGAAAGTTAGAGAGCCAATGCATTGAAGTTGTGGTGTGCTCTTCTGTATTTATTGCTGTACGTATGTACTCGTTTCTTCTACAATGAAGTTTATGAAAAAATATAATATAATCTTTTTACTCCTAAATTTGGTAATTAAAATTATTTTGGTGTTTATACTCTCTTTTTCCAGTTTGACACTTAAACTTAACAATTAAATCCATTTTGATTAATAAACTTGAAAAATATAAAAATTTGATAATATAACATTTTAAAATTGTACAAAAATCATCACTCAAAATTTAAAAATTATATAAATTTTCATATAATGATATAATATAATCTCAGAATATCATCCTCAATATTTTAGATATTGAATTAGTAGTTGAACAGTTCGAACCACTGGTTCCTAATTCATCCAATTCAATCAGTTTGACTATCAAACCAACAACAATTAAATAAATAATTAAAATTCATAAAAATATTAAAAAATTATTAAATTAGTACAACTTTCAATTTTGTCTCAATTTTTACCAATTTCAAATAATTTCTAAACCAATTGGTTCAACCCATTTGTTCAGATCATTATATCAATTAGTTCTCAATCTATCTGATCTAATAATATTAATCACATCATTAAATCTTGACAAAATCCAAGAACAAGAACCAAAGTAGACAAAGAAATATATAAGTACCAAAGTGAACCTAATTGAAAAAAAAATTATCCCAAAATAAAAGATAAATAAATAAAAGTAGAGCCCTTGTACATCTACTGCATAATTAAAGAAAAAACAATATATGACTAGGTTGATATATAATCTAAATCATCTAATCTGAAAACCTGCCAGTTGGGAAATTTATACCAAAAGTTGTGATGTTATATAAAAAATTTTAACGTCTACACTTCAATTAGAAATTTCGGTATATGCTTTCTTGTGAAACGTAGAGTAGAATTTTCCGGGTTCATGCAACTCATTAAAGCTTCTAAAGGAAACAGTGCTTAATCTGAGAGGAAAGTAGGTGTGATCATACATTATTTTCAGTCTGCTTGAAAATTAGCGATGGTTTTGGGATACTAATTAAAAGAAAACTGATGGAAATAATAGTTATTATAATTGAACAAAAACAGAAGCAGGATATTCAATGTCATCTTTTTCTTTTAAATTTTTTTTAAAAATCTTCATGAGGAAAGACCTAACTTTACACCCCCTTTCCTTTGCTTCCTCCATTTCCTTGCCTCTTTTCTTCTCATGCTGCTTTCATTTGCTGCAATAATAATAAATAAATAAATAAATCCCATTTGCATTATTTTATTACAATAATTTCAGCTTTAACAAAAAAAAAAAGTAAAACGGTATTTAAGATGCCCCTTCCTTGCCCATTTCACTAGTTAAATAGACCCACCTACTTCCAAAATTCCCGACCCAGTAATATTAAACACATCGCATTCGTGTTTATGACATTCATACATTCCAATCGTTGTGTTTATGTTTATACAACACGCAGACATGGATTACACAGATTGTCAGGCCAAAAACCAGGCTGATTTAAGAATCTGAATATCCGGATCCGTTCAATTCTAAATTGAAGGTCAATGGCGAGTGCAATTAGTTCTAAGTTAAATCGTGTGTGTGTGTGTATGTTTTGGTAAGAATGTTTTTTACTTACTCGTTTCTCTTCTTCCATCCTGGCCTTGATGAAAGAGTACATTGCCACTCCAGCAATAGCTATGGCTGTTCCAATACCTGTCTGTGTTGAAATCTTGTTACCTGTAAGAAGTAGATCGTTCAATATTCAGCCTGAAGAGTTACATCCTGACAATAATCCGAAAACAGAGTATAAGCAAAGATTAAGATTTAAACTTACCAAAGGCCAGGATTGAGAAGCCAATGACAAACACACGTTTCAGCACATTGCCAACTGCATGAGTGAGTGGTGCCACCCGCTCTAGTGTGTTGGTAGCCAACTGAATACCAAAAAAATCTTCATCAGCTTCATCCGTACATATAAGGGCTTTACTAATGAGCGACGCATAAGACACTGTTTAGAGTTTATCACTCTTATTTTCAATACATTGGTGTAAGAGTGCTTTCAGGGAACTCATTAGCAAAATCATATGTCAAGAGGCATCATGCTTGGATTAGATGCATAGAATCATAAATCAACACGAATGGAACTTAAAACAATGAAAATAAGGATAAGGTAATGTACCTGATTGTAGAGATGGTAAAACATACCCACCCAAAAGAGATCCGAGATGAATTTAGTCATACCAACTTTAGCAATAGCATCAGTGAAACCATGCTTCATTAATTGAGGGCCCTCGAACTGCAATGAGGGAAACGAGGTTTAAGCGACCGTGGGCTCTAGGTTCGAAATTGTCTAAATATCTGCAGTTGCCCTCAAATTTTTACTTACAATGATGGCCGGAGGAATACAGACGAAGAGCGCAATGATGGAAATATAAGCGTAGACATTTGTACTGTCCATATCGGTCTGCATATATACGAAAAACCGACAAATATCATAAAATGCTTATCACAATAGAGGGTCAAAAATATAAAGGAAGTGAAGAAGAGGAAGAAAGGAGCTCTGTTTGATTCTTTCAAAAAGGAACTGCGAAGAGTTTCAAAGAAAGTCACCATAGCTTTCTTGGAATAGATACTCCTGTAAGTGAATGAAATGTTAGAAATCATTGCACTAATGAAACCCGTCCAATTGAACGACAGCTCAGTCAGTGATGCCATCGATACACCTGCATGCATTTTGGGTTAAATGATACCCAAACATGGAGACACGTTAACAATTCAAGTGCAAATTGCCAATCTCGTAATAGAGTTCTAGAGTTTGTTTATCTACACAATTAGAGCTAGAGCACAATTGATACTTGAGCCAATTCACATGAGATGACCGAACAAAGAATAGAGAAATCACCAATAACAACAGGAGCAAGAGACAGCCATAGAGTTAATGGAATGGATTGTCCAAGTATGAATTGGGAAGCAGCAGCATTGAAGAAAGGCTCAAGAGCTGAAAAAAACAACAACAAACTAGTTATCAATAGGCTACACCTGACATAAAACCACATATATTTAAAATATCATCCTTAACTATGTTAGTCGGAAGTTGGTGTGAGTGTTGAGACAGGCAAGTGTTCAACACGCCATGTCTGAAAATGTGTCAGACAGAGTGTTGGACATGAATGCTTCAAGAAAAATAAAGAGTTGGGAGCAACATAGCCTGCACAAGAGAATATATAGATACATATAATGTCATCATCACCTTTGATTGTGTGGGTGAAAGACACAGCAACAGCTGCAAAGGAGACATTGCTAGTTACATGGCCCAATGCATGGCATACGGCAACAGGGATCAACAACTTCAGTAGGTTTGAATCAATAGGCTACACACAGATTTACATAAATCATCAGTGCCACAATAGCGACAAATTCTCGGGTTTTCCTCAAAAAGAACTTTAGCAGGTTATAACATGTTGCATTTTCCCCACATTGAGGATTCTTACAGCAGCTAACACAACTAAAAGATTTGTAAGAAACTACGTTGTAATATTAAGATGATGGGATTTAATTCCTTCACTTACAGCTCGCTTAGGGAGGCCAACGGCCCAGCTGATCAAACAATATATCACCCCAACGAACAAGTGAATAACTGACACAAAACTGCATCAAAAATGGCATCAAACCATTACTATTCAATGGGAAAGAAAAAGTAAAATTCTGGTTTTGGATTCTCTAGTGTAAAATTTTGAAATTTAATCTCTATACTTATAATTTCACATAATTTGATCCTCTCCAATATTATTAGCAGGTCTAAATTGATAATGCTGATAACTGCGGCCGTAAACGTGAAATTCACGAATCTGCTAAAACTATTAACCCCGTTATTAATCAACCATTAAGACATTAAAAACTGCAATTAACAGTATTATTTGGACCTACAAATAATATTATAAAAGTAAAGGCATTATTCCACGTTAAAGTTGAGTTAGTAGATGGACTAAAACTAAGATTAGACCAAATGATAAGTTAAAAATTCCCCAAAAAAACAAGAAAAATGATATAAAAACTCCAATTACTTACTAGGGATAAGGGAAGTAATTGTAGATCTTCTTGTTGAGAATGTTAAAGATAACATTTAAGAAGTACCTGGAAGGATAAAAAAATAGAATTAAAACACGATGTTGTAAATTGAAATTTAAAAAAAAAAATTGAAGTAAATTTGACTGTTGACCGAATCTTAACCACGGTTCAAACCGCCGAACATTTGACGGCTAAACACGCCGACCGGTTTTTTTACCTACCACATGAAGAAGAAGAAGCCAGTAACAAGAGCGGGATACTTTTGGAAGAATCCAACCGGAGCGATCTCAGCGTCCCTGCAATATCACCGAATCAGTGAGTCAGAGAACTAAGGCGTGGACGAGTTTGACCGAGTCAGAACGGAGGAAACGGACCTCACCCGGCGGAATCGCTTCCTCCCCCGGCCGCCGACGACGCGGAAGCTAGAACCGGCTTCAAAATCTCCCGTTTATTGACCGGCGAGATCTCGAGCAACAGCGACGGCCTTAGCTGTCTCCCCCATATCACGTTCCCGCCTTCTCCGACGGCTCCGATAGGCTTAGCCGAAGCAAACGAAACACTGAGAGAGTCTCGCGAAAGCTTCGGCCTGATCTGAGGCAAGCCGGCGATGGTGGAAGCGCGTGACAACAACCGCGACTCCATTGTTACTGAGAGGAAGAGAGAATCAAATGGCTATCCCCTTAGATAAGAGTGAGCTCTTTAATGGAGGGAAAAGAATTAAGAAATTAACAGATTTTTCATTTTCTATTTTTCTTTTGGTTTATTTCTAAGTTTAGTCCTTATACTATTCTAAAATTTGATATTTAATCATTTTATTTTAATTTATTATTGGTGTAGGGTTGAGCAAATTTTTTATTTCGAGAAATCAAAACCAATTTAAATCATACCACAAATTAACAAACTATCATTACTCCAACTAAGTCAATTTTATTTTATTTCATTTATAATTAATTTTAATTTTTATGATGTAAAATAAAAATTGTAAGGTTCGATTGACATTTTTTCGTGATAATAATAAGAAGGATATGAATTTAAGAGCATTTAAACACATGTTATTTTTATGGGTGTGTTATAGGCAGTAGTAGTAATTTTTTATATTTTATATTTAAAATAGTAAAAACAACATAAAAATGCTATGTGTTTGTTTTCAAAATAATATATTTTATATGAAAATTTATTTTTAAAAATATTAATGAAAAATTCTTAAAATTTTATTAAATAATTTTCACAACTCATAAAACAAAGCTCATTTTGTCAATATAAAGTCTAAAACTCAAAATTAGTATGTAAAAATCGAGAACTAAATTGAAGTATCACAATCAATTTAAACAATTTGATCAACTCGAATCGAACTCAACCCTAATTGTTTAAACATGTGACAAGATTCCACGTGACTTACTGGTAGTGTGGTCGAGTAACAATAAAAAAACAATCATGTTATCACTTTAATTACAACAACTAATTGTGTATTTTATATAGTAAAAAAAAAAGAAATCAAATTATGTCGAATTAAGGTAAAAGATTAATCTCAAAAAAAATTAACATAGTCAAGGGACTAAAACCAGAATTACACCTTTCATTTTTTTGTTTTTAAAATTATCGATTAATTCTATTTTATTGGTCCTCGATTCTCAAAAAAAATTACGTCGTTTTGGTCACCTGCGGCAAGGTACAGGCGAATACGCTGTATACTCTGGCTTTTTGACGTAAAATAAAGATCAGAAACCGAGGAGATTATTAATCAACGGTGGAGAAAGCATTGAAAGAGAAATGAAGAGATTGAGATGTGGGGCCAGATCTTATCCCCTGTGTATGGCTGGTGAAGACAGATATCTCGTCCAATTGTTTACGAGTGGCTTCTATTTTGCCTTGTTTTTGCAAATATCCTTATCGTCTCCCATCCCCTTTCCATTATTTGCTTGAAAGTAAATGTTTACAATTCCACTTTTAGTCCCTCTATGATGCTTACTCTTATATTTTAATCAATCTATTTTAATTCGATACAATTTAATGCTCTATTTTTGGTTCAAATGGATATCATCATATGTTGCTACCCTTAAAAATGATAACATGAATTTCTATTAGTGTTATTTGGTCATAGACAAGGTCAATCAGTAATATATTTATATGTTAGTCACTATTTTAGAAATAAGATTAAATTATACCACAAGTCTTTGTACTATTTAAAAATTTGAAATTTATTCTCTATACTTTTATTTTTAAAATTTTAATCTTTTTTAGATTTCAAAATTTTAATACAATTGTTAACTGTTGTTAACATTATTTCGTTAAATTTAAGTTCATTACAACTTCATTTTTTTAGTTATATGACAACCAAGTGATTTTTTTTAATTTTAAAATATCATACCAACAAATTTAACAAAATAATTTAACAACAGAAGTGTTAACTATGATGGAACCTTGTACATCTAATGCAATTATTTGGTAAGTTTTAGTTTTAGTTATATAGCTTTGAGAGTAAAGTTGTCTATATGTCAAGTTGAGCTTTATCGTTTCAATGAGAGTAATATATTTATAATATAATTTGAGTTCTTGATTAAGTTGATGTTATCCTCAATCAGGTCATTTACTCTGTTAGAAAGTTATGAGAATGTCCTTTTATAATTAAAATAAGTAATATTATTTCAGAGTATTTTAATTTTTATTTAAAAATAATAAAATATGCATATGGTGAGATTGAAAGACAAATTCATTAGTAAAACCTTTATTTTACCATTCAACTAAAGTTTTATTTTGATATTTTTGTACATTTTAATTTTTTTACACATACTTTATTACCTCTATAAGTTGTATATCTATATACTAATCTTTAAAATCCCAACTGAGTTGGTGTCGCTCTTTAATCAGGTCACCAACTTGGCTAGGAAGTTACGAAAATGTTATTTCGTAATTAAAATAAGTAATATTATTTGAGGGTATTTTAGTCTTTTTACTTTAAAGAAAATCAATAAAAATATGCATACGGTGAGAATTGAACCCACACTAATTGTATTAGTAAAACCTTTAATTTAACATTCAATTGAAGCTTTATTTTAATATTTTTATACATTTTAATTTTATTATACACATTTTATTACTTGACATTGACTCAAGATTTATGAAAATATTATGATAAACAATTTAACCTAAATTTTTCATTTTAATAATGTACATGTTCAATGTGTTTTATTAATTAGTTTCAAACTATACATTTCATTATTTATTTTATGTTATTTTTAAATAGATATTTGTGTTCTAAATTTGTGGTTTTTACATGCATATGCTGCTTTTAATAGAATTTCTAGTATTAATAATGTATTTGACTGAGTTTGTGTCACAAATTAACTCGACATCGACTCAAGATTGATGACAAAACAATAATAAACAATTTAATCTATTTTTAAATTTTAATATCGTGCATATTTCACGTGTTATTATTAATTTGTTTCAAGTTATATGTTTTATTATTTATTGTATGTTATTTTTAAATATACATTTGTGTTCTATATTTGTGATTTTCACACATAGGTATGTCATAGGATTTCTAATAGCTCAATTTAAAATATGAATTTCATATTTTGCTAAATTTACCAATATTATTTTAATTTTTTTATAAAAACCATATATGTTATTTTTAATTAATATTTGATTAATGCTATATATTTTTTCTTTTACTAAAATTAAATATAAACAATTTACTTTTTATAAAATTGTATTATAATATTATTTTCATATTATATAAATTAAATAATATATAAAAAAATAGCATATTATAAAATTTGAAAATAAGTAAGGTTAAAATTAACTACTTTTTTTTTATTACTGAATCATTTGAAAAATGCTCTCTAATTCGCAATTTTCCAGTAATGATGGGGATGGTGATCCTCACCCTGAAAGTGATCGGAATACTAAAAAAGTGAGGTTTAAAGACAATTTAGTTGAAGAAGACACAATTATGGATAGGGACCCAAATCCAAAACTGACTTTGTTGTGGAAAGACAAACTTTTAGGGGGCCTTACTGTTGATTCTGCCTTGGATTGTTCTGCTCCTACTGAGGGAAGCAATAATCATCTTAGGTTGCTTGAAGGAGATGTGAATACGACCATTATTGATGGTGTCCCAGCTATCACTTTTTCAAATCGAATAAAGGATATTCTCTTCAAAGAAATAGAATTGATGGTCATCGTTAAACTATTACGGCGTAACATTGGTTACAACGCTCTCCATAATCGCATTCTTTTTCTTTGGAAACCAGTGAATTCTATTAGTATAATGGATACTGTTAATGGATTTTTTTGGTTAAATTTCAGGTTGCTGAGGATTACAACAGAGTATCGTCCCAAGGCCCTTGGATCGTCTATGGCCAGTACCTGACTATTCAACTATTGACTAAACACTTTAGTCCCTCACAATATTATCCTGGCATAGTGATGGCCTGGATCCGTTTTCTGAATCTTCCGGGATATCTTTATAAACGGAAAATAATAGGAGTAATTGGGGTCTCATCGGGAAGGTGGTTATACTCAATATTCAGACCGACAACCAGACTAGAGGGAGATTTGCTCGTTTGGCCGCTTCATTAACCTAGAAAAACAGTTGATTTCATAGGTTATTGTTGATGGATCCGTCCAACGTGTCAAGTACGAGGCCCTTTCGACCGTTTGTTTCACCTGTGGTGAGTATAGGCATGTTAAGGAAACATGCCCATCAGTTGTGACAAATTAAAATTCAGCAGTGCCTTTAGATAAATCATCGATCGGGGTAGACGGTTCTAATAGAGGCAAATCAGACAGGGATTCAACGATTTTCAGAAGCAGGGAGAAGGATCCAGAGTATGGGCCATAGATGTTGGTGGAAAAGAGATATTCACAGCGGGGGAAGAGGGATTTCTCGGTGAAGGTTTTGGCGAAGTAAACAAAACAACCATTAGGGAATAGTTTTTCAGCATTGATGGGGGAGAAGGATATAAATGGGGATGGGTGATTATCTGATGGAGGAATTTTAGGAGAAAGTGAAAATAGAAAGTTGACTGCTAAATTAAGGGGATTTAAACCTAGGGTTAGTAAATATGTGGTTAGGGGTTCTTTTGACAAGGCTGGTTATGGGGCTAATGAGGGATTGGGCTCACCTAGTGGGTCTATTATGAAGGAGGGCTTGGGTAGTGAGAGGTTAGAGAGAATGAGCCGAATGCCCAAATATGCTTTGGATAAATCCTTAGGTAAAAGGCCTATGGGTTTGGATGGTTTGCTTCAAAATAATAGGGACTCTTTGGATAAATTACCCGTCTCACATTTTTCTTATTCTGTTTCAGTAGGTTCGAAGCATGCATGTACTCAAAATGATAGCCATTTTGATTTTGCAAAAGCTCAAGGTATTTTGGAATCTAGTAATAAGATTAACATTGACGTCGAGGATTTAGAAAAAAATTAAAGCTCATTATAATCCCGTGTTTGACGAGTCCGAGGGTTTTATTGTTCCTATATCTGATAATACTTTTGATCCATGTAAGCATTAAGCAGTTACTTTTAAAAAATATATATCTCCTAATAAACAGTTTAAATCGGATTCACAGTCTATGGAACGCCTAGACTTGGTTTCAGGCTCTATTTTAAACGATCCAAAAGACAAAAGAAGCGGTGGTAGTCAAAGTAATCGCAAGACTTCTTTTGCTTTACAGGGTAGAGGGAATCGATTTAAACCTTCTAGGAACACGCGCATTCCTCAAATTCTTTGCAGGAACTCGAATGCTAAGCTAAATGGAGTTGGTTCTCATTTGGAAGGCAATAATGGCCTTGAAAGCTAGGTTTGATATCTTTTCTTTTTTATTATTATTTTTCTTTTTTAATGAATATTACTATCTTTTCTTGGCATTGCCAGGGTTGTGCAAATTTTAAATTTCCTAGAATTTTTTGGGAATATAATTTGGAAAATAAACTTGATATTGTTAATCTACTTGAGCCGAGAGTAAGTCGAGCCAAGGCTGACAGAATTATTGCTAAGCTCAGTTTCTAGTTTTCTCATCGTGTGGAGGCGATTGGATTTTCTAGAGGTATTTGGTTAGGATGGAAAGATATCGTTCGTATTGAGGTGGTTCATAGTTATTCGCAATTTATTATGACTCGAGTTTGGCAGATGCCTTCACCTCATCTTATTCTTATTTCTTTTGTCTATGGTAGTCCCAATAGAAAAATGCGTCTATTTCTTTAAAATGATTTGAGGAATACAAATTTGCTTGGTCAGATTTCTTAAATGTCTATTGGGGATTTCAAAGCGATTCTCTCCTCCTCTGAGAAATCTGGAGGCCTTACTAAGGGTAAGAGATGCCCACATTTTGGTGATTTTGTCGACTCTACTGAGCTGCATGATTTAGGGTTCAGAGGATCACCTTTCACTTGGAATAAGAGTTCTTTGTTCAAGAGATTAGACCGTGCTTTGGGAAATGAGGCTTGGATACGTAATTTTCCTAATTGTATAGTTTCCCATCTTCCAAAAATCAAGTCAGACCATCAACCTCTTCTTTAGGTTTTGAATCCAAGTATTTCCTTACCCCGTGGAAGACCTTTTAGATTTTTAGCTGGGTGGGTTGAACATCCGGATTTTGATGGTTTTTTGAAGGAAAATGGGAAATGCTCCTGTAATATGCCTATTTCTCTTGGTAAGCTTACTCATAAACTCAAGGAGTGGAATAAACATGTTTATGGTAACATTACTACTCGCAAGAGAGAGCTTATTAAAAGAATTGCCAGAATTCAGAAGAGAAGTGATTACTCTGATTCTCATCACTTTAATCAAGAGGATTTGTCTCTTCGTTAAGAACTTGAGAGTGTTCTCCATCATGAGGAACTACTTTGGGGGCAAAAAACGAAGTGTGACTGTTTAAAATTGGGAGACCGGAATACTAAATTTTTTCATTCTCGCACTTTGCAATGGAGGAAAAATAATCGTATTTATGTTATTCGTAATTCTGATGGTAACTGAATTTATGATCCTGAAGCCATTGAAGAAGAGGTGAACGAGTTTTTTCAAATATTATATAGAGAAAGTCCTGCGCCTTGCAGTTTTCCTAAACTTGATTCTGTGGATATTAGTTTTTTGGGGAAACCGGTCTCTAATGAAGAGAATTAAAATTCCCTTTTTGATATCGTTCCGCTTAAAGCTCTGGGCAGTAATAGTTTTCATGCTCTTGTTTTCCAAAAGCAGTGAGGCACTGTTGGGGGAGCGGTCTGTGATTGGGTCAGAAAAGTTTCGATGGAAACTTTATTGAGCTTGCTCTAAACAATACCTTAATTGTTCTTATTTTGAAGGTTCAGAATCCGGAAGTGTTTGGTCAATTTCAATCAATAAGTCTCTGCTCGATCCTTTACAAGTTGACGATGAAGGTAATTGCTAATCGTTTTAAACACATTTTTCCTAAAATTATTGCGTAGGAACAGGCCGACTTTATTGCAGGAAGAAATATCAACGAGAACATCATTTTAGCTCAAGAGGTAATTCATTCTATGCTTAAAAAAATAGGAAATGAATGGCGATTAAAATCGATTTGGAGAAGGCCTATGATAGAGTAAGTTTGGATTTCATTGACGTTTCTCTCTGAGTGGCAGGTATCCTTGAATATCTTGTGAATGTTATTATGTCCTCTATTTCTAATTTTACTATGCAAGTTATGTGGAATGAGTTCCGTTATCTAAATTCAGTCCTGTTAGAGGAATCTGACAAGGGTGTCCTCTTTCTCCCTACCTTTTTGTACTTTGATTCAGGATGCTATTTCACAAAAAAAAATAGAACCCTATTTGTTGATGATTTGGTTATCTTCAGTAAAGTCGATTCGAAGCATTGTAGAATTTTGAAAGATATTTTTGATAGATTTTGTGCATTATCTAGGCACAAAATTAAATCTAGGAAGGCTAACATTTTCTTTTCTAAAGGCGTGGGTGAGTCTTTAGTGGATATGATTAGCACTATGTTTAGTTTTCAGCGAGTTCATAATTTTGGTCATTACCTAGGTGTCCCTCTTTTTCTCCAAAGAGTTACTAGTGGCACTCTTCAATTCGTGGTAGAAAAAGTGCGTAGTAAACTTCAGAGTTGGGAAGCCAAAAAACTCTCTTTAGTAGGGCAAATCAGTTTAGCTCAATCAGTTCTCTTATCTATTCCTAGCTATTTTATGAAGTCCATAATGTTACCTAAGAGAACTTGTGATGAGATTGAAAGGTTGGTTAAACAGTTTATTTGGGGATCATCTGAAAGGAAAAAGAAGATGGCTCTGGTTGGTTGGGATTCTATTTGTCAACCAAATGTTTATAGTGGTCTTGGTTTGAGGAATCTCTGTGATTAGAATATTTATTTTTTGATGAAATTGGGGTTTAAATTGATATCTGATAAGGAAGCTTTTTGGGTTCGTGTGCTTAGATCGAAATATCAAATGAAGGATGAGTTACCTGTTTGTATTGATAGAAATAGAAGTTCCTTTCTTTGGAAGTCTCTATCCAAAATTTAGATATTACTTCGGGAAAACTTACATTGGTCTGTTGGAAATGGTCACAAAATTCAATGCTGGAAGGACAAATAGATTCCCGATATTGGACCTTTGATTAGACACATTCCTCTTAGTGTTAATCTGAATTATGATTACTTACTACATGAGATGATTTTTTGAGGTTGGCTTGTAGAACTTAGATCTCTTTCAAGTTTAGCTTTCAGAAGATATGATACAGGCTATTAAGGGCATCCCTCCTCCATATCCTTTTGAAGGTCCTGATAGAATTTCTTGGAGTCACACTTCATCTGGTGCTTCTTCTGTTAAATCTGCTTATAAGGCCATTAAGAAAGGTGACTGGAATCCGGAAGATGAGAAATGGAAGATTGCTTGGAGGTTTCCTGGCCCTCAACAGATTCGCATATTTATTTGGACTATTTTACAGGGAAGAGTTCTTAGTAATGTAGAAAGAGTAAGGAAAGGACTCTCGGATGATCCTTCTTGCCTCATTTGTGGATTTCAATTAGAAGATATTTTGCATATCCTTCGAGACTGTCTGGTAGCCAATGATGTTTAGGCTCAGGCCAATCTAGGTAAGTTTAGTCTAAATTTTTTCTCCTTTCTTTTTTAGGATTGGTTTCTTCTTAATTTGCAAGGGAATAGGTTGATTCATGATAGATGAGTTAGTTGGACTTGTTTCTTTAGATTTCTTATTTGGTGCATATGGAAAAATCAAAATTTCTACATCTTTCAAGGTAAACCTTGGAGCTCGAATAAAGTAGTTCAAGGTTCTTATAGTTGGGCGATCCATTTCTTCTCTTCATCTCAAGAGGTTTCTTTTGGATGTCTTGATCATTCTGTTGAAGTTCATACCTCTGAAGAACGGGTTTATCTTTATACTGATGGTGCAGTGCAGTTAGATTCTGGACTTGCTGCAGCTGAGGGAGTTGTTCATGATAAGGAGGGACATTGGATCTTTGGCTTTCACCAATTTCTTGGTAAATGTACAGTTTTTAATGCGGAGCTCTAGGGGATTCTTGATGGCCTTAAACTCATTCAACGTAGGGGCTATGATCATGTTATCATTCATTCTGATAGAATGGAAGTTGTTAAAGGCATTCTCGGAAGTTCTTCAACTGTCTCAAATTTCGCTTTGATTAAGCGAATCATTAATATTTTTCCTCAGAAAAATCAATGGTTTTTAGAGTATATTCCGAGGGAACGGAATCAGGTTGCTGATTGTTTAGCTAAACAAGCTTTGATCGAGAAAGCAAATCATCAAGTTCTCAACGTCCCACCCAAATGGCTCGTATTCTAATAGATAGGGATAAGTTTTCTGGTAGTTCTTTCAATTAAGCTTTAATTTTGTAATTTTTTAGCGTTACCTTTTATCACCAAAAATAATAATAAGTAAAGTTCAAGCCCCAAATATTTAAGCTGAAGCCAGATTGATATTTAAACAAGTTTATTTTTGCTTAAACTCGATTTTCATAATTTCATTCAAACCCTCTCAAATTTGAAACAAGTTTTAAAATTTGAATAATTAACTCAACCTTTAAACATGTGAGTAGACGTGAGATGGTAATCATATCAGGTTGTCATTTGAGCCGAACTTGAAATATACAAATTCTTCATTCAAACAAACCGCTGGATACATTGAGCCAAATTTAGATAAGAGAAGAAATTACAGATGTTATTAACTCGAGATTGAACATTCTAAACCTAAACCCTAAACCCCAAAAAACAAGTTACGACAAACAAGAGAATGTAAATCAGAACTCTAAGAAGACCTCTCGGTATGATGATGATGAGGACGAGGACGGAGCCTGAGAACAAATCTGAGGAACGTACGCGTTGCCGTCATCGTGCATCGATACGGAAGCATTCAATCGTTTCTCCGATACCAGCGGCAATTCTTGACCAAAAGTAATATCTCCTTCATGAAACACTCTGTGATCAATGTATTCAAGCATGTCTCCGATGTTGAAATCGACGGTGGTCGTTCCGTCACATTCCATTTGATTGTCAAGCTGTTCGTTTTCCAGGGGAATGGTCATATGATAATTATGAGAAGGAAACTGATGATATTCATTGCTTTGTTGAATGGTGTAATTGTTTAGTATCATCTCTTGACCTTGTAAGCACCCACGTTGAAATGGAGGGGAACAGCTTGAACTTCTATCATAGTTTCTTCCACTTGTAATTTGTTGAGGAACCTTGCTTTTATGGTGGACTCGACATAGAACCCAATCGTCTAACTAACAATAACAAGACAAATAGAAATGAATCGAGTTAGTAAATCATATGGTGAGATTAGCTTTGAGTCTATCAACCTCCTGATAGTCTATCAAATAATTTCCTTTATAATAGATATATAAAGATAAATATTTTATTTTTAAAATAGTGAAAGAGACTTTTAAAAACTACATGAAAATACATTTTGTATTTTAAAATTTTGATGAATGAAATCGATAGAATTAAGTATCTATGACCTGCAATTCGGGTTTAATTCGATTCTTTTATTAAAATATTGCAAATGACTTACTCGCATTGATCCTTTAGGTTTCTGAGGTAGAAAGTGATCATAGAGAAGCCTATACTCAGTCATCACCCAATCGGTCCTTGAAGCTTTAGGAGGCCGACCTTTGTAAAAGACAAGAGTTTTCTTCATGCCAAGACATTGTGACCCAACAGAAGTGATGATCGGTTTATCAGTCCCGGTGGCTTTCCAATACCCGCATCCCGTCGCTCTATTTGGACGTGTCCCATTCGGATACTTCCTATCTCTTGGACTAAAGAAAAACCACTCATTCTCCCCAAACAAAGCCTTACCTGCAACCATAACCAAAAGAAAAATATATGTTATTTCCACTACAAATAATTTGTCATATACCAACGACTAAAAGGAGGGATTGGACAAAAATATTAGACCTGTTTAAAATATGAGTCAGGCTCGAGTTAGAACATTCAAGGCTCGAGCTTGACCTGCTTTATATCATTTTTAATATTATGTAATTCCTAACAAATAAAAATTAAATTATAGTAGTATTATACAATACTGTATAAAATGTTACTATAGTATAATATTACTATAATGTAAATATTAAAAAAATGTTAAATAACTATATGTAAAATTTAAATAAATAAAAATATATAAAATTATTAAATATTAAATTAAAATTATATAATATTTTTAAAAAATTAAATTAATATGAGTTTGTGCTTAAGTTAGCTATTTACAAATACTAAAAGACTTGGGTAAAGTTTTAGGTCCATATTTCAAGTTAGACTTGAACAAACATAAAGTGTGTTAATATAATGTCTAAGCCTGACTAGACCCAAATCCAACTTGATCTAACCCATGAACCTCTCTATTTGTACTAGCAATCATTTTAAAGAAAATGACAAATTTTATTGTTGAGAGGAAAGAAATGTGGATGTTTTTCAAGAGCTCATATATATCAACAGTCGTGGTTAAATGATCGATATACGCAAGACATATGCTAACAAAAAGAGTCTCTCTGTCACAATAGATAAACCTATTCCAATGGTAAGAATATGTATTGATATAAGTTGCGATATTTGTCGCAGATGAGTAATCTGTCAGTACAAACTTGATAATAGTGTAGTCTTTGGTTGTCGCTAAAAGTCCATCAATATGCTATATTTTGCTTGTAGTGTTCAACTTTTCATTTTTCTTAAAATACTGTCTCGATATAAGTAATAAACTCACTTTTGAGTTGGATAATAGATAAATAAATACTATGAGTGTGATATATATATATATATATATAGTTTGGTCCAATTAAAAATTTGAAAAATTATTGATCGATTCAGTTACTTAAGTAGGTTAAACCAAATTGAATTGTGTTCGGCTTAAAAGTATATTATATCATATATATGTTAAAAATCGTTTAAGTCAATCAATTTAGTTTAAAAATTCACAATCAATAGCCGACCAATATAATTTTTATTTGTATTTTTATACAATATCTATTTTTAGTCATAACTTCTCCTCAACCCTTAAATCGAAAGAAAAATACATTTAAACACGCTTGAACCCACATCCTTCTAGTTGCTGCAATAGCAACGGTTTGACAACATAATCTATTTTTAATTGCCTATAAAACCTCCATAACTATCATAAATAACTTGACCAAACCAATTCAATCAGAAGCTATGTATTCAATCAGGTTGAGTTGAGTTTTGGACACAGAAAGAGTACCTGGAAGTTCCCACGGATCGAACTTGTAGATATTGACATCAGCAATGATATTGATAAGGGGATTGGAGGAAGAAGAGAGCTTTTGGGTTAAATAATAAATGATAAGCTCTTCATCTGTGGGATGAAATCGAAAGCCTGGTGGGAGGATATCACTACCACTACTCATTCCATACATTTTAGGAAGCAAAGGGGAAGAATTTTAGATGCACATTGGTTTGTATTTATAGAGAAAAAAATCATGCACAACCTACCAAACAAGAACAAATGATGTGCTTTTGATCTTTGGTGAAATCACCATAATAATAATAGTATTATTATTATTATTATTTAGTGGTCACGATTGGATTTTGACATTATGTTGTTTCGAATTTTTGTTTTTTTTTGAAATATACTAATCCATGATAAGTATCTTGTATATATATATATTTCCACACTTTACTCAAATTCAAATATTGTAATTCAAATTAGAGATATATACATTAGAGATATGTGTACAATCCATGATGAAGTAGCCTAATTCGACTCGATTCAATTTATTATATTATTTAAAAATAACTAAATATATAAATAAATTTAAATAAAATTAGCCATTTGAAGGGACTCAAATCTAGGCAAAACCTATCAACACTCTTAATTTAGATGCATTGTTTTGCATTTGATTTTGTATGCATGGTTACTATTATTTCATGTAGGTTAAGATGATTAGGGCTGTTTTCTCTACTTCAAATTCAGCTCTCTGGATGATATCGGTTTGGTTAGATTTTTTTAAAAATTTTTAATGGGTTTTAGTTTTTGGACTTTATTTTGTCTTTAACAAAATGAGTTTTATTTTAGAGCTTTTGGATATTATTCAAAATATTTTTCATAAATATTTCTTTAAAAATAATTAATAATGTTTTATAAAAATATTTTTATATTGTATTTTTTAACACGAAATTTCTAACTTCACTAAAAATATCCTCGTACTGGTTGGCTGTTATTATTAAAAATAATGTCTTTTTGGGTACCATTCATAGGTTTTATCATAAGTTTGGATCAAATGTTTTGAAATAAAATAAGTTGCATTGGCCTATCATTAACTTCCCTGAATGTAGACTTTGGTTTGTTTTTCTAGTAATTCTCAACAGTAACATCTTATATATACATACGTAGGTTGACATATAGATGCCATGACTGCGAATATCCTTTAGAATTTCTTGTATTAAGTGCAATTTTCTTTCCATGAAAATGACAGTTTTTTATTAAAATAATCTAAATAATTTAATTAATTACTAAAATTACTCATCTTTTTAATTAAACATCAAAATATCTTAAATCTACAGTAAAAATTAGTGGAGTCAAATTATATGGCGTCACCAACTTGTCACATCATCAGGGAGCATAAAAAATTAATTTTTTGGTAGAGCCATGTAGAATGGCGTCACCTGTATAAATGTTAAAGAAATACTAAAATTTTTAAAAATATAAGGGACTTTAAAAAAATTAATCATTTTCTGGTGGAGCCAATTAATATGGCGCCACCAAATTCCCCTGCCACGTAAGTTTTTTTTTTTTTTTTTTTTTACTTTTTTTACTTTTGTTTTTTTATGTTTTGTCTTTTATCTTTATTTATTTATTTATTATTATTAATTTTAAAAATTTGAAATATATATTTGAAATTTTTATTAATATATATTTTAAATTTTAAATAGATAGCTCGAAATTTTAAATTTTTTAATTCAATCAGTTTTAATTCAATCAGTTTTATTGGAATTAGTTTTTAAGTAGATAGCTCGAAATTTTGTTGCTCTCAAAACTCTTCTTTTTCTCTTCGTATTTTTCAAACGTTCCGATGATAGAAAAAATCATTGTTTGTTCGTTGATCACTGCAGAGGTGTTGCTGCTTTGATCATTGTGTTGTTGTATCCTGGGAGGCATTCGACTAACGTTTCTCCAAGTACCGTAGGAGCGACCAAATCTGTCTTAAGGAAACTGTGTTTCACAGGCCTCAATATTTCGTAAAATCTCTATTCTTCCTTTTTATTTTAATTTTGTTAGGGTTTTGATTGATTTTCGTATTTAAAAAATTAAATATAAATTATTCTATTTATATTTTATTTTATATATAAATATTTATTTATCTATGTTTATATTTTTTTCGCTAACGTGTTTTGTCCAACACTTAGTGTATCACTGTATGTTACATTACTCTATTTGGTCATTTAGCTGAAATGTAAAATTTTGATGTTTAGTTATTGAAATATAAGATTATTTAAAAGCACATTTTACTAAATTTGAAGTAAATTTATATATTATAATTATAATAATTTATAAAATTGACTGCATCACCAACATTTAAAATCGTTCTAAACTAAAAATATTTATTTTAAATAATATAATAATTAATAATTATAAACAAGTTGGTAAAACAATGTTTGAAAGTGAGACTTCCCGTTAAGACTAAGTCTTTTAATTAGACTTATATTTTATTTGAAAAATATGAAATCGATTAAAATAATAAAAACAATGAATAAAATTATTCAAAATTTAAGATTTGGATCGGAATGTAAAAGATTGAGATTACCCCAATATTCCAGAATCTTAACACTATTGATAATATAAGATTATGATCTCATCAAAGTGTTCGAAATCCAAACATAAAAATATATATTTGGGGAAGGATATTGCATGCATTTCAATTATTTAAGATCTCCCCATTCGTTGGGTGTCGGCATCAATGCATGATGTTGACATTAAACCATATTTCCCTTGTCCGCAAGCAAATTAAGCCGAAACACTCTCTTAGTTTCAGATTTTACTGTGAATTCGTGTCTATATACATACGAGAAATAATATTCGAAAATTTTGAATAATTCGATTTAATTGTAAGAAATTAATCAATTAAATTCATTCAATTTAAACTAAAGATAATAAAATTTGAATACTATCATGAATTTCTAATAATCTGTTTCAATTAAAGTAGTTTTGTTTTTGAGAAAGTGAATGTAAAATAGGGTAGAGTGGAGTAGTATGAAGTAGTTACAGTAATTATTTCTTCCTTATGCTTTGTCTCACTATTTGGAATTATAATTTTACTCTTGTATTTATATTACTACTGTAAGTGTAAAATTGTAATAATGTGTTATAGAAAAATTTCTATGTTTTATGTTTAAAAATTATTTGAAGAATTATATTAAATATTTACATGACTTTAAAAAGTTGATAATATTAGAAATAATTAATAAAAATTAAATTAAAGAGGAGTAGGATAAAGTGAGGAGGGTGGATGCATCTAACATCTATAGAGATGGTAGTGATTTTCAAAATCATATTTTTATAGTAGAATAGAGTGGGTGGTAAAACAAAGTGTGTCAATTGTGGAGTAATGAAAGATTTGGCAACATCTGCCCCCACCTTGCTCCATCCCTAACCTAAATCTAAAATGACTTGAACTAATAACTCAAATTTCCTTGAACTAATGATAACCCAACACGAAATATCCAACTAGCAAACTTAAATAATCCAATACTGAATTCAAAATAATCTTGAACTTCAAATGATTTAAGAAAATTTAAAACCTCAAATTGACCTAATCGAACTAAACAAATTATAAGATACAGTGAAGGAAAAGAAATAACTTTGAAGGTAAAAGTAATAATTTGAATTCATTTTACTTAAATAAAACGGTTACAATAAAATTAATGAATCAATTTCTTCAAAATCTTTTATTATAGTTACGGTATCATTCATGTCTATTTTATGGTCTATGACATTCTTCTATTCTTTGATATATTTTTAATTTACATTTCAATTATTTATTCATTTATTATAAGTTGAGGAAAATTAACATTTAGTCTATTACATTTTGTTTGGATATTTCTTTTATAACAATTTACTCTCTTTTTTTTATTATCATTTTGATTAAATTTATCCTTAAACCATAATAAATAACATGTTTAATAAAAAAACAATCTATTTATTTCTTTTCTCCATCATATTGATTAAAAGAGAATTCTAGCTGCTTTTCTCTCTTCCCGGTTTCAATTTATATATTTGAGAAAGGATATATGAAATAATTTACTAGAGAAAACGTAAAATAAAATACTATAAGCTTCAACCTTTGTGTAATAATCAACCAAAAAGTAAATTTTATGAAAATAATTTAACAAAATGTGTTTTTAGATAATCTTAAATTCTGCCCATCGAACAACAAAAACTTACATTCTAACTAAATTAACCAAACAATGCACTGTAACATATTCAGTAATGTGTTGAGTAAACCTAAAGATTTTTTTTTTTGTCCAATTACATACTTAAACTTTGCTTTTTGGTTCAAAGTTTCAAATTTATTTTAAATAAGTCATTTACCATAAATACTAATTTGGACCAAAATAAATTTTAAGTACTGAAGTGAATTTTAAAATTAAATTTAAGTGCTTAATTGAATAAAAATATTAAATAAAAATGTATATTTATCTAAAATTAATATATTGCTTTCTAACACGTAAAACACTCACGTCAAATTCTTTTGGTCTTAAAATTATCTTCATTTAAAGTATGATCTAATCATACGAAAGTCAATGATAGAATGGTACGTACACAATCCTGGCTTATTCCTAATTAAATGCATTTTATATAATGAAGAACAACTTCATATTATTCCAAAACTTGTCTTCCCCTGTCCCAATTAACATTAAAAGGACACACACAAAAACAACATAACTTAAGGTTGAAATGTTACAAGGTAGAGTTTGCAGACAAAAATCAGAATCCATTGTCTGCATAACCGACATAATGATTCAAGTCTCCAACATAGAAACCAGCAATTTAACATTAATAAATCTTATATGAAATTGTATTTGAGTGATTTGATTTATTTCTTGTACTAAACAAAAAGACAAAAGCAATTTCAAATAATCAGACAATGTGAATTAACTGGTTGCGGAAACCCTGTTTACATTTACATTTATAGTATATATATACCTTCAAAATTGCAACAAACATGTTCCTAGGTGGCACCGAATGTATCACTTGGAAGTATCAATCAAGTCCTTTTATCAGCTTAGTTATTAATTTGAGAGTTAAATTTTAAATCGGATATGACATGGAGCATATTTATATTTAATGGGTTAAATTTTATTTAACAAGTTTAAAAATAATAATTTATTATAAAACAAAGAGAATTATAATATGAACAAGAGAGAAGAATAGAAAAATGAAAGGATGATTCAACTTTTATTTTGATATAAAAAAGTTTATACATGTCCTCTAATTATAGGACCTCAAACACCATAAGTTACAAACATCTAATAAAGATAATTAAGGCACCATATAAATTTTTAGGGGTTACAAGAGTTACAACGAAATGAATTATTGGGGGTTATAAGAGTTATATGGACATCCATCTTACAACACTCCCCATTAGATGTCCACAATGAAAATGTGCTTTGTTAAACTTTATTAGGAATAACCCTGTGGGATAAAAACTAAATGAAGGAAAAATATTGCACAATCTCTTATTACAAGCTGCATCGTTAACTCATTAGCATTAGCAAGAATTGTCTTGATTGCATAACCTAAAATTAATTATTTAAACAAGTAACCTTGCAAACGACAAGTCGCGAGTTGATAACACATATGTGATGATTCTTTAAGATGCATCTATCAAAATCATCCATATTGTGGATGAATGAACTCATATTAATTTCAGAAATGCAAGATATTAAATCTCAATTTTAGCTAATTAATTTCTAATAATCAATTTTAATTGAGAACAAGTAACAAATGAGAATTCTTTAAATTAAATAATCTTCTAGTTCTTTAATGAATGTTCATATGAATTCTCAATTAATTTTTGCAGTATATATGATCGAGGATCTTTTAATTAGCCACACCAAGTAATAAAATATTTGTATCGATAAACTTCTGGTTTACTTTGACATGCATTTCAATTGTACTAACAATATCAATATAAATTGTGTAATTTTATTTACATTCCTTTTACTTTGTATCTACATATAATTACTATTGTAACATTTGCTTCTGAAAATGTCTAAATTAATGTGAAATCCATAACGTCATCAACTCAACAAAAGAAATATAATTTGCAAACAATTATACGCATAATATTCGTTTTAGGAAATATGTCAAAATCTTCAAAAGTCCAAATTGAATTTAATGATAAAAAGTGATTATAAAATTTATTATAGTTATTGTAGAAATTCATTTTAAGGAATGTGCAAAAATAATTTGGGCAATAATATAAACATATATCATATTCCTTTCCAATAAGATTATACATATCATCCGCTTTAAGGAATGATTAATTAGTATAAATCATTAATCATTCTATACTAAAAGGAACATTTAGCAACATTTCAAATCATCCATCTTATTATCTATTTGTCAATAATGACAATAAGTTCCATTTTCATAATTATTATATATTACTACATTCACTTCGGGGAATGAAGCAAAATTAGTGGAACAAAGAACTTGATATTTTATTTAGCCATAAAAAGGCATGAGATCAATTCAGAATACTTTTATAACCCTTTTACAAGAGTTTTGTATCATCAATGACAATTTTTGTCCCTTTAGGTAGTAATATAATAGCTCTTCTAGAGCCTTCAATAAGTTTTGAACTACCTGATATTGTATTAACATGGGCATCACTTATTGTCAAATAAGATAAATATATATTTTTTAATCTTTGAGTATTGTGTGACCATATTCATTTCTTATTCCTTTCTTTCAAGAAATTGTTCTTTTTATGGAACTGATTAGTTTGTCATGCTTCTAGTATGCCCAAGACTTATTTTTAACATATTTTCACTTCTAGGACACATAATTATTTGGAGCATTATTGTAACACCCCTAACTCATATCCGTCGCCGGAACACGGTTACGGAGCACTACCGGAATTTATAGATCAAATAACAAACATTTCATATCAACTAGCATTCATATCAGAAACAAATCAAAATCAATCATATTGTCCCTTATGTGAGCCCTCGAGGCCCAAAATACATATTAGAAATAAATCGGGACTAAACCGGGTACTCAAAGAATTTTTTCGAAAAACATTAAAATTTTTCGAAGGTGCAGAGGACACACGCCCGTGTGGCCAGACCATGTGTCTCACACGGTTAAGAGACACGTCTGTGTGGACATTTGAAATAGAGACACACAGTCGTTTCCTAACCCGTGTCCAAACTTATGAGCTCATTGACTTGGGTCACACGGCCAAGCCACACGCCCGTGTGCTAGGCTGTGTGAGCATTCTGTTTTGCAATTTAAATGATGTAGGGGACACACGACCGCATCATTTGGCTGTGTGTCACACACGGCTGAGACACAAGCCCGTGTCTCTACCCGTGTGGACGAAAGTAGTTCATTTTTCATGCCACATTTCTCGCCCAAATTGACATCAATCTATACACATTAATTTGCACATCACCAAGCCATAACAAGACATTTAAATCAAGCTAGAATCATGTCCTAAACATGTGTTATCACAACATAAAACCAATATGCCTTTAGGCACCTCAAATAACATCTTATAACATGTCAATCAACATCCACAATCACCTATTGGTCCAACAACATATATGCATAATTATGCCAAATATACCAATTCAAACCAATCATCAATATACTTTTAAGTCAACATCACTGACAAACTATACAAGTAACATGTTTTTAATCCTATTGTTGACTTGTTTTTGGATGATTTATTATGTAAATTAGTGAATTTGATGCTCCTAATCCTTTAAAATTCATGTTCTATACTTAGGTGAGCATAGAGAAGTGAAAGAAGCAAAAAATTGGCCAAAATCGGACAAAAAGAGTTGTTTTCAGGATCCACACGGCTTGAGCATTTTCCACACTGGCTGAGCACACATCCGTGTTAACCACACGGGGTGGCCACACGCCCATGTGCCAGCCCGTGTCGATATCACTCTTTGTTTCCTAAACATGCGGAGAAACCCAATTTTTAGGCTTTCTGAGCATTCTAAAATCTATAAATACACACTAGAAGAGGACCTAATAGGGCCCCGCAGAGAAGAACGAAGAAAAGACTCGAAGAACGCCACTAGATTCATTTCAAAAGTGGATTTCCTTCAAGATTAAAGATCTCCATTCAATTTCTTTAGAAGTTTTATTGGGTTTCTTTATGTCTTGTTGTTTTCCTAACTTTGAGATGATGTTATTCCAGATTATGAACTAAATTCCCTAGATACCTAGGGAAGATGAAACCAATATGAATCTTATTATTTGATTTCTAAATTACATGATAGATATTTGATTCTTGTTCTCAATTATGTATGCTTATTTCGTGTTTTAATATTTTCAGGATATTAATTCATGCTTAATGTGCTTATTTTAGTAGAGCAAAAATCCCTGTTTAAGAGTAAATCTAGCATAATTGAGTGGAGTTGCATGCAATCCTAAAAATAGGATGACACAAAACTACCAGATTAGAGTCAGATCTAATAGGGGAATCCATAGATCGAGTTAATGCGACAATAGGTGTTTTAATTAAAAAGAGATTTCAATTAATCAACTTAGAGTCAATTGTTTTTACACTCGAAAGAGATATTAACATAATTTAGGGATTTCTACGAATGAAGGCGTAAGTGAATAAATCGTTTAATTCATATTCAGAATAATAAGTGAAGTCTAGGTGGATTCTTTCTTGTGTATCGCCTATCTCATTGGTTTTATTCGATTATTTTTCCTAATTCATTCTCTATTGCGTTCTTAGTAATTAGTTTAGTTAATTTTAGATTAAAAACAATTCTTTCAATTTATCGGCTAGATAATAGAAAAATAATAAGTACTAGTACTTTTAGTCCTTATGGATACGATATTTCCGACTCACTATAACTATACTATTATTCGATAAGTGTATTTGCCTTTGTCATAATTTTAGTTAGTTTAGTGACCATCAAGTTTTTGGCGCCGTTGCCGGGGACTAAAATATTAGGAACACTCGATTTTTATTAATTTAACCATTTTTATTTTTATTGCATTTTATTTTTGTTTTTAGTTTATTTTTTGTTTTCTAATTTTTCTTTTGTTTGCTTTTGGCAGGTTCTTTTAGTTTATGACTAGAAGAAACCCATTGGGACCTTTGGTATTAAATAGTGAAATTGAAAGTACAGCTTGCAGAAATCGTAGAGAAGCAAGACAGAATCTACAGAATATAGTGGAAGAGCAAGAGGAAGTTATTATCATTACTGAGGAGATGACTGATAATCAGAATAATCCGCTACCTCCTGTGGTTGCCATAAATCCTGTAAATCCAAATCTTGCCCCTCGTATTATGTACTTATGCCAAGCCCACTCTAACTGGAGTTGAATCGAGTATCGTGAGACCCACCATTGCTGCAAATAATTTCGAACCGAAGCCGAACACTATTCAGATGATTCAACAGTTTGTCCAGTTCGATGGTTTGCAGGACGAAAATTCAAATACTCATTTGGCTAATTTTGTGGAGTTCTACAACACTTTCAAGATTAATGGCATTTTTTTACGATGTCATTCGCCTACGGTTGTTTCCCTTATCATTGAGGAATAAAGGTAAACAGTGGTTGAACTCCTTACCTCGAGGTTCTATCACTACATGGGATCAAATGACCGAGAAATTTTTGCTGAAGTACTTCCCACATGCTAAGACAACTAAGTTGAGGAATGATATCTCTTCCTTTGTATAGATGGACTTAGAGACCCTATATGATGCATGAGAGAGGTATAAAGACTTATTGAGAAGATTCCCTCACCATGGGTTACCCCTATGGCTATAGGTTCAAACTTTTTACAACGATTTGAACCCCTCAACTAGACATTTGATTGATGCAGCAGCCGGTGGTACTCTGAACAATAAAACACCTAAAGCGGATTACGAGTTTATAAAAGAGATGTCACTGAATAATTATCAATGACAAATCATGAGGATAAAACCTAATTATCACCATGTTATCAAATCATGTAGAACAATTAAATAAGAAAATTAATGGTTTATGTGTTTCTACGCATGTACATCCGGTGATGCAGTGTGATACGAATGGAGGAGGAATAAACAATTTAGAATATTTACCTCACGGTCCTAGCACAGAGAACGAACAAGTCAACTATATATGTAATAATTCTAGGTCTCAGAATAATCCTTACAATAATACTTATAGTGCAGGTTGGAGGAACCATCCCAATTTCTATTGGGGTGGTCAAGGAAACCAGATACCACAACCCCCTCCAGGCTTTCAAGAACCTTACCAGCAAGAGAAGAAGTTGAACCATGAGGAGATGTTGACGAAGTTTATTTCGGTGTTAAAAACCCGTTTTCAAAACACTGAAACAACACTTAAAAATCAACAAGCTTCTATTTAAGAGCTCGAAAACCAAATAGGACAGCTTGCTAAGTTGATTTCAGAAAGACCACAAGGTAGCTTGCCTAGTAATACAGAAACTAACCCACAAGAGCAGCTTCATGCAATTACTATTCGAGGTGAAGAAGGGTTAGTTGAATCTGAACCAGAACCGAGGCAAGAAAGTGTGGTAAGTAAAGGTAAGGTTAAGGTAAGCCAAAATAAGCGCAAAAACTGATCAGTAAGGAATATAAACCTCATGTGCCATAGCCTAACGCGACAAATAAAGACCACACAAACGAATAATTTGGTAAATTTCTTAAATTTTAAAAAAGTTACATATCAACTTACCATTTATTGAAGCTCTTTCGTAGATGCCCAATTCAGTTAAATTTTTAAATGAGCTTTTGGCAAACAAACGGAAGTTAGATGATTCTCGTACATAGAGCTAAATGCAGTGTGCTCAGCCATACTACAAAATAAACTACCCAATAAGTTGAAAGATGCAAGGAGTTTTACTATTCCTTGTTTAATTGGTAGTTTAAATGTTAATAATACTTTGGCTGATTTTAGGGCGAGTATTAATGTCATGCTCTATAAAATGTTTAAGCAACTAGGTCTAGGGAAACCCAGACAAACTAGGATGAGTATTCAATTAGCAAATAGAACCATTAGATTTCTTAGGGTTATTATTGAAGTTATCCTTATTAAAATTGATAAATTCATATTCTCAGTTGATTTTGTTGTTTTACACATGGATGAGGATAGTGACGTACCTTTGATTCTATGTCGTCCCTTTTTAGCAACTGCCAGCACTATTATTGATGTTGGTAAAGGTGAATTGATACTTTGTGTAGGTGATGATACGATTAAACTTCAAGCTCGTGATTCTGCTAAAACATCTAGTGATCGAGATGATTATACGAGTTTTGTTAATATAAATAACATTGTGGCTCAAACTTTTTTGCAAGAAACCCCTCGAAAAACGTGATAGAGCCTCGTTCCAGTCTATGTGACAAAAACAGGACGACTCATGAAGAACGAATGTTACAGATCGATGAACTAAATGAATGGCGAATACATGTCGAGGAGAAACCGAGAATACACGATACAGAACCAAAGAAATGCCATGACGAGCATAAGGATTGAATAAATCAATTTAAGGTTGGGGACTAGATACTGTTAGATAAAACGGACCCTCGAATTGCCACTTCAAAGCTTAATACGAACGGAGCAACTTCTTTTACGGTATTGACTGTCTTCTCATATGGTACAGTCAAGGTAATTCATTCTGAATTTGGCACTTTTAAGGTAAATATTACCCGACTCAAAACTTATTTTAATAATAGAACTGACAGTGAGAGAGGAGTTTCGACTTCGCAAACAACCATGACCGTGCAAATTCAAGTTAAGTCGAGCCTAGACTTTAAATAAGTACTTCTCGGGAGGCAAACCGAGTGTTAAATCTGTTAATTTTATTAATTTTATTTCATATTTTTTAAATTAATTAATTTTCAAAATATATAAAATAAAAAAAATGTGTTTTTAACCCACATGGCCTGGTGACACAGTCGTGTGACCTACACGGTCTGGACACACGGGCGTGTCCTTGGCAGTATGGATACTGAGACTTAATTTTTCAAAAATAAAAAAAGACACGACCGTGTGAAACCTGGAGCAATTTTTTTTTCAATTTCTAAACAAGTCAAAGAGTTACACGGGCAAGGCACACAACCATTTGCAAGACACGACCAAGCCTCACGAGTACTGGTGAAGCAAAGGAGGTTGTACACAGCCAGGCGACACCACTATGTATACCACACGGCTTGGACACACAGGCGTGTCAGAGGCCGTGTGAAGACTGAAGTAAAAATTTTAAATGCACATGGGCTATAGAGAGCCACATAGGTGTGTGACACGGTCGTGTGGCCCAACACGGGCCTCACACGATCGTGTCCCCCTTTTTTACCCCCTAAACCCTTTTCACTTTCATCTTCTCAAAATTTTCAACATTTTACCCTAGCTGCCGCTTACTATTCCCATCACCGATCGCCCATCTTCCCTGCAAATCAAGCCACCGTCGCTACCCCATTACCTACGCCCTCTCCTTCCTTCTTTACCCCTTCGAGCCACCCCCAACCACAACGCCAAAACTGCTTTCCTCTCCCTCACCCTCATTATGCGCAAGTCCCATAACCGACTCACCAGCCACGTTGCTCTCTCCCCACTTCCCTTCATCACCCTTCATCACCCTTCCTCACTCTCCTCTCATTTCCCTTTTCTTTTCCCTCCTCCCCCATGACCTCTTACTCGTTGCACAACACACATCCACCGTTCACACACCTACGCACTCTCCCACGACCACCTTCCCAGCCATCGTGCACAACCTTCCCTCCGGCCACCGCCCTTCACACTGTCGGTCCCCCTTTTTTCCCATTTTAAGTTTATTATTTTTATTTTGTTTTGTTTTGTTTCACCTTACTACTCTTATTATTATCTTTTTTTTGTTATTTTTTTTATTTATTTGTTTTTTAATTATTATTTTCTTTAATTTCTTTCTTAGTTTCTTTTATTTTACTATTCTACTCTTTTTGTGTTACATATTTAATCCATTTGGAATGTTTATTTCTATAATTTGCTTCTGTTTTCTTTATTGCTCCTATTTGTGTTATAGTATTGGTTATTGATTTTCTTTTTAATATGCTTAGTCTATTTAAGTTACTTTTTATTTTTCTTAAATATTGTTGCTATTATTCTTATTTTAAGCATAACATGATTTGTTTATTGTTTCATCACGTTGCTTCATGGTAGTTTTATAATATGGTTTTTGCATGCTTGGGTATTCGTACGTACTATTTAGAAGTAATTTACTATTTAGGACTACTTGGACTTTACTTTCTCGACCTTTATTTGCCTATTTGGTATTGATTTATTTATTAATGGAAGTCTTTTACCTTTTCAGTTACACCATGACAAACACACGCAGTAAGTCTAAGGTCGTCATTCCCGGTTCAAAAAAACGGAAGACACCTAGAGCGAGTTCCTCCTCGAGCGTCTCTGTCGAGGCTCGTCACCCTTATCTTCGATTTTTTGTGGCCCTCTAAGAGGATTCATTTCAGTTACTTCGATAGTGCCTACTAGGTCTAGGCCGATATATTGATTGGGCCGCGTTGGAGCAAGTCCAACTAGCTGATGATGTTCAGGCCTTTATTACCACAGCTTCATGGGACAAATTATTCTCCATCATCGAGTCCACCTACATGGAGCTTACCTTGGAATTTTGTTCCACGTTTATTCTACAGTAAGTTATGACGGCTCATGACGAGCCAGGCACCATCACTTTCTGACTTGGTGGTTTGGTGTGCCAGATGAGTGTCCCGGAATTCGATGCTGCTATGGGACTCTACACTGAGGAGTTTATCAGTGTCGAGAACTTCCTCCGTCTACATCAGCACATCTATTACACAACATTAAGTTGTTGGACAGAGCTTACAACGAGCCAGACACTTTATTATGCGAGTTGCTCAAAGGCGACTTCTCCCTTTCCATCTTGATGGTACCTTTATGCACATTTAGCTCACATTTTGACAGGTAGAAACACAAAACTATACACACTTTTTCATTCATTTTTTAACTTAAATTCATACAGTTTTGATAAAATTCTTATCGAAAAATATATAAATATTATAAAATAATTATTTTTTACTTAAATTATTAACATAATGAATTTTAATTAATTTTATAATAAATTTTGATTATTTTCGACAGATTTGCACAAAGGGTGAAAATTGACTTGGCAAGCACTGCTAGGAGTTCAAAACTGAGAAGCAATTTGAAGTATCAAGGTGAATTAATTTTCAGCCTAAGTCGGCCCAATTATGTGTATTAATTCATGATATAATTAATTTTAATTTATATCCAATTTAATTTGGATTAAATAAATTATTATTAATTAATTATAAAAAAATGGTCTAGTTGAGTCGAACCAAGTAAACCGAACTGACCAAGAAGTGGACAGCCCAAAACCGTCAATATGCTGACTCAAATCAGCTTATTGGCTGATTATTTAGCTTGCAAAGAGGCCCTTGAAGACTTGTTCAAGTTGCAAACAAACCCTTCCACAATTGGTGGCTTTATAGATTTGTCCCAAGCCTAAATTAGCAAAGTTGAAACTATCAACCTTGCCACATGTGTGGCTGGCTAAGAGAGGGCTCTTTGGCTGATAATTTTAGCTATTTTTAGCAGCCCTCTTTAGCTATAAAAACCCACTTAGGCTGGTCATTTGAAACACATCTCAAGCATTCATATCTTTTCTCTCCTCTTTGCTTTCTCTCTTCTTTTCCATTCCAAATTCCCTTGCTCTCTTGCCGATTTCTCCTCTTGGAAAAGGGGCGTTCATCAACCATTTGGAGGAACAATTGGGTGTTCATAGCAGCCTTGGTTGATGAGGACAACGGAGAAGGAAGTACAGAGTAACCTAGTCAAGCCACGGAAAAACACCGGATTTGATTCTTGTTCCCTATCTCTTTAATTCTTATTATTGTTATGATGCACATACATATAAATATTTATGTTGTTGGAATGATTAATTTGATCAGTCTATCTTGAATTTAACTCGTGTTAGGCTGATTGCATTTCGTTTGCTAAAATTGTTAAAATTGTGTTAATGTTGTTATAGGCCTCGGTAAGATGCTTGATTAAGTTAAATCATGACTAAGTTTTTCTTGCATTACAATTGTGAGACAGCTAATAAATTAATTATTTATAACGGATTGAAATTGTAATTAACGGACACAGTACTTAATCAGTGCAAGTTTAATCATCTAAGGTAGCTGAGGTTAAATTAGCAATGGTATTTGACGATACATTTGCCTTGCATAACTTGCAAGATTGTTGTGATTAAATTGTTTCAAGGTAGGGATACCTTGTTACCTCACATAGTCTTTTATGTGCTTATTATATTTAATTAATCGTTTGAATTGACATAAGGATATGTATAAAAGATTATTTCGATTTAATAAGTATGTCTGTGCAATAACATATTTGCCTATTAAGATTTGTTTAATCGGGTGAATTGACATAGGGATATAGTCAAGAGATGAATGAATTTTGGTAGATGAGTATGTTCATAAGTTAACAAATTACCGAGTTTCCGTGAAGTTATTCGTAACAATATAAACATGAGTTTAATAATTTTAAGTTAAGAAATATAATTAATCTAACACAATTATGTCATCTTGATTAAAATCGTATTTAAAGAAATCGTGCATTTGAGATTTATTTATTTAGTCTACTTAGTTTAAAATCTTAGTTTTTAATCACCTTCTTCAAAGTGTTTTAAATAGCATTCATAAATAATTCTTTTCACAGTCCCTGTGGGTACGATAACTCGACATTTACTTGTCACTTTATTACTTATTGTGATTGTGTACACTTGCATATTTTCGTCGTTCCAACACGTAGGAGAGAGAGAACTAGAGCCGTTAGCACTTATGATGCTTATTTTCTATAGAGCATGGCCAACGACTATATCTTTGATTTGGCATACTTCATTGTCTTAGCCTTTCGCCATCAGACTGACCGCCGTAGGAAGGGCCCATTCTGTTTAGGCCCGTATGTGACTCGCCTTGCTCGTTACTTCGGCCTCATCGACACACCGGAGTAGTCCTTTACACTTATTCTCATCGGCCAGATATCCCCACAGGGAATCTTGAGAATGATTCATATAAGGATGATCGAGCAGCGTCGTGGAGTGGATCCCCTTCAGTATCGATTGTTTCATTCTAACGCTCTGAATGAACACAAAGACTTCACTGATGATGTTCCTCTTTATCACGAGGACCCACCCTAGCCTCCACCTTCGAGTCACCGCCCTATTCCTTCTGCTGCTACTTTAGCGGACCTCGCCAAGCGGTTTGCTCGTTTCGAGTAGTACTGTGTTAAGAGGTCCGACAGTCTTGACGCTACATTGCAGCAAATATGTCAGCATCTCCATATCTTCTTTTCAGCGCCGACGACTCACGACACCGACGTGTTTGATGATGAGGACCATTAAGTCCATTTGTTTTACTTTCTTTTTATTTTTTTATTTTTATGTTTATTTTTATTTTCTTAGACTTATTTCTTTTTTTATCTTTTGAACTATATTTAATATTATGCATTTTTCTAATCGAGTATAATCCCTTAATCTTCTTCACTACTTGTGTTTATTTTCTTAGTAGTTTGCTCGGAATCATGCACTACATCTAGCTTTATCTACAATTCCGCTTTTCACTATTCTGGGGATTTCATCCAATATTTACGGCAGTTTTAATTTTCCCCCTCTCTTATGATATTCTGTTTATATTGTGATTATTTGTGTTTGTACATTGACGATAATGTACATCTTAAGTGTGGGGAGGTTATTTATATGATTATTAGAAAATTCCTGTCTTCTGTTTAAGTAATTTTCTCATACTACTATTAGAATGAATTCTTATCGATTTGTGATTTTCATTGATAGGTTTTAGATTAAATTCATAGATATTTTTGCATTGGTTATTAAACTTTAAGACATTAGAGAATCAAGCATGATAAGTTTATTTTCAGAATTAATTTTTTTTTAGGTTGTTTCCCTAAATTGAGGTATTACCTTGAAGTTTAAGATTTGCAAGATTGACATTAAAAACTATAATTTTTTGTGAGATTTTGAGCCTTTAGAGCATATATTTTTCTTGCTCATTTTTTATTATTGGTTATGAGTGTGTCAATATTGATTTGTTATTCTAGAAATTGCTTCAATTATGTATGTCGAAACCACACCTTTGATTTGATATACTGAAATGATGGAGGCACTTAGGTTTTAACCCACTTATCCCATAAAAAGCCTACCTACATAGTTAACCTTTAGTGAACTCCTTTAAGCTTAACACACCATTTCTTGATTTACCCATTAATGTTAACCCATAACTCATTTTTTGTTCATTGAGAATTTTTCCCGTTTTATTAACTCCATTTTTATCGAGATTTGATTTGGTTAATTGCCTAATTAAGCCTTTTGTTTAAGTTGCTGAATTATTTCTTATTATTTGCATGAAAAAAAATCAAAAAAAATATATATATACATATATATATTTTGAGTATTACTAGTTCTATGTTAATTGAGCTTGAACAGTAAAATTCATATTTTAAGAAGAAGCTCGTGTTATTCTTGAATATTTTCGATTGATGTAGTTGTTTTTAATTCAACATTTGTTTATTTTTCTAGTTTGGTAATTTATCGATTCGATCTCGATTCTAACCATCTTTTTCAGCCTTTCTCCACACCCTTAACCTAAGCCCCATTATAACCTTTTAAAGACCTTTTGATTTGTGTATCATCTCATTTTATAGTGGTGGAGATTTGATTTTTATGCAAGCCTATGGTAATGACTTTTCATGTTTGATTATTGAGTGCTTATTTTTGAACCTTAAACACTTTGAGTGATTTGAGTGAATCTTTAGTGAGGATGTCAATTCTTGTCGATTTTGAATTAAAGGTAATTATTTAGATAAGGGGAAATATCTATATTTTCATGCTTTGAAAATGTTCGACTTAGATTGTTTGAATCTTTAGTGCTCTTTTAGTTGAATTATCGATGTATGATTATTTTTGAATTATGACAAAACATTATTGATGAGAATTATAAGTTGAGAAAGACTTAGTTTTAATTGAGAGTTGAGGATTTTGCTTGAGGACAAGCAAATGCTTAAATGTGGGGATATTTGATAAACCATAAAAGTAACATGTTTTTAATCCCATTCTTGACTTGTTTTTGGATGATTTATTATGTAAATTAGTGAATTTGATGCTCTAATCCTTTAAAATTCATGTTTCTATACTTAGGTGAGCATAGGGAAGTGAAAGAAGCGAAAAATAGGCCAAAATCGGACAAAAAAAGTTGTTTTCAGGATCCACACGGCTCGAGCATTTTCTACACGGGCTGAGCACACATCCATGTCAGCCACACGAGCTGGCCACAAGCCCATGTGCCAGCCCGTGTCGATATCGCTCCTTGTTTCCTAAACACGCGGAGAAACCCAATTTTTAGGCTTTCTGAGCATTCTAAAGTCTATAAATACACACTAGAAGAGGACCTAGTAGGGCCACGCAGAGAAAAACGAAGAAAAGACTCGAAGAACACCACTAGATTCATTTCAAAAGTGGATCTCCTTCAAGATTGAAGATCTCCATTCAATTTCTTTAGAAGTTTTATTGGGATTCTTTATGTCTTGTTGTTTTCCTAAATTTGAGATGATGTTATTCTAGATTATGAACTAAATTCCCTAGATACTTAGGGAAGATGAAACCAATATGAATCTTATTATTTGATTTCTAAATTACATGATAGATACTTGATTCTTGTTCTCAATTATGTATGCTTATTTCGTGTTTTAATATTTTCAGGATATTAATTCATGCTTAATGTGCTTATTTCAGTGGAGCAAAAGTCTTTTTTTAAGAGTAAATATAGTATAACTGAGTGGAGTTGCATGCAATCCTAGAAATAGGATGACATAAATCTACCGGATTAGAGTCAAATCTAATAGGGAAATCTATAGATCGAGTTAATACGCAATAGGGTTTTAATTAGAAAGAGATTTCAATTAATCAACCTAGAGACAGTTGTTTTTACACTCGAAAGAGATATTAACATAGTTTAGGGATTTCTACGAATGAAGGCGTAAGTGAATAAATCGTTTAATTCAGATTCAGAAAAATAAGTGAAGTCTAGGTGGATTCTTTCTTAGGTATCGCCTATCTCATTGGTTTTATTCCATTATTTTTCCTAATTTATTCTTTGTGGCGTTCTTAGTAATTAGTTTAGTTAATTTTAGATTAAAAATAATTCTTTCAATTTATAGGCTAGATAATAGAAAAATAGTAAGTACTAGTACTTTTAGTCATCATGGATACGATATTCCCGACTCACCATAGCTATACTATTATTCGATAGGTGGGCTTGCCTTTGTCGTAATTTTAGGTAGTTTAGTGACCATCAATCACTCAAACATATCAAACACACATCAAACATGATAAGCTATATATATATATCAAAATATATCAAACACAAGCCATTCAAATAGCTAATCACAACAAAACATTTACATGCCAATATTTGGTCAAATTAACCTATACATGTCATTATAACCAAAATTGATTTACTATATATACCGAAATGGGCCGATGTATAGTGTGAAGTAACTCCGACCAGCTTCCAACCAAATCGAGCTTCCGAATTACTATAAAACAGGGAAAATAAAATAGAATAAGCATTTAAGCTTAGTAAGTTCTTATAACATGGAATTTAACTTACCATTATTTCACATACAAGAATTATCCAAACCAACTTAGCCAAAATCCTAAACACATATTCTCATCATGTTAGCCAAATAATCACAAATAATAGCCCTTAATCATGGATGAACAACGTCATCAAGCAAGTTCCACATTCCAGTAACAACCAATTCATGCATCAGTATATTAGGTAATATCATTTCCATGTAATTCATGTATATACGGGTAATAGTTCGTTTCGAACTCATATTGTTTCATATCAGAACTTTGTCCGTTGAACCATTTAAAATATCGTTGGATACACGGGTAGTACACATGAAGTGTACAAAACTGTTATCCGTCAATTCATGTACATGTATGTTTATACAAACATGTAAATGGAAAGCTCTTCTGAGTCATATAACGGGAAGCTCATATGAGCTGTATAACGGGAAGCTCTTGCGAGCCAAATATCGAGAAGCTCAAGAGAGCCATTAATCGGGAAGCTCATGAAAGCTAAATAATGGGAAACTCGTGAGAGCCAAGTATCAGGACAGTTATAAAAGCTGTGGTGTGTCTAAAACACATGTAGGATCACAACCAACTCGGGAACCCTAATTACATGTCATTTGTATCTTTCGAATTTTTAAGGTTCAAATAGGACTTGGTACTTGTCAGATATGTGGTCGATATTATACATGGAATTTTATACAAATTACACACAATAATATTCAAATTAAAACATATAAATATAAAATTTGGTTACACGAACTTACCTCGCCAAGTGTTTGTAATTTCATAGGCTACTAATTCGATACTTTTTCTTTTCCTCGATCTAACTCCGTATTAGGTCTATCTAGATCTAATTAAGCAAAGTATGCTTGCTTGAACTTAAGTTTTCGTGGCTACGGTTTCCATGTTTTTGTTTTAGGAAAGATGATGAAAATGATAATAATTTAATTATTTAATTCATTTATCACCATTTTATCATTTACTTTCCAAAATTAACCTTACTAATTGACTAAATTCCAATGATAATAATCATTCTTATCTACTAACTACACTAAATGGTCTATTTTTCATATAAGGACCTCCAATTTTAAATTTCATAGCTATTTGGTACCTTTAGCTACTAGAATTCAACTTTTTCACTTTATGCAATTTGGTCCTTTTAATCAAATTAGACATGTAAACGATAAAATTTCTTAACAAAATTTTTATACAATATTTCTATCATACTATAGACCATAAAATAATATTAAAATAAATTTTATTCCGACCTCAGATTTGTGGTCCCGAAACTACTATTCCGATTTCACTGAAAACGGGCTGTTACAATTATAGTTGGTATTCGTATCGGTTAGTATATGCAATCTCTTAATGTCATCAATATTAGTTCTTTTTGGGATGGTCTAACCAACCATGCCAACAATATTGAACTTCTTGTCACTATGTTATATGTCAATCATATTAGTATAATGTATTCCTTCAAGGAATATCCATTATACAAGTACATAAGCATCTCATTTCACTTCTATTTGTGGTTTTAATGTAAAATGCATAAATATTTCCTTTAATAGATATCTTTTCAATCTAAAATAATAATAATAATATTTTTGTTCTATAATATTTTGTATCACAAGGAGGTGCAACAACATTAACTTTTCAAGAACTTTTACAATCTGATACAATGTTAATTAGTTCACTAGGAGGCTGTAATAAAATATCACATTATCATATAGCACTAATGAATGTGTAATTTATAAAATGCAAAATTGCAATTCTTTTCATAATTGATGATAACCCCAATGCTTTGTGTTGTAACATATAACACGGAAATGAATTATTACGGTTATTTCTTTTTCTTTAATATGTTAGATTCAAATCATCTATGCGATAAATACACCGTGTTTAAAATTTGATAAATGTGTTTTAAATATGCATGTCATATTTGAGTTAGCATTTAATGCCTAAATTGAAAGGACCTGATTGATATAATGTTGATATTTTAGGGACCCGGATAGAATATTTTGAAGCTAAGATCAATTTAAAATCTAGGTCATACTTTAAAGACATCTGATGTAATTAACCCTACAATGAAATTGCAAAATGGGTGACACCAATTAGTGGTCTCTATGCCTTTGGCCAAACCAATGCATAGTATCAACAATATACGTATTTGTCCAAGTTCAACTTAATTCAAAATATAAACTTTAAATTTTGTTCAAATTCGTTTATATTTTATGATTTATTAATTTAATCCCGAATGGTATATTTTATAAAAATGCTATGTTCCAATATGTAGTGGAAAAATAATATCAAATATATGTTATTATCATATTTTTCTTTTGATTGGAGGTAAGAAACAATAATATACATAATAAATAGGTGTAGTTACACACATATATCACTACAAAAAATGTACATATACTAACAACAACAACAAAATCGTCGATAAAACTTGAAATTCCATTAATATAGACTTTTCCTGACGATTTCCAATCAAGTCTTTTTCAATATATCTTTCTCACATCAAAACCACCAAAGGAACCTCCCTTATGAGCCTTTTGTTTCTCTATTTGTGCTATTTGCCTTTCCTTCGTCTTTTACCCCAACGGCAAGGTACTCTGAGCTCGATGGTTGGTCAAATTTTACGCAATGAGGGGTGTTGAGATTGAAAGAAGGTGAAGCTCCAAATGAAGGTGAAGTATTGATTGATGTTGTATTATTATCGAGTGAAGGCCTTGCTGAGGTGTAATTATTTTTTAGTGCAATGTTTCTTCTAGCATTGGCTCGCCATCTCTTGAGACCTTCAACCACTTTTTCTGGGAAGATAACTTTCTTCATTGATGTTCCCATCTGTTAAAATTTAGTTGAATCATGAATTAATTAATGGTATGAACAAAATGTGCATGGACCAAATGCTTTGTGTACAAACAAGGTCTGTAGTCTTAGAATACAGTAATGGATTATTGATGCTAGGACTCGAATCTAGACTTGTAATTGCATGAACCAACTATAATAAACTTGGGTCATGTAAAATGATATGCATGGTAAAGAGATTTTTAATGTTGAAATTCGAATCTCAAATTGATTGGATGTTACCACCTATTAATAGTTGTATGAACGGGCTAAATTAAACTCAATTCATTTAATGTAATATGTTTGGTAAGGGAATACCGTTGTTGTAATTAAAATTCCATACTTGTCAAGTGTCACCACTTATAGATAACAGTAAGAACCGCCTAAACTACACTCCGATTTTTGTATTGAAAATTTTTATGCTGAAATTTGAATCTCGAATTAATTGGATGTTACCTCCTATAGATAATTGTATGGATCAACTAAGCTAAACCTGGTTCATACAATTTTAGAGATTAAAGGTGCTAAGATTCGAATCTTATATTTATTGGATGTTATTTGTATGAACCAACTAAATTAAATCCCAATTCATGTAAATGTATATAGTAAGGGATTACTGATGTTAAAATTCAAATCTCAAACCTATTGAATATTAGGTCTCATGGATAGTTGTATGAATTAATTAAACTAAACCTGGATTCATGTATTGTAATATGTAACATTAAAATGCAATGTGGTTTACCTGAGTGACCAAAGCATACAAAGGCAGAGTAACATATCCACAAAGGACTTGAACCAAAACTCCCATGGCTAGTCTTATCACAATGTCTTCGGTCTTTCGATGGAAGCATGATCTAAATCCAAATTTGTACTGCAATTTTTAAGCAAAATTAGAAAAGAAAACAAGAAAGAGTAACTAATTGCATACTGAAAAAAGTTAAAATATGCCATAGGTCCCTATGCTCTTCACAAATTTGAAATTTAATCTATATACTTTTCAGATTTCAAAATTTAGGTCCAATTGTTGATACTGTTAATTCTTTTTGTTAAATTTGATGGTGTGGCATTTTTAAATAAAAATATTTTAGTAGCAATGTAACTAAGAAAATACCATTGTAATTAACCTGAATTTAACAAAATAATTTTATCAGTGTTAACAATTGGACCCACCCAAATTTTGAAATTTAAAAAGTAAATAGACTAAATTCCTAAAAATAGAAGTAGAAGGAGCAAGTTTTAAATTTACAAAGAGTACAAAGACTTATGATATATTTTAACTCAAAAAAACCTAATTACCCAAGTCCAGGTGAAGAATGCCAGTTGAAATGAGTTCTGCAATTAGATTTTGGCATATAAGAAATCAATAGTTGAATTTTAATAAAATATATTAAGTTTTGGAAACAATGAAATGGAGGGAATTAAAGATTACCTGAAATAATATGAAGTGCATAAGGTGGAGGAGCAATTTGGGCCAACCAAACCAGAAGAAATGATCACTTGGTCTAACTAGAAATGTTCCTCTCACTACTTGAGATTTCTCTTGACTTTCCAAACACATCCTACTGATGATGCCTTGAAGTTGAGTCCCCACCAGCAGCAACATCTGTTCAAAAAATGTGTTTCAAAGTGTCTTAATCGATGGGTAGATTATCCATGCTCTTCATTTTTCTGAAGTGATAAGCCATAAAAGTAATATATTTTTAATCTCATTCTTAATGCATTTTTGGATAATTTATTAAGTAAATTAGTGAATTTGATGCTTCTAATTATTTAAATTCATATTTCTATATTTAAGTGAGCATAGGGGAGTGAAAGGAGTGAAAAACAAGCCAAAATCGGACAAAAAGAGTTGTTTTCAAGATCCACACGGCCTGGGCATACGCCCATGTGAGACACACGTGTTGATTTCGCAACTTGCTTCCCAGATACGCGGAAAAACCTGATTTTTAGGCTTTTTGAGCATTCTAAAGTTTATAAATACCAATTAGAAGAATACCTAAACGAGCACTCGGAGAAGATAAAAGAAAAGACTCGAAGAATGCCATCGGAATCAACTCGGAAGCGGATCTCCCTCAAGATCGAATATATCTATTTAATCTCTTTTGAAGTTTTATTGAGTTTCTTAATGTCTTGTGGTTATCCTAACTTTAAGATATTTCTATTCAGTATTATGAACTAAATTCCCTAGATACCCAAGGAGGATAAAACCTATGATAAATATTATTATTTAATTACTGTTTTTACGCGATAAATATTTGATTATTGTTCTCAATTATGTATGCTTATTTTATGTTTTAATATTTTTTGGATATTAATTCATGTTTAATGTGCTTATTTTAGTGGAGCAAAAGTTCCTCTTTAAGAGTAGATCTAGCATAATTGAGTGGAGTTGCATGTAAACCTAGAAATAGGATGACATAAATCTACCGGATTAGAGTCAAATCTAATAGGGGAATCCATAGATTGAGTTAATGTAACGATAGTGGTGTTGATTAAAAAGAGATTTCAATTAATCAACCTAGAGTCAGTTGTTCTTACTCTCGAAAGAGATATTAACATAATTTAGGGATTTCTATGGATCAAGACACAAGTGAATAAATCGTTTAATTCAGATTCAGAATAATAGGTGAAGTCTAGGTGGATTCTTTCCAGGGTATTGTCTTTCTCATTGGTTATCTTCGATTATTTTCCTATTTCATTCTTTGTTACGTTCTTAGTTAAATTAGATTAGTAAGTTTAGATTAAAAACAATCACTCCAATTTATCGACTAAATAATAGAAAAATAGTAATTATTAATATTTTTAGTCCTCGTGAATATGATATTCCCTACTCACCATAGTTATACTATTGTTCGATAAGTGCGCTTGCCTTTGTCGTAATTATAGTTAGTTTAGTGATCATCATGAAGTATCCGTATTTAATATGTATTTAGAAATGAGTATGAGGCGTATGTTCTTCCAAATATACAAAAGAAATTAGAACAGTAATGAACATAACGATCAAACTTGTCAGTTTTAATTCGAACTAGATCCAATTAACCCAAAGTCGAACCTAACCCAATTTGCACCTAAATCTACTCAACCTAAAGTTGAAAGCAACTTGAACTCGAAATAACCCAAACTCATATGACCTAAACCCAAAAAGACTTGAGCCTAAAACAACTAAACTCGAAATTACTTAAACTTAGAACTAACCTGAACCAAAATGATTCAAGCTTGAAACTTATTTGCCACATTGATAGGTCACATATCAATATATGACACTCACAAGAGTTCAGATATCATAATTTTTAATCTATGGATAGATTATCCGTACTCTTTAATTTTTTTCTAAAGTATTATTCATGTTTGGTATATATATATTTGGACATTAGTTCAAGATTACATGTTCCCTTAAATATATGAAAAAGATTTAGAAAAAAGTTAATATATCTATGTCCAGACGCATATTTATATACGACACTAACTCCGAGTTTAGATATCGTAGCTTTTAATATTTGGATAGATTATTTATTCTCTTCATTTTTTATAGTATTCAAGTTGGATATATATTAGTATCATACTAGGATACAAGTATGAGATCATATGTTGCTCCAAACATAAAAAACAACTTTTAAAGAAAATGTCCATATTGAAAATTTGAGATAATATATAGCTTTTTGACATTCTATTATAGCCCTTTAGTATAGGAATATTCTTAGGGCAAACTGAATATCTTTTACTTACCAATAGTGGAATGAAAGGAAGCCAGAGATAATTATAAAAATCTGCAGATCACATCAATAAATGAAAACTTTTAGCTTTAATACCAAATTTAATTATAAAATTGCATATATTTTTAGTTAATATTAAGTTACAGTCCTTGAGTTAATTACCATGTGCATTCAAGAATATGAATAACATTGACAAAATCCAAACCCAGAGGCTGAAAATATAACAAAAGAAAAAGAAATAAGCAGTTAAATATTATTGGGTTTAAAAATGAAATTAAGTAATTTTAATTTTTTAATATGTGTAGTCATTGATGGTATATATATAAAATTATACACCATCAATGCATTTATTTTAAATTCAATATAATATCAAATTTCATTCTATTAATTAAAGGGTTAAAGATAAAATTGATACTCGAATTTATTTATTTCTCCCAAATTGGTACTTGTGATTTTTTTTTTGTTCTAGATTGATACTCGAACTTGTATTAGCAAAGATGAGGAGTAAGTAAAAAAGAAGAAAGATGAAGAAATGTAGAAGCAGACCCAAAAAAAGAAAAATAAGAAAAGAAAAGAAGGGAAGAAGAGGGAAAATAAAAAGAAAAATAATGAGGAATAAGAGGACGTCACGTGGCAGTGTGCGATTAGCCAGCACTGCCACGTCAGCAAAAAAATTAACGTTCTTAGTCTCAAGTATCAATATAGTGGACAAAAAAAAGTTTGGGTACCAATCTGGGAAAAAAAAATCATAAGTATCAATTTGGGAGAAATGGACAAATTCGAGTACCAATTTTATTAAGAAAAGGAGGTATAAGAGGACGTCACGCGGCGGCATGTGATTGGCCAACAATACCACGTCAGCAAAAATTAACGTTGTTAGTCTTAAGTATCGATATAGTAGACAGAAAAAAATTTGAATATAAATCTAAAAAAAAAACCATAAGTATAAATTTGGGAGAAGTGAACAAATTCGAATACTAATTTTATATTTAACCCTTAATTAAATGCGGATGAACCTCAAGATTTTATACACTAACCTTATTCCCACAACCACTCCAAAGTCCTTTTCCAAAGTTCTTTTTATGTACTTTTGGAAGTCAAAGGTGCTTCCTTCTGAAAAATGGGCCTGGAATATACAAGTTTAAAAAGTCAAACAACAAGCTACAAATCTATATAACTTGGATTTCAATGTAAGTATGACATGAGTATGTTGGATATTTTCTAAATTTTTTATATATTTGGAAGATATTTGGAAGAATATATCTTTATATCTACATCTGAAGAATATATCGCAAATAAGTATATAAAGAAAATGAAGACTCAAAATAGGAAACAAAGTAAGTTACCGTAATGAATCCATGTCGAAGAGTGAAGTAGTCCACTTTGGAGACAGATGCATAGAACTGCCGAAGAAAACATGCCTGAAAAAAAACATGTCAAACACATCATATTTAGATAATTGGTTTCATGGTAGACAATATGATATCTAGGATATCATAATTGAAAAGTTAAACTCACCGGCCAACGAAGAAACCTGTGTTCACTCCAGAATCTAAGATGTCGCCTTGCAAATGTTGTATGATGAATCAAGAGGAACCTCCTAGGATCTACTTAATGGAGGGAAGTAAGATGATTAGCAAAAAAGACATTTTCGAGCTCCAAGTCCAAGGGTGTAATAGAATTGAGTCTAATTCAAGTCTGGGGCATAGCTAGGGGTTAGAAGGGCATGCCTCTTCTAAAATATAAAATATTTTATTTAAATTCTTTAAAATTTTTAAAATTTTAAATTAGTAAAAATACAATTACACTTTTACTCTCTTAAAATGATAAAATTTTGATTTAATCTTTTAAAATTATAAAATATAAATTATTAAAATGATAAAATTATATTTTTACTATTATAAAATTAAAATTTAATTTCACCCTTAAATCAACCTTCACATGAGATTTGAGATTCAAAACTTGGTTTGAGCTTAATGCCATCCACCTAATAAAACACGATCTTATTCCTATGCTCGCTTACCAGCTCAGTTACCTATGCGAACTCGAATTTAAATTGAGAGCTTGCTTAGGCTCTCAAGCTACTTGAATTCCACTTCCTTGATAGCTTCAACTGCTTGAGCCAATGACTTAGCTAAATTTAAGTTTTTTTAAAACGATTAAAATACGCTATAGGTTGTTGTACTATTCATAAATTTAGAATTTAGTTCCTATATTTTTATTTCTAGGAATTTACTCTTTTTATTTTTAAGATTTTAAAATTCAGGTTCAATTTTAACACTGCTAATTTTTATGTCAAATTTGTTGATGTAATATTTTGATATAAAAAATTTACTTGGTAGCAATGTAACTAAGAAAATAACGTTACAATGAATTTAAATTTAACAAAAAAAATTAGAAGTGTTAACAATTGGTCCTGAATTTTAAAATCTAAAAAGTAAAGAAACCAAATTCCTAAAATTAAAGATATAAAGATTAAATTCCAAATTTACAAAAAAATACAAAAACTTAACTACATATTTTAACATTTCAAAACAAACCCAAATGACTTTAAGTTATCTTGTTTCAAGCACCTAACGTGAACCAACTAAAATTTGTTAAATTTAGAGGTGACTAGATGAATAAATCCATAATTATATGTTAAGGGAAAGGGCCTACAAAGACATATCCCAAATCCCACAAAAAGCTTACCATTTGAGAATTGATATTCTAATGTTCTTGTTTCAGCCTCCCAAGATTTCCACTTCCTCATCTGCTAAATAAATAAAACCAAAAATGTGAAACACAAGCCACATTTTCACACTTGGCTCTGTCTTGAAATCCACATTCCATGGAATCTTAGTGATCTTTTTCATGTAAAAGTTTGACTTGTTTTCACAAAAAAGTCAAAACTGAACAACCGAGCCCCCTAAATTGCTGGCCCAATATGATACTTAAAAAGGTATCAAAAGATCACAAAAAAAAAAGGAAGGAATTTTTGCATTAAAAATATGAATCACCTTTGCCATGCCAAGACCAAATGTGAGGATGCATGATAAAGAATGGAAGAAAGCCAGCACAAATATTAAGTACTGAAGCTCTTTCATACCTCGTCTAGACAACAATGAAACCATTCCCTGCTCCAAAAATGACACCCAAAAACCATCATTCACAAGCTATCAAATATTATCTGAAAACATATATCACTGAGGCATTTGATCGAACACATAGTTGAAGTACCTGTTCTTCACATTTTGCTTCTTCAGGACTATCATTTGAAGGATCACTACAAGGGAGAAAAGTTTCACCTATACTCTTTGGGATACATATATTTGCAATTGGCTTTTCACCCACAGTTAACAACAATGATATGAACCCCAATTGCAGTAATTCTACATTAAAACAAATAAAAATTCAAAGTTTCATAATTTGCTGCACTTTAAAAAAAGAAGAAAAATGCAAAGAAAATTAATATATTCTCACCGGATTTGATCTTGTCAAGAGCTTGAATAAGATATTTCCTTCTGTTCTTATTGAAATACTATCAAATCAAAAAAAAAAATCAGTATATATATTTATAACGCATGCATAAACATGGCTAAAGCTTTATACTGACCTTGGCTAAAAGATGAAGTAAATGTTCAATGCAAATGGAGATGGAAATCAAGAAGAAAACAACAGCGGCGACAGCCCATGTTGGTGTACTTTCGAGTGTTATTACAGAGCTTGTCATCAACCCTGTTCACTGAAAACACTTGGAATATTTTTGTGGGCGTGTTTTTTGGAGCTGTTGGAAGTGATGAAATTCTGCTCACAGATCAAAATATATGAATAAAACAAGCTTGTGGTGTTAGTTAATGTCAACACAGTGTTGGTCCCAGGGATCAGGGACCATCTATGGACCGTGTTTCGGTTTAAGGACTCCATTGTCAAAGTTTATGTTATTTTCGGATTCAAGTGTAAGTGACGGTAGGAATATTTTAAATGGTTAAATTTTGATATTAGTCCCTTCTACTTTAATTTGATCCTTTTAGTCCCTGTACTTTTTAAATTGTAAAATTTCAGTTTTCATCAAACGATAAATATTAAACTCACATTAACTCACTAAAAATCTAGTTAATAGCTTAATGAAATTTTAAAATTTGAAAAGTATAGGACTTTAAATTATCTAATTGAAGAATATAGACTAAATCCATAATTATATATATTAGTACATGACTAGTAATTGAATTTAACCAAATGGCTTTAACTATTCTTGTTTTGGTTAGGACTAAACTTTCATAATTCAAAAAGTACATGAAAAGTATATGGATTAAAATTAATCAAATTAAAATACAAAGATTAAATCCATAACTTTTACAAAGTATAGGGACTAATAACAGAATTTAACCTACTTAAAATTTTAAATCTTTTTTCCTTAAATTATGAGAATTTAATACGGGTAGGAAAATAAACGAAAATAATAACTTTGCCTAGCAATGCAAATGTTTGAAATTCATCAATGATCTATGTGATATTGTAAATGATAAACAAAAATGGCTGCCAATTTGATAGCAAGTGGACATGTTTAATGTTGAGTTAGAAAATTTGAGAAGTAGGGTGAAGTTAGAAAATTTTTTGAAGGGTCGGAATTAAATTATATAGTTTTATGAGAGTTAAAATGTAATTTTAATATTTTAATAGTTTAATCTTTATAACTTTTAAAAATTAAATTAAAATTTTATTATTTTTAAGGTTAAAGTACAATTTTATCATATATTAATTTAAAATTTTATAAATTATTAAAAACTAAAAATTTAAATTTTCGTTTTAGGAAGGGATGGGCCTTACCAATTTCCTTGGCACCACCCCTATTGAGATGGTTTGAAAAGAATATTGTTTGAAAAATAAAAATAGGTTAAAATATAGACCCAATTAAAATATGAACCGACCCTAACCATTTTTAAATTTGTGTTGTGTATTTTTAGGTTTAATATGTAGTTTACCCTTTGAGTTTGTCCAAAATACTTAATTGGTACCTGAAACTTTTTTTGTACTTGATTGGTACATAAAATTATATTCTGTCACACACATTGCTCTAATTTGTTAACAATTTTAATTATTTAAGGATTTACATGTAGTTTGCCCCCTGAACTTGTCCAAAAGTATCTAGTCGATACTTAAATTTATCCAAGAAGTACTTAGTTGGTGCTTAAATTTGTCTAAAAAATTATACTTTTAAAACTAATTTAATTTTTTAAAATATTTTTAATTTTTTAATTTATATCTGTCAAGTATCGTATTAAGAAGCTATCATATGTTATTATAAAATTGATCATCAATGTCATGTCAATACAAACTAACTATGTTAGTGCAGAGGTACCAATCTGGATAACGGAATACAAGTTTAAGTACCAGCTCAGTAAAAAAAAATTAAGTACCAACTAGGTACTTTTTAGACAAATTTAGAGACTAATTATGTATTAATCTTATTTTTTATATAAGAAATAAAATTGAGGACAAAAATGGGAATATTTGGTTTGCGATTGTGGAATTGGTACCCCATTTGGGGGTTTTCATTATAAGTTTGAGAGTTTCAAATGGTCAAGGATAAATCTTTGAAAAATCTAAATCCGAATTTGTTTATAGTTTTGGTGTTGGCCTCCTTATGTGGAAAAGAAGGGCGGTGACGACTACCGGTGGGTGGGCATTCCGCATAACAGAACCCTCGCCATAATGGCAGCCCATTTTTTGCTTTCACATTTTGTTTTGTCACCCTCGTAAAAGTCGAATCGTATCTGAAAATTGATTGGTTCAACGCTTTAATATGTACTATAAATTTAATTTGCGCATATATGTGAAAATTATAAATTTAAAATATCATATAATAAATAATGAAATGTATGATTTGAAAATGATTAATCATAATAATACATGAAATATGTACGATATTAAAATAAAAAATTATATTAAATTTTGAGTAAAATGAAATTTAAACACATAAATACATCAGATTCACAATATTAAATGCACTACAATTATTTATCATGATGTTGTCGTCAATTGTGAGTTAATGTCGAGTTGACTTGTGACGCCAACTCAATCAACAACATTACCAATATTAAAAACTCTATCACACGCGTATCGGATGAAAATCATGTATTTAGAACACAGATTTGTATTTAAAAATAACATACAATAAATAATAAAATAGATTATTTGAAACTAATAAGTAATAACACATGAAATATGTACGATGTTAAATTGTAAGTATAATGTAATTTAAACACATGAATATATCAAATTAATATTGCTAAACGAATACAATTATTTATCATGGTGTTGTTATCAATCCTAAGTTGGCGTCGAGTTAATTTGTGACATCATCTCAATTAACAACATTATTAATATATACAATTAATGGAGGTGTTTGTAACAGTCCGTTTTTTGTAAAATCGAAACAGTGGTTTCAAGACCACAAATCCAATTCCGGAAGGAAAATTTATTTTAATATTATTTTATGATCTACAGTACGATAATAATTTCGTATGAAAATTTCGTAAAGAAATTTTATCGATTACATGATTAATTTGATAAAAGACCAAATTGCGCAAAATGCAAAAGTTGAGTTCTAATAGCTAAAAGGGATTAAATAGCTATGAAATTTAAAATTTGAGGTCCTTATATGAAAAATAGACAATTAAAAATGTTAGTGGTTAAGGATGATGATTCATCCATGGAAAATTAATTAAAGAAAAGGATGAAATTGGAAAGTGAAATTTTAAAAGATGATAAATGATTAAAAAAAATGAAAATATCTTCATTTTATCATCGTCTTTCCCAAATAAAATATGGAAACCCTAGCTAAGAGAAAGTGAGCTCAAGCAAGCTATTTTGGCTTAATTGGATAAGTATTCAAGTCCATTTTTAGTAATTTTCATATTTCCAAGATCGTAATAACTTAATCTAGCTATTTCGGGGATTAATTTGCAAAGTTATCAAGGTACTAGGGTTTTTCCATGGATGAACATAGATGAATTATGAAATTTTATGGTAGAAAATGAAAGGTTGTTGATAGAAAAACAACTTTCGTAAAAGAATTTTGTTGAAATTATGATTTAGGGACTAAATTGAAAAGATATAAAATTCATGAAAAAAATTCTAAATTTTATGAAATATATGGGCTGTAAATTTTATATATAAAAATCAGCTAGGCTTGGAATAAGGATTTAATTGCATGAATTTCATTTTCCGAGCCTAGAGACGAAATCATCATTAATTAAAAGTTTAGGGGCAAAATGGTAATTTTTCCTAAGATGTGAATTGAATTGAAATGAATATGAGTTAATATTAAATTCATTCATATAGATTCGGATAAACCAAATTCGGAGTTAGAACGAGGAAAAGATAAAGTGTCGGATTAGTAGATTTTACGTACACGAACATTTGTTGAAGTAAGTTCGTGTAACTAAATTGTGTATATTTATAAGCTTGAATTGAATTTTGAGTATGTGAATTGTATAAATGCCATATATATGAAATTGATTACATATCTGACAAAGCCCGATAAATACTAAATCCCGTTTGAATAATATAATTCGATGGATACAGGATTTCCCGAATTGGTTGTAGTCCTGCATATGTTGCGGACACACCATAGCTCCTACGAGCATCCTGTTATAAGCCCTCTCGTGTTTCCCGTTATATGGTTCCTGTGAGCATCTTGATCGGTAGTGATCTTGCATGTGTTGTGGACTATCGCAGCTCTTTGTGAGCGTCCTAATATGGCTTGCTTGAACTTCCTAATATATATAGCTATCTGGAGCTCCCGTTACATGGCTCTTTGTGAGCTTCCTGATAGGCTCTTCGTGAGCTTCCTGATTAAAAGTTCTTTGTGAACTTTTTGATTGTGACTCTTATAAGCTTCCTGTTATATAGCCCGGATAAGCTTCCTGATAAGCTCTTTGTGAACTTCCCGATTAATGACTCTTTGTGAGCTTCCTGTTATATGGCTTGAGAGAGGATTTCCCGATTATGAGCTTTAAAGAGCACTCCTGAATATGAATTGACGGATTTCACACTTCGAGTGTACTACCTGTGTTTCCATCGATATTTTCAATGATTCAACGGGCAAAATCCTGACATGAGATAATATGAATATGAAATGAATTAATACATGTTTATGCCTGAAATACATGAAAATGATGATACATGATATATAGAAATACGAGATGATAATATATGAACATGAAATTTGTTTGATGAATGTGTTCATCCATGATTATAGATTTGTACACCTTGAGTGTATTACCCGCGTGACACTGACATTTTAAATGATTTAATTGGAAAAGTTCCTACATGAAATAATTTGAACTCGAGACGAATTATTATGAAAATGTACTTGAAATACAAGGATATGATTTGTATATGTTATATGAATACATGATGTGGAAAGTACATGTACATGGAAATCTAATTATTGTTGAGCCCATACATATTTCTTGATATTTATATGAAATATATTACTAACAAGGGTGATGAGGATATGTGTTAGGGCTCGTGATCAAGTTGATTGAATGTGCCATATATGTTTATATTGAATTTAAATGAGTGGTAAGTTAATTACCATGTTATACGAACTTACTAAGCATCTTATGCTTACTCTATTTTATTTTCCCCTGTTCTATAGTAATTCAGAGGCTCGTTGGATTGGAAGCTTGGCGAAAATTACTCACACTACCCATCAGCCTATTTCGGTATATATATGGTAAATTAATTATGGTTATAATGGCATGTATAGGTTATTTAACCAATAATGGCATGTAAATGTTTTGAATGAAACTAGATTGGAATGGCTTGTGTTTAACATATTTTGATATATTTATAAACGAATCTATCATGTTTGAAGAATGAATGTAATCATGCATATATGCATTTGGTAACTAGATAAGTATGAATGATAGATTAACATGATAACAAATTGTCATCTGAGGTACCTAAGGGTACATTGGTTGTATGTGGTATTATGTTGTGTTTAAGACATGATTTGGACTTGTTTTGAATGCTTTGATATGGTTTCTAAATGTGTTTAAGTGTTGGTGTAGGTGAAAAACAAGATGGGTGAGAAATGTGGCTTGGAAAATAGCCTATTTTCGTCCACATGGGCGTGTGGCCTGGCCATATGTCCCCTGCATCTTTAAAATGTCAAAACAGAATGCCCAAAATTAATCATATGGCCTGGCACACGGGCCTGTGACTTGGCCGTGTAACCCTGCACCTATACTCGGCCTAGCACATGGGAGTGCAACTTGGCTGTGTGACCCAAGTTAAAGAGTTTCACGACCTGAGACACGAGTGTGTCCCTTGGCCGTGTGGTTCACACGACCTAACCACACGGGCGTGTGACCCCTGCACCTAGGAAAAATTTTGAGATTTTGCAAAAAATTCTTTGAGTACCCAGTTTAGTCTCGACTCGTTTCTAATGCATGTTTTGGACCTTGAGGGTTCATACAAGGGACTTTATGATTGATTTTTTATATGAATACTGTATGAAGTAGAATATCTGTTATTTGATCTGCAAATTCTGGTAAAGCTTCGTAACCCTGTTTTGGCGACGGATTCGGGTTAGGGGTGTTACAGTGTCAAAGTGTGATAATAAAATTAAAATATATAAAAATATCAGAATAAAACTTTGGTGGGGTATTAAATTTGAAGTTTTGCTAACTTAATTGGCACGGATTCAAATCCTATCACTTGCATATTTTTTTAATAAAAGACTAAAGTACCTCAAATAATATAATTTATTTTAAATGCGAAGAAAACATTAAAGTAATTTTTCTAAATTGAGACCGGATAACACTAACTCAATAAAGGACTTTATAAATAGTATAGATATGCAATTGATTGAGGTAATAAAATATATAATACAATTAATATGTAAATATTATATTAAAATAAAGTTTTGGTCTAGTCATAATATTAATGTTTTATTGATTTAAAAAACAGACTTAAACCTCACCATATACAATTGTCAAAAGAAATCTCACAATAAAAAATAAAAAGATTAAAATACCCTCAAATAATATCACTTAATTTAATTACGAATAATGTTTTCGTAATTTCCTAATGAGACTTAGTGCTTAGTTGACTTATGACATCAACTTAGTTAATGACTTAAATAATAGTATAAAATAGATAACAAATTTTACATATAATAATTAAATATTGTTTTAGTTAAAATGGTAAATTTGATATGTTAAAAGATTATAATGTTTTAGTTTAGAATTCTTTCATGTACAAATATCTTTTTTAGATTTAATATGAAAAGGTAAAAGTGTCCTCAAAATAATATTTATTACTTTGTAAAAATAATGGGGGTTTTGGTAACTTTACAACTGTATTGGGATCCAATTGATAGATGAGACCAACCCAATCAAAATCATAAAAATAATATGTATATATGTACATCAATTTTTTTTTTTTTAAAAATTGATAACATGTAGAATGGTAAAAAGCTTGTATATTGGGCAAATCCTATCATTTATACTAGCATTTAAAGTTTTTTCCAAGGAAATTATCAAAAGCCCAATGCTTTTATAAAACAACAAATACAAATTTGGAAAGTTGTTATACTCACATCCGTATCAAGACACATGGCAGGTCAAGAGGATAACCAAACAATAAGCCTACTGTCAGTAAGTTGAAAGGTCATCCACAAGCTTCCTTTCCAAGACAACCTTCTGGGCAAACGCATGTCATCCGCCATCTGGATCCTTAAGCCTTCGTCGAGAACATGAAGTTGTTGGATACCAAATACTACATGGGTACAACTGCTCTATACATCAAGTCAAAATAAATAACAGTATCTATGCCATCACAGAAATCCTTTTCCCATCGAAGATATCCACCCCACACATTCAATAATAATGTTTAATGGCAAGCTCAACATGTTAACATTATCTTACACGGGGCCCTCGCCTATAAATACCCCCAAGAACATTGAAGAAGGGTGAACCAACAGCTCTTAACTTTCATACTTTCCTCACATCCACTCTTACTAACATCCGACTTTTTGCCTCGATTGGGTAAATCAACCTTCAGAACTACTATTGCTCTTTCCTCTATAGGGGTGAGTATTCGATCGAGTTGAGTCGAATCAAGTCAAAAAATTTTGAGTTAGTCGAGTTGACGAATCCTATTTTAGCAACCGAACTCAACTTAAATTTTTTTCGAATCGGATCGAATTGAGTAAAAAAATTTCGAGTCAAGTCGGGTCGAGTTAACAAATCCTATTATTTATACTCAATGTTGCATTTACATGAAACAATTATTTAACTAGTAAACGAAGAATAAAATTATTTAACTACATAAATAATATAATGGTTTTGCCTTTTAACTTAATGAGTAAACATTTATGAAAACAACTCAGTTTTGCTTTTTAACTTAATGGTTTTGACTTTTAACTTTAGAGAAGGTAAACATTTATCAAAATGGCGTAGTTTTACCGTTTCTTATTCGCATTTTTGGATAACTCGAATTATGTAATTCATATTCGAGTTAAACTGAAAAACTTAATTTTTTATTCGAGTTGATCCAAATAACTTGATTAACTCAAATAACTCGAACTATTTAATTCAAAATTTGAAAATTTTATCTAGTTTTTCGAATCGGATCAGATTTTGCTCACCCTTACCCCCCTATACCTCCTCGTTGTATCACTGTATCAACATTGGTGCAGTAAGCGTGGACAACATAATTTCACAATCTCAAAATGGTGTCCCTGTTGACCAAACCAACCAGACCAACGATCTAGCCAACCAAGTCAATTCCTCTACTCCACCCAATACTCTCATCCCATCTATTTCAAGAGTTTCCATCGGTTAGAACACTATTAATATTCCTCCTTATTCTTCCAGTCTTGTAAGAACTCCCTTGCACCAACAGACACTATTTGCCAGGTTGTTCTAATTCCACTAGTTACCAAGGAACATCAACAACCACAAGGCTCGTCCACCCCTAGGCCTTTTGACCAAATAGCCCATTCTTTGCAAGAGGTTATACCCTGCCTCACAGCAACGCCACCTTCACCAACTATGACTCCCATTTCACTGGATCAAGGTCCTCATCAACAAGCCTTAAGTCCTCAACTATGACTCTAAGACTTAAGAGAAGTTGTGATTTTTGGAATAATAGTTTCACAGCAAGAATGTCATTTTAAAGAATAACAATAACAACAATGTATCTTTAACCAAAGGAATGCCCAGAATGAGAAGTTTATCGATGAGTTTAGAGCTGTACAAGAAATTCCAAGACAGGAAAACCTAAAACATTAAGAAGAGGAAGCTCAGCCTGCACTCGAAAAGAATCATGGGTGTAATAATCCAAAATATCTCCATAGGAATAATGACGACCTTTCAGTAATATTCCAGCACTCCTAGGGTAACAATAATATCTTCGTGGAAGAATAACTTAAGGCCTTCAAGGCAGAGTTGATACGATAAGTAAAAGGGATAAAAGCAAACAGACCTATCTGAAACTACTCCAATGAGCCCTTGGCACTCGAGGTTCTGAATAACCACATTTGAACATCTTTCAAGTTTCCAAAATTTTTGTAGAATAAGTCAAAAGATCTAGAAGATCACTTGGCTCGGTATAACAATCACATGAATATATAGGGAGCATCTGATGGAGTTAAGTGTAAGGCCTTCTGTAATGACCTAAACTTTTACAGTTATCGAAAAAGTGCATTTCCGGGTCTCCGTTTCTGAAAAATAGATTTGTAAATATTTATTAAAAATATTTACGTAGTTAAGAGAGTGAATAATTAAAGTTTAATAAAGCAAATTAGCTTAAATAAAGGATAATTAGATAAAAGGATTAAATTGAATGAAGTGTGAAAGTTTAATTATAGGATAAAGAAATTGAAAGGACTAAATAAATATATAAGCCAAAGGAGTGCCAAGTGTATGGCAAAATAAAATACATGTGTAATAAGTATTATACATACATTTGTAATACATGTATGTATTTACTTATTATTTAAGTAAATAATTAATGTATTTATTATTATTAAATTGATATTATATGATGAATAGATTAAATAAAGACAAGTGTATGGTAATGATTTGGTACAAATGTATTAATAAAAAATACATACATTTGTAATATATGTATTTGATATTAAATGGATATTTATTATTTAGTGAAAGATATTTATTAAATAAATAATTATATTATAATATATTTATATGATAAATAAATGTAAAATGACAAGTGTATGGTGAGGATGAAATACAAATGTAATAATATATGTGTGCTCAAGTGTAAAATAAATATTTGATATTAAGTAGATATTTAATAAAGTCATTATTATTATTTTTATTATATATTTTATATATATATATATATATATATATATATAAGTAAAACAAAAGAAAAGAGAGAAAGAAAAGAAACAGAGAAGGAGACGAAACAGGGGAAAGAAAAAAGAAAAATAAAAGGAAAATTGGGGTTTTTGAAGCCTTAAGCTTTACTAGGTAAGTCAATTTGATCCATTTTCTTACAATTTTGATGTTTATGAAATTCTAGAGAAGAGTACTACATGAATTATATCAAAAGTTAAGAAGTTAATGAATTTTATGTGTTGATTAAGTTGAACAAAAAGATGAATTAAGGGCTAAATTGATAGAAATTCAAGTTAGAAATGAAATAAGGATTGAATTGTAAAGTGATTCATAAGTTTTATGCTTTAAGGACTAAATTGAAAGAATTTTGAAATTGTGGTTTTATGATGAAAAATAGATAATTATGTCTAAGTTTGGTTAAAATTGAGTAGAAATAAAGTATGAATTAAGATAGAAAAGTAAGTGAATTTAGTTAGGATTAAATTGAAATTAAAGTAGAAAATCAACATTTTGTATTATGACTGTTTGGGACAGCAGCAGTAGTTTAAGTTTGAAAAATCACCAAAAATTGTATAAATTGAATTAGAGGATGAATAAAATATGGAATTAAATATAGAAGAAACGGTATAAGCAATTGAATTGTAAATTATGAGATATAATGAGTTTTGTTAGACAAGGTCAGAATGAATTTGAGTTCCCCTGTTCTGACTTTGGAAAATCACCAAAAATTGAAGAAAAATAATTAGAGGCTTAAAGTTATATGTTTAGAATCCCTAATGAGTCTATTTTCAGGAAAAATCAACGGGAATATTATCTGAGTTCTGTACTGTGAGATAATTAATTTTTAGTGAAGAAGGGTCAAAACTGTCAGACAGTAGAATAGGGGTGAATTTAAAGAATAAACTGTATTTAATGGCTAAACGAAAAATTCTGAAAATTTTATGGTAAGAAGATTTGTGAGTCTAGTTTTAGGAGAAATTAGCAGATCTTAATTTAGAATTCTGTAACTCAAGATATAAATTAGTAATGTATTAATGATTATGAATTGTATTAAATTCGTAGTCAATGTGGTATCGGAAATCTCAGCTAAGAAAGGACAAGACAAAGTCAACGGGAGTTAGCTCGAAAATTACGGTTTGTATTTTTATAATCCAAACTTAATACTTAAATTGTTGGATTTATTATTTAATATATATATGTAGTAGGTGTTTTGAGATGATTATATGAACTGGATTGAATATTGATTATATTGAATTGATTTATGAATATATGTGAATTGTTATTGAATTGAAATTAAAATGTAAATTGATTGGAAAAGTGAAACAAATAAAATACATGAGAAGTTAATATTGGAATGGCTTTGATTGGATGATATGGAATTGAACCAAATTGAATTGAACGTGATTATTTGAAATGTATATTGATTGAAAAGAAATTAGTGATTTTAAATTTGATTGGACAATAAATAAATAAATAATATGAATTGAATAAAATAAAATAAATTATGAATATGTGTAAATATGTGAATTGTGTATTGATTGAAAAGTGGTTGGAATTGAACCGAAGTATGATTATATGTGAATATCTGAAATATATATTGTATTGAATTGTATACTGATTAGAAAGTGGAAAAGTGAATTTGAATTGAATTGAATTGAATGGAATGGAATTATGATTAATTGAAATGTGTATTGGTTGGATATTGAAATATGAGAAATTGTGATTGAATTGAAAGCGAATTTGAAATAGAAAAATGATTTGAATACCCTATTAACTAGTCGGACTGAGTCGGATATAGTTGGCATGTCATAGGATTTGGAAGTGTTTAGGCACTGAGTGCCATACTGGTGTGTTTGGTTGGAATCCGTATATCCGCCAAAGCCCGAGTCTTGTTAATAGGGGCAAATATGAATATTAAGTAAAATTGGAATAAGAATCAAATTTCCTATTAACTTGTCGGGCTATTCGGATATAATTGGCATGCCATAGGATTGGAAGAGTACGGGATTTATCGACTTTACCGATTGGGCACTTTATGTGCCGTATTTTAGGCACTTATGTGCTAGTTCTTATATCAATTATCGCTACTATTACCGATTCGCACTTTGTGTGTCGAATTTTGTTCTGCCATCGTTATCGATTTGACACTTTGTGTGTTGAATATTATTATCGCTCATCGTTATCGATTGACCTTGTGTGTGTCGAATATTATTCTCGCTATCATTACCGATTCGACATTTTGTGTGTCAAATATTGTTATCTCATCGTTACCAATTAAGACCTTGTGTGTGTCGAATATTGTTCTTATTACCATTACCGATTCGGCACTTTGTGTGTCAAATATTATTCTTTATCAATTATCGATTCAGACTTTGTGTGTTGAATATTTATATTTATTCTATTATTATCGTTCGGATTTGTTCGATGAGGTACTCTGTGTACCGCATCGCTATCTTTATCTTTATTCTTTATTCTTTATCTGCTTTTGCCTGAACCGATGAGGCACTATGTGCCGATCTTGGTGTGTTGGTTGGATCCGTATCCATCTCGAGTCCGAGTCATGTTAATAGGGGTAAATAAAGGTATAAAATAACCGATTATTCTTGAATAATTGATTGTTCTTGGATAATTGGTATTCTTGGATATTAGATATTCTTGAATAATGAATATTCTTGAATAATTGATCATTCTTGAATAACCGATTGTCACCGAATGAATGATCGCTCTTGAATAACTTAATAGTTCTTGAATATCGATTTTCTTGAATAATTGATATTCTTGGATAACCGATCAATTGATCGATCTTGAATAATGGTTATTATTGAATAATTGATTGTTACCGAATAATCGATCATTCTTGAATAAATAATTATTCGAGTGTTAATGAACATTCTTGATTGATTAATTGCTATTAAAAATAATAAATGATTTGAAATTTAAAGTAGACGAAAACATTAGTTGGAAAGTGAATGTTTGAATTCTCATTGAGTTTGAATAGTTCAATATATATAAATTAATATGTTTTATAATTGCTTAAGTGTTCAGATTATAGAAATACCATCGAGTGTATACTCGCGTCATGCTTTGTTTTCGCATGTGAGTTAAGTTAAGGCTAGACTGTTGAATCAGCATCCCAGGCCGATCCCGAATTCAATGAGGTAAAGTATGTTGAGTATTGGTAATGGCATGTACCCAGGATGTTTTATGAGAGTCATTTAGGTTGTAGAAGTATTGATGAAATGAGTAAATTATGGTTGGCAACGGTATATAATATGATATAATATGAATTTTGAAATTTACTAAAAATTCGTAGTGATTCTAAATTAGTCCCGAATTGAATTTACTGTTCATATTGGACCGCGATGGCCCATTAAAGGGACGACATCTTAAAACTAGGATGAGTATGAATATTTATTTTAATTAATGACCAGAATTGGACTGTACTGACTGGTAATGTCTCATAACCCTGTTCCGATGACGGTATCAGGTTAGGAGACGTTACACCTTCTCCATGACCCTTTCACAACCAACTCGACAATGGTACTTATCGTTGCCCTGGGGGTCTATTCATTCTTTCGAGTAATTAGTCAGACAATTCATGAGTCGTTTCCCTACCAACAAGACACTCTAGCAATCCCCAACTTATTTGATAACCATCTCCGAAGAAGCAAACAAATCCCTTCGTGATTATGTGCAATATTTTAGTGTTGCTACCATGGTCACCAATGGGGTTATAGATGAATAGTGTAATATCCTAAATTAGGGCTTAATCGGAATAGTGGTTTCGTGACCACAAATCCGAGATAGAAATAATTATTTTACAATGATTTTGATGTTTATGATATGATTGCATGATTGTGTGAAAATTTCATGATGAAATTCTATGCCTAAAGTGCTTAAATTGAAAGTAGGGACTAAATCGAATAAGTTGCAAAACTTGCATTCTAGAAGTTTTTAGTATGAAATTGTTTTGGAATATTAATGAGGAGGTCTTAAATAGCAATTTTACCAATTTTAAGTTCATGGACAAAATTAGGACATGGAAGGAATTTTTGGAAAGTTTAGTAGTAAGGGTATTTTGGTCATTTAGTTATTAAAATGAATTAAAAACAAAATTAAAAGCCAATTTTGTCCATCTTCTTCATTAGGCCGAAATTTCAAGGGTTCTCCATAGCTAGGGTTTGTTTCAAGCTTCCAAGCTCCATAGTAAGTGATTCCAAGCCCGCTTTTAATGATTTTTACGTTTTGAGATCCCTAACTCGATAAAGCTTATGTTAGCAATAATTTAACCTAGGGTTTATATTTGGAAAAATACCCATAGGTGAAATTTGTGTATTTTGATGTTTTATGATAGAATATAAAGTTTTAAATTATGTTAGACAACTTGTACTACTCGATTTTAAGCAAAAACGAGTAAAAGGGCTTAATCGGTAAAAATACCTAATAGTCACAAGTACATGTTAGAGTGAGAATTTGATGTTGCCATAGAAGAGAAAAGTGATCAGCATGTTGTAAAACATAAGAATAAGAAATAAATTTTAATCCCGAGCCTAGGGGCAAAAATGTAAATATGCAAAAGTTTAAGGGTAAAATTGTAATTTTGCCAAAATTTGAGTTAAGGATTAATTTGATAATGTGAGTATTAAATAAGCTAAATGTGTTATTTTAGATCAAGAAAGACGTGGAATCGACCTCAATCGAGGAAAAGAAAAGATTGTGGACTAAATTGCAAAATCTTTGTATTTTGGTACCAAGGTAAGTTCATGTGTAAATAATGTAGCATAATTGTTATTTTTAAGTTATTGATATTAATTATGTGTTATGCTGAATTTTATTATGAAATGTATGCTTTGTGGTTAATTTCAAATAATATGTAAATTATGTGAACTACTTGTTAAATATAATTGTTACCGAGTATTGATTTGGCATTCTACGGAAGACGACAAGGATAAGTGTTCGAGGAAAAGCTCGTTTGAACCTTAGGAATAGATTAGGATACAAGTGACATGTCACTAGGATGGTTGAGCATTGAACTCGTTGAGTTGAGTCCGAGTTCACTTATGGATGCGAATGTCCGAACTCGTTGAGTTGAGTCCGAGTTCGTGAGATGTAACTAGGCATCCGAACTCGTTGAGTTGAGTCCGAGTTCACTTATGGATCTGACGCCCGAGCTCGTTGAGTTGAGTCCGAGTTCACTTATGGGCGGGTTACATGATTGCTTGATTGCATATATGGCACTTATGTGCAAGTTATCCATGTATCCAATTATATTCGATGTGTTCAACGGGTAAAGTTCTACTCAAATGGAGGAAAATTTGAGATGTAAAGAGACGTATTGGTAAGTGATATGAAATGGATATTTTGGACAGGTATGTATTTAACCCTCGGGTTGAGTATTGATACAACCACGATAAGGTAATAAGATGTGAAGAATGATTAAAAATGTGATATGTGTTTTAGTGATGTATGCTAATGTTGGTGGTATAACTGTTTGTTATGTTACTTATTATTTGCATATGAACTTACTAAGCACTTATGCTTACTCCTCCTTCTTACTCATTGTAGTTTTGGACAAGCCATTTCGAGAGTCGGGATAGGTCGAAGGCTCACCACACTATCCGAAGATTTTTGGTAAATGGCTTGTAAATTTAAGTATGGCATGTATAGCAATATACCCATTTTGTGTAAATGATCTTATGGTATGGTTGTGAAATGGTTGAGGAAATGCTTGATAATGATAAATTATGAAAATGGTTAGTTTAGATTATGTTTGATGTTAAGGAAAACTATTAAGATACTTAGTGCATAAAAACTCATAAAAGGATGAAATTTACCATAAATGAAGAATCATGAGCAACACTAACGCGAGCTTGAAAATTTAATAAAAATCATAGAAATTGAATTTGGTGGTGAAATACATATCAAATTGAAGCTTATTATGTCTAGTTTCACATGAAACAAATGAAACAAGTAAAGGAAGTATATGTTAGAAGATATTTTAATTTTAGTGAAACAGAGTCATAGCAGTTTCTGAATCCCCTGTTCCTACTTTAGAAATTCGCCATAAATCGTAAAGATATAATTAGGTGGTGTATTTTATATCCTAAGAATCCTTATTGAGTCTAGTTTTAGTATAAACAAACCTCATAGTCATATGAATTTTTTACAGAGAGAAATGTGGTTCGTAGTAAACAGAGGTTAGACCAGTCGAGTCTTGAAACAGGGGTAACTTTAACTAATAAACTGTACTAATTGGCCCAACCAAAAATTCTATTAAAAAATTAGTAGATATTTTTATGAGTCTAGATTCAGGGAAAATTTACGGATCTTAATTTTGAGTTTTGTAACTCGAGATATGATTTTTCTTGTGACTGTGACACAAGTAGCTTAAAAGCCGTGAATGTAGAAACAAATAATTCAAAGTTCTAAAAATGTTAAACTAAGCTTAGTAACACCTCATACTCGACTCCGGTGACAGTCTCGGGTGTGGGTGCGTTACATTTAGTGGTATCAGAGCAGGTTTAGTCGGTTCTCGGACTACGTGTTGTATGTACGGATTTTGCTATACATGCCATATGTATGAATTGTGATAGTGTGACGACTTCTGACCTTTTTAAATGAATTTTTTTTATATAGTAAATGGATCCCGATCCAGTGTGGCGAGATGAAGTCTGAGTAATGCGCCAGCTCGGTTGATGGAGCAGCGCCGATGAAAACCCACCCCTACTGTTGGTCGGGGAGGAGGAAAGGGATCGGAAAGCCTTTCTCCAAATGATGAGTGCATGGTACATCGAGTTCGTTCAGACGAACCCAAATGTACGACCTCCCCACCTCCCCAATTCCTCAACCTATGCCTCCAATGCCTCAAGGAGTGGATATGATAAAATTTCACAGAACCCCGTTGATAGAATTAAGTAAACAAGGGGTGAAGAATTTAGAGCAAATATTGATGATGATGCGGAGAAAGCGAGTTCGGCTTGAAAATTCTATCCGGTATTTGATGAATTATCTTGTACACCGAAGAATGTTTGAAATGTGCTACATCTTTGTTGAGAGATTCACCTATAATTGGTGGAAGACTTTGATTTGGTGGTACGAAAGAGAAGGTAACTGGGAATTCTTTCAAGAAGAGTTTGGAAGAAATATATTAGTGAAAGATTTATTGATCGAAATGTAAAGAGTTTCTTGAGTGAAGCAAGGTAATATGACAGTCTCAAAATATGAAAGAGTGTTTGTTCGATTAAGTAAGTATGCGGGAATATGTTCCTCTGAAGCCAAGATGTGCCGACGATTTGAAGACGGGCTTAACGAAGACATTAAGGTATTTGTTGGGATCCTTGAACTAAAAGAAATGGTGGTACTTGTCGATCGAGCTTGCAAGGTGAAGAATTCTTGAAGGAAAAGAAAAGGTAGAATCAAACACGAAATTGGAAGAAAAGACCAATGAGTAATGCACCTCACAAAGAAACCGGAAAGTCAAGAAATATGAATCCTCGTTCCCAAGTTTCATTTGGGCAATCATATGGAAATTTTAAGAAGCGAAATGTGGGTCCTAAATCTCGGACTATGCGGCTAGTGTGGGAAATACGAGATTTGTTAAACCCGAAGTGCCGGTGTGGTAGAAATCATTTTGGTCCCGTCTGAGCAAATGAATGTTTTCGATGTGGTTCTCCGGATCATTTTATTAGAGACGCCAGAGAGAGTGAGAAAGAAAAATTTCGAATGTAAAAGCTAGTGGTGCAGACTCGAGGGAAGGTATCCGAGAAAAGTTGGAAGTGAAACAAGCAAGAAGAATGTAGCGAGGATACAGGTTAGACTGAAGGAAGGGCTCGGCTAGAACTTATGCTATTAAAGCGTGAAGATGCTTCCTCACCGATGTGATTACCGTACATTTTCTCTCTATAATGTTAATGTTATTGCTTTAATTGATCCGGTTCTACTCATTCATATGTGTGCATGAAATTGGTGTCTAGTATGAATATACCGTTGAGAATACGAATTTATGATTAGAGTGTCGAATCCGTTAGGCAAATGTGTGACTATTGATAAAGTATGTAAGAAATGTCCTTTAATGATTCGGGATCATTACTTTCCACCGACTTGATGTTGTTGCCGTTTGATGAATTTGATGTTATTTTGGGTATGGATTGGTTGACATTGCATGATGCTATAGTAAATTGCAAAGAAAAGGTTATAGAATTAAAGTGTGGAAATGGTGAAACTCTGCGGGTTGAATCGGATAAATCGAGGCATTGCCTAGTGTGATTTCTTCAATGTCGGCTCAAAGATATCGAGAAAGGGTTATAAAGCTTATTTGGCGTATGTAATTAATACAAAAGAAGTTGAAAAGAAAGTTGAATCGATCTTTGGTTGTGTGTGAATTTGCGGACGTATTTCGGAAGAATTGCCGGGTTTGCCTCGGTCGTGGAAGTAGAATTTGGTATTGATTTGATACCGGAACAGCTCCGATCTCGATTGCTCCATATAGAATGGCACCAATGAGTTGAAAGAATTAAAGTCGCAGATTGCAAGAGTTGGTGATAAAGGCTTTGTGAGACCGAAGTTTTCACCTTGGGGTGCTCCGTGTTATTTGTGAAAAGAAGGATGGTTCTATGAGATTATGTGTTGATTATCTAGTTAAACAAGGTGACAATCAAAACAAGTATCCGTTGTCGAGAATTGATGATTTGTTTGATCACTAAAAGGAGCGACATGGTTTTCAAAGATTGACTTGAGATCCGGTATTACCAAGCTGCGGGTAAAGGAGTCGGATGTACCTAAAGCGCTTTTAGAACAAGGTATGGTCATTATGAATTTTTAGTTATGCCATTCGGATTGACAAATGCTCTCTTTGTGTTTATGGATTTAATGAATCGCATATTTCGCCATACTTGGACAAATTTATTGTGGTGTTTATAGATGATATTTTAATTTATTCAAAAGATGAGATGTAACATCTTGAGCATTTGAGGATAGTTTTGCAAACTTTGAGAGATAAGCATTGTATACTAAGTTTAGTAAAAGTGAATTTTGGCTCCGGAAGTTGGATTTTTGGGTCATATTGTTTGGTGATGGTATACGGGTTGATCCTAGTAAAATTTCAGCCATTGTTGATTGGAAACCACCAAAAACGTGAATCGAAGTTAGAAGTTTCTTGGGGCTAGCTGGGTATTATCGGCGGTTTGTAAATGGATTTTCTATAATTGCTGCTCCTATAACTAGATTACTCGAAAGGATGTTAAATTTGAATGGACGGAAGAATGTCAACGAGTTTTGAAGAATTGAAAAGTTATTAACAGAGGCACCGGTGTTAGTACTGGCCGAATCGGTAAAGAATTTGTGGTGTATAGTGATGCTTCTCTAAATGGTTTGGGGTGTGTGCTCATGCAAGAAGGAAAAGTGGTGGCATATGCTTGAGGCGTTAAAACCTCATGAGAGGAATTATCCTACTCACGATTTGGAATTGGTGCGGTGGTGTTTGCTTTGAAAATTTGGCGACATTATTTGTATGGTGAAAATGTCGGGTATATACCGACCACAAAAGTCTTAAGTACTTGATGTCACAAAAGACTTGAATTTGAGACAACGAAGATGGTTGGAGTTGTTGAAAGATTACGAGCTTGTTATTGATTATCATCCGGGAAAAGCGAATGTGGTTCTTGATGCTTTGAGCGAAAGTTGTTGTTTGCTTTGAGAGTTATGAACACTCGGTTGAAAGTGTCAAATGATGGTTCGATTCTAGCAGAGTTAAGAGCAAAACCAATGTTTTACAAGAGATTTCAAACTCGGAAAAATGATCAAGATTTGCTAGCCAAAAGAAAAAAGTGTGAAGGCGACACGGGATCGATTTGAATTGGTTCGATGGGTGCTTAATGTTTAAAGATCGATTTGTGTATAGAAGAATGAGGAATTGATTCAAAAGATCCTACAGGAAGCACATAGTGGTTATTTCTCGATTCATCCGGGTAGTACGAAAATGTATAATGACTTGAAGAAAATGTATTGGTGGAATGGAATGAAAAGAGATATATCGAGTTTGTGTCCAAATGCTTAATTTGTCAACGGTGAAAGTGAACACCAAGTACCTTGAGATTACTCCACCTATTATGGTTCTGAATGGAAATGGGATCGGATTACTATGGATTTTGTTTCAGATTGCCATTGACTCGGAAAGAAAGATGCCATCTGGGTAATAGTTGATGATTAACTAAGTCGGCTCATTTTATCCCGATGCGTTTAATTATTCTCTTAACAAGTTGGCTGAATCGTATATTAAAGAAATTGTTAGATTACGGAATACCATTATCGATTATTTCAGATAGAGATCCAAGGTTTACCTCGCGGTTTTGGCAAAAGTTGCAAGACGCGTTAGGTATGGGTTAAATTTCGATCTTGCTTTTCATCCACAAACCGATGGACAATCGAGAGAGTAATTGATTCTTGAAGACATGCTCGGATGTTGTGTATTGGAATTTCAAGGAAGTTGGGAAAGATATTTGCCGTTGGTAGAATTTGCTTACAACAATAGCTATCGACGAGCTTGAAAATGGCACCTTATGAAGCATTGTATGGTCGCAAGTGTCGAACGCCTTTGTATTGGACTGAACTCAAGGAAAATCAGATTTATGGAGTTGATTTAATAAAAGAAATGAAGAAAAGTGAAGATAATTCGAGATTGTTTGAAAGTCGCTTCAGATAGATGAAATCTTATGCAGACCTAAAGCGAAAGGACATTGAGTTTCAAGTTGGTGATAAGGTATTTTGAAAGTGTCTCCATGGAAGAAAGTCCTTAGATTTGGACGAAAGGGCAAGTTAAGTCCGCATTTTATTGGACCGTATGAAATAATTGAAAAAGTTGGACCGGTAGCATATCGGCTAGCTTTACCACCCGAATTAGAAAAGATTCATGATGTGTTTCACGTATCTATGTTACGTCGGTATCGTTCAGATCCTTCACATATAATTTCACAGACAGAAATTGAACTGCGACCTGATATGACTTATGAAGAAGAACCGATTAAGATTTTAGCTCGAGAAGTCAAACAACTAAGAAATAAAAGTGTTACACTTGTGAAAGTGTTGTGGCAAAAGCATGGGGTAGAAGAGACTACATGAGAAACTGAAGAAACTATGAGAAACCAATACCCACACCTGTTTACCGGTAAGATTTTCGAGGACGAAAATCTTTAAAAGGGGGGGAGAGTTGTAATATCCTAAATTAGGGCTTAATCGGAATAGTGGTTTCGTGACCACAAATCCGAGATAGAAATAATTATTTTACAATGATTTTGATGTTTATGATATGATTGCATGATTGTGTGAAAATTTCGTGATGAAATTCTATGCCTAAAGTGCTTAAATTGAAAGTAGGGACTAAATCGAATAAGTTGCAAAACTTGCATTCTAGAAGTTTTTAGTATGAAATTGTTTTGGAATATTAATGAGGAGGTCTTAAATAGCAATTTTACCAATTTTAAGTTCATGGACAAAATTAGGACATGGAAGGAATTTTGGAAAGTTTAGTAGTAAGGGTATTTTGGTCATTTAGTTATTAAAATGAATTAAAACAAAATTAAAAGCCAATTTTGTCCATCTTCTTCATTAGGCCGAAATTTCAAGGGTTCTCCATAGCTAGGGTTTGTTTCAAGCTTCCAAGCTCCATAGTAAGTGATTCCAAGCCCGTTTTTAATGATTTTTACGTTTTGAGATCCCTTAACTCGATAAAGCTTATGTTAGCAATAATTTAACCTAGGGTTTATATTTGGAAAAATACCCATAGGTGAAATTTGTGTATTTTGATGTTTTATGATAGAATATAAAGTTTTAAATTATGTTAGACAACTTGTACTAATCGATTTTAAGCAAAAACGAGTAAAAGGGCTTAATCGGTAAAAATACCTAATAGTCACAAGTACATGTTAGAGTGAGAATTTGATGTTGCCATAGAAGAGAAAAGTGATCAGAATGTTGTAAAACATAAGAATAAGGAATAAATTTTAATCCCGAGCCTAGGGGCAAAAATGTAAATATGCAAAAGTTTAGGGGTAAAATTGTAATTTTGCCAAAATTTGAGTTAAGGATTAATTTGATAATGTGAGTATTAAATAAGCTAAATGTGTTATTTTAGATCAAGAAAGACGTGGAATCGACCTCAATCGAGGAAAAGAAAAGATTGTGGACTAAATTGCAAAATCTTTGTATTTTGGTACCAAGGTAAGTTCATGTGTAAATAATGTAGCATAATTGTTATTTTAAGTTATTGATATTAATTATGTGTTATGCTGAATTTTATTATGAAATGTATGCTTTGTGGTTAATTTCAAATAATATGTAAATTATGTGAACTACTTGTTAAATATAATTGTTACCGAGTATTGATTTGGCATTCTACGGAAGACGACAAGGATAAGTGTTCGAGGAAAAGCCCGTTTGAACCTTAGGAATAGATTAGGATACAAGTGACATGTCACTAGGATGGTTGAGCATCCGAACTCGTTGAGTTGAGTCCGAGTTCACTTATGGATGCGAATGTCCGAACTCGTTGAGTTGAGTCCGAGTTCGTGAGATGTAACTAGGCATCGAACTCGTTGAGTTGAGTCCGAGTTCACTTATGGATGCGAACACCGAGCTCGTTGAGTTGAGTCCGAGTTCACTTATGGGCGGGTTACATGATTGCTTGATTGCATATATGGCACTTATGTGCAAGTTATCCATGTATCCGAATTATATTCGATGTGTTCAACGGGTAAAGTTCTACTCAAATGGAGGAAAATTTGAGATGTAAAGAGACGTATTGGTAAGTGATATGAAATGGATATTTTGGACAGGTATGTATTTAACCCTCGGGTTGAGTATTGATACAACCACGATAAGGTAATAAGATGATGAAGAATGATTAAAAATGTGATATGTGTTTTAGTGATGTATGCTAATGTTGATGGTATAACTGTTTGTTATGTTACTTATTATTTGCATATGAACTTACTAAGCACTTATGCTTACTCCTCCTTCTTACTCATTGTAGTTTTGGACAAGCCATTTCAGAGTCGGGATAGGTCGAAGGCTCGACCACACTATCCGAAGATTTTTGGTAAATGGCTTGTAAATTTAAGTATGGCATGTATAGCAATATACCCATTTTGTGTAAATGATCTTATGGTATGGTTGTGAAATGGTTGAGGAAATGCTTGATAATGATAAATTATGAAAATGGTTAGTTTAGATTATGTTTGATGTTAAGGAAAACTATTAAGATACTTAGTGCATAAAAACTCATAAAAAGGATGAAATTTACCATAAACAGAATACCGCAGCAACACTAACGCGAGCTCGAAAATTTACTAAAAATCATAGAAATTGAATTTGGTGGTGAAATACATATCAAATTGAAGCTTATTATGTCTAGTTTCACATGAAACAAATGAAACAAGTAAAGGAAGTATATGTTAGAAGATATTTTAATTTTAGTGAAACAGAGTCATAGCAGTTTCTGAATCCCCTGTTCCTACTTTAGAAATTCACCATAAATTGTAAAGATATAATTAGGTGATGTATTTTATATCCTCAGAATCCTTATTGAGTCTAGTTTTAGTATAAACAAACCTCATAGTCATATGAATTTTTACAGAGAGAAATGTGGTTCGTAGTAAACAGAGGTCAGACCAGTCGAGTCTTGAAACAGGGTAACTTTAACTAATAAACTGTACTAATTGGCCCAACTAAAAATTCTAGAAAAAATTAGTAGATAGTTTTATGAGTCTAGATTCAGGGAAAATTTACGTATCTTAATTTCGAGTTTCGTAACTCGAGATATGATTTTTCTTGTGACTGTGACGCAAGTAGCTTAAAAGCTGTGAATGTAGAAACAAATAATTCAAAGTTCTAAAAATGTTAAACTAAGCTTAGTAACACCTCATACTCGACTCCGGCGACGGTCTCGGGTGTGGGTGCGTTACAAATAGGCCATTCAAGCCTTCATTTCCAGAACCACCTATCAGTTTCTGAAGTACATCATTATCGAGAATACACTAAGCAATCTCTACCATTTCTTTAAAATGGTGCAGAAGTTTTCTGAAGGGGATGAGGTTGAAAAAATTTGCATCAATGCCTCTACCTCGACTCCCTATTAGACCAAACTCCCATGATGATCGCCCCCTAGGAAATTTCAAGGCTATCACCTATCAATTACCAATCCAAGGTGGGTATGAACATTATACGGGCGTATGCTTGATTGTGTGCCAGGTCGTGTGGGTCACATGAGCTAGATAGGTAAGATGTGTAGGACACATGGGCCTATGGGCCCATTTCGAAGGTTAAGTTGGGTCGAGTGTGCTATTCGTAAAGTTCTGTAACCGGTTATATGAATATGTCTGATATCCATTAAAACTAATATGTTATACATGACGTTAGATGCAAACATTCTGTGAGCATAATAGATTTGTTAAACTCGTAAATTGTTGTATGAGTATTTGAGTGTGTAAGTCTCTATTTCGTAACTTTAACTCGGATATTGTGCATAATTCTAATCTATGAAACCGTATACTTTATTAGCATATCTCTGATATGATAAGCTTATTAAAAAGCATGTATAGTCTAAATAAATCTATGTATATGATATGATGTTGCATGTGCATTAGGGTGAGATGTGAATATGATATGGAGGAAGTTTAGGTATACCTTGATATGTATTTCTAGCGGTTCACCCATGATATCTGATCCAGAAAATATGTACATTTGGCAACTCGACTGCATGAATTTTCAATGGCTATTGACCACTAAGTTGGTGTGTAGGGTTGGATGAGTATTAATTACCTTAATTGGTGTATTGGGTGGGACGGAGATGGTGTGTAGTGGATGGGGGTAGGATCTGTTCTGTTTGACTTTTTGCATTGCTAAACATGCCATGCCATTTGTATCTACTCTGTAATGATGTAATTGTGCATTAATTTTTCTGCTATCTGTTGTGTTTGTGGGCTAAGTCGCACAATAAGCTTTTAGCTCACCCAATTATTTTATCATTTCAGATAATCCGCAGACTTAAGGTTAGGCAATATTCGGAAGCTCGAATTGATTACACTCTCATGAGACAGTTTAATATTTTCAATTAAACTTTATGGACATTATTTGGGACTGTTTATTAGTTTTTGGACGTTATTAGCAATTTGGGTTTTGGTTGGCTTAAATGGTTTTAATAAACTGAAACTATACATTAGATGATTTTTTGTAAACTAAATTTGAATGATTGTTTTCAAATTAAAAAGTTAACGATTTTTCCGCTGCAAATGTTAGTAGAGAAATCGGGTTTTAAATTGAGAAATAAGCAAAGTTTAGACTATGACTCTTTTAGTAAACTTGAAAAATGTGTTCAACGTTTTGGAAAACACACATTAATCAACTGTTAAGTTTTTCTTAATAAAAAATTATTCAAGTTTTTGCAAAGTTTTTTATATGAGAACAAGATACGTTTAGAAAGCAAATGATCGGAGTTTTGGGAAGTTAATGTAATATTCAAGATTCGGTCATAACATCTAGACCGAGATTAAGGTGTCACAAATAGTAAAATTTAGTAACAAAAATTTAATTGTTATTATTTGAGTTAGGACTAAAATTTTAAAATTTAAAATATACAGAGACTAAAATTAACTATTTCAAAAAGTACAATAATTAAAATTAATCAAATTAAAGTGTTGAAATTAATCAAATTAAAGTGTTGGACTAAATCCGTAACTTATACTCAGTAAAAAGGATTATAGCAGAATTTGACCAACTAAAAATGAGCCGAACCAAATCCGGGCCGGTACAGCATCTTCTTGTTCAAATAACTGGTATTTTTTTTAATTTGGTTGAATTGAATGCACCATTTGTTTTATGGTTTGTTTCCCATTTATCACTTTTCTTTTTTCTTTGATTTCACCTTTCCAAACAGCGAAAACACCGATCTCCCTTACTGGGTTTCTCCCAGATCGGTAGCAAAGGTAATATACCATTCAATAATTCATGCATTTTTTGTTTTTCACATGAATTACCAATGAAGATTTGTTCTTTGAATGTTTTTTTTCCCAGGATTTAAAGTTAAATCCCATTCCTTATAAAATGTCTAAAGCTCAAGATCCATTTTATATCGTCAAAGAAGAGATTCAAGATTCTGTAAGTTGGGTCCTTTTCCTTTGTTTTTTTTTTTTTTCTAATTTTTTGGAATTTTTTATTAGATGAAATTTTGGGTTTTTTTATTTTATTTTTTAAATTTAGATTGATAAATTGCAATCAAGTTTTCATCAATGGGAAAGGGTTCCTGGGGGAACTGGTGAGCAAGTTCATCTCACGAAAGAGTTGCTTGCAAATTGTGAGAGCATCGCATGGCAGGTATTTAATTTGATTGGATCCTTGAAATGGGGATAAAAAATGACGTTGGATGATGTGTTTTTACATTATATTTATGGGTTACTTGAAATCTTTTGATATGTTGATTCCATATGCAATTGCTGAAAAATGCTTCTTTCTTGATAGGAAGGTGGATGAATTGGCCAAAGCGATTTCCGTGGCAGCTAGGGATCCTTCTTGGTACGGAATCAATGAAGTCGAGCTCGAAAATCGAAGGAGATGGACCAGCAATGCTCGTCTTCAGGTATTGTTATATTAAAGAGTAAATATATATTAGTAACGGAGTCCTTCTACTGTGGTGGAAGGGTAGCATCCTTGTTGTCTGGCTGGAAAAAAGGTGCTCGTTGTAGCACTTTGAAGCCAACTGAAAAATGGATGCATGCTACTAGCGAGCAACGGTTTTCTAATAGGGAGGCTTTATGCTTATTCGATAATTGTGGCATTGCCAACGTTGTCCATGTAGGTTGTTACATTTTATTAAAGAGAGAACATATATTCAGTAATGGAGTCCTTCTGTGGTGGGGGAAGGGCAAGGGCAGTCTACTCGTTGTCAGGTTGCAATAAGAAATGAAAACTAGTCATTGGAGGGAACACAAGGCTAGAGGAGAGTGGCTTTGCATACGAGCCTTACTCTATAGGGTCATTAGAGTGCTACAGCTAGCACTTTGAAGCCCGCTGAAAAACAGATGTGCTCTACTAGCGCGCAATGGTTTGAAGCTTTGCTGATAGGGCAGCTTTATGCTTATTCAATAATTGTGGTATTGCCTTGGATTTTCTGTTTAGGTTCTTACATTTTATTAAATAAAGAACATATATTCAGTAATGGAGTCCTTCCATGGTGGGGGAAGGGCAAGGGCAGCATCCTTGTTGGGTTGAAACAAGAAACGGAAACTAGTCGTTGGAGGGAACACGAGGCTTGTGGAATGTGGTTCCACATAAGAGCCTTACTCTATAGTGACGTTAGTGTGCTACAACTAGCACTTTGAAGCCAGCTGAAAAACTGATGCTTGCTATTGGTGCGCAATGGTTTTCAAGCTTTGCTAATAGTGCAGCTTTATTGCTTATTCGATAATTGTGCCATTGCCAGCATTTTCCAGTTAGGCTGTTATTAAAAGTCATGGTACAACACATGGTGAATGTTATTCTTTATATATATGAGTGTGTGTATTTTCAGTAATGGATGCCCTTTAAGAATTATTTTGTTTGATAAGGTGGCAGATGTGAAGAGAACCATTGGAGCCGGAAAAGAGAATGATAATAGTGCAAGTGTGATCCGTCGAGAATTAATGAGACTACCAAATTCTCAACAACCAGATATATCTGACCACTATAGTGCAAAAAATAACGATGACTTTGTAGCATCGGAATCGGATAGACAAATGCTTCTTCTAAAGTAGTGTTCTCTCGATTTCCTCTTATCCATTTTCTATTATTAGTCCTCGACATGCTTTATTCTCCGATTTTGCTAGTTTCTCTTACTGTCATCAACTCATGCTTGTAGGCAGCAGGATGAGGAGTTGGACGAGCTGAGCACAAGTGTCAAGAGAATTGGAGGTGTTGGGCTTACTATACATGAAGAACTTCTCGCACAGGTAAATACTTACAGGTTAAACATATTCGTGAACAAATTGCAACTGTAGTTGATATACACTGTTCAATTTCGCGTAGGATTGATGTTGTCCATTCGACATGCTAATTTGAAAACCTTTGGTGCCACTTCAGGAGAAGATTTTAGATGAGTTGGGTACCGAAATGGACAGCACAAAAAATCGACTGGATTTTGTTCAGGTAATAGTCCTTATCTGCAATTGAAAATTTAAATGCTCGGACATCTGCGAATATTACATGGCACTTTAATCACGTTCCATGTCTATTCCCTCTTTTTTTTTTTTTTTTTCTGAATGCAGAAAAAAATGGGTATGGTCATGAAGAAGGCTGGCGCAAAGGGCCAGATTATGATAATAATTTTTTTGCTAGTTTTGTTCATCATTCTATTCATTCTGGTCTTCTTCACTTAAATGACCGGAGAAAAAAAGAACACGAACATGAACGAGATATGATATTCTCAGAAATATCCCTTTTTGTTAGCATCATCTCTAGTGTTGAATAAACGATGATTCGGAAATGCTGAACGTGGAAAAAAATTGTGTTCTTCTGGGTTTTCATGACAGTGTTTGAGCTTGAATTAGTACTGTTATGTACAAGACAGGTTGACGTTATTACATTTATTAAAATTGTTCTTTACTGTTTACTTATCCTTTGCAATGCGGTCCTTCGTATGTAATTTCTTATTTTAAAAATGAAAATGGTTAATTGCATCGGACATCTTCAAATTATGAGTTAAATTCTAAATTTGGTACTAAACTTAGAGAGTTGAATTCTCAAATTAAACTATTGGTCAGTTTAGCTGTCAACTTTATTTGGGTTTAGGGTTAATACAATATCTATGTTAGATCCGCATTAAGCGGACAGAAATTTTTTATTGGAACGGTCTTTCAGTTTGAGGATTCAATTGTAATGTTTTAAAGTTTAGAGATTCATTAAAATTTGCTCAACAATTTGAGGACCTTTAATTCAATTATCTCAAATTAAGATATATTTTGATTTAAAGTTTGAGGATTTAATTTTTTATATTTTATTTTGATCTATTTTAGTTTTTATATTTTTTAAATTGGTTAATTTTAATCCATATATTTTTGGATTTTATAATTTCAGTATTGACCTAAACAATAATAATTAAATTTGTTTGGTTAAATACTGTCTTTAGTAATGTAAATTTAGTCTATATTCTCTGATCATTCTTGGTCCTTACACTTTTCAATTTTTGAAATTATAATCTTGACGTACACAATAGCCGTCATTAATTGGCTTTTTGTGAGAAATGTGTGGTAATAACAAACAGACATGGTATTACACATGTGATAAAATGTTTGACGTATAAGATTTTGAAAATACCAAAATTTAATGAACTTAACAACTACATTTTTTTAGGATAGATTTTTAAAATTCCAAAAGTACAGGGGCTAAAATGATCAAGTTAAAAGATAATGACTAAATCTATAACTTACACATCATGCAAGGACTAGTAGCATAATTTAACCTTGTACTTTTCATTATATCCAAACAAATCCTTAAACTTCGATTGGTACCTACCTAAAGGCTATTTCTTCTACCAATTTTTTTTTTATTAATCTATGCACAATACGTAAGTTCAGGATTTGCAACAGTTAAATTTATTAAGTTAAATTATATTATTTTCAAAATCTTATGTTTAATATGTGTAATGTCATGACAACTTGTTATCTTCACACAATATTTATAAAAAATCATGCTATTTTAGCTAATGGATTTAACGGCTACCGTTTGAATCAAATTTGAAATTTCAAAATTCGAAAAGTATAAGAACTAAAGATTATCAAATTGGAGAATATTAACTAAATCTACAATTTCGCATAGTACTAATAGCATAATTTGACCTACCGAGTTTAACTACAACCATCTAGGTCAAGGTTAAAATTTTAAAATTTGAAAAATATAGGGACTAATTTAGGTATAACAAAAAAATAAGGTTTATTTAATAAATTATTTTAAGGACTGCCCTTATTTAAATATTTTCAAATATGGGACTTAGATTTTTAAGTGAGGATAGAATTTTAAATCTCATACTCTACCAAAAAAAAGGGGGGAAATTCCTATGATAGTAGTTAATTTTCATAAAAATATCTTATCCACTTTTCATTTTCATATGCCTCTATAATTGTTTTTCTTTTTCTATTTACAATCAATTGTCAAAATAAATCAATAATGATGTGAATACAACTTGATTTAAATCAAAATATTAAAATTAAATTAAATTTTGAGTTAATTGAATTAAGTTATTCAATTTTGAATTCAACTTGAACAAATAATTCAATTTTGAAGTTTGAGATAAGTTAAATTTTACAACTTGAATAAATTAAAATCTGATTAACAAATTGATGTAAGTGCACTTTGGGTCTGTCAATTTTCAAAAATCAACAAGTTGATCCCTTAGAAAAATAACAAAAAAAATCAAATATTAAAAATTTTATCAAGAATTTCAGAAAATTTATAAAAATTATAAATATTCAAAAATATATTTCAAAGTATATAATATTAACAAATTCTATAAAAACTTTAAATTATAAAAAGTTAATTTTTTTTCTAAAATGATAAATACAAAGCCTTAAACAAATAAATTACCAAATCAAGTTTATCATAGTCAAATCTCTTAATTTTCTCTCATTTTACTCGTAAAGAAGTTTTCAAATATACATGGTTTCAAATGTACGTGTTCTAACTTAAAATTTAGTTAAATTGTCAAAATATTTTAATTTGATATGTTTAACTTTATTTTTTTAAAATTCAACTCAACATATTTATTTGATTCAATTCAATTTCATTTCATTCAATTTAAATGAAAAATTCAAAATTAATTAAAATGATAAAATAAAATTCATCAACTTAATTAGCTTTACTCGATTCGATTTTAAGCAGCAACTGCCGACTTGCATAATTGTTTTAATAAGTGAGACAAAAGATTAATAACATATCATTGTCATGTAACTAATAATGTAGAATACAGACCATTAAGTTAGAAAGCAACACAAGGTATTGACCAAAAATAAATAAATAAAAAGAGAAGAACATTCAATCCACTTGAGTTTTAACTTTAGTCCAAGGATACCTTTCTTCTCATTGATTACATGCATGTGATTCCCTTTGTCTTGCTTCAATGCTATTTGGTTGTCTTGATAACATCCTAAGATTTTGGGTGTTTATGTTGGATTTTCATCCACTGTAATTTTTGTGTGGGTTTTCTTCTTTATCGTTGAATCAGATGAATTGGGAACTAGTTAAGGTATATGATTGATTGAAATAATTTTTTTTTAATGTTTTTTATTCTTATAAATTTTTAATGATGTATTTAATTGAACCGTCCAATTAATTCAACAATCGATGACCTACAAGTTCCAGTAATGATTTATTTATAAATTTATTTTAATTGGTTAATTTTATAGAGACTCGTACTAAAAACAATAAGTAAAATAAAAACAAAGAGGTTTTAAAATTAAAACTAAAACTATCAAAAGAAAAACCTCAAATAAATTCTTTTTAAAATCAATCTGAGAATCTAGTCAAAGGAGAAATCTAAATTTTGATTTATTGGTTTAATAATTCCAGAAGATAAATTTCAATAATCTTTAATAAAGTCTAATATGAAGATAATTCATTGGTTTGATTCATTGGTTCGATTTAAAATTGTAGTTTTCTCATTTTTATCAAAATGGAGCCAAAGCTTTACCTACTCTAGATCAGCCCTTAAAAGTATTATTATTTGAATCCAAATTAAATAGTATTATTTTTTGAATTTTTGAATTGACTCTAATTTTAGTAAGCAAAAAAATAATGGAAATATGAAAAAATTAGTGTGAATGTCAATGTTTGAATCGGACCGACTAGTTGGATTGGAAACTGGTCGAGGTATCCATCCAAAGAGTGGTTTTGAACCGATCAAATTGAGAATTGGTACAGACTGGCTGAAACGACGAAAAAACCGATTGAACTAATGATTGAATTGATTGAACTAGGATTTTTTTTTAATAATTTTCTAATTGAACGAGTTGAACCGACGAATTGATGATCACTAATTCAACCACCTATTTAAAAAACATTGATGAATATTAAGTTTGAATAAGAATTAAAGATATCTAAATCCTCAAATTGTAGGTTTAGATTATACATATCCAAAATTTAATATTTGTATCATGTTACATATCGTAAATATGAGATTCGAATCCGCAATGTTGAAATTCATGATTAAAATAACTACAATATACATTGACATTCCTATAAATAACATCAATAAACTTTTTAATGTATAAAAACATCAATATTAAAATAAAAACAATATAAAAACTCTAAGTTGTAACCTAAGTCAAAACTTCATATTAAGGATCAAGATAAAAAAGGATTAAATTATACATTTTATGACTCTAAATAAAACCTTTTACTTTTTAAGTATAAAAATATAAAAAAAAAATCAAAGAGAAAACAAAAGGAAGGTATCAAGGACTCAACCTACCTCTTCTTACATCCCTACCTCCCAACTTAAATAAAACAATATTCAAAATTAAAAATTTTAAAGTTATTGATTGAATTTTAGTTTGATTGGTATGAGTATTGTTATCAATATAAGAGGACGTGGATTCGAGTATATTGAAACACATTATCTTCCTATTTATAAATTAAAAAGGAATTATGAGTAATTCTAAATATTACGTAAAAAAAACTAAATATAATCAAAATTTATAATAAAATAACTTAAAACTTAAAATTACCCGAATCGGACCTATCCAATTCAGACGGCAATAACTAGGGATCATGGGCTGTATAAGTGGACTATATATAGGGTACTAAGAGTCTAAGACCTAACTAAGAGAAGGCAGTTCGGTCAAGGCCTATATATGCTAAAATGCATTTAATTTAAGTGTAGTGTCCTTGTCGGACAACTAGCGTGTAGGACATTTTCGCATTCCCACCTTCATTACCTTGTTTCACAATTAGCATGTAGGCCTTTATATTTGTACTTTTTGCTTCACCGTATCTCAAATTTTGGGACAAAAAAATTAGTTACTTGAGCCAATTAAATAGAGGTGAAAGTACGATGGAAATTTATATGGATTTCTAAATTAGTATCTATACCTTTGATAAAAAATAAAATAGTTTTTTTAAAAGCTTCGTCAATTTTTGTTATTAGAATTAGTCTCTTCATGTTAAAAATTCTATCTATTTAATTATCTGTTAAAAACTTCATCTATTTTATTAGAATTAATCCCTCCATTTTCTGGTTACTTCATCAGCCACTTCAACACTTAATATTAAAAATAAATAAAATTTTTAATAAAATAATTAATTTATTTTTTATATAATGTATAATAATTAATTTATTTATTTATTAATAAAAAAATAAAATACAATCCAACTCATAAAGTAAGAACCTCTGTAATGCTTTTATTCTCATCAACGTGCATTCGAACAAGTTTCCTAAACTCAAATGCAAAAAGTGAATCAGGTGTATGTAATGCTTGCTTATTGGTCTTTCATGTGTGGAATATATGTATATGAAGGGCTAAGGCTGAATGCTAAAGTAAATTTAAATGTCTCAATGTTTGAAATTGTCAGTTGTTTTCGGTTACATTTGTTTAGTGCAGTTACCCTATGTTCTATTGGTAGAAAAATATCAGACTAACAATTACCGCAATTGGTTGGTCACACCATGATTATGAGTCAGATCGAGTTTTTGTTGGGACTATGCATAGTAGCATATTATACATGCTTATTCAGTTATGAATAATTCGAAATATGTGTCTCAAATTTTATTAAAATGTATTTAGATTTATGAATAACTAATTCAAATAATTTAAGTACATAAAATTATTTTTAAACATTTTTAATATATTATGTTTTTATTTGAATTTAATTTATTAAAGTTTTAAATATGAAAATTTTAATGTTTATATTATAGTATTATATATTTTATCTTTATATAAAATTAAAATAAAATTGAAAGTAAGTTGGGTTGGAACAAGTTGAGCCATGAATGTTGGAGCTCAAATTTGGTTTATATTTTAAATGGACTTATTTTGTTGTCAAGTCCATTTATGAGTTGAATATTTTTGTTTAAGCCCTCCCATGATAGGAGATTTAGACTTAGACAAATAACCCAACTCTTGATTAGGTCTAATTGTGAATAAAAGGGACCAAGATGCCTTAAATTTGATTTCTATTAGAGTAAAAAGGTCAGGTAATTACTTATCCATCCAAGCTTGAAATTCCATCTAAAATTTGGAAGGGTTTAAATAAAAAAATTAAGCTCGAAAAATGAGCTTGAGTAAAAAAAAAAAAAGATCGTTTAAATTATGAGTCAAGTTTGGGCTTTCTAATTTAAGGCAAGAGCTTGACTTGACCTAGTTTAATTTTTAAAATATTATAATATTTTATTTTATTTTATATATTATGTAACATATTATATAAAAATTACATCTATAATAATATATAATATTATGATGTAAACACTAAAAAACATGTTAAGTTGTTTAAGTATAAATTTTAATAAAAATAAAATATATAAAATTATCAAATATTAAATTTAAAAATAGCATAATTTTTAAAAATAAAAATAATATGGGCAACCTTAAAATGGGCTTAGTCAATCATTTATAAATATAAACAGGCTTTGACAAATTTAAGCTTATATTTTAAATTAGATACAACTTGGACAAACATAAATTATGCTAATACCATGCGTAAATCCGGACTAACTCCAACAATAACACCTCTCTCTACACAAAAAAAGGGGTTTCTATTGCACAATCAAAAACAAGTAAATAAAATAGAAATAATATACAATTATTATTGCTACAATATTTTCTATTTGTAGGTTTACTATTAAGAGGGCTACTTTATCAACTTAATTAGTCTTTACAAATTACAACAATTTCAATAGAATCAATCATTACAAGCATCGAACCAAATAATTAACGCAACAACTAAGTTAATCCAAACTAATTAACTAACTAAAATATATTTGGAGAAACCCACAACCTCACATGGGTACATAAGGCGAGACTAGAATATAGGTTCTCAAAGTTTTTAGAACCTCAATCTTATCATTGAGTCAATGCAATCTAGTTATCTTACCATGATATATAATTATCAAAAACAAGAAAAATTAGGTAGAAGTGTTAGATAAATCCTTGTACCAAGAGCTTGGTTTCATTTTGCCTTCTCTATTAAAAAAGGGGACAATTAATCCATGAACGTTAGATTAATGAGTAAAATGGTCATTTTATTAAAAATTTCATCCATTTTTGCTGTTAAACATTGGTTCTTGTATGTTGGAACGAGGTACATGTGGCGTACCACATGTAACTATTTGATTATTTTGCCAGCCATTTTAGTTTTTAATAGTAAAAATAGATGAAAATTTTAACAGAAATGATTAATTTACTCTTTGATCTAAGATGGCAAAATATAATACGACTCCTAATATAATTACATCTACATTTACTCAAAAGTTAAAACAAAAACACTTTTTCATACTATAAATTCAACTACAATATTTGCAAACTTATTGTGCAATAATTAGACATTCTTCCCCAAAATAGCTATAATCAGGGGTCCACATTTGGACCCCTTCTCTAAGCAATCGAAGAGAACAAAAACCAAAACCCTAAACCAAATATATGTCCATGGAAACATTGTCGATGGGGTAGCCCCATTGATGTACGTATTAACTCATGCTTCGTTGGCTTTTGCATGTGATACCAGCTGCCTTTGCACTTGAACCAAAATCATCATCTTAGGGTTTTCTTTGAAGGGGAAAAAAGGGCTTCCAAAATGGACCACAATTCATTTAAGATCTCATTCATTTCACCATCTTTGTTTACATTCATTTCATTTCTTTCCTAAATATATATGTATATATCCTCACCATTATTAATTTCGTTCAATATATCACAAGAAATGAACCATGAATTTGTAATCATTATAATGTGTAGGCCTGGCTAGAATTATTATAAGTAGGCGAGAGTTTTTGGTTAAAACTAAAGAAAACTGATTAAATTGGCCAAATCAGTTTGGTTGAATTTAATTTGAGCAGTTTTTCCACAATGGTCCAGTTTTGTTGATTATTTCAATTGGTTATCGATTTTTGAATTTTTAAATGGACTTAACTCAAAAAATCAACTTATTTTATTTTTTTTAAATTATTTAAAAGATATTCATAATTTAAAATATATTCAAGTTCGATAACTAAAGTTGGTTAAGTCAATTAACTAACCGACCTAAAATTAGTTCGGTTATATCAGTTCTTAAGCTTTAATTTGATTGGACCGATTTTAATAGATTACAATCAATTAAATTTGTTTAATAAAAAAATTGATCCAACCAATAGAAAAATCCGAACACTCTCCCTAAATGATCAAGTGATGCTATATATTAGTATTATTTTATTACTGATAACGTTGTGAATTTTCCGTTACCGATTACAAATGAGGAAGTGTTAATGAATCATTCAGTGACATTATTTTCGATGCTATAAGTAAATTTCTAGGTTTTGTTAGGAATTGGTGACATTATAAATGTTGGGATCTTCTCAACTTAACCCTTTGAATATGATTTACTTCTCCAATGTCATGGCAAGACAATTTTTATAGGGATAAATTGTAAAATTTGTGTATGAAATTTGATTTACTATATTGATTTTATGTAATTATGTATATAATTTTAATTTTATTTCATTTTTCATAAATGATTAACTAAAATAAACAAAGGTTTTCAAGCTATTGAATTAAGCTTCAAGTTTTTTTTAAATCTCATACAAATATTATTTTATTAAAAGAAAATTTTGTAAATTTAATCCTTCCTAAAAATAATAATAATTTAATTTAATTTTTTTATCTTTATTCTTAACCTATTTCAAAGATTGATAATTCAATTTAAGACTTTTTATGTTGCAATTTAATAATTCTAAACAATAACTAAGAAAAGAGATTTATGTTGCAACTCAACATCAATAATAAATAATAAGTATTTAGAGTTTATGTCATGAGTCAATTAAAGATCAATTTAATTAATAAATTACTAAAACGTCTTTTTATGTACAAAATAAATTATATAATTATGAGAGTGATTTTCTCTTTTACATTTTATAAATAAATAGAAACTCAATCATAATAAAATTTGAACTTATGGCACATGGACTTTAAACATTTACCTTTACCGTTTAAATCAAAGTATTATTTAGTTTCTTTTTATCAATATATTTGTTATATAATTTTTTAAAATAATCTCATTATAGATTTTGATCATACCTGTTATTTTTTACACAATATTTATAACTATCCATAACCCTCGTCAACCCATCAATAAAAAAAATGATATATTTTAACACACTCTAACTTATATTATTCTATATGAATTGTTTATTAGGAGCTATAAAAAAATGGTAAGAATACGGCGAGAAAATAGATGGGAAACATTAATAAGAGTGGCCATTGGAACTTGGAAAAGGTCTTTTTTTAGTTTCCAAAGTTTGGCAATTTTTTATTTTAGTTTTTATATTTTATTTTTATACAAAGATACCACATTAGCACCAAACATTTATCTTATTGAGCATCTGTCCATATTGATAGGTACCTCTATTAACATAATATTAGTATGGTTCCACCTAGGCTTTACACTAGTTTCTTTTTAGGCTAATTTATAAATATATAATTTAGATTCTTTCAAAATAAATTAGAGGTTATAGTATGCTTTCTTTTTTAAGTTTATGTAAATTTAATTTCTCTACTTTTTAATTTAAATATTTAGGAGTAGTTGTTATCGTTAAAAATTTATGTTAATTCATTAATGTGGCATTTTGAAATTAAGAAGAAAAAATTTTAATATTTATGTGACAAAAATTACATTGTAATGGACCTTAATTCCATAAAAAATTTAACGATGGTGACAATTCATAATTTCACATTAGTTTTTATTTAGAATAAAATATTTAAATTAACTAATGATGTTGTAAAAGTTGAAATTTTAAATTATATAAAAAGAAATCAAAGTATAGAGATCAAATCTCAATTTTGATTGTAGTATATAGATCAAAACTGAAATTTAATTATCATTATATAATCTTAAAAAGAGGATCAAAATTGGAATTTAACCATTATGATCGGTACCAAATTATATATATATATATAATTAAAGCATAGAGATTAAGTTTTGAGTGTAGTATAGGGACTAAAATTGAATTTGACTAATCATCCGAGATAGATTTATTTTGTATGTTAGAAAAGAGTTTTTAAGAACAATTTATATCAACCTTTTAATTGAAATAGTTAAAGATACTAATTATATAGACCAATTAATGTCATTGTAAAAGTAGAGGCTCAAATTATGTCAAATTAAAATATAAAATTAAACCCTAAACTTGATTATGGTAGAGGATTAAAATTAAAATTTACCATTATCGTACAATGACAAAAAAGTAGTGAAAAACACACGTGTCATGTAAGGAACGAATCAAGGCCTTCCTTTTATAAATAATGGAATAGTAAAAGATAAAAATACTTTTATATTTTAAAAAATTAAATTTTAATATATATAATTTATAAAAAATCTTAAAAGTATATAAGAAATTTGAATTTCAATATATATAAATTATAAAAATTCTAAAATGAAATATAAGTTCAAAATAAAGAAATATGCTTTGATATTTATATATTTTGTTCACTTTAACACTTGAATTTGACAAGTAAATTTATTTTGGTCCTTGAGTTTGAAAAAAAATCAAAGTTTGATTATGTAACTCTATGAGATTGTAGCACATCATTACTAGAAAATTAAAAAGCTTATATAAATTTTTAAGTGATGATGTGATTTAATACTAAAGTGTCATATTCAGTATTTTAATAATCGGATCTATGGTTGAACAAGTCAGGCCACTGATTCTCGATTCAACTAGTTTAGCCAGTTCGACCACTAGACCAATAATAATTAAATAAATAATTAAAATTTCATAAAAATCTAAAAAAATAAAAAATATAAAAATTATTAACCTAGTTCAATCGATTCAAATGTCGATTTTGTCTCGATTTTCAATTTTTACCAATTTCAAATAGTTTTCGAGCCAATCGATTCAACCTCTTTGTTTGAACCGTTATATCAATCATTTCTTGAACCATTATATCGATTAGTTCTTGGACTATTATATTGATCAATTTTCAAATTGTTATATCGATCAATTCTCGGTCCGTCTGATTTGGTTTTGTTCCAATAACAACGGTCATATCATCAAATATTGACAAAATCTAAATTTTGGGACCAAAATGGAGCTGATGGCCAAGTTTAAAGGACCAAAGTGGACCAAAAAACAAGTAGGTGGCTAAAACTTATATTATCCCAATTTTAAAATTTTTTTAATTCTTAATAGTTTTTCAGAATTTATATATATTGAGTTATGATATTTTATTGATTTTTTTGTAATTTCTAAAAAATTAACTAAAACTTTTCAATTTTTTATATTTTTATAATTTATATTTTTATGTATTTTAAAATTTATAGATTTTTCAGAATCTATATATTTGACTTTTTATTTTATTAGAATTTATATATATTTTTATTTTTTATAATTTTCTAAAATTTTAACTAAAGAATTATGCATAAGTAAGGAAATTGAAGTTTAGACGTTATGAGCATGGAATTTTTTCTTTCACCATAGATAAAATTTTAAAATTCACAATAAAGTTAAAAATATATATTTAAAAATTCATTTTAAAAAAGTAATTATCCTTATGAAATTAAAAAAATCATAATGAGTATATTTATTCCTAATTCTAATATAAAATTAAAAGGCTTTCAGTACAATTTTGAGTAAATAAAGTGGACTCAATTTAAATTAATGTATTGGACCGGTTAAAAATTAAATTAGAATAAAAGATTTGACTAATTGATACACACTGAATTGATTTGTCGGATTTATTTATGTAACTAAATCGAATAAATTAATTAAATTGAAATCGATGAATGTAATATTACTAGAATCAAAACCTCGGAAAATATAAGCCATTGACATCCATACTTCATACAAACATGTTGAAGCGTTTAACGTAAGAACCACGCGTTTCAATGTGCGAGTGGAATTAACTTATTTGTTACAAGGAAACCGAACAAAAGAACAAACAAACACTCTAGATCAGATGCGGACACCTTTTGGATGTTACATTTGTCATGTCTTAGTTGCGAGTATGATTGTTTAATGTACTCGAATCATCGAGAAAACTTTTTACTTTTTCTGCTTTAACTGGATATTAAAGACAAGACCATTCCCCGATAATTGTGCTTTTTTTTTTTTTTTTAGAATAATAAGATATTGACGTAATCGAGTAAATTTCAAATAGCAAAAATATTGATTTAATTTAGAAAAATTGAGTTAGAGTAAAATTTTACTATTAATTATGATTTTTAATATTTTTTCCTATTATGTTGTAACTTCAACATTAATTTTTATTTTACATAATTTAATTTATTTTTTATAACATTATTAGTAAATCCAAGCTAATAATACCAATAGTTGTGGATATTAACTAGTTAAAATTTTAAAATTATTATTTCAATAACAAATCATCAACAATATTATCAATTTAAATTTACCAATAACATCGTAAAAATAAAAAACCAAATTATATATTAAAATTCAACGTATTATTTTGGTCTTTGGTTGCGCCATTAAATAATAATAAACAATTTAAGCATCACCACTTTAACAACAATAATAAATGATATTACTAATTTGGAAGTAGAATCAAATTATATCAATATTCAATAATAGTCACTTTATTAACAACAACAAATGATATTATTAATTTGGACGTAGAAAAATAATTTTGTATCAAAATTTAATATATCAATTTGATATTAATTCGAAATTAAATAACAAATTCAAGATAAGAAAAAATCAACATAAAAAATCAACATCATCATTTTCATGGAAAACTAACAATATTATCGATTTAAACTTAATAAAAATATTATAGTAGTTGAGAATTCAAATTAGAAGTGATTATGGCCAAGCTGGGTCTAGATGAGACTCTATTTCGTAAAAATTTCCAATATTAGGTTTGAGTTTAGTCTACCCAAATAACTCGTTTAACTTTTTTTTTTAAATGAAGAAATATTTACTTTAAATTTAGTTATAAATTATAAATATTAACATAAATTTATTTTTATTAATTTTAAACAATAAAATGGGCAAAATAGAATCAACATGAGGTTAACAAATTTAAGTCCAAACTCGATCCAAAGCAAATTGAATTGATCGCGCTAAGTAAGTTACTCATCTCATAAACACCTCTAGTCCAAATTATACCAAAGATCCAAAACTCAACCTCAATTGAATAATCTATAATCTATATATGAGTTTGGAAAAAAAATTGAATTGATAAGAATACCTTTTATATCTGTTAATTTATATGAATATGCTGAAGAAAAAAAATCAATTGAGAAATTAAGTTGTTGTTTTTTTATTTATTTTTCGATTTACGTTGTTTTTGGAAAGAGAAAGAAAAACGTAGAAAAAACGTAGAAAAAACGTTTTCTTTTATTCTCTCTCTTGAAAACGTGTCTTACAGGCACATTTTCACTTAGCTAAACATTATTTTTTTCTTATTTTTTTCTTGTGGTTGGAAATTAGAAGTTTGTAAATTTATTTTTATCTGTGTTTGAGATAGACATAGATTAGTTTTAAGGATTATTTGAATTTATGGTAGTGCTATGGAGTTGGGTGACCTACAAATTTCTTCTACCATGTGAGCATGGAGCCATCACCTGGGAAGTCGGATCGTGTTGTAACTCAAGGTTCCAATTGGCGATGATTATATAGTTTAGGGTTGAAGTGTAACTAGGGCTTCAAGTTTACAAAGTCTATGCTGTCAAAGGATGAAGCATAAACGGGCCCTCAATTGATAGTAGTTATGCAGGCACGACAACCAACTTTTCTCTGTTAGAGGAGGATGCTTTATAAAACTCAAACAGACGTATGAAGAAGAAAAACACAAAAGCCTTTTAGTATAATCAACTATTAGTTTTATCCATATCCACCAAAGGTCATGATCCCGTTATTAAAACTTGTGACATAATTGGGGTGTAACAGGTTTTACTAATAAGGTCATTACCTTTGGTGGACATGGACAATATGAATTACTTGATTATACTGGAAAGCCCCTCCGTTTTTCTTTTTCGCACTTTCGTGTGGGTTTTATAAAGCAAGCTTCATTTGACGATGATAAACTGATTATCGTGCTCGTATAATGATAGTCAACTAGGGCTGCAATTATGCTCGATCCTTTGACAACATAACCTTTGTAAACTTGAAGTCCTAGTTACACTTCAACCCGGGACGATATAAAATCGTCAACTTAAACCTCGAGTTCAAGGCGATCCGTCATACACCCTTTTATATCCATCATATTACTAAATTCATATTTTAAAATAAAAAATTTGAACTAAAATAAAAGTTATGATAATTATTACACATTTATAATTATTAGTTAAAAAATGTTGTGCTAACTCCAAAATAGAATTAATATTAGAATAAAACTTTAAGCATAGAATGTCAAGAGTTGTTCGCTGTTCAAGAATTCTTGTTTAGGCAGTTCATACCATCCATACATAGTGTTTTGATCTAAGATTTTAATTCTTTCATGTTTCAGTAGTAGCATATTGTTTCATGGAGCTAAGGTCCAAAATATAGAAAAAACAGGTGTTTAAGGTCCAAAATATGGAAGAAATAGGTGTTTCCACAACTCTACCACCCAGTCAATTCTGTTCCACTTAATCCCTATTTCATTACCACATTTCTTTCCGGCTAAGTAATGGGAAACCTGTAACACCCCAAACCCGGCCTAGAAGTTATGGCCGGATCCGGCATGCCACATCAAAAACAAAAAAAAAAATTCCATTCTAAGTCCAGAAAATCGTACTTGATGTTCAAAATATTAATTCATTAAGGGTTAAAGTGAATGGAAGCTGTGCACCAGGTAGGAAACCGGAAAAGAGGTGGTGAGTCCATCGGACTGCTTAAGTACCAAGCTCCCTTCGGATCCAATCCTAGACATGCATACCGCCATTGCCACACCTTAACGTCATGGATATTTCTAGGAAACCGATTCGATTAAGTCATTTTTAGGAAAAGTGATTAATTTTGGAAAATACTTTCATTGCGGAAGCTTTGCTTGTTGTCGTGTTATTTTGAAATCAACTGTTGTTTTTGAAAACGCGCCCTAAAGCTATCCAATTTCAACAGTTAAAATAAGTATTACCTATCTTAGTAATACATATTAAAAACTATCAAAAATAAATAAGCGGCCTTATTACATTTAAAAGCCTAAAACCTCAAACGTAATTAAAAGGATGTCCAATTCACGGAAGAAAATCAAACTTTCGAATGGGTGGCCACTCGAATTCCCTCACGACTCCAAGCCCACTATGGTTGGGGATTTCTGCGTGGATGAAAATAAAAGGGGTGAGTTTGGGGAAACTCAGTGTGTAAGGAAAACCCATTCAAAGCCCAAGTCAGCTCAAGCCCATTCAAGTAACCGTGGTACTGGGCCAGAGCCCTTTTCAGATCACAATAAACTGGGCCTTAGCCCCTTATTCAAATAACAGTATGGCCCATAGGCCCATTTCAAAATACATGCAACATCAGTAAACATATGCAAGCCCATTTGGGGAGACTACTCAACCCACCAACCACTACACTCCACCCGTACCAGCCATACACTCCATGTGGGGAATAGCTCAACCCACCCATTAACACTCCACGATTCTTGACCTTCTTTGCTCGATTATGATAAGTTGAGGCAAAGCCTCCAATCGTGGACAAGCCACTTTCGGTACTTCCTCCGTCAATATCCCAGTCCCATACATCAGATAATAACATGGAATGCAGTAAATAACAACAATCAAACATGCATTTAGGTCAATTTAACCTAGGGGTATTTGGTAATTTATCTAGTAAGGGTAAAAGCGTAAATTTTTCACTTTTAAAGGTATTTCATAATTTATCTATTTTAGGGTTTTTTATACATATTCCTACTTTTCACGTACTAACAGAATCACGCATCGAGGGTTCTTACCAAATTGGGCTGTTGGCCCATCATTCCAATTTTGGCCCATTAAGCCCAAAAATATCGAGGCACGTAAATCATGCACTTTGGTCCAAATTTTGCGTTTACCAAAAACATTAATCGATTTACCTCACGAGCATTCGCACACTCGCAAATCTACAAAATACCTGTTTTCGGCATTTCGGCTTTTCGACTTTTCGACTTTTGCCGATCCAGACTAAAAAAGAGGGTGTTAGTTACACACCTGTTTGCGATGATATGTTGACGAGATCCACACACGAACCGCCTACAATTGGATTACTAACACGTTAATCTAACTATTCAAATACGAACTACGTATTAATCCCTTACAATATTCGGCCAACCACACCTACAGATCATAGTAAGCTTATAAGAAATCAATAAGCAACCCATTAACAAATTTTTGTCAATGTTTACCACATAATCATAATTTCACTGCAAGCTGTCTTCCTGAGCAACAGTCACTAAATTATTTATAACTGGAGCTACGAAACTCCAAATCAAGTGCCGTTAATTTTCCTTGAAAATAGACTCATATATCTTCTATCCATAAAATTTTCAGAATTTTTGGTTTAGCCAATCAATACCAGATTTTTCTCAAAGTTTCCCATGTTTCACTGTTTGACTAATCTGACCACTCTTCATTACGAATCAAATTTCTCATTGTACAGAATTCAAAATATGTTCTTGTTTATTTCATTAGAAACTAGACTCAATAAGCTTTAATTACATAATTTATTCACCTTCTAACTCATCTCCCACAATTTATGGTGATTTTCCAAAGTCACGTTACTGCTGCTGTCCCAAGCAGATTTATTACCAAATCACTCTTTCATACACCTATCTTGCATGCATGTTATTTAAACATGTATATCACCAATCAATCATCACATATCTATGATTTTTACTTAAGCATAATCTCTATTTCATCATTTCAAAGCACAACATGTTAGCCGATTTTTCCCTTTAGCATCTAAGGCACATGCATGCTCATTTGTTTGGCTCAACTTCACATATCTTCCATTTTTCATCAAAAGAACATGAAACAACAACCATTTCCTTCATTTTAATTCATGACCAAATGCTCACAACACAACTAAAAATCAAAATATACTTCAAGAGTTAAGGTAGAATCAAGAAGAACTCATGAACCTCAAAATAGAAGCAAGGTACCAAGAACTTACCTTCAATTTTCCTCCTCCTAATGACCGAATACTCAAGAGCTTTCTCCTCTTGTGGCAACCCGAATTAGGGCCTAATCGGAATAGTGGTTTCGTGACCACAAATCCGAGATAGAAATAATTGTTTTATAATTATTTTGGGGTTTATGATATGATTGCATGATTGTGTGAAAATTTCGTGATGAAATTCTATGCCTAAAGTGCTTAAATTGAAAGTAGGGACTAAATTGAATAAGTTGCAAAATTTGCATCCCAGAAGTTTTTAGTATGAAATTGTTTTGGAATATTAATTAGGAGGTCTTAAATAGCAATTTGACCAATTTTAAGTTCATGGACAAAATTAGGACATGGAAGGAATTTTTGAAAGTTTAGTAAGGAGGGCATTTTGGTCATTTGGATATTAAATGAAATAAAATGGGAAAAATAACACAAAATTGATCATCATCCTCCTTAGTTGCTGTCGAATTCTCCCTCTCTCCATAGCTAGGGTTTCTTCAATTTTCAAGCTCCATAGTAAGTGATTCCAAGCCCTGTTTTTAATGTTCTTTACGTTTTGGAATCCTAAGCTCGATTAAGCTTATGCTAGTAATAATTTAACCTAGGATTCACATTTGGAAAAATACCCATAGGTGAAATTTGTGTATTTTGATGTTTTATGATAGAATATGAGGTTTTAAATTATGTTAAATAACTTGTGCTACTCGGTTTTAAGTGAAAACGAGTAAAAGCAGCATAATCGGTAAAAATACCTATTGTTCATAACTATATGATAGAGTGAGAATTTGATGTTGTTGTAGAAGAGAAAATGTTCAGCATATCATAAAACATAAGAATAAGGGCTGAAATTAAATTCCGAGCCTAGGGGCAACAATGTAATTTTGTAAAGTTAGGGGCAAAATGTAATTTTTCCATGATGTGATTTTGGATTGAAATAAATAGTATGAGTATTAAATGAGCTAAATGTGTTATTATAGATCAAGAAAGACGCGAATTGATCTCGAGCGGGGAAGGAAAAAGTTTTGGACTAAATTGCAAAATTTCCACATTTTGCACCAAGGTAAGTTTGTATGTAAATATTACAATAATTTCATGTACATTCTTATATTTCAGCCTATTATATAAACATACTAGCTGATGTTAAAATGTAAATCGACTATTGGAAGAATGGAAATAAATATAGAGAGAGATCCGGTTGAACAATCGGAGAGATCGAATGAAATAGAGGAGCGTAGCTAGGTCACATGTATGATGCTGAGTGCACATCATGTGTACAAGAAAGCTACGAGACACCCCTGTAGTAGCTAGGTCACATGTGTGATACGAGATGTATCCCATGTAGACAAGAGAGCTACGTGAAAGATAAATGTAGCTAGGTCGCATGCGTGATTCCAAGTGAAGGACACCATGTAGACAAGAGAGCTACGTGAAAGATAAATGTAGCTAGGTCGCATGCGTGATTCCAAGTGAAGGACACCATGTAGACAAGAGAGCTACTGAGACAAATCGGTTAGGTCGCATGAGTGGTACTAAGTGTTCACCATGTGTACAAGAGAGCCGAACTAAGCGAAGTATGATGGTGGGGTGTGTGTTTGAAACCATTAAATATCGAGGATTGATCCGAATTGTTCAACGGGATGGTTTTGTGGTGATATTGTGGTTTGAACCTACACTTATGGTGAATGAAATGTGGTGAAAATGATTTGTGGTATATACATATATAAGATAAAATGAGGTTAGCATAAAGAATGTGTGAAAGAGTGAAATTAGCATTAAAACTGTTTTTAGATGGTAGCAGTGACGTGATTTTGAAAAATCACCAAAAATAGGAGGAATATAATTAGAGGTTGAATGAGATGTGAAATTAAAGTTTAATGAGTCTACTTTCATATAAAAGAAACAGAGCAAGCAAAGGAATTCTATATTTTGAGATATTTACAATTGTATGTGACTTGCTCAGGATGAATACGTGATCCCTGTTCCAACTTTGAAAAATCATTAAAATTGTACAAAGAAAATTAAGAAATATAGTTTACATGCCTAAATTCCTTATTGAGACTAGTTTTAAATGAAACAGACTTCAGGGTTGTTTGAATTGTGTACTTAGAGATATTCAATTCGTAGTGAACAGAGGTCAGATCAGTCGAGCTGTGTAATAGGGGAAACTTTAACTAATAAACTGTACTAATCGGCTGAACCAAAAATTATAGAAAAAAATTAGCAAAAATATTTATGAGTCTAGATTCAGGGAAATTTTACGGATTTGAATTTCGAGTTTTGTAACTCGAGTTATGATTTATTTAGTGAATATGACGCAGCAGAGGCAGCTTAAACAAAGTGGAATGAATAGTGAAGTTAAAGTAGATAAACTTGAATTGTTGTGTAAATATGTTAGATTCTTTAATTAGTATTTACATACTTACTTACTAAGCTATAAGCTTACTTTGTTTCTCTCTTTTGTCTTATAGTGTTCTTCGGCTTGCTCAGGAGTTAAGGATCGTGAAGATCTACCCGCACTATCATACTTTAGGGTATTTGAACTAAACGTTTTGAATTATGGCATGTATAGTAGGCTTAATTATTTTGTTACGTGTCATATTTGTCTAGGTTTAAAATATTAGTTACAAGATACTCGACCGGATACTTTGTACAAGCCATTAAAGTGGGCTAATATTGTTCAAGACATATGTTATACGATGCACTATCAAATTGGATGACATATTTATATCTCGATTATGTTTAATGGTATGTGTTATGTTCGGTAATACCTTATATCTGCTTAAATGACGTGTATGGGTAAGGGTGTTACATTTAGTGGTATCGAGCTATGGTTTAGTCGGTTCTCGGACTAATAAAGTGTGTGTAAAGGTCTAGCTATACATGCCATAAAAATATTGTGATAGTGTGGTGACTCTGATTATTCTAAAGCGTGTTTTGTTTTAATATAGTAATGGATCTGAAGGCTGCGGTGATGATCTTTGCTAGTAATGCGCCGGCTCCGCACAAGGGACCGCGCTGTGGAAAGTAGACTGAGACATTGAGACAAGGAGATGAGGCTCGGGATGCCTTTCTCCAAATGATGAACAATTGGTATACTAAATTTATTCGAGCAAATCCAAATACTCAACCTCCTCCACCCCTCCTATACCTCGGGCGATTCTGTGGCTGCTCAAGGTATAGATTTGGTAAGAATGAACAAGCCTCCGGTTGACAAGATTCGAAAACAAGGGCTGAAGAGTTTAGAGCAAAGGTCGATGATGATCCCGAGAAAGCGGAATTCGGCTTGAAAATTCTACCCGTGTATTTGATGAGCTCTCATGTACACCGAGGAATGCTTAAAGTGTCTTTGTATCACTTTTGAGAGATTGACTTACCACTGGTGGAAGACTTTGGTTGCAGTGGTGCCAAAAGAAAAAGTTACTTGGGATTTCTTCCGGAAGAATTTAGAAAGAAATACATAAGTCGCGATTTATTGATCAAAACGGAAGGAGTTCCTTGAATTGAAGCAGGGAAAATGTCATAGCGAGTATGAACGCGAATTTATAAGACTCGATAAGTATGCCCGAGAATGTGTGTCCACCGAGGCCATTATGTGTAGAAGATTTGAAGATGGGCTGAATGAGGACATTAAAGTGCTTGTAGGAATTTTGGAGTTGAAAGAATTTGTAGTATTGGTTGATCGAGCTCTTAAAAAGAAGAATTGAACAAAGAAAGAAGAAAAAGCGCTATTGAGGCCCGAGACGTCGAGAAAAGACAGATAAGCAAGCCATTTCAATCTCAACCAAAGAGGTCCAAAGAGACAAACCCTCGAATGACAGTTTCAATTGGGGATTCACAGAGATCGTGGTAGAGCATATTCGGGTCTAAAGCTCAAGCTACTTGGTGGCAAGTGTGGGTAATGTGCGACCTAGAAAGCCCGAGTGTCAACAATGTGGCGAGCAACATTATGGTGAGTGTTGGGGACCGAGCGAGCTTGTTTCAGTGCGATTCTCATGAGCATTTTATTATAGATTGTCCGGAGAAAGTTAAAGAAGAAAGATTTGAGTGCTAGACAAAATACCACCGCTAGTAGAGGTAGACCACCGAGAAATCTTGGAGGTGGGACTAGTAGTAAAGCGTGATGAAAGATTTAACGGCAAGATCGAAGCTAGAGCACTGCTAGAGCTTATGCTATACGTGTTCGAGAAGATGCATCATCTCCGATGTCATTCTTGGTACATTTTCTCTATGATACTATTGTTATTGCATTGATTGATCCCGGTCCACTCATTCCTATATTTGCATGAATTTAGTATCCAATAAAAAGTTGCTGTTGAATTTCTTGAGTTTACGATTAAAGTGTCGAACCCTTAGGCCAATATGTGCTAGTTGACAAGGTTTGCAAGAATTGCCCATTAATGATTCAAGGTCACTGCTTTCCGGCCAACTTGATGTTGTTACCATTTGGTGAGTTTGACGTTATCTTGGGAATGGACTGGTTAACATTGTATGATGCTAAGGTAGATTGTAAACAAAAGACACTAGAGTTGAAATGTGAAAATGGAGAAATTCTGTGGGTTGAAACAGATGAATCAAATAAATTGCCTATGGTGATTTCGCACATGTCTGCACAGAAATACATGAGAAAAGGGTGTGAAGCTTATCTGGCTTATGTAATGAATATTGAGTTGCCCCAACTGAAATTTGAATCAGTGCCGATAGTCTGTGAGTTTCGGATGTATTTCGGAGGAATTGCCAGGTTGCCTCCGAATAGAGATAGATTTTGCTATTGATTTGTTGCCGCACCTTTGCACCGATCTCGATTGCTCCATATAGAATGGCTCATTGAATTAAAAGAATTGAAGGCTCGATTGCAGGAGTTAACAGACAAGGGATTTGTGAGACCGGGTTTCTCCCTGGGTGCTCTGTATTATTCAGAAGAAGAAGGATGGTTCAATGAGACTTTGCATTGATTACCGTCGACTTAATAAGGTGACTATAAAGAAAAGTACCCATTGCCGAGGATTGATGATTTATTCGATCGGTTAAAGGGGCCACAGTGTTTTCAAAGATTGATTTGAGGTCCGGTTACTACCATTTGAGAGTTAAGGAGTCGATGTGAAAAGCGCCTTTAGGACAAGGTATGGACATTATGAGTTTCTTGTGATGCCTTTCGACTTAACAAATGCTCCAGCTATATTTATGGACTTAATGAATCGGATCTTAGGCCATATTTGGATAAGTTTGTAGTAGTGTTTATAGATGACATTTTAATTTATTCTCGAGATGAGTCTGAACATGCGAACACTTGAGAACTATATTGCAAATCTTGAGAGAAAATAAACTGTTTGCCAAGTTTAGTAAAAGTGAGTTCGGCCGTGAAGTCGATTTTTGGGGCATATAGTCTCGGTGATGGTATTCGGGTGGATCTAAGCAAGATTTCGCGATCGTTGATTGGAAACCGCCAAGAATGTATCCGAGGTTAGAAGCTTTTTAGGCTTAGTCGGGTATTATAGGCGTTTTGTTGAAGGATTTTCGATGATTGCCTCTCCTATGACTAAGTTGTTGCAAAAGAATGTTAAGTTTGAATGGACTGATAAATGTCAACAAAGGTTTGAAAAGTTGAAAGCACGATTGATGAAGCACCAATTTTAGTACTGACTGAGTCGGAAAGGAGTTCGTAATTTATAGTGATGCATCATTGATGTGCCTTGGATGTGTGTTGATGCAAGAGGGTAAAGTGGTAGCTTATGCTTGAGACAGTTAAAACCGCATGAGAAGAACTATCCTACACATGATTTGGAACCGGTCATTGTTGTTTTTGCCTTGAAGATTTGGCGACATTATTTGTACGGTGAAAAATGCGAATTTTACCGATCACAAAAGTTTGAAGTACTTGATGAATCAAAAGGATCTGAATCTGCGACAATGAAGATGGCTTGAATTATTAAAGGATTATGATCTAGTGATTGATTATCATCCGGAAAAGCAAATGTAGTTCTTGGCGCCTTGAGCGAAAATTTCTTTTTACTTTGAGAGCCATGAACACGGGTTAGCATTGTCGATGATGGGTCAATCTTAGCGAAATGAGAGCTAAACCGTTATTTCTCCGATTGATTTGTGATGCTCAAAAGAATGATAGTGAGTTGCGGATCAAGAGAACTCAATGCGAATCGAGTTACGACTCGATTTTCGAGTTGGACCGGATGATTGTTTGATGTTTCGAGACAGGATATGTGTCTTGAAAAGCGATAAATTGATTGAAAATATTACATGAGGCGCACAATGGTGTTTATCGTTCATCTGGTAGCACAAAATGTATAATGATTTAAAGAAGTCTGTATTGGTGGCGGTATGAAAAGGACATTTCGAATTTGTAACCAAGTGTTTGATCATCAACAAGTAAAAGTTGAACATCAAGTGCCTTGAGGATTACTTCAACCGGTAATGGTGCACGAGTGGAAATGGGACAAGATTACCATGGATTTTGTAACGGTTTGCCTTTAACTCCTAAAAAGAAGGATTTGTTTGGGTAGTGGTTGATAGATTAACAAAGTCACCCACTTTATACCATGCGTCTCGATTACTCACTTGATAAATTAGCGAATTATATGTTGCTGAAATTGTGAAGTTGCACGAGTACCTATGTCTATAATATCATATAGAGATCTAAGATTTACCTCGAGATTTTGGAAAAAGTTACAAGAAGCTTTGGGTACAAAATTGAACTTTAGTACCGCATTTCATCCACAAACAGATGGTCAAACAGAAAGAGTAATCCGGTACTCGAAGATATGCTTAGATCTTGTGTTTTAGAATTTGGAGGTAGTTGGGAGAAATATCTATCTTTGATTGAGTTTGCCTACAATAACAGCTTATCAATCAAGTATACAAATGGCACCGTCTGAAGCCTTGTATGGTCGTAAGTGTCGGACTCCTTTATATTGGACCGAGCTTAGTGAGAAGCAGATTCATGGAGTTGATCTAGTTAAAGAAACCAAGAGAAAATAAAAGTAATTCGGGATTGCTTGAAAGTCGCTTCGGATCGACAAAAGTCATATGCGATTTAAAAAGAAAAGAGATTGAATTTCGGTGGGTGATAAAGTGTTCTTGAAGGTGTCACCATGGAAAAAGATTCGAGATTTAGTCGAAAAGGCAAGTTGAGTCCGCGTTTTATTGGGCCGCACGAGATTCTTGAGAGAATTGGACCGATGGCATATCGGTTGGCCTTACGCAGAGTTAGAAAGAATTCATAACGTGTTTCATGTATCAATGTTGCGACGTTATCGTTCGATCCTTCACATGTGATTTCCCAATGAAATTGAGATTCGATCGGATATGACCTATGAGGAGAAACCAATAAAGATTTTGGCTCGAGAGGTTAAGCAGTTAAGAAATAAAAGTATAGCTTTAGTGAAAGTATTGTGGCACGGACATGGGATAGAAGAGGCTACGTGGGAACCTGAGGAAGCTATGAGGAAACAGTACCCAAACCTCTTTCTGGGTAAGATTTTCGGGACGAAAATCTCAAAAGGGGGAGAATTGTGGCAACCCGAATTAGGGCCTAATCGAATAGTGGTTTCGTGACCACAAATCCGAGATAGAAATAATTGTTTTATAATTATTTTGGGGTTTATGATATGATTGCATGATTGTGTGAAAATTTCGTGATGAAATTCTATGCCTAAAGTGCTTAAATTGAAAGTAGGGACTAAATCGAATAAGTTGCAAAATTTGCATCCCGAAGTTTTAGTATGAAATTGTTTTGGAATATTAATTAGGAGGTCTTAAATAGCAATTTGACCAATTTTAAGTTCATGGACAAAATTAGGACATGGAAGGAATTTTGAAAGTTTAGTAAGGAGGGCATTTTGGTCATTTGGATATTAAATGAAATAAAATGGGAAAAATAACACAAAATTGATCATCATCCTCCTTAGTTGCTGCGAATTCTCCTCTCTCCATAGCTAGGGTTTCTTCAATTTTCAAGCTCCATAGTAAGTGATTCCAAGCCCGCTTTTAATGTTCTTTACGTTTTGGAATCCGGAAGCTCGATTAAGCTTATGCTAGTAATAATTTAACCTAGGATTCACATTTGGAAAAATACCCATAGGTGAAATTTGTGTATTTTGATGTTTTATGATAGAATATGAGGTTTTAAATTATGTTAAATAACTTGTGCTACTCGGTTTTAAGTGAAAGCGAGTAAAAGCAGCATAATCGGTAAAAATACCTATTGTTCATAACTATATGATAGAGTGAGAATTTGATGTTGTTGTAGAAGAGAAAATGTTCAGCATATCATAAAACATAAGAATAAGGGCTGAAATTAAATTCCGAGCCTAGGGGCAAAAATGTAATTTTGTAAAGTTAGGGGCAAAATGTAATTTTTCCATGATGTGATTTTGGATTGAAATAAATAGTATGAGTATTAAATGAGCTAAATGTGTTATTATAGATCAAGAAAGACGGAATTGATCTCGAAGCAGGGAAGGAAAAAGTTTTGGACTAAATTGCAAAATTTCCACATTTTGCACCAAGGTAAGTTTGTATGTAAATATTATAATAATTTCATGTACATTCTTATATTTCAGCCTATTATATAAACATACTAGCTGATGTTAAAATGTAAATCGACTATTGGAAGAATGGAAATAAATATAGAGAGAGAGATCCCGGTTGAACAATCGGAGAGATCGAATGAAATAGAGGGAGCGTAGCTAGGTCACATGTATGATGCTGAGTGCACATCATGTATACAAGAAAGCTACGAGACACCCTATAGTAGCTAGGTCACATGTGTGATACGAGATGTATCCCATGTAGACAAGAGAGCTACGTGAAAGATAAATGTAGCTAGGTCGCATGCGTGATTCCAAGTGAAGGACACCATGTAGACAAGAGAGCTACTGAGACAAATCGGTTAGGTCGCATGAGTGGTACTAAGTGTTCACCATGTGTACAAGAGAGCCGAACTAAGCGAAGTATGATGGTGGGTGTGTCTTGAAACCATTAAATATCGAGGATTGATCCGAATTGTTCAACAGGATGGTTTTGTGGTGATATTGTGGTTTGAACCTACACTTATGGTGAATGAAATGTGGTGAAAATGATTTGTGGTATATACATATATAAGATAAAATGAGGTTAGCATAAAGAATGTGTGAAAGAGTGAAATTAGCATTAAAACTGTTTTTAGATGGTAGCAGTGACGTGATTTTGAAAAATCACCAAAAATAGGAGGAATATAATTAGAGGTTGAATGAGATGTGAAATTAAAGTTTAATGAGTCTACTTTCATATAAAAGAAACAGAGCAAGCAAAGGAATTCTATATTTTGAGATATTTACAATTGTATGTGACTTGCTCAGGATGAATACGTGATCCCCTGTTCCAACTTTGAAAAATCATTAAAAATTGTACAAAGAAAATTAAGAAATATAGTTTACATGCCTAAATTCCTTATTGAGACTAGTTTTAAATGAAACAGACTTCAGGGTTGTTTGAATTGTGTACTGAGAGATATTCAATTCGTAGTGAACAGAGGTCAGATCAGTCGAGCTGTGTAACAGGGGAAACTTTAACTAATAAACTGTACTAATCGGCTGAACCAAAAATTATAGAAAAAAATTAGCAAAAAGCTTTATGAGTCTAGATTCAGGGAAATTTTACGGATTTGAATTTCGAGTTTTGTAACTCGAGTTATGATTTATTTAGTGAATATGACGCAGCAGAGACAGCTTAAACAAAGTGGAATGAATAGTGAAGTTAAAGTAGATAAACTTGAATTGTTGTGTAAATATGTTAGATTCTTTAATTAGTATTTACATACTTACTTACTAAGCTATAAGCTTACTTTGTTTCTCTCTTTTGTCTTATAGTGTTCTTCGGCTTGCTCAGGAGTTAAGGATCGTGAAGATCTACCCGCACTATCATACTTTAGGGTATTTGAACTAAACATTTTGAATTATGGCATGTATAGTAGGCTTAATTATTTTGTTACGTGTCATATTTGTCTAGGTTTAAAATATTAGTTACAGTACTCGACCAGATACTTTGTACAAGCCATTAAAGTGGGCTAATATTGTTCAAGACATATGTTATACGATGCACTATCAAATTGGATGACATATTTATATCTCGATTATGTTTAATGGTATGTGTTATGTTCTGGTAATACCTTATATCCTGTTCCGGCGACGGTAACGGGTAAGGGGTGTTACACCTCTCCTTTCTCTTCTCTAACTTTCAGCTATGATGAACAAAGATGGACAAAACTTTGTTCTTTTCACCCCTTTTTCTTTTAATAAAACTTCATATTTCATCCATTTAATTCTTTAATACAAAAGACATGATATTCTTATCATGAAACATTTACCTAACCCATTATCATGAAACATTTACCTAACCCATTATCATGGAACATTTACCTAACCTATTATCAATTTGTATCAATTTGTACCATAAATTATGGATATCAAGTGTACATTTTGTCTACAACAACATGATGGCTAGCCACTTCATGTAAAATGGGAGGTTTGTCATGCAAATCCTCCTATTTTGCACTCCTATTTATTTGGCCACGTCAATTTAGCCTATAGCATTTTCAAACATTTTCACATAGGTCCTATTTTATAATTTCACCCCCTTTTTCTTATGGAACAAAAATTAACTAAAATTGTTGGGTTCTATCTTAAGTTTGGGCTTTCTAGAGGCCCACTAACATAATTAAACCTATGCCAACATTCACAGAATTCCCGAAAATTGGGGCGTTACAAAACCTTTCTTCTCTTACATGAATCCAATTTTCATTTCATCCTCGAAAAGCCATCTTTTTCTCAACAATGTCTTTGTCATTTGATCCAATAGCCTTCCGTTAGATAGGAACAGATTTGATAAATACTGATAACTCTCAGATGGAGTATTAGAACGGAAAATTCTATTAGATAATGAACTATTGGTTCTAAGCCATATCTGGCAATGAATCAATAATTCGAAGTTCTTTTTTTGCGTATTCTTGATAAACCAACATTTATATATAGATGTAAGAGGATCTATTTGGGAAGTAAGAAGCCCTTTTGACATCTCTTCATCTGCAAAGAATTCTCGGTGTGAAAACACAGGGACAAAGGGTTGATCTTTGAATAGGAAAAAGGGTGGATTCGCAGGATCCCAAATGAATTGGCTTATTCGAAAAAAGCCTTGTTCTTTGGAAGATTTAGTTGTGATAATTATAATTTAAATTGCAATTATTAGTCAAAAAAAATTTGATGTAAAAAAAGTTTGTGTTAATTTTATTGATGTAAAATAGAGTTATTAGTGAAATAGAATCCTAAGTATCTTAATTATCACTTGATTAATATATTAGAGTCAATAATGTTAATCAACTATTGTTTTGAATATTTTGCATGGAATAAATAAAGTAAAATTATACTATATGTTAAATATGTTTTAATTATGATTTAGAAAATTTCTATCATAATATTTGAATTGATAAGTTAATAATTATATCCAATGATTTAAATAAAAATAGTATTTTATGTTAATTACTGTAATTAAAAACAATATATAAAGTTGATTAAATATTAAATGTATAAGCTCACATGCAAATTACATATGACATTAGCAACTAGTAATAACAAATATATGATTTGTATAAAATGAATCAAATTACTGGAACTTAATAACCATAGTTGGTTAAACTGGATTGAACCAATTGGTTGGATCAAGTGAGTACATGTTAGGATATTGGGTTACGAGGTTAGAACTTTAGTCTCGAAATCCATGCGATCTTAGACTATTTATTGGTTTCAAATTCTCTTAAATCAGCCTAACGAGTCGCAAAGTGAGAATCTCCAAAGCATCGAAAGTAATGTGGAAACAATTTAAAAATAAATAAGTAACTAGAGAACAAAAAAAAGCCACAAGAAAACAACGCTCGCAAGGTGTTTGAGTAAATGTTCTTAATAATATTCAAATACTATGAACGATATGATGCATTTACTCAAACACCTTGAGAGTGTTGCTTTCTTGTGCCTTTTTCTGTTCTATAGTTGCTTCTTTGTTTTTAAGTTGCGTTGGAGAATTTTGATTGTAAATTCTCACTTTTATAAGAGTTAGGTTGACTTAAGCAGATTTGAAATCAAGAAAATACCTAAGATCGTACGGATTACAAGATTAAAGTGTTAGTTTCATGACAATAACACTCGGTGTGTGGATTTTTTATTTTGGCTTTTCTGTGTAATCAAGCTCTTTTGTCTTTGAATTACTTCCGTTTTATTTTAATGTCTTATAGAAATTCCTTTATGAGTTCTCATTTTTTAGAGTTAAGCTAAATTAGTTGGATTTGAATTAAAAAAAATGTCTAAATCACATAATTTGCCATATTAAAATTTTAATCTCGTGACATTAAGATATTAGTTCAGAGAAAGACATCAAATTAATTAACTTGTAAACCAATACAAACTAATTAAATAAAATTAAAATATTAATTGAATCAACTATTAAATTAATTTATTTAATTAAAATATACAAATTCATCCTACCAACAAATAAATAACTTCGTCGATTCCACCACCTAGTTAATAAATTAAATTACTCTTACGTTAACTCGGTAATAATGAAATCAAACACGTACTTTATCGTTTCATTTAAAAAAAAAAAAAGACGCGAACTTGATCGAATAAAACCCGAAACACAAAAATGTCGTTTACACTTTTTTAACTCACGAGTGTCGATCTTGTTAACGTTCTTCTTCTTATTTTTTTTAATAAAATTTTTTTGTCACGAACTCAGTTCGAGACCTCACTGTCTGAAAAACCAATCAGACAACGACGTTGTTTTTGGTTCCCTTCTCCTTCTTACAGATCACAAACCAGAGGACCCTGTAAAAAGTCTAAACCAAACCCAGAGAGAAGGAGAAAAAAAGCTTTAAAAAAAGGCCTTATCATGGTGGCTGGTAAGGTAAAATTAGCAATGGGTTTAACAAAATCACCTTCAAACCCAAACCCAAAAGCTTCCTCTAAATCGTCATTGCCGTCTCCATCTCCAAGTTCGGCTACTAAAAACACCAGTTCCCAAAAAGCTGTTACTTCACGTTCTTCATTTGGAGTTTATTTCCCACGCTCGTCGGCTCAGGTACAGCCTCGGCCACCGGATGTGGCGGAGCTCCTACGGTTGGTCGAAGAGTTGAGGGAACGTGAGTCTAGGTTGAAAACGGAGGTTTTGGAACTCAAGCTTTTGAAAGAAACGGCAGCCATTGTTCCGAAGCTTGAAAACGAGATCGTTTTGAAAAATGAAGAACTGGAACGAGCTTTGAAAGAGGTTGAGAATCTGAGGAAGGAAAATGGGAGGTTGAAAATCATGGTGGAGGAAATGAGAGGCAAAGTTGAAGAAGAAAAGGAAGGAAAGGATAGGAAAGTGAGGGAAATGGAGGAAGAGATGAAGAAAACGGCGCCGTTTAGAGGCGAATGCGTTGAGAACTTGAGGAAGGAAAATGAGAAGTTGAAAATGGTGGTGGAGGAAATGAGAGGAAAAGTTGAAGGAGAGAAGGAGATGAAGAGAACGGCGTCGTTTAGAGGTGAAAACGACGACAATTTCTCTTCTTCGCAGCGGTATCAAGGGTTAATTGAAGTCAGTGTGAAATCAAATCTGATTAAGAATTTGAAGAGAAATCACAGTAAATGTACGGACACTAAAGTTGAGAGCTCGGAGTTTAAAAGAGAGGAACTCGAAGTCGAAACCGACAGACCGAGTCACTCGGAGGAACTCCTTGAGTCGAACGGCAGATCTCGTGTCCCTAGGGTTCCAAAGCCACCGCCGAGGCCTTCGTTATCTTCGTCAACTTCATGTACAGAGAAGCAAATCCCTCCTCCTCCTCCGCCGCCGGCAGTGAAGCAAGTTGCACCGCCTCCTCCACCACATTCGTTACTCAAAGCTATAGCTCCGCCACCACCTCCGCCGCCTCAGAAGGGGATGAAGACGGTTGCGGCGAAAGTGAGGAGAGTTCCGGAGGTTGTGGAGTTTTATCACTCGATTATGCGGAGGGATTCAAAGAGAGATGCCGGCGGGTGTAACGTGCCGGAAGCTTTACCGGCAACGGCGAATGCGAGGGATATGATTGGGGAGATCGAGAATCGGTCAGCTTATTTGCTAGCGGTGAGTTCCTGTTTCCGGTTTTCGTTTATTTTACGATAATGCCACTGTGAATAGGCATGATCTTTGGTGGTGGTCCGCGACTTTATTGCTCTCGTTTGATTATTTATTGCTAGTTTAGATAAGACAGTACTTAGATTCGATGGTGGAATTTATTAATACTTAATAAGGTTAATTTTACTATTAGACCCTATATTTTATAAAAGTTATGGATTTTGTTCCTCTATGTTAATTTAGTCATTTTAGTCCTCACCACCCGTTAAATCTGATGAAGTAAATATAATAACATATTATTAAATCTGATGAAGTAAATATAATAACATATGCTAATGTCACATATTACTCACTAAAATTTAATTAATATTTTAATGACTGTTATTTACATCAAAACTAGAATTTAAAAAGTAGGACTTAAAATGGTTCTATTAAAAATATAGACTAAATCTAACTGATATTGTTTGAGTCAATACTAAAATTTTAACTTTGAAAAAATATAGGCACTAATTTAATCAAATTAAAGTCTACAACTTTCACAAAGTACGAGGAGTAATAACAGATTTTATCCAATTAATAACAAATAAACAGATAACATAAGGGCAATTAATCGACCCACATTGTTTGGTTCCATTAAGTCGGTGGGTTGGGTTATTGAATCAGCTTTTGTGATTATTTTGCAGATAAAAACAGATGTAGAAACACAAGGAGATTTCATAAGGTTTTTGATAAAAGAAGTTGTGAATGTTTCGTTTACCGATATCGAAGATGTTGTCCCTTTTGTTAAATGGCTAGACGATGAGCTCTCCTACTTGGTAACCTTTCGTTTTTTCATTAATACGACGCTTCTGGTTTTCGGTTTTCGTTTCAACTTTAATTGTTTATTTAGGTCGACGAAAGAGCCGTGCTAAAACATTTCGAATGGCCGGAGCAGAAGGCTGATGCCTTACGCGAGGCAGCATTCGGCTACTGTGATCTCAAGAAACTAGAATCCGAGGCCGCATCATTTAGGGATGACGCTAGGCAACCTTGCGGTTCGGCTCTTAAGAAGATGCAGGCTCTGCTTGAAAAGTAAATAATATATCAAACTCCTTTTGCTTTTAGTTGCTTTCATCAGTTCATTCGTATTCAAGTTATTACTGACATAATCGCAGGCTCGAGCTCGGTGTTTACAACCTCTCTCGGATGAGAGAATCCGCAACCAAGAGATACAAAGGTTTCGGGATTCCTACGTATTGGATGCTTGAAACCGGAATTGTGAGCCAGGTAATTTAAGAATGTAAATCAAGATACAGGTAACTTCAAGAAAAATAAAGACTCGGACACGATAGGAAAAGAAGAAAACCGGATTCTTTAAGTTGGATAATGACTGCATATCATTATATTTATTATCATCGGAGTTCGACGATGCTTTCTATATCCATCTGAATTAGGCACGAACTTTGTATGAACTTATGCTCCAACTTATTAAACGTCGATGAATTATCGCAGATCAAGCTAGCGTCAGTGAAACTAGCAATGAAGTACATGAGAAGAGTATCTGCTGAGCTCGAAGCTGTCGGGGGTGGACCCGAAGAAGAAGAGCTGATTGTTCGAGGCGTTAGATTCGCGTTCCGTGTACATCAGGTTAACGACATTCTCATTAATTCATACGAGTTTAATCTACCAACTTTTCTTTTTCAAGGATTGAGAAGATAATTAAAAAAAGAAACCGTATTTTTGTTTTATGGACAGTTTGCCGGAGGATTTGACGTCGAAACGATGAGAGCTTTCCAGGAGTTGAGAGACAAAGCGAGATCGTGCCATGTACAATGCCAAAACCCACACCAGAAATTGATTTGCAGGTCAACACCATGTTAATCTCTGTAGCAAACTCAGCTACAGAGCGAGTCCCTTGCTAATGTTTGTGAATACAATAGTAGATGCTATTTATTTATCCACACATTCAACACATTCAATTCATTACTAAGTGCATAACCCCGATCCAACAGTTAAATTTATTAATATAATTTCACTTGTTATGCATATAAATTTTAAATCGATTCGATATCTCTATTTATCGATATAAAATATTACATATAAATACATCATTAATGGTTCAATACTTTTTTAAATATAATAATTGAACTATTAGTAGTATAATAAATTTTGCAAGTTTGTATCCCTATTTATATGTATGTATGTAGCAGATTTTCAATTTAGTAAGAATTTTCAATTATTTCGAGTTTTCCCATTTAGATTTAACAGTTAAATTTAGATTAATTTGAATTATTTATTCGAATCATTTAGCATTCGTATTTTTCAGATTTGAATTATATTAAAGTTCAGGAAAATTAATTATTAATTTTTTATAATCGAGTTAAATAGATCGAATAATAGGGTTTACGTGATAAATGACACGTCTATTTGCATCATAGTGAGTCTAAGGCATACGCTGGGCAAGCATGGCTTTGTATTCGATATTTGGTTAGATGGTATATTTATCCTTTTTAACCCTTAGTAAAATTAGTATTTCAGTTTAATCCCATTTAACCCTTCAATTAAATAGAAAAATTATATTTTTAGCTCTTAAAATACTATTTCAATCATTTTAATACAACATTTTTACCTTCGCTCTCGAAATATTTTAGTTTCATCTTCATCTTTCTAAAAGAAAATTTCTAGCTTCATCTTTGTATTGAGTTTTTAGAGCTTATCAAATTTGTGTATTTGCATATAGGGGTGAGCATTCAATCGAACTGAGTGAAAAGGTTTTAAGTTAATCAAGTGGACAAGTCTTATTTTATTATTCTAACTCAATTTGAAATTTTTTCGAATTGAGTCAAGTGAAATGAAATTCAAATTGAGTCGAATTGAGTAAAATTAAAAATAGAACATGTCAAATTAAAATCTTGTTAATATAACTAATTCTATGTTAGAGTACGTAAATTTGAAATCATATATATATTTGAAAAAATTTTCAAAACAAAATAAGAGTATGATAAACTTAAATCATTAATTAACTTATTTAGGTTCCAAAATTATTATCTTAGAATTTTTTATAAATTTAACTTTCTTTATATATTCTTTATATTTTTATAATTTTTTACAAAAATAAATTTTAGAATCTTTATAAATATTTTGAATTTTTGAAAAATATTTTGATTTATTTTGTAATTTTTGTTAAAAGACACCAACTTGTTTATTTTCAAAATTGATAGGGACCAAAGGGTATTTACACCAATATGTTATTTGAGCTATTGGAATTATGCTAATTATTCAAATTGTAGAATTAAACTTGATTCGAACTCAAATTTCAAAATACTTATTTGAGTTGACTCGAAAAAAAGAAATAACTTAATTCGATTAACTTGAAATTTGAATTTTTTTTCAAATTGAGTTTTGCTCATCCCTATTTGCATGTGTGGACGTTTGTGTCCAACATATGAGGTTAGATTTAGATCGAAAAAAATATCACGATTTTGTCAATAAAGATAAAAAAATCTCATAATTTTATCATATAAAAAATTATTAAATGAAAACTAAATGAAAACTTTCACCACCGCCATGAATGTACAAATTACATGTATAAAAAATAATAAAAGATTCATAAATTCAATGTTGCCGCCATTGTTGAAAGCTTTCACATGAATAGAGCAGCATATAGAAGGTGGTTCCATGTATCAGGCAAACCAGGAAGACACCAATGGCTACAATCATTGCCCGAAAGACCGCCATAAGTGGAAGGATGAGCATCTTTTCTCAGTTGCGATAGTGTTGTAATATCCAGCAAATACACCGGATTCTTCATCGTCCCCAAAACTTTGTTCACGACAGCCGCCGCCGGTGGAGCCCCCGCCGGGTATGTTGGACCGGAAAGTGGCTCCAGTTCTCCGTTACAGTTCTTGTTTGGTTGGTTCCATTCCCTGCCCCTGGTTTCATATAAGCACACAATCAAGATTTTTTAAGCTTAACCGAGTTTTCGATCCAAGATCAAAAAGGAGGGCCCGGTTGGTTTTGAATCGGGTCAACTAGAATTTTAAAATTTCCGAATATTATTTTTGGTATAATTATATGATTTTTCATCTGTTCTAAGTATAGTCCTGTTTGGACCGGATAGTATTTAGATAAAATCCTCTCAATAATATTAACTTCAAGATTTAAATTTGGTCCGAATGTCTGAGGAAAAAAATTCACTTCCACTTCTTCCAATTAATTAGATTTTTGAGTTGACCAATTCTTTTATTTGTCTTTCAAGTTTGACACTTAATTTTAGATCTAGGCTCACGTTACTTCAAATTCAAGTTATGTTAGGTTTGAGTAATTTTGAGATTGAATCTTTTTGTATTCAAGTCATTTTCGAGTTTGTATTGACTATGATCAAGTTGATGGCTTTTTATGATTAAATTAGGTTAGGTTGGATTGGATTTAAATTTAGGTTAATGAAATTAAATTTTGAGTTCAAGCAAAAATTAACGACGGTAGTTTACATATTATTTTGAGACTTGATTATGATTAATAAGGTCTAATCAAACTCTAATCAAGCATACCGAAATATTAAGATTGTTGGGGGGGTCGAACCCCCTAACACATCAAATATTATTCTTGATTGTGAGGGGTTGGGGGTAGAGAAGAGGTGTCTTCCAATTATATTGAGAGCCTAAACTAGTTCAAAGAGTGACTTTGTCAATAGACTAATATACTTAGTTAAAAGAAAGAACTATTTGAGTTGCATGTTAATATTGTTGAGGGTCAGACCCTAACATATCAAGTATTAGTTTTAGTGGGGAGTTTTGTTTCTTGACTTTGCTAATGGAATGAGTAGATTCATAGAGTGAAATACCAAAAAATTTGAGTATCTAAAAAAACAAAAAGTTCACACAACGAGAAAGCCTCAAAAAAAGGTCTAAAAAGACTAATATTTGACTCGTAGTAATTCAAAACCACTCAAATTTAAAACTTAATAATCACCTAATCGAATTCAAAATTTTCAAAACAAAATTCGATTAGTTTGGAACTTACTCGTAATGGGTGGGAGAAATGCCTTGGAAGAAGACTTTGGTGATGTTAGGATCCACATTGTTGTCTACCCAATTAGCCCAAGTTGTAAGCCCTTTGTTGAATGCCACCAAACGGTCCATATCTTCGTATACTTCAGACCCATCTCTAATATAATCCCATCTACATAAAAACAAAACTTTACAATCATAATTATAACAATCAGATTGATTTCATATAATGATGGAAAATTAGATGATAGGTATCGTACGCTTGAGATTGTCCTTTGTGGGTCCACCAATGCCACGTGTTGAAAATCAGGAGGTCCATCCCTTTCCATGCATTGCCTCCATTGATGGAGCCTAGATTAAGCACTGCACCAACGGTTTCTCTAACTATATCTACTAAGTATGGTGTTCTATACATATACAGAGTCACTCCATAATCCTGCATAAAGTTATTATTTGTTTGTTTCAATGTTTTAAAAACCGGATCAGAAGTTTCATCCAAAAAAATGATCAGAAATTAAATTGATGATAATTTCGATTTTTAATTCAATAGATTATATTAGTTGTTATATTAAAATCATAATTTAAAGTTAGTGATGCGAATTTTAAAAAAATTATTTGGTCGCACAGTTATAGCCGCAAAAAATCCGATTGAGCATACTTAATTAATATTAAATTTACATGTTAACTTATTATTGTTTAAAGTTATTTATAAAAAAATTATGTTATCACTTTTAACAATAATATATAGTTTTATTAATTTGAACCTACTAATGACATTATAGTAGAGAGTTGACCAACACTAATTAGAGTAGAGACTAAATTCTTTAAAATAAAAGTAGGGACTAAATTCTAAAAGTATAATGATAAATTTAATCCTAAATGTCTACATTTTTCATCGATTTGGCCCTTATTTGTTTTTTGGAGATAAATTTGACCATATTACTTGTTTTTCCTTAACAAAAATGTTGACTAAAATATTAAATTAATATTGATGTGGCAACTTGTGTGACAATCCATGAACACTTAATGCTATCATGACACTATTTGTCTTATATGTAATGTCAACAAACAATTTAAGAATTATAAAAAAATAGCATGAAATACACATGGATTACCATACAGGTTGCTATATTTAAAATTTTGACATTTTAGTTGGTATTACCGTTAAAAAAATTATTTCAACTTTTTTTTTAAAAAAAAATGTTGATGGATAAATTTGACTTTTTTATTTTTTTATTTTTTTAAGTTTGAGGGCTGAATTCAACTAAAAAAGAATTAGAGTCAAATTGATAAAAGATACAAACATTTAAGAGCTAAATTCGAAATTATGCCGATTTGAAATTAAAGCATATTTTAAGCAATACTAAAATAATTAAAAACAGACACAGATTCAATGTGCGAAAAACACACTAAACGAAAGACAAAGGGTCTCTCCTCACATATGTGGTCTTGGAATTAGGCACCGATGCTTGAACCATACATGCCAGTGATTCCCACATGTTCAAACTCAGTGAGTCACCCACAAACATTATTTTCTTTCCCTTCAATTTTCCCAGAAAATTCACCCCATCAAATCTAACAATAAAAGGAAAAAAAAAAAACCAATCTTCCTCATTAAAACTGTCAACAAATATAAAAATAAACATGAAAAGAAAAAACCAAAGGAACTCCTCTGAGGTTAAGTGATAAGGAGCTTCGTAGAGTTTTATCAACCCGATAGGGTTAAACCGAATATCGAAAAGTGAGATAAAAGAAAGTATACCTTGGCAAGTTGCAAGAGTCAGGTTTCCATGAATATTGAAGGAACTGTTTCTTGTCTACCATATTTAAGACAATCAAATTCAGAATCTATGAAGGGACATTGTGAAGAATTATAGAAAGGATATGAAGAAAGATCCAAAACCCATTTTCCTTGAAACAGATTACATCCATTCTTGGCTTGTTTTCTACCTTTGATATTATAACTCACATTGTAATAATGTCGGCTTCCACTTGTTTCTTGCATTAACATAACCCAAACTAAAGGGAATAAACTCAACAGGGTTTTGAAACTGAAACCCATGTCGGATTTTTTTTTTTTTTTTTGTGATGAATCTCTCAAGAAAGGAAAAACAAATCCTAGCTTTGATACGAAGAATAAAATGCTATAAAACCCAAAGCTTTTAACCCTAAACCCTATATATATATTAAAATACATCATAAGTTACGTAATTTTGAGAATTTAAAATATAACAATTTTATTATTATACAAACATATAGTTTTATAAAAAAATTAAAAGCTAAACGAGAAATCTGCCATTTGGGGAGGCCACTGCGTGCCTCCCTTTTCATTCGCTCTTGGTTATAATTAGTTTAAATTTAATTAAAATTATTAACAATGTTAATAATTATATCTAAATTATAAAATATAAAAGTAAATTTTCTAAGAGTATATTGACTTATACCATATTTTAACAAATATATATTGAATGCGGTAGACAATGCGAGATGAAAGGTAGGGTAGGACTGCCTGGTGGCTTCACGTGCTGGAATAAGCTAAAGGAAATTGAATTTAAAAAAAAAAAAATTCTCCAGGATTTTTTTTTTTTGAAAAAAACTAAGGATTAAATTACCCAAACCCCCTTTTTTTTTTTTTAATTACTGGAATAGGTCGATTTTTGGAATTTTTTTAGGAATTGGTTGATTTAGGGCACTTTTAGTTGGAAGCATTTTCGGGAGAAATCTAGAAAAATGCTTCCAGTTGAAAGCGCTTTTTGCATGTCACCAGTAAAACGCTTCCAGCTGGAAGTATTTTTTTTCGTGTTATATTTGGGGTTTTAGAGTTGTTAGGGCTCTTAGTTTTTAGGGTTTAGGATTTTAAATTTTAAATTGATTAAATTTTTAACATAATAATTGTAATTATCGAATTCGATAATTAAAATATTCATATTTATTCAAATCGTATATTCGAATTTCATTTTGTAAATCGATTAAAAATCGAAACTCGGAGTACTTGGTTTGGATGCAAAACTAGTTTAAAAATTATTTGCATTTTTTTAATCTTAGTTTGATCCGGTATTTCAATAAAATACTCGTCCATTGTAATATGTAAATGCGTGGTTTTGTGAAATGATAACAAATATCAACTTTCATTTTGTGAAATGCTAACAACTTCAATTTTGTAAAATGATAGCAAATATCAACTTTAATTTTGTTAAATGATGACAATATCCCTCTGAAAACATAATAATAAAAATCATCGATATATTATAAACATTCGATACAACGATAAAGTTAATCAGTTTAGATACCAGTAAGAATTTGTGCCACATCGGGGTGGTCGACGGTTGCGCGCTGGATTCTTTCTTGGTTTAGCCTCTGGGCAGGATTGTGGTCGTTGGGGTTGTGGTCTCGGTAGCTCCTCTTCTTCACCTTCGGTTAATTGTGATCCTTGCATTCTCGGTTGCTATTGTGCATCATCCGGTCTAAGAATAGATGGTTGGGAAGGTAACCCAACCTAGTAGAACAAAGATCCCAAGGTGTTTGCCTCACAAATGACGAATGAGCATAACTATGTTGAGTCCCATACACCGATGGGATAACGAGTGGACTCTCTGTCAGTGCTTGAAACATAGATAGCCTATACGTAGTTTTTTGCATCATCGTCTTCGAAGGTGCCGATGGCATAAGCGTGTAATACATTGGGGACGGATATAGTACACTCCAACTTGACAAAGGACTAGAAGAAAAAAAATGTAGTGCAATATATGGTGCTTATGTGAAGATGATAGGGTTGGAATACACGCCAGAATAAGACGGTACATACTGACTGGTGGGTGGTGTGGGCATCGGTTCTACGACCATCGATGCTGGTTCTTGCATGGGCACTAATGATGGACCCGTCTCGCTAGCCATTGGATTTAAAAGGGGTCGTCGTGGCCTACTCGTATGAGGATGCCGACGCATTGCCTCTTCCCCGTACAAATATGGCTTGCCATGGATCTTAATCCATGACATGTACTCCGGATCAGATGCTAACTCTGGAACGATGATAAGTTCACGAGCAGGTAATAAATCATACCAATTATTCCACATGTTGATATGTTGGGAGTGGAATACAAGCCAATTCTTATTCGGTCGCCGCAAGTCGATAGGATTTAGATCATCAAGGTCTTGAGGTGCCACGGGAATCAATTTTCAGAATCCAAACTGTCGCAACACTCTATTGGTCTCATATATCTCGACAGTAACGTACACTACCAATGAGACCTTCATGTGCTAGATATTGGGATTCACAAAGAATTCCTCGGGGATGACTTCTTGAATTGCCGGATCCTCGTATGGTGTCCATTCAAACTATATTAACTTGATTAAGACATTAGTTATATATATACTACTAAATATGAAATCAACTACGATAATATTATGTAGTTCAAATTTAAATAAATAGATACCTCCACTTCCGATCGTTGGTCTAATAGAAGCCATATATCTTGAAGCTCAGTAGGTAATCCCACGTGACTCGACCCATGGTTCCATCTATTTAAATAATTTGTTAGTATAATAATGTTTATTTAAATCAATTTTATTATTAAAATATCTACTGAATTTTACCTTATTACAAGTGGGAATGTATATGGGTAATTTACTCGATGACGTAAAAATGGAAATTGGTACTGCACCCATGATTGCAGTAGTAAAATGCAACCACCAATTTTGATTTTCCCTTGTTGCGTCACCCAACACATGTCCCTGTACAATGTCGTCAACATGGTGGACCCCCAACTGAGTTTGCCCACTCCTCTGAAATCAATGAGTTTCAACAGCCACCTTAGATGAACGAAATTTCGTGACTTATCCGACTTTAAGATAACCCTGATGATCTGAAAGATGTATGCCCGAGCATATCGTTCTCTTTAACTTTAGTCGAGTCCTCATCCAATGTCACAAAATTTCTTTGTAACCAAGCCATTTCGATCTGACCTTCGTTAATCGTCTCCAGAACCAAACCTAAAAGATCACCACATATGCCTCATCAATCACCAGATTGAACAGACCCGGTGACTATCGACCCATCTACATGTAACCTCAACTGTAAATGGACGTCCTCTAGAGTGATAGTACACTCACCGCATGGAAAATAGAATGTGTATGTCTCGGGTCTCCACCTCTCCACCAACACGCTTACGAGTTTTGGGTCCAACTTACACCCCCAGACTACAAGGGCCACGTGCCAAAAACCGACTTCCCTCAAGCATGGTTCAATCAACAGTGATGGAGGAATGGGTAGGTTACGAATATGACATTGTAAAATTTGATCTTCCGCCTATTTACGTAAAAAATATACAAAATATTAAGTTAATATATAACAATGAAATAAAAAAAATTAAAATTATTAAAACTTATTCTTACCATTTGCAATTAAATGACGAAAATGTGCTTGTTGTCATGAAGGATTAGTGAACTGACCATTGCTAATTATATAGAACACAAATTAATTTTTTTTAAAAATATTTTCAAAAAGTATTAATAGAAAATCTAATTTAGATATAAATAGAATTTAAGTAATAAATTTAAGAGAGAATTTGTGAGAAATGAGTAAGGGTGGGTTTTTTTTTTTTACCTTTTGGGAGGGGGCGCAACGACTATTGTTGGAAAAGTATCTGTTAGAGGGGGGAACATGTCCAGCTGGAAGAGTTTTCTGCGTGTCACCAATAAAACGCTTCCAGCTGGAAGTGTTTTCCTTAAGTTAGCCTATACCTGTAAATATTCCAAAACTTGGCCTATTCTGATAATTTAAAAAAAAGAAGATATTTTTTGGTAATTTAATCGAAACTAAGATAAGCAATTAATTACATGGAAACATTTTGAAATAACACATTTTAACTCCGTTCATTTTTAGGATTTTTTGGATTTCTCAATTTGCATGTCTTCCTTTAGTCCAAAAGCTAATTCGGCTAAAGCGTCTGCAACATGGTTGTACTCTCTAGATATATGTCTTACTAGCCACTGATTTTCATGAGATAAAAGATATTGCTGGATCCTCTTGATTAGAGCAGAATTCGAGATGTTCGATTCACTATCTTAAATAGATCTAACTACCTCCAAACTATCATATTGGATTATGACCTTGTCATGAGCTCTTCTTTAAAAATTTTTGAGGCTTTTCATAATTCAACATCAAAGACCAAGTGTTTTCTCAAAATTTTTCATAATTCAACATGAAAGACCAAGTGTTTTCTCAAATGATTTTGTGTTTTGTCGTTTGTAAGTTATTTGGGTTTTATTTAAAAAAAATAGAATATTGAATGCGTTGAATTTAGGTATATTTATTGAACAAACAAGTTTGAATTAAAGTGGACAGGATTGGATTATAGATATAGCAGTAGGGTTTTTGTAAAGTAGTTTTACGTTCAATGGACCGGCTGCATGTCACGGGCATGAGCTGACAGCCTCATACTATCATTCTGCACATGCTTCAACCTTTTTGGAGTGGAGAAATTGCATGCATAATAATAATAATAATAGTAGTATTTTTTAAAGTACAAATTGATGTAATTCTAAACCCGTGATGGTCTTACAAATATTATATATTTCTCAATTGCTTGCAAAAGCATTGTTTTTTTTCCTTTATATTAGGAGAAATAAGATAACAAGATTTCAATCTGTATCATTTAAATATTAGAAGAAAATTTTCATTTTAATTTAAATAATAATATTTTGAAAAATAATAAAAATTTAAAATCTAACGTATATTTACGAATTTCAATTAAATTCAAATTAATATTTGACCATCTTCAAATGAAATGTTAAAAATAAAATTAAATAAATATTAAATCTAAAATAAGATATATTGTACAAGTGAGAAAGACCAACAATCATTAACCTTAAAAAATATTCATAACTATAAAACAAATGATATTTTAATTATAAAAATAGTAAATATTTTCTCAATAATTGGCGCGTAGGAACCAGAGGCATTTGGGGGCACATGGAATTCCGGAAACTAACCAGGAATGCAAATTGTGGAACTCTAATTAAAGCCCAAAAATACCATTAAGAAACGGGGGAAAACATTGTGAAACACCAAAAAGGGTTTGTGGGGGACAATATAGTTAGCATGGTAGCATTAGTTGTTTTCAGCAAGCTTTTATTTTCAGGAATTTCTAATCAAAATACCTCAACTAGGCTTGATCATGGGTCGGGCCATTCGACCCGGTTCGAAGGTCTGCTCGAAATGTGAGAGAGTTTGGACAAAAATATAGGCTCGAAAAATAAGTTTGGACAAAAAATAAAACCCATTTAAAAAAGGGCCTGGCCTCGGGTAAGATATTTTTGGCCTGTGCCCGGCTCGGCCCAACCTGAATTAATTAAAAGACAAAAAGAAGCTGCTCTTTTTTTTTTAATGTTATTTTTTTGTTGTTTTCTCCCTATTTTGCTACCATTTTACTATTATATTGCTACTATTTTATTGTTATTGTTTGGATATTGTATAAAACTTATTTTATTGTTAATTTAGTTATTATTTTAAAGGCATTTGTTAATTTTGTTATTATTTTAGAGGCATTTGCTTGTTAAGTTATATTTATCTTAGTGTTATTTAAATCTACATTTTTTAAAATTTATTTTCAATTTGTTGAGAAATATATATTTTTATGTTTTTAGTATTTTTGATGTAGTATATATATTTAAAAATTATATAAAAATAATATAAAAATTTAATACGGGCAGGCCGGGTCGGGCCTGGTTTTATCATTTTTATTCGGGTTAGGCTTGGGAAAAATTTTAAGCCCATTTTTTCGGGTCGGGCCCGGGCCTAGTAAATGAGTCTGAATTTTTAGTTGAGCCCGGCTTGAACCCGACCCAGCCCGGCCCATTAGCACCTCTAACCCCAATATGATTGTATTATGTAAAATGTGTTTATGTATCAGGTTATACGAGTTTGGGTTGGGTTTATGTCAATATTGTACATAAACCATGTTGAGTGGATGTTGGTATCGGATCCTCGACAGAAGGTATTGCTTCATTTGGGGAGTTTTGTTTCTCTATTTTGAGGAGAGCTCGAAGGGTTCATGGAGTTAAATAATGCCTTGGTTGATGTACATATGATGTAGATATAACCTGTAAGCTCATAGAAGAGGTATAGGTATTATTAGAAATTAATTATGAAAAGTGCGCCTGTGGGGATCGAACCATCAACCAAAGTCTTATATGCTTTTTTGCTTAGAGGTGTTGGGTCCTAGACCCTCAACGAAAGTTATTCTCACTTGGGGGTTTTGTTATTGGAATAAATCCAGTTTATAAAGTTTTTTTTGTCACATTAAAATTTTGAAAATTGAGTCGATTTATAATATTTATAACAATAAAATTTTGCCCAAAAATACATGTGCTTTGAGTCAGATGAATCCTAGACGTTCCTGTTAGGAAATGTGTCCATATTGTAGTAAACATGTAATTGTTTTCTATGTATTTGAACGGTGAATGAATAAATAAAGTTAATTTCACATTTTACTATTATGTCTTTTGTGTTTCTGTCTTTCATGTTTTGCATACATAACGAAAATGTGACAAGTAAATATTATCTGATTGATTATTTAAGTTCAAACTGATGATAAGTGGTATTGTAAGAACATTTACATTGCGAGAAAGACAACTTACTTCAGTAGATAATCTAAATGAGTCTGTCATCTCATAAAAGAATCAAAGTTAGCATTTGATTCAAATACATAAAAGGATTATTATATCGTCTACAATTTCAATTAGAGAGATGGCTAGTCTTAGTTATCGGAGTAGTTGACTCCATGGGTAGAGATATAAATGTATTCATTGGAAGAATGATACATTGGACTATACTCAAGATGAATTAATTTTGAGTTCGTTTGTGAGTTCACTTGTAACGTTTATGGTGTGATTTACCTAAATCTTGATGAGTTAGCCACTGACCATGCATATGTAACTCATGTTCATTGATATAAATGAAGACTTATGCTCTAAAAATGACCAAGCTCATAGCCGGTATATTGAGTACATAACTTATGTATGACATGACTTTGCTAGCAACAATGGAATTCATTGCTTGATTAAAGAGTTAGCAATGTCCTCTCATTGAGCAATGTCCTCTCATTGACATTGTGTGGATTGATAAATATGGAACGAGACCACGGGTTACTTGTTCTCGAACAAGCAATTTATCATAGTCATTTGTTGACAGTGATCATATTAATCATTAAAAAGACACAATGGTGACAATGAGATAAAATAATATTTTACTGAGTGAATAAATTTAACTAAAAGGAATCAATAATATCATATGAGCGTAACACACACATGACGAGGTCATTGGACAAAGCAATTGGATGAATTGCTTTCGTAAAGAGTATATAATAAGAAGTTTTTAATCATGGTACTTTTTGTGGACTGATTCCATGATTAAGTAATTGGAAATTATTAGAACGATGCTTCTGGACATAATTGCAATTATAGAGCCTAATAGTATATGTCTTATTGGTCCCTCTGCTAGCTCAACAAAAGCTCGATCGAATTGCATTTGAATCAAAAGAAAATTCTACAACTTTGAAAATAATTTAATTGAGTTGAATTAATCGATGTGGAATTAAATTAGGTGGTCGTGAGAATTGTTCAACTAAAGAATTTTATTATGAATTTTCTTGAAAAATTAATTTAGAAAATCTAAGTGATTTTTGGAAAATTAATTTCGATCAAGTAAAATTTAATTAATCAAGTTAATTAAAATTAATATGATATTTTTGAAAATTAATTTTCAAGTTAGAAAATTGGCCCAATGGGTAATTAAATTTTAAAAATTGAATCTGAGATCAGAAATTGAACACAAGAACCCAATACCGAGATCGAGACCCAAAAACTGGTCGAACCGAGCTTGGCATGTGAAACTGGGCCGACGGTCCAACCGATGGTAGGACTAGACCAGTCGGTCCGTCATTGGCTTGGATCGATTCAGCAACAGCGAAACCAGCTTGGGGTACTGTAAAGGTGTCGCACTTGCGATGACACCACCAGACACGATGGTGCTAGTGGCGACAGCGGCGATATTTCGGTGGCCAGGGGGTGATTCTTTGATGGTTGAGTAGTGAAAGAATATAATTTAATGTTAATCCAAAAATAATATTATTTTCATAATTTTAATATTAAATTTAATATTAATTTAATATTAAAGTGATTATCTTAATATTAAATTTAATCTAATACTTATCTTGATAAGTACTATATTAATTTAATAAAAGTGATTAAGTTTAATCATAATTGAATTCTCTAAACTCTCCCTACATAAAGAGAGCCATGTGTAATTATTTTTCACACACTTGAATTTAAGAGAAAGTTGTAGAGAGAAAAGTCTCTAAAAATTTATTTCAGAAAATTTTTAAAGATACTTTTCTTATTTGCTATTTAGATTAGAAGTTTAGATGAATTGTAAAATTACCCTACTAGTAATTTCGTGAAAGATTTTCTAATTCGAAGCTAGCCCACACTCGACAAACGCGAACTTGAGGATAGTGGAGAAGACTACACGATCAAAGAAATCATCCGAGACAAACCGAAATATACAAATTTGATTAAGTGTTTATTATTTTAGATATCACAACCAAGTTCTTTTTTTGGAAAAAAATTTTACAACTTTGATTTTTCCTCAAATCTAGTATATTTACTAAGATTGTCACCCCTCATGTTGCATAAGGGATATGTTTGGGCCTCTCATGTATTAGGTTCGATTATATATGCTTCCGGACTTTTGACTCAATATTTTATAATTCAAACTAACCCAATATTTATTTTTATTTTCCAAAATAAAAATTATTTAATCAATAATTAATTCAATAGATTAAGTTAACTAAATTAGTTTCCCGCTTAAATAATTTTCTCAATCCAATTTTTTTTTGTTAAAGTTATAACAACTTTACTTTATAGAATCTATGAGGAAATATATTTAATTTTCTTATTCAACAAATCTCATAATAATCAATTAATCTAATTTTATCTCTAAACTTCAATTATTTAATTATAATTAATTAAATAATAATTCAAAGAAAATTAAATTCTCATTTCATTTCTATACTTAGCGAGAAAACATATATATTGCTAATATGATCTATTTCATTACTTCATCATTTCCATTCGTTTCTTTTCATTTGGTTTCACATGCAATTTATTTATGGTTTCAATGAGCTAACAGAAGGACTGATTGAACATATATAATTAGGCCACAAATGGTTTATAATTAAGTTCCGACTTTTCGCCTATTAATTATAAACTTATTTAGTCACAAAGTTATTTCACTAAAGTATCATGATTGAGCTCCCCCTAATTATATACTATTACAAAAGCTACTTAATAAGTGTTAATCCAATGACCTTGTTATAATTGTGTTACCCTTATAGGATATCATTAATCTCTTTGGGATAAATTCATTCTTTCAATACAAACTCATTTTATCTCACGATAACCATTATATATTTCTTTATGAAAAATCAATTACTATCAAATAATAGTCAAGTCATTTATCATAAAGGCCAATGACTCATGGCCAGGTTTACTTTTCATCTATCATGTAATGACAATGAGAATATAACATTTACCCTTTAGCTAAGCTATGAATTTCACTATTGTGGAATAGTGCTAGATACTACAGAAGTCATATACCCAACGTACCAACTTTCAGTTTCTTATCTATTTGAATTCAGACTTTCATTTACATCAAAGTATTCAACTCACGCATACATAGTCTATCATTCACTCAGGATTAAGGTATGTCGCACCATGAACATCACAAGTGAATAAACACGTAAACGAATCTAGGATATATTTTACTTGGGTCCTGCCTGATGTATTATCAGTCCAATAAATTATATCTATGTCTCTATCTTTTAAGAGTTGCCCGCTCCAATGCCCAAGACAAAATATATCCTCAATTGGACTTGTAGACAATATATTAGTCTTTTGATCGGCTTGCTCATTTTCGATTAGACTAAGGACATGTTTAGATGATCTACTAATATAAGTTGTGTTTCCAAATTACAATCCAACCATGTAATTCCGCTTAACATTAGTTAAACGTTTGATAATCAGTGAGCCAATATTTGCTTCCATTTTGCTTTGCGTACAAAACTATTGAGGACAATTTACAAAGGGGTATTAATGTAATTAATGAATATTTTTTGGAACAAATTTCTTTGAAAAATACAAATATGCATAGACGAAAACTCTGCACTAAGGACACTAGGTCTAATTGTGAGTTGTGCCATTAAAGTAGTAGAAAGTGACTTCTAAGAAAAACAAAAATGTTCTTCCACAAATATAAGACATCCTTTCTCACTTTCATTTTGTGAAATTGTGATCTTAATCTCGTTGACAACAGTCATTCACAAAATATAAGGCTCAATTTGTTTGATCGTTCAAATTGTTTATAATATAACATCTCTTCCTCACTACTTGTGTCAGTAATAGCAGCAAATTTATCTTCTAATAGTGTCAAGTTAAGATCCAAAACACCTAAATGGAGATCAACTTATTCACTTTATCCAAAAAAGATTAACCCATTAAATAAAGTAACAAATGAAGCTTGCAAATGAGGAGAAATAGCTGCAAAATAATACATAAATGCTCAAATATTGAATTCAGATATGCAAACAATCCAAACATATCCTAGTTCTCCTTTTGGTATATACTACAATATCCTATCATGAATAAATGCTAATGACAAATTAATAATTTTCATTAAATATACATGTTTTGGACGTTCAAATATATATGTAACTAACAAAAAAATTAATTTATTATTATAATTTTCATTATTCATAAAATAAATAATTTATCTTTAAATAAATTTAAAATTTTTAATGAGTAGTGAAAATCAAATATCCATTTTTTCATCACAATTAATTAATTAATTAATTATATGAATATTAACAATTTAAAGATGCATAATTTAATTGGTATTTATAAAAATTGTAATTTGAGCACTTGATGGGTGTCGAAACCATCAAATAACAGTAATTAACAGTATAGAGCAGTAGGGTCGAATTCATAGGGACTGACTATCTAATTTCGCATTTTTTCATGACCAGAATTGTTGTTGCAGTTATAATCGTGCCCACGACTTGTGTGTAGAAATGCTAAAAATAAAAATAAAAATGGAGGGGTTAAGTTGATTAAGATAATAAAATAAGGAAATACAAAAAATAAAATAAAAATAGATTCGAAAATGAAAATATAAATTTAGGAAAATAAAATAAATAGATAAATAAAATATTTTTTAAGCTTAGCCTTAGCCTATGTGTACTCCAATTTTGAATCGATCATTGAAATAGATTTTCCCTTCCAAGCAATAAGTTGGTTATAGCGACCAAGAACATCCCGATCGCCAACTTTTCCTTATGTAGTCGACCTTTGATAAGCTATAAAAGTAACATGTTTTTAATCTCATTCTTGATGAGTTTCTGGATGATTTATTATGTAAATTAGTAAATTTGATGCTCCTAATCCTTTAAATTCATGTTTCTATACTTAGGTGAGCATAAGGAAGCTAAAGGAGCGAAAAACAGGCCAAAATCGGATAAAAAGAGTTGTTTTCAGGATCCACACGGTTTAGGCATTTCCACACAGGCTAACCATACGCCCGTGTGAGCCACACGGGCTGGCCACACGCCCATGTGCCAGCCCGTGTCGATTTCGAACCCTGCTTCCCTTTTACGTGAAAAAACCCAATTTTTATGGTTTCTGAGCATTCTAAAGTTTATAAATACATATTAGAAGAAGACCTAGAGGGCACGTAGAGAAGAACAAAGAAAATACTAAAAGAACGCCACCGGATTCATTTCAGAAGTGGATTTCCTTCAAGATTGAAGATCTCCATTCAATTTCTTTAGAAGTTTTATTAGGTTTTTTTTATGTCTTGTTGTTATTCTAACTTTGAGATGATGTTATTCCAGATTATGAACTAAATTCCCTAGATACCTAGGGAAGATGAAACCTATAATGAATCTTATTATTTGATTTTTGAATTACAAGATAAATACTTAATTCTTGTTCTCAATTACGTATAATTATTTCATGTTTTAATATTTTTAAGATATTGATTCATGTTAAATGTGCTTATTTTAGTGGAGCAAAAGTCTGTGTTTAAGAGTAGATCTAGTATAATTGAGTGGAGTTGCATGCAATCCTAGAAATAGGACGATATAAATCTATCAGATTAGAGTTAAATCTAATAGGAGAATCCATAGATCGAGTTAATACGACAATAGAGGTTTTAATTAGAAAGAGATTTCAATTAATCAACTTAAAGTCAGTTGTTCTTATTCTCGAAAGAGATATTAACATAAAATAGAGATTTCTACAAATCAAGACACAAGTGAATAAATCGTTTGATTCAGATTCAGAATAATAAGTGAAGTCTAGGTGGATTCTTTCTTGGGTATTGCCTATCTTATTGGTTTTATTCGATTATTTTTCCTAATTCACTCCCTGTTGCGTTCTTAGTAATTAGTTTAGTTAATTTTAGATTAAAAACAATCATCCCATTTTATCGGCTAAATAATAGAAAAATAGGAATTACTAGTACTTTTAGTTTTTGTGGATACGATATTCCCTACTCACCATAGCTATACTATTGTTCGATAGATGCGCTTGCCTTTGTCGTAATTTTAGTTAGTTTAGTGACCATCAAGTTTTTGGCACCGTTGCCGGGAACTAAAATATTAGGAACACTCAATTTTTATTAATTTAGTCATTTTTATTTTTATTTTTATTGCATTTTATTTTTTTATTTTTAGTTTAATTTTTGTTTTCTAATTTTTCTTGTATTTGCTTCTTACAGGTTCCTTTAGTTTATGACTAGAAGAAACCCATCGGGACCACTTCTATTTGATAGCGAAATTGAAAGTACAGCTTGCAGAAATCATACAGAAGCAAGACAGAGTAAACAAAGTATAGTAGAAGAGTAGAAGGATGTTATTTTTATTACTGAAGAGATGGCTGAAAATCAGAATAATCAGCTACCTCTTGTGGTTGCTGCGAATCCTGCAAATCCAAATCCTGCTTCTCATACTATGTACGATTATGCTAAGCTCACTTTAACTGGGGCTGAATCGAGTATTGTGAGACCTTCCATTGCTGTGAATAATTTCGAACTGAAGCTGAACACCATTCAGATGATTCAACAGTTTGTTCAGTTCGATGGTTTGCAAGATAAAGATCTAAATACTCATTTGGCTAATTTTCTAGAATTCTGTGACACTTTCAAGATTAACGACATTTTGACGACACCATTCGCCTACGATTGTTTCCCTTCTCGTTGAAAAATAAAGCTAAACAGTAGTTGAACTCCTTGCCACGAGGTTCTATCACTACATGGAATCAAATGACCGAGAAATTCCTATTGAAGTACTTTTCATTGACTAAGATAGCTAAGTTGAGGAATGATATATTTTCCTTCGTACAAATGGATTTAGAGACCTTATATGATGCATGAGAGAGGTATAAGGACTTATTGAGAAGGTGCCCTCACCATGAGTTACCTCTATGGCTACAAGTTCAAACCTTCTACAACAGTTTGAATCCCTTAACTAGGTAATTGATCGATGTAGCTGCCAGTGGTACTCTGAATAATAAAACGCCCGAAGAGGCTTATGAGTTTATAGAGGAGATGTCACTGAACAATTATCAGTGGCAAGTTATGAGGACGAAGCCGACAAAAGTAAGCGGTGATTTTAACCTTGATACAGTCACCATGTTATCAAATCAGGTAGAATAATTAAATAAGAAAATTGATGGTTTATGTGTTTCTACGCAAGTATATCCGGTGGTGCAGTGCGATGCAAATTGAGGAGGAATAAGCAATCCAAAATATTTACCCTACGGTCCTAGCACAAAAAATGAAAAATCAACTATATGGTAATAATTCTAGACCTTAGAATAATCCTTACAGTAACATTTATAATGCAAGTTGGAGGAACTATCCCAATTTCTCTTGGGGTGGTCAGGGAAACTAAAGACCATAACCCCCTTCAAGCTTTCAACCACCTTACCAACAAGAGAAAAAGTCGAGCCTTGAGGATATGTTGACGAAGTTTATTCTGGTGTCAGAAACTCGATTCCAAAATACCAAAAAAACACTTAAAAATCAACAAGTGTCAGTTCAAGGGCTCGAGAACCAAATAGGTCAACTTGCCAAGCTCATCTCAGAAAGGCCACAAGGTAGCTTGCCTAGTAATACCGAAACTAACCCAAGGGAGCAACTTCATGCAATCACTGTGCGAGATGAAAAAGGGTTAGTTGAATCTAAACCAAAACCATGGCAAGAAAGTATGGTAAGTAAATGTAAGGTTAAGGTAAGCTAGAATGAGCAGAAACCAGTCGGTAAGGAATATAAACCTCGTATGCCATATCCCAACGTGACAAAGAAAGACCACACAAATGAACAATTTGGTAAATTTCTTAAACTTTTGAAAAAGTTACATATTAACTTATCGTTTATTGAAACTCTTTCACAGATGCCTAATTCCGTTAAATTTTTAAAGGAGCTTTTGGTAAACAAACAGAAGTTAGATGATTCGTCACACGTAGAGCTAAATGCAGTCTGCTAGCTAGTTTGCAAAATAAACTACCCAACAAATCGAAAGATCAAAGGAGTTTTATTATTCCTTGTTTAATTGGTAGTTTAAATGTTAATAATGTTTTGGCTAATTTAGGGGCTAGTATTAATGTCATGCCCTATATAATGTTTAAGTAATTAGGTCTTGGGAAACCCAAACAAACTAGGATGAGTATTCAATTAGCAGATAGAACCATTAGATTTCTGAAGGGTATTATTGAATATGTACTGGTCAAAATTGATAAATTCATATTCCCAGTTGATTTTGTTATTTTAAACATAGATGAGGATAGCGACGTACCTTTGATTCTAGGTCGGCTCCTTTTAGCAACTGCTAAAACTATTATTGACGTTGGTACAGGTGACTAATACTTCGTGTAGGAGATGACACAATTACTCTCTAAACTCGTGATTCTACTAAGATATCTAGTGATCGAGATGATTATACGAGTTCTGTTAATATGAATAACATTGTGGCTCAAACTTCTTTGCAGGAAACCCCTTGAAAAAATGTGATGGAGCCACGTTCTAGTTCATGTGACAAAAATAGAACAACTCATAAAGAACGATTACTACAGATCGATGAACTAGATGAATGGCGGACACATGTCAAGGAGAAACCGAGAATACATGATGCAGAACCAAAGCTATACCATGATGAGCATGTGGATGAAATAAATCAAACTAAGGTTGGGGACCAAGTATTGTTAGATAAAACGGACCTTCGAATTTTCACTTCAGAGCATAATGCAAACAAAGTAACTCCTTTTACAGTATTGAATGTCTTTCCATATGGTACAATTAAGGTAACTCATTTTAAATTTGGCACTTTTAAAGTAAATATTACTTGATTCAAACCTTATTTGATAATAGAATTTACAGCGAGAAAGAGGAGTTTTGACTCTGCGAACCACCGTGACTGTACGAATACGAGGCAAGTCAAGCTTAGACTTTAAATAAGCTCTTCTTGGGAGGCAACCTGAGCGTTAACACTACTAATTTCTTAATTATATCTCATGATATTTTTAAAATTAATTAATTTTCAAAAATAAATAAAAAGGGAAAAAAAATTTTGACCAACATGGCCTGGACACACGGGCGTGTCCCAAATCGTGTGCATTAAAAGGGGCTCGATAGTGAGTTACACAGCCTGGTGACATGGCCATGTGATTTACACGGCCTGGACACACAGGCGTGTCCTTGGTCGTATGGATTCTAGGACTTAATTTTTCCAAAAATTGACAGAGACATGGCCTAAAATGGTCTACACAGGCGTGTGACACGTCCAGTACACACAGGCGTGTCCTAGGCCGTTTAAAACTTGAAGCTAATTTCTTTTATTTTTAAAATAAATCAAAGAGTTACACGGGCACACGGTCGTGTGTAAGACACGGTCGAGCTACACGGGCGTGTGGGAGGCTACACAGGTGTCGGAGAAGCGAAGGAGGTTGCACACGGCCTGGACACATGGGCATGTCCTTGGCCGTGTGAAGATTGGGCTTGAATTGTTAAAATGCGTACAAACTTAAAATGAGCCACACGAGCCTAAACACGATTGTGTCAACCCTTTTTAAGCAAACCCTAATTTTATTTTCTAAAATTTGTCTTCTTCTTCTTCCCTCCAACCTTAACCTAATCGTCGCTTCCCTACCTCCATGCTCTGGCCACCAAAATCTTTTCCCTTTCCCTTCCTTTTTTTTCCTTTCACCGTCATCTCCTCCCCTCCCCCTCATCATTCTCCTTGTCACGCACCAGAACCAAACCCCCACGCTCTAAATGTAATGCCCCAAAATTTAAATTTTTGTTTTTGCTAATGTGTGACACAAATCTACATCTGCTTCAGTGGTTAAGTGTTCTGGGTGTGTGTGGGAGGTCTCAAGTTCAAGCCATGACTTGGGCACATTTTGGTATTTTTATGAATAAAACCCAATCTTTGGTTGATAGGATTTTAAATAAAAGATGCTAAGTAATTAATAAAATGGGCCTGCTGGTCTGGTGGATAAGTGGAGTGTTGGTAAAATAGAGGCTCTGTGTTCGATTCTCTGCATTGGTAAAGGATAGTATTTTTTTGACTAATTTTCGACTAGAGTTGTACTGTGGTTGGACTCTGAGTAGTGGGGTGTTGGATGAAGAAAAGTAAGGGGAATTGGGATAGGGGTTATCAAAATATTTCTGTTCAATTTTCTTTTTGCAAAATTCTATTATCTTCTACCCCTCTCTTCGCCCAAATTCCACCTCTCCCTCCTTTTCATCTTTTTTATTATTTTATTCAAGTTCACCTCCTTTGTTTTATGCTGTGCGTAATCCTGATCATTTGGTAAGTTGTGTTTTGTCATAAGTCCTAGCGATTTTCTGACTAGATGATTAACAAGAGGATTTGATTTGCTCTCAGTTTAGGTGTAGCCCAAGAATCTGCTGAAATTCTACTTATTTTCTCCTTTTTGATCTTCGTTTTGCTTTCTTCCTGTACAATGTTTCTTATCGCTCGTTCGGTAAGTACTCATTTTATCACTATTCTGTTGTTCTGAAATTAGTTTCTAAAAGAGGGTTGTTTTGGTTCTATCGATTTAGGTAAGGATTAGGCAATGATTAGTGCCTCGGTGGAGTCTTGAACGACCGTGATATTGATTCGTTATTCAGTAAGTGACCGTGTTTACTTTTTGATGATTCTAAGATAATGTTGTGAATATTCCCGAGTTGGTTTGTGAGTGTGCTGCTAAAATTGGCTTTGGTAATGTCAACCATAGGTTCTCGAAATACGAAATTACGTTTAGGAACGAAAACGATACCGGTGTCTACTTGATTGTGCAGAAAATAAGGTTTTGGCAAAAGCTGAAAACCTCACTGTCGACACCATCCGGGCGTGTGATTGCCCGTGTGGTAGGCCGTGTACCTTAACACAATCGTGTGATCAATGAGGTCAGGCCGTCACGGCCAAGGCCAATTTAGGCTGTGTGGGCCACATGGGTAGGCCATATGGGCTTGTGAGTCCATTTTTACTGAAATGACTATTAAGGTTGTATGGGTCGCCCAAGTCGATTGTGAACCTTCTGTAGAGTTAGTAAGCACTACTTAGACCCTTAACTGTGTGATATTGATTGTGTGAATTATGTACTGAGTGTGTTATATGCAAGCATGTATACTGAAATGAATGTGTATCTGACAAACCTATGATAGCATGACATTTCATTGTATGTTGCATTGCATTAGGTTGAGTTGATATTATTTGGAAGAAGTGTATTGAAAGGCTCTTAAGCCTAATATAATGGAGTGTAGGGATGGATGGGTTGATTTAATCCCCACATGGAGTGTAGGGTTGGATGGAGAAGGTGTGTAGAGGCTGGTTGGATAGGACTTGGTTACTGAATACTGTATATCTGTTACTGATACTGTGATGGGCTAAGGCCCTTGTGCGAATTGATATTGATACTGAAAAAGGGCTTAGGCCCAAGACTGCTTCTGACTCTGTATTGGCGGGATCGCACACTGAGTTTACGTAAACTCACTCCATTCTGTTTAATGTGCACAGGTAATCCTCAGACCTAGATGGATCGGTGCGACGGGGGACTTAACGGTGACCACGATTCTGGATTTTCATGGTTTTATTTTATTTTATGATTTATGGTCTAATTATTATATATTTATTGGGTTGTAATTTGAGGACTCTCTGGGACTTTTGCATAAATTTGGGTTTTTATTTACTTATTTATGCATTTTATGGATTTATACCTACTAGTGGAAGGAAAATCAATTTTCGAAATGTTAAGATATTTTTCTAAAACTCACGATCACATAAATTGTTTTTATTTAAGCTTCCGCAACGAGAAGTGTTTTAAAACAAATGATTTAGATGAGGAAAACAATTTCTTTTAGATTCGATAAAAGTTAAAAAAAAAATAATAATATGGAAATGATTTTATCGCAACAATTTAGTTTCAAACACACTATCATGTGACATTACCAGATTCGGCCATAATGTCTAAGCCGGGTTTGGGGTGTTACACTAAATCCCCATTTTTCGTCCTCCCCTTCCCCTCTCCTCCCTTCCCTTCCCTTCCGCTATTCAAGCCTGACCACCACGCCGTCCCAAACCACCACTGTTCTGTTGTCATTTTTCCCTGTCGCCCCACTGTGGTTTACTTTGATCACTACCCACCACTGTTTGTTTTATTTTATTTTATTTATTATTTATTTATCTCTTTCTATTATTATTAGGTATCTTATTTATTTCTTTATTGTTTATTATTATGATTATTAGTTATTTTATTCTCTTTATTTACTGTTTATTATCTATTTTCTATTCTTAGTTATATTCTTTTATTTTTCTAGTAATATTTATTCCTTGATCTTATTCTTATTTTTACTTCACTTTTTTTTCATCCGATTTTTATTCTTAACGCTACTGTTTTGGTTTATGCTATTGTTTCAATTACCATTGTTCTTTGTTCTTAGTATTAGGATTGTTTATTTATTTATTTATTTATTTCTTATTTTATAATTCTTAATTTCAGAATGTCATGATTTGTCTTTTAGTTACGAATTTGTTATTTAATTTATTATTCCTTATTGTTTTCACCACTTTGATTCATGATGGCTTCACTTTATGGTTTTTGCATGGTTGGATCTTTGTACGTACTGTTTTAGGAATAATTTTCTATTTCGGACTACTTGAATTTTACCTTTTTGGCCTGTGGTGATGCTTTATTTATTGATAAATTATTTTTTTAGGCGCACCATGACGGACACACGTGGCAAGTCCAAGGTCGCTATCCCCGCTTTGAAAAAGCGGAAGACCTCTGGCGTGACCTCCTCTTCGAGCGCCTTCGCCGAAGCCCGCCACCCTTATCTCTAATTTTCTGCGGTCCCCCAGGAGGATTTATTCTAGCTACTTCGACAACGCCCACTCGGCCTAGGTTGATGTATTGATTGGGCCGCTGTAACGCCTCAATTTTTAAGATTTCTGTAATTTCTAATAACTTTTAGAAATACTGTGTTTTGACTGTCTGTTGTGGGTCTGAGTATGGTGGTGGGCCTTTAAAAGCCTCAAGAGTAAATTTAATTCGAGGCAATTCCTGAATTTTTAATTTTGGAGAGAGAGGGTTCTGGCGATATAGGCTTTTAAAATTGAGGTGGTAAAATAGGACACAAAAAGATCTGTGGTAAAGTGGCATGTGGCGCCACCTAGGTGTTTGGGGAGTGACGTGTGGATGTTTAGGGGGAGCCAGAGTTCAAGTCACAAGGTAAGCATGTTGTTACTTTTATTTTTTTTTGTGCATGTGCCAGGCATGTGATAGAGCTTAAGTGAAAATTCAGCTAGGGCTTTAGGAAGGCTGGGCCGTGGGTCTGAGTGGCCATTAGGGCAAGCTTTATTTTCTTTTTCTTTTGCCGAATTAGGGTTAGCCACCTAGAGCCTTCCCTTTCATTCTATTCTCTTCTCAGTATCGCAAAAAGCTAAAAAACGCAAAGTTAGATCTCCTGAGTGCCGAATTCTTCCTTCTCTTCTCCTTTATTCTTCTATTTTCTTTTCTCCTTCTTTTCTTCTCTAGCCGAAACATTCCTACCATTCTACTCATCTCCTCTTTCATTCCCATTCTTTTCTAAACCTCTATAGCCGATTGCCATAAAAGCCGAAATCCCGAAAGTTGTTTCTTGTGCCGATTTTTTCTAGTCAAAATCCTCTTATTTTCTTCATCTCTTTTGGCCTATTTTCACATCCTATAAACCTCAAACCCTGTCGGCAATACCACTGCAAAACTACCATACCAAATCATCATCCTCTTCACAGTTCCAAAAGTCGAAAACACCATAGTTTTTAGGGACATATAGCCGAATTTTTAGATCTCTAAGATTCGATTTCTGCAAGTGTTTAAGGGCTAGATCTACATCAGATCTGAGTAGAAACTAAAGTGGAATCATTTTGGTTGAAAGAACCTGAGGTAGGTACTCAAATCTATTCTTTATTTTGGGTTTTAAAAAAGCCGAAATCCTTAAAGGCATAGGGAGGCTGTCGATTGGAGCTTGAGGCTCTAAAGGTTGTAACAATTGATTTGTTTTGGTATTAGTGTGATCTAGAGGCTACTAATCGAAGGCTTGGACAAGTGGAACGACTAGATCGAGATCTAGTCACTAGTTTTGGCAAAGGTAGGATCTCAAGGGCCATATGTATTGATGGCCGATTATGGTAAGTAAGTTTATGATGGTTACCATTGTATTTTGGATCTGATATGTCTAGTGACGATTGTAGGATATCGTGGGAGATTTCGGTAGCAGTTTTCGCAAATCAGGTGTGTAAACGACACCCACTAGTAGACTAGATCGGCAAAAGCTGAAAAGCCGAAATGCCGAAAAGCCGACATTTCGAGAACTTGCGAGCATGCGAGCGCTCGTGGGATTGTTTGTATTAATAATTTTGGTAACTTCAACAGTAAGATTGTAGAGTGCGCAATTTCGTGCACTTCGGTATATTTAGGCTTAATGGACCGAAATCGGGTTAATGGGCCAACGAGCTCAATTCGGTAAAAATGCTCGGTAAGTGTTTTTGTTAATACGTTAATAACTGTAATGAGCATGAAACCCTAAAAATACTGATAAAATTACTGAAATACCTCTGTAAGGTAGAATTACCGTTATACCCTTAAAGGGGTAAGTTTACGATTACGCCCCTCGAGGGTAAATAACTGTTCTTACCCTATAATCTGTCTGTCTTTCTGAAGCATGTCTTGTTAATTATATATATTCTGCATACATGTCATACTGCATGGGGTTGGGTTTTGTTATGGAGGAAGAACCCGTTCTGGTGGCTGTGTCACATATTCTAATATAAGCAGCTTTGCTGCGGATTATAGTTAGTGCCGCAACCGGTGCTAACACTGTAAGTATAGGGATGGCGCGGGTGATTTATTCCCCACAGGAAGTGTAGGGATGGACGGAGGTAAGTGCAGGGTTAGATGGGGTTATCATGCATTAATCATATAAGACTATTTTGTTATGGGCCAACTGTATTGAAATGGGCCCAACTATGTTAATATGGGTAAGGCCCAATATATCTCGACTTGTAATAGGGCTACGGCCCAGATTGATACTGACATGGGCTAGGCCCAATATACTCTGATGCTGTAAGGTGCTATGGCCCAGATTAATATTGATATGGGTTAAGGCCCAGTTAACTCTGATTTCTGAATAGGGCTTAGGCCCAGTAGAGTTTGAACTGATTTAGGCTCTAGTTGGGTTTACTTTACACACTGAGTTTTCCAAACTCACCCCATTTTTCCCATCCTTGCAGGTGAGCCTTAGATCGGTGGACTTGGAGCTGGAGGGATTCGAGTGGCCATGTGAACTGTTTAAAATAAGTGTTTATACCTTCACTTTTATTTTAGATTATTTCCTTTATGTTTTCGGGTTTTTAATTTGTAATAAGGTCGCTTTAATTATTTTTAATTGTTTTTAGTATGTTTTGTTAGCTTAGTTTTGATATTTTTTTAATTGATTGAAATTGAATAGCTTTAGGGCGCGTTTTAAAAAGGTTACTTGATTTCAAAATATCGCGATAACAAGGCAAAGCTTCCGCAACGAAAACGTTTTCAAAATTAATAACCTTTTTCAAATGGTTTTAAACGAATTGGTTTTCCCTAAACAATCACTCAGTTAAAGTGTAGCAATGGTTGTGTGCATGTCTAGGATTGGATCCGTGAAGAGCTGGGTACTTAAGTAGTCTAATTGACTCACCTCCTCTTTTCTGGCATCCTACCTGGTGCACAGCTTCCATTCACTTTAATCTTTAACGAAGATATTCTTTAAACACTAAGAAAGACTTTAGATAAAACATGACTTTTCTAGTAACGCTTCAATGTGACACGCCGAATTCGGTCGTAACGTCTGGGCCGGGTTTGGGGTGTTACAGCCACGTTAGAATAGGTCCACCTTACTGATCTTGTTCGAGTCTTTATTGCCACGACCCTATGAGACTAATTTTTCTCTATCATTGAACCCACATACATGGAGCTGACGTTGGATTTTTGCTCGACATTTACTCTTTCGCACGGGATGACTCATGAAGAGCCAAGCACCATCACCTTCTGACTCGGTAGCTTAGTACGCCATATGAGTGTTCCCGAGTTCAGCGCTGCTATAGGACTTTATACTAAGCAGTTTATGAGTGCTAAGAAGTTCTTCCGCCTATATCGGCACATTCACCACTCGCTAGCTAGTTGTTGGACAAATCTTATAGCGAGTCTGACGCCCTATGATGCGAGTTGCTCGAAGGCAATTTCTCTTTCTGGCCTTACGGTATCTTCACGCCCTTTTAGCTCACACTTTGACCTGTAGGAGAGAGAACACTGGATTCGTCAGTACTACTGATGGTTATTTTCTATGGAGCATGATTACCGGGCATATATTTGATTTGGCATACTTCATCGCCTTGGCCTTCTGCCATCAGACTGACCGGCACAAGAAAGATCCCATCTGTTTAAGCCCTTATGTGACTCGACTTGCTCGATACTTCGGTCTTTTTGACACGCCGGAGTAGTCCTCTACACTTACACTCGTCGGTTAGATGTCCCTACAGGGAATCTCGAGCATGATTCATATGAGGATAATCGAACTGCGTCATGGAATGGATCCTTCTCAGTATCGTTTATTTCATTCTAACACTCAAAATGAACCCGAAGACTTCACTGATGATGTTCCTCTCCATCACGAGGACCCACTACAGCCTCCACCTTCGAGCCACCACCTTGTTTCTTCTGCTGCTACCTTAGCGGACCTCATCGAGTGGTTCACTTGCTTTGAACAATACTGCATTCAAAGGTTCAACATTATTGACGCGACATTGCAGCAGAACTGTCAGCATATCCATATCTCTTCCTCAGCGCCAACGACTCATGACACCGACGCTTCTGCTGATGAGGACCATTGAGTCCATTTGTTTTATTTTCTTTTTCTTTTTATTTTCTTAGACTTATTACATTTTTCTCTTTTGAACTATATATTTTTTATTCTTATGGTTGTTTCTAATCGAGTTTTAATCCCTTAATCTTCTTCACTATTTGTGTTTATTTTCTTATTTGTGTGCTCAGAATCATATTCTATATTTAGATTTCACTACAATTCCGCTGTTCACTATTTTTATCCAAAATTCAAGGCAGTTTTAGTTTTCTCCCTCTCTTATAATATTCTTGTTATATTGTGATTTTATCTGTTTGTACATTGAGGACAACATACGTCTTAAGTGTGGGGAAATTATTTATATAATTAATAGAAAACCACTGAATTATGACTTGTGTTTAAGTAATTTCTTCATACTTCTTTTAGAATAAATTTTTATTGATTTGTGATTTTTGTTGATGTGTTTTAGATTAATTTGCTGATAATTTGTATTGGTTGATTTAAACTTTAAGGCATGAGAGAATCAAGCATGATAAGTCTTTTTTCAAAATTAAAAAATTTTAGGTTGTTTCCTTGAATTGAGGCGTTACCTTGAAGTTTGAGATTTGCAAGATTGACATCAAAAACCATATTTTTTTGTAAGATTTTGAGCCTTTAGAGCATACATTTTTCTTACTCATTTTATTATTGGTTATGAGTGTGTCAATATTAATTTGTTATTTTAGAATTTGCTTCCATTATGCATATCGAGACCACACCTTTGATTTGATATACTGAGATGATAAAGACACTTAGGTTTTAACCCACTTATCCCATAAAAAGCCTACCTATAAAATTAACCCTTAGTGAACCCTTTTAAGACTAACACACCGTTTCTTGATTTATCCATTAGTGTTAACCCATAACTCTTTTTTTTTTTGTTCATTAAGAATTTTTCCTGTTTTATTGACTCCAATTTTTTATTGAGATTTGATTTGGTTAATTTCCTAATTAAGCCTTTTGTTTAAGTTGCTGAATTATTGATTCTTGTTCTCAAAAAAAAAAAAAAAAGAATGATAATATATATACATATATATATTGACTATTATTTAGTTATATGTTAATTGAGATTGAACAGTTAAATTCATACTTTTAAAAAAAAAGCTCATGTTATTCTTGAATAGTTTTCAGTTGATGTAATTGTTTTTAATTCAACATTTGTTTATTTTTCTAGTTTGGTAATTTATCAATTTGATCTCAATTTTAACCATCTTTTTTAGCCTTTCTCCACTCCTTTAACCTAAGCTCCATTACAACCTCTTAAAGACCTTTTGATTTGTGTATCATCTCATTTTATAGTGGTGGAGATTTGATTTTCATACAAGCCTATGGTAATGACTTTTCATGTTTGACTATTGAGTGCTTATTTTTGAACCTTAAACGCTTTGAGTGAATCTTTAGTAAGGATGTCCACTTTTTTCAGCTTTGAATTAAAGGTAATTACTTAGATAAGGGGAAATACCTATGTTTTCATGCTTTAAGAATGTTCGACTTGGATTGTTTGAATCTTTAGTGCTCTTTTAGTTAAATTATCAATGTATGATTATTTGTGAATTATTTCAAAACATTATTAATGAGAATTATAAGTTGAGAAAGATTAATTTTTAATTGTGAGTTGAGGATTTTGCTTGAGGACAACCAAACACTTAAGTGTGAGGATATTTGATAAGCTATAAAAGTAACATGTTTTTAATCCCATTCTTGTGCGTTTTTGGATGATTTATTATGTAAATAGTGAATTTAATGCTTCTAATCCTTTAAATTCATGTTTCTATACTTAGGTGAGCATAGGGGAGCGAAAGGAGCGAAAAACATGCCAAAATCAGACAAACAAAGCTGTTTCCAGGATCTACACAGCCTGGGCATTTCCACACGGGCTGACCACACGCCCGTGCGAACCACACGGGTTGATCATACGCCCATGTACCAGCTCATGTCGATTTCGAACCCTGCTTCCCTTTTACGCGAAAAAACCCAATTTTTAGGGTTTCTGAGCATTATAAAGTTTATAAATACATATTAGAAGAAGAGCTAGTGGGCACGCAGAGAAGAACGAAAAAATTACTCGAAGAACGCCACCGAATTCATTTCAGAAGCAAATTTCCTTCAAGATTGAAGATCTTCATTCAATTTCATTAGATTTTTTATTAGGTTTCTTTATGTCTTGTTGTTATTCTAACTTTGAGATGATGTTATTCCATATTATGAACCAAATTCCCTAGATACTTAGGGAGGATGAAACCTATGGTGAATTTTATTATTTGATTTCTGAATTACATGATAAATACTTGATTCTCGTTCTCAATTATGTTTTAATATTTTTAGGATATTGATTCATGTTAAATGTGCTTATTTCAGTGGAGCAAAAGTCCCTGTTTAAGAGTAGATCTAGCATAATTGAGTGGAGTTGCATGCAATCCTAGAAATAGGACGGCATAAATATGCAAGATTAGAGTCAAATCTAATAGGGGAATCTATAGATCAAGTTAATACGACAATAGGGGTTTTAATTAGAAAGAGATTTCAATTAATCAACCTAGAGTCAGTTGTTTTTACTCTCGAAAGAGATATTAATATAGTTTAGGGATTTCTATGGATCGAGGCGTAAGTGAATAAATCATTTAATTCAGATTCAGAATAATTAGTGAAGTTTAGGTGGATTCTTTCCTGGGTATTGCCTATCTCATTGGTTTTATTCGATTATTTTTCCTAATTCACTGTGTTCTTAGTAATTAGTTTAGTTAATTTTAGATTAAAAACAATCATCCCATTTTATCGGCTAAATAATAGAAAAACAGTAATTACTAGTACTTTTAGTCCTCGTGGATATGATATTCCCTACTCACCATAGCTATATTATTGTTCGATAGGTGCGCTTGCCTTTGTCATAATTTTAGTTAGTTTAGTGACCATCAATCTCAGTACGACCTGCAAACCGACTCTTATCAAATTTCTAACTGCAATACACATGTTCGCAATTTAAGATTTCGATAGCCTTGCGATCTGAAAAACTCAACTCAAATCAACGGCCTCAATCGCGTGGGTTGTTTAAATCCAATTTCTATCTCCCTTGATGAAATCCAACTGGCTTTTCCCACCTAGACACGCTAATTTGTTCATTGGAATTCGAATACAACACGACCGATTCGTCTTTCCAACTGTACGCTAAACAACTCCAACCCAATGTGCACTTTTTGAATCGAAACTGAATCAACTTTAAGTAACGAATTTGTACTATCCCATATACTAGAGAGATAGGAAATATTGCGTTGAGAGATTTTTTTGAGCGGGTTAGTATCTGATGATTGTTTTGTTGGAGAAATTTCTAAGCTAAAGCTAAAAAAGGTTTAGTTAATAATTAAGAAAATTATGCTTTGGAAATGGATTAAATGGAATTGTAGAAAGTGGAAAGAGAAAGAGCCTTGGAAGGAAATTAAACTAGAAAGGTTGAAAGTATAAAGAAAGAAAACAAAATGGCAGTAGAGGAATTGACGCAGGAAGGAAGAAAATAAAGGAAATTTATTAAATGTAAAAGTTTAAGTGTGTGTTCAATTGGTTGTTGCTACTAAGTATTTATAAATATTTTAGTACTAAAATTTAGTTATTTTTTTCTAAATATTATCACTAAATAATTCAAAATTTAAAAATCAAATTTAAATTAAAGAATAAATTTAAACTAATTATAGAGTTGTAAAATATCAAAAATTCTCAATCTTTATCCAGCTACTTTTTAACAAAAATCTTCAACCCTTCAATTTTTATCCAATTATCCTTGAATCTTCAATCAAGTCCTCTTTACTTTTTGTTCCAATTTAGTCCCTTTTTGTAAGAGTTTGAATTCAATACACTAACTTCATTTATGATAAAAAATCCAAATTTAATAGCATTTTATCCGATAATTAGCCAAAAATAAATATTTTAAAAATACAAATTTATTTTGCTATCAGTACTTTAACAACTAATAAATTATTTATATCACATAAATACCAAATTAAAATTTTAAAGGATAAAAATTTTAACACCCTTAAAACTCATAATTTAGTGTACATTAAATATATTATGTAATCTTGCAAATAAGAATAACCTAACATAAAAATATCACATATCTAACAAACCCAAGCATAAAAATACTCGATCAATATATAAACTAGAAAAGAAGCGATGTTAATTTAATTGATTTAGTAACAACAAACAATAAATATTTTCTCCAAAGAACTTAAAGTTAATATGAATTTCTAATTAATTATAAATTCATTAAGAAAATCATATATATTCTTTAATTCAAAATTCATGGTACTGTATGTAAAATCTTTTGATCTTTTAACTTTATGCAAATCAAAATTTTAATATTGCACAAACAATGATTTTTGGACTTTTAAAGGTAATATGCTTTTCACAAGTTTGAGAAATACATGATGTGAAATTGGATTTGGTCATTCAGTTTTGACGAATAAGAATATTACAATAAATTGATTTTTCCTTGATATTTTTCATTAATTACACCAACCGTAAGTGATGGAGATTATAATTTTTATGAGTATTTTTTTTTTTGTGTAATCTTAATAGGTAGAGGGGGAATCAATTTATAATGATAAACTTTTAATCCGGTATATCCATTAAGTAACCAAATGAATGTATAAGATTTAATTTTAGGAATAAATATTAAAACTATATATGAACTTCGATTCAATGTGTAATGTTACACATTAACTTTGATTTTGTATAATTTTATACATAAAATTTTGATTTTATTCAATTTTCATAAGTTATTGACAATATTATTGAATTAACACTATTTTACGTTGATATATTGTATATGCAAACAATTATTGAAAATAAATGTATCTATTAATTTCTTTAAACGTGTACAATTAAATCAAAACTAAAATTTTATGTATTCATATAAATTACAATTCAAATTTCATATATATAATTATACCAAATCAAAATTCATATATTAAATTAACTATTAAATCTATAAATTTAATATTTATCTACAATATTTATAAAAGAAAAACTCTCATTCTATTTAAATTATTCCAAATACTTTTAGACTTCAATCACCCCAAACGCAAAGTGGGGGCAATCATATCCAAATCAAGTGGTCCTACATTAAAAGTGTTCACTTTCCAATCATTTCAATGAAAAAAAAAAAAAAAGGTTGTGCATTATCTGTCAATTGGGGGCATTCCATTGGAAGCAAATCTCTGGGATTTGGATGCAAATCACCATTTTTCTTAATTTGGGGGCATTTTCCCCTCATGGTTCAGAGATTCTTTGTGAAACTATATATGTTCTAAATTTGACAAATTAGATTCTTCATGGGACCTATTTCTGAAATATTTACTCAACAAATGCCATTTCATACATTCTATATAGTTAATGTTTCATCTATAAGATGTTTATCTTTAAAAAGAAAACACTCACTTTAAAATCAATATCTATTTTGAATGTTGGAGTGTAAGTTGGGATTATATTGTAATTAATTCTAATATTTTTGTCTTTTTTTTTTAGGTTTAACTTTTTTAAAATCGATCTTAAATTTTAGATAAATTTCTAGATTAACTTGAATAAATGACTTGACTCTTGAAGACATTTAATTAATCCAACTTAAATTCATCCAAACATAAAATTGCCAATTTTAGACTTTTGCCAAATTCTCAACACTTTCTAGCATTTTTTTCTAAAATTAAAAGGAAAGAATAAACCTCCAAGTTGAAAAATGAATTTTGGTCAACTTTAGAATTTAAATATTAAAAATAAATTCAGCTCATATTGTAAATAATTTTAATATTTCCCTCAAACCTATTTTTTAAATTTAATATTTTTATCCAAAATTTTTTAAATTTCAAATAGATATTAAAGTAAGCTATAATTCACCCCTTCAACAAGGTTAATTGATGTATCTCAAATTGAACCAATTCAAAACCCCACCTCACTGGCTGATTTGATAAATCTAGTAATTAATATATTGAAAAATAATAAATAAGATGCCAACCCAGTTATGATCCATACAATGAAAAATGTGCAAATTAGGTCTCTTCATAACTAAAAAGTATTAATATTTATATTCTTTTCTCCTTTCAAATTTAAGATTGTGAACCAACATAGACCTGCCTGTCTGGATAAACTCAAAAACAGGTCTTAAATTGGGCCAACCAGCAGGTTCACCATATCCACCATATCAATCAATATACTTTAACCTACATGATTGGCACAATAAAAAATTCTTAACTAATCCAATTTATTCAGCCAATGAGACATGTAAGGTTGGTGGTCAACAACAAAATTTGGCCAAAAGTCATTGATCCTAGTGATGAAGTTATAAACTTAATTCAATTTATTTATATATTCATTCTTAACAGGTTATGTTTAATAAATTTAAAGTTCAAGTACTAATATTTGCAATCCTTCCTCTATTTTTTTTATTGAAGAGAGTAATCAGAACTTTTACATCACTCAACGTGGTCTTCCATTACAACTCATATCCTCATGCAAAATGGTGAGAATCACAAAAGGAGGCTGCAACATACGACACAGACCTAATGGACGTTGGAGAGCAGGCACAACGAGCGCATCAGCTGTTCGATTGCCCTCACTCTACGTGTGCTGAATCCTCGCTTCCCACTGCATTTTCAGTAGCCGTCTAACTTCTCGAACTATGGCAATGCTATCCGTTTCCAAGATGATTTTCCTAGGCCTCAGCTCCCAAGCCTGCCATAGCCCATCATACGCCCCCCATATCTCCGCTTCAAGGACCAAGCAAGCGCCATACGGCGCACAACCCAACTAACCAAGTTTCCAGTATTGTCTCTCCCCCCAGCGGCTGCTGCATGCTCTAACCAACTTCCGGGTTTTCCCACTGAACCAGCGCACTTTATTATAAATCCTTCCACAAGATGAACTATGACCAACCTAAAGCCCATCCCTCTCAACACAGTGATAGGGGAAGCAGACCAAGATCCTATTTAAATTGCGCGTTTCGTAAAAAAAAATGGATTTAACCCAAAAAAATGATAAAGAAAACAAAATCAACTAAAAAACAAATTCAAGAATAAAAAATTCAAAATTAAAATTTCAAAATTAGATAAATAAAGAAAACATAAATTAAAAGGTGAAAGATCGATTGAATAAACAAATGGATATGAATAGATCAATCGAATAAACAAATAGATATGAATAGAAGATAGTTGTCCAACTTAACCCTTTAAAATATAAGCCTCAACAAATTCAATTAATAATTCTAATTAATCCTCCAATAAATAATTCTTATCAAATTGAAGGATGAAAAATAGATTATCACAACTACTTCTAGAAAATTGAGAAGAAAAACGGCTTCTAAAATTTACAAGAAAACTATCTTGCATGAAAGAAGTTAACTCCAAGAGTTAAAAATTTATTAATAATTACGTCTAAATAAAACTCTAATTAATTTAAACAAAAAGTTTCAGTAGAATTAAACTTTTTGTTTGCTATGAAACATAAAACTCCTAAACAATTTTAAATATTTAAAAATATCCTAAATTTTAGAATAAATAAATAATAAATAATAAAATCTAATAGATACAATATCGACTCATATAATCAAAATTAAGCTTTAAACTCGAACCCAATATGATTCAAACTAGAATTAAAGTCCAAAACTCGTAATTTTTCTGCTAGCATAATCTTCAGTAAAATGATTATGACTTGAGCTTCTAAACTCAAAATCGAGTGATTTAAAGTGCATTTCAAAATTAAAAAATAACTTTTTAAACGCTACGCAGACATCTTAGACTAGAAATGTTTATATCCCAGTTAAATATTCGTCACAAGTTGACTGATTTTTTAAATTTGAAAATTGACAGCTTCTATTGAATTAATTTTAATAAATTTCACCTGCAATTATCATATAAGTCTGCGAGCTCTATCGATAACGCAGCCCTCAAAACGTTAAAGATGAGCCAAAAATCTCATTGTTTAGTTGTTTCCAAATGCACCAGCATATTGCGCCAAACAACCTCCAATTGTCTGGTGCCTCTGAAAACCGAATGGGGTCTGATATGTTAACATGAATCCATTCGTTCAACGGCAAACTCAAAAAATCTTGTAGATTTCCAGGATGAATAAGCTGTGATCAAACTGAAAACGCCGAAAAACAAAAAAGCAAAACATGGTTGATGGATTCGACTTGAAAGTTACACACCGTACAACAAGAGTCAGTTGCCATATGCTGTCGGATCCGTACCTCATTTGTTAGCACTTTGTTTTTAGGCCACCAGCCATAAAAATACTCTAACACGTTTGGGACAGTCAAGCTCCCATATACTCTGCCAGAAACTACGTTAAGGCACAGACGTTGAAAAAAGGGTTGATTTTGTGGAGCTAAGGGTTAAACTTGTGAAGCAAAAGGTTCAATAGTGGTAGCGTCATCAATAGAAGTAGGTAACACAATGAATGGCAAGACTATAGGTACTGAAGGGGACATACAGGATGATGGTAACAGGCTTAAGGTGTCTAGGAGTACGGGGCTTGAGGGCTGTAATAACTAATGATAAGCAAAAGTGGGAGTTTGGCTAACTCCGATGAACGTGGATGATGTTGCGAAGGAGTTAAGCAAACTAAGACTGATTGGAGTTGACTAGATTCGAGTATTCTAACCAATGCTTGAGGCACGTTGGGGTTCTGGTGGTGTAGGAGTAGTACGGCTAATTCCGGTGATAGTAGTAGTGAAGATACTAATTGTGAAGTTCTCAGCACTAAGAGGGTTACGGATATTGTGAGGGAGATTGGTTTCAATATCAGAAGGATTGTTCTTATCGTTGAGAGGGTTGACTTGGGTATCAATAGGGTTAGCTTCAATGACAGAATCCATGGCTCTTGGCTCGGTTCCCACAGACGATGTCAAATGTTAACATCTAACTAGGTGGAAGATGGGTTGGAAGTTTTCTTAGACTAGAATGATTGGAGGACTGGCAAGACAAGAAAAACATTATGCTGAGGTGTAGAAGCCCAATTTGTCCGAGCTCGATTTCATCATAACTCAACTAAACTTTTAAACTCACTAAAACCCTTAACCCATAACCCATTTACATCTACCCAAACCCATTACAAAACCCAAATATTAAACCCAATTCAAAAGCCCATTAACCCCCCCAAAAAAAAACCTAACCCAAAAAAAAAGAAAAAAGAAAAACCTAACCCCCAAAAAAAAAAGAAGAAAAAAGAAAAACCTAACCCAAAAAAAAACTAAAAAAACCCTAGCCACCTAACCACTTTTCCACTTGCCCCATTTTTCCTCCTATTTTTGATATCCATTGTCTACCACCACCACCTACAAAATAGAAAAAGAAATAATAGAAAATCATGTAAAAAATGGCTATAAAAAGCCATTCAAAAATCATGTAAAAAAGGAAAGAGGGGGGATTTTACAAAGATTGAAGAAAAAAAAACACAAAAATCCCTTCAAATTTTGAACACAAAAGAAACATCAATAAAAAGGTTGCATCTTTTTCTTTTTTCCTCTTCTTTCGAATTTTTTCTTTTTTTTGTGTTGTTTTTTTCTTTCTTTATATATACATATATTGTTAAAAATTTTACCTTTTCGCCATCACCACGGTGGCCGACGGTGGCCGACGACGAGCGGCGACCGACGGTCGACCGGTGACCGGCCCCCCTTGGCCGGATTTCCTTTCCCCCCTCCCTTCTCTCTTCTTTCCCCCTTCTTTTTTTAGGTATTTTATCTATATTATGTATATATTTTTAATGCCATTAGTTATATATTTCTTATGTATATATTCTTAAATACTATTATATACATATATATATATATATTTTAAATACCATATTGTGTATATATTATTATTACAAATTATTACTATTGCTAGTATTATTATAACTATTATTATATTAGTGTATATTTTATGTACATATGTATATATATATTTTTTTGCACATATCATTATTTTATATTATTGTTGTAAATTTTTATGTATATATTTTTATGTATGCGTTTCCTAATATTTTCTTTTATTGTAGATATTATTATTATTATTACATACTTTTATTATATTTATATATATATGTATTTTTATGTACATATTATTATTTTATATTATTATTACCAAATATATCATTTTTCCTATTTTATTATTAGTACATGATTTGTTTTTATTTTGTAAATATCATTATTATGGTTATTCTAATATTCTAGTATTCCATGTTAATATTTTTCATTAATGATATCATTTTTTTGCATCCTTTATCTATTTTATTTTCTCACTTTAGGAATATTTTTTCTCATGTTTTAATTAATTTCAAAAATAAGGCAATGTACCGATTTAATATTAAGCCATCGATTTCATCACTATGTTGGGTGAAATTGTAAACTTGTGTTAAAAAACAGGACACCCTTTCTAAAAAAATCGAAAACTAAAATTCTCATTTTCAATCGGATCACGATTAAATATTATATTGAATTCGTATTTTTGAAAATCAAGTCAACACATGTTTATGAGATACCAATTTTGGGCGTCGCGAGGGTGCTAATACTTTCCTCGCGCGTAATTGACTCCCGAACCCCAATTTTTCTCTGGACTTTCACGTAGACCTAAATTTGGCCTTCTTTTTGTTTTAAAATAATTAGGTGTCCGATCACACCTATAAAAAAGGATCGGTGGCGACTCCCTTTGTTAATAAAATCGAAAGTTGGTTTTCAAATGTTTAATAAGTAGCCACAATTAGCGACCAAGCGAAACTAAAATTTTTTTACGTCGCTACATGAGGCATCAGAGTTTATGCTCTAGGAAGATCGTCTTGGACTTAGGCTCAGTTTGGCAATGCTTTTGAGAAGTGCTGTGTAAAAGTACTTTTGAGAAGTATTTTTAAAAATTTTAAGTGTTTGGTATTGCTGTCAAAAAGTACTTTTGAAAAGTAAAATGTCTATTTTAGACATGATATTATAAAGTAACAAATATGTATTTAAATAATTTTAAATTAGTTAATATTATGATATTTTAGCAATAATATAAAAATAATTTATTATAACTCATTGTTAATATTTTAATATATAATATTAATTTTAAATATTTCTAAGTAATTAATATTAATTATTTATTAAATTTAATTAGAATACATAAACTATATTTAAATATTTAAATATAATAATTAAATATTTATAATTAGATATTGACACAATTATATTATTTTTAAAAATTATTTTTATTTTTAATTAATGCTTTTAACACATTTGTAAAACTCATATTAGATAACATAGAAAATATAAACCTAACAAATTAAAATATTACATATATTTGGATTAAAGTTTCAAAAGGGATAATATTTATATACCAAATATAAATACTAAAAATTTTACAATAGCATTTACAATTTAAAGTGAATTCATTAAACTAGAAGCTATAGCATCTCTTGTTAATTCCATTTCAAAACCACTTGAATTGTTTGATTCACCGTCATCATCACCATCATCGTCGTCGTCGTCGTCATCATCACTTTCTCGACCATGCACAATTTCTAAATCAATATTATTCTCATATGCCCAGTTAATATCTTCGTATTCCATAAAATCTGCATCATTTCGGCCGGCATGTTTTCGGATAAAATTGTGTATCGTCATTGCAGCAACAACGATCATCGTTTGCTTTTCAAAACTATAACTTGGCATATCTCTTAAAATGGCCCATTTTTTTTTTCAAAACACCAAAAGTTCGTTCAATCACATTACGTAATGATGAATGTGAATGATTGAATACCTCTTCTTTACCAGATACCGGTCTACCTCTACGAAAGTCAGGTAAATGATACCGCTGACCTCTATATGGTCCAAGATAACCTTTCATTTGAGGATATCCAGAATCAACAAGATAATATTTTCCTACATGTCATAATATAACAAACAATTAATTCAAGAATTTTTTTATAAAAATTATCAATTAAAGAACTTATACTTTATTTTTTAAAAAATCACATATAAATAAAATATCTAACCATTTGGTGGGTGCGGAAATTTGTATTTTGTGTAATAGCCCGATTTTGGGTCTAGTCGGAACAGTGGTTTCGGGACCACAAACCCGACGAAAAAAAAATTATTTTTATTATATTTTTATAGTCTATAAATTTATGAAAATATTTTGTAAAAATTTTATTCGAAAATTTTGACGTTTGAGCACTCAATTTAGTCAAAAGGACTAAATTGTAAAAAGTGCAAAAGTTGAGTTCTTTATATATGAGGTGCCTAATTGTTATGAGTTTTAAATTGAAAGTCCTTATGTGACAATTATTCCTTTAATAAGTTAGTGAATGGATATTTGTTTGGTATTTTGAAATTTGGTTGAAATAAAAGGGTAATTTTGTAAATTAATTAAAATAACCTAATAAGACAAATGATAAAAGCTATCATTTTTTTCATTCTTTCTTCTTCAACCGTGGAAAGAACAGAAAATAGCAGCCATGGATGAGCTCCATTCGGCCAAGCTTTTATGGCTTATATAGGTATGGTTTTGTCCGTTTTTAATGATTTTCGTATTTTTGAGATCCCGAAGCTTAAATTTTCTATTTCTACCAATTGATTGAAGAGAAATTAGAGTTTAAAATTTACCCATTCATGATATGGTTGTGTTTTGATGATTTATAGTGGATAATGAATGTTTGATGTGTTAAATATGAGTTTTATTCAATGAATTTCGGTAAAAATGTCAAAAAGGGGTTAAATTGTGAAAGTTACAAATTGGTCATAAGTGTGTGAATTAGTGAGAATTTGGAGTTTCCATAGAAGAGAAAAATGTTTAGCATGTCTTAAACCTTATAGAAATTGAATAAAAATTAATTTACGAGCATTGGGGCAAAAGTGAAAATATGCAAAAGTTTAAGGGTCAAAATAAAAATTTGTAAAAATATGATTTTTAGACCCATATGAATATTGTGACTGATTGGTAGGCTAAATGTGATGTTATGGATGATGAAAATTGAGACTTGGACCTAGAACGGAAAGAAATCGATTTATGGACGAGTATGTCCTTTTCACATTTGTGGTATCGAGGTAAGTTCAGTATGTAAACAATACCATGCTATACATGTATTTAAATGTTATCATTACATGAATTGTACAGATATTAATGTGTATGTAATTAATAGAAATATGATAAGACAAAGCCTTAATAGACGAGGAAAAATCCCGTTTGAACCTTAGGAATAGAATAGGATACGAGTGACATGTCACTAGGAATTATGAGTCTAGATGACTAGCTCGAGAGTGAGCATTGAAATGTCATGAGATATGAGGTAGCTTTAGCTACAATTGAAGCACTTATGTGCAAAGGCTTTTCCGAGTATCTAATTAGTATTCCAAGTATTCAACGGGCAATCCAAGGAAAGAGTTAATGATGGTCTCAATGAGGTAAGTCATTGGTGAGTATGCACTCGAGTTATGTTACGAGTTGTGCAAGTATGTATACTAATCCTATGAGAATGCCTTGATATGTGATTATCTATGATGCATAATATGTATTCTTACCATGATGGATAAAATGGTGTTGTATTAATATTATGAACAATGATCATGAATGAGTAATTTAGCCTTGACAGATTTGAGTTACTGCAGTAGTGTAACTTTGAAAATACACTAAAAATAGTGGAAAATGAGTTAGAGGCAGAATAAAATATGGGATTAAAGCTTAATGAGTCTATTTTCACATGAAAGAAACAGAGGAAGAAAAAGAATTCCATATTGTTTGATATTTGAATTCTTGTGAAACAGGGTCTGAATGAATTCGAGATCCCCTGTTCTAACTTTAGAAATTCACCAAAAATTGTACAAAAATTATTAAGAGTTATACCTTACATGAATAGATTCCTTATTGAGTCTATTTTTATTGGGAATAAACGGCATGGTCGTTGGAATTTTGTACAGGGAGAAATTCGGTTTGTAGTGTACAGGGGTCAGAGTGGTCATACCCTGAAACAGGGGAGAATTTAACTAATAAACTGTACTATTTGGCTTAACCAAAAATTCTGGAAATTTTATGGAAAAAAATAAAATAAGTCTAGTTTTAGGGAAAATTAACAGAACTTAATTTGGAGTTTCGTAGCTCCAGATATAAATAATTTAGTGACCGTTGCTCAGAAAGACAACTTGTAGTGAACTTGAAAATATGTTGTAAACATTGATAAAACAAGTTAATGAGTTGCTTATTGTTTTCATATGAACTTACTAAGCAAAAGCTTACCCCCTTCTTTCCCATGTTTTCTAGAGTTCCAGGTTAGCTCGGGTTGGAGGCCGTCAGAGATATTATCACCCTATCGAGTTAACGTTATCGGAGTAAGTAAACTCAAGTGATTCGAGTCTATGGCATGTATAGGGTTTTTGTAACACCCCGAACCCGAGACCGTCGCCGGAGTCGAACGCGAGGTGTTAACAGACTTCAACCCACTTATTGACAATTTTCAGACAAGCTGCCAATCTGAGTACTAGTCGCTCCAAAATTCATAACTTGAGTTTTACAACTCGAAAATCAGTTCCGTAAATTTTTCCTGAAACTAGACTCATATGTCCATCTACATATTTTTTTCTAGAATTTTGGTCGAGCCAATTAGTACAGTTTATTAGTTAAAGTCTCGCCTGTTGTAGGGATCGACTACACTGACCTTTGTGCGTTACGAATTGGATATCTCCCTGTACAGGGCTTCAATACTGATGCCGTTTGTTTCTATAGAAACTAGACTCAGAGAGGAATCTACATATATGGAATGACTCCTAATTATCTCTGGTTAATTTACAATGATTTTCCAAAGTTGGAACAGGGGATCCAGAAACCGTTCTGGCCCTATTTCACAAGAACTTTAAAATCTGTTAACTTATAACTCATATGACCATTTCGTTTCTTCCATATGGAAGTAGATTCATCAAGGTACACTTACATAATTTATTTGCTATTTAATACCATTCCTACTATTTTTAGTGATTTTTCACATCCACGTCACTGCTGCTGTCAGCATCTGCCTTTAGTAGGCTTTACCTATTTCATACTTTCCATGATTCAATTGGCCCTTTTTACATACATAGCACAAAGCGTGATCATGATTAACCATTCCAATGGCTAATCGTTTCAAATAATTCCATACCTCATAAGGGTCAACATACAAACGATTATAGTTCTATGCTAAAAACGTATATAAGCCATTTTCGCATGGCTATCCAAGTTTACACAAACCGGAAGGTACATGACCTTCAACAAAGGATGGTCCTATACATGCCATTTCAAAGTTCAACCAAAATTTGTACCAAAATGGGGCTTCGATAGTGTGGATGACTTGACTTCTTTGATCCCGAATCCGATAGCTAACGAGCGAAACCTATAAAACAGAGAGCCAAAGCAACGGGTAAGCATTTTAATGCTTAGTAAGTCTCATGCAATGAAATCAGCTTTGACTAAGGTATTTTATTCACATGGCTAATTAAACCACTTTACTAATTCACATTCCCATACTCATACTTATTTCACATCACCGACCCTTATGTTCATACACAAAAGAACAACTTAGCCCAAGGCCGGTAGCTCGTTTATCAACTTAGCGATACTTACTTGTAAGAATTCAATTAGTACAAGCACATACAAACATACCTCATTGCTGGAATTTTCACAAGTGTATAAGCTGAAATTTTCACAGCAAGATTGCTCACTTCGAATCACATACTTTCGGATTTAACCGGATATAGCGATCAGACGATTGCCTTGGTCATAACCCGGATTTGGTGACTTGCACAAAGGCCTTGGTCTTAGCCGGATATATCAACTTCATACGAATGCCTTGGTCTTAGCCGGATATATCAACTCGCACGAATGCCTTGGTCTTAGCCGGATATATCAACTCGCACGAATGCCTTCGGTCTTAGCCGGATATATTTCCAATGTTCACTTACACATATATCAATATTCAAGACACGTCCATAGTTCATTTTCGTTATTAAAGCTCTAACACAAAATATTTATCAACCTTTACTATTTCGGCTCAATGGCCACACAAACAAGGAGCATAATTTTGATATAATTCAAGTAGGGTCATCACTCAAGACTTACCTCGGATGTTGTCGAGCGATTTCGACGGCTATTCAACTACTTTTTCCTTCCCTTTATCGGATTTAGCTCCCCTTTGCTCTTGAGCTTAATCTTGATGCAAGTTTAGCCAACCTCTTCCTAATCCTCTTCCAAACCAAATATGAAGCAAAACTCCTTCCTTATCCTTAGTATTTTCGGCCAACAAGAGAGTGAAAAGAGATGAACAAAATTTTTTTCTTTCTTTCTTTAGGACATTCGGCCAAGCTATGGAGGAAGATGGACACTTTTTTTTTTTTTGTTTCTCATCTACTAACATTAATTGTTTATTCCATACCCTTATTTTATTCTTTCCATCATAACCCATTTACCAAACATGTTTCATGACATGATTTTTGCCCATAAATCCTTGTCATGGCGGCCACTAGCTATGGGGAATTTGACATGCAAGTCCATTGTTTTGCATGCATCCTTTAATTAGTCATCACACATTTCCCTCATACTTTCAAAGTTTATTACTAGGTCCTTTCTAGTGAAATTCACATCTATAATTCTAAATCAAAGCATAAAAATATCACACATGAGTTAACACACATTATAGGCAATAAAATAAATATTAAATTATTTTTATGCCTTGGTTTTGTGGTCCCGAAACCACATTTCGACTAGGGTCGTTTTAAAGTGTCACAACTCTCCCCACTTTAGAAATTTTCGTCCCCGAAAATCTTACCGTAAATAGGTTTGGATATTGCTCTTTCATAGAGTTCTCGGGTTCCCAAGTAGCTTCTTCTATCCCGTGTTTGAGCCATAACACTTTCACTAGCGGAACCCTTTTGTTTCAAGAACTCTTTCATTTCACGAGCTAGGATACGAATCGGTTCTTCTTCATAACTCATATCGGCTTGAATTTCAACCTCGATGGACTAATTACGTGCGACGGATCGATCTATAGCGTCGAAGCATTGAAACATGGAAGACGTTGTGAATCTTTTCAAGTTCAGGGCAAGATCAAACGATACATGAATCGGGCCAACTCGTTCGGAGATTTCAGTGCGGCCCAATGAATCTCGGCTCAACTTGCCCTTACTACCGAATCTGAGTATCTTTTTCCACGGCGAAACTTTAAGAAACACTTTATCTCCCACCGATACTCAATGTCCTTTCGTTTCAAATCCGCATACGATTTTCGACGATCGGAGGCTATCTTGATTTTCACGGATTACTTTTACTTTGCTCAAAGATCTTTAATCAAATCCACTCCAAAAATTTTGTTCTCACCGAGCTCGGTCCAAAACAATGGTGTACGGCATTTACGCCCGTACAAAGCCTCGTAGGCGCCATCTTAATACTTGATTGAAAACTATTGTTGTGGCGAATTCAATCAAAGGTAGGTACCGTTCCCATGAACCACGAACTCGAGGATGCAACATCTCAACATATCCTCAAGTATCTCGAATTATACGCCGGATTGACCATCGGTTTGGGGTGAAAAGCGGTCTGAAATGCAACTTGGTGCCCAATGCTTCTTGTAATTTCTTCTAAAATCGCGAGGTGAACCTCGGATCTCTATCCGACACAATGTAAATCGGTACCCGTGTAATCTCACAATCGAGAAACGTACAATTCAGCTAGTTTATCCAATGAAAATCCATACGCATTGGGGATAAAGTGAGCCGACTTAGTCGGTCTATCAATAATAACCCAAATTGCATCCTTCTTACTTGTCGACAACGGCGGTCCGGACACAAAGTCCATTGTGACTCGATCCCATTTCCACTCGGGTATCGTGATCTGTCAAGTAACCTCAAGGCACTTGATGCTCGCTTTCACTTGTTGACATATTAAACATCTTGCAACAAAGTCGGAGATGTCTCGTTTCATACCATGCCACCAAAACCGACGTTTCAACTCATTGTACATCTTCGTACTCCTCGGTGGATTGCCATTCGGCTACAATGAGCTTCGTTCGAATTATCGAAATAAGTTCAATTCTTTGGAACACACAAACGACTTCGAACCTCAAACAATCGTCATCATCAATTTGAAACTCCGATTCCTTGTTCGAACACACTCACCCGTTTTGCACGCAACTCCTCATCAACTTTCGAGCTTCACGAATTTGATGAGTCAACAATGGTTTGGCCTTTAATTGGCTACTAACACATTGTCGGGTAGGATAGACAAGTGTACATTCATCGTCAGAAGCAAAAAAGTGATTTCGGCTTAAGGCATCCGCAACCACATTAGCCTTTCCGGGTGATAGTCAATGACCACTCATAATCCTTTAACACTCGAGCCAACGTCTTTGTCGCAGATTTAAGTCTCTTTGAGTCATCAAATATTTGAGACTTTTGTGATCCGAATACACATGGCACTTCTCACCAAATAAGTAATGTCGCCATATCTTTAAGGCGAATACGATGGCGACCAATTCGAGATCATGGGTCGGATAATTTTTCTCATGTGGCTTTAATTGTCTCGACGATAGGCCACAACTCGACCTTCTTGCATCAATACGCAACCTAACCCAAGTAGGGAGGCGTCACTATAGATGACAAACTCTTTGCCGATTCGGTCAGTATTAGTCTTGGAGCTTCCGTCAAATGAGTTTTCAATTGGTCAAAACTTTTTCGACACTTTTCCGTCCATTCAAACTTGACATTCTTCAAGCGGTTTTCGTCATGGGTGTGGCTATCATCGAGAATCCTTTTACAAACCGTCGGTAGTAACCGCAAGTCCCAAAAAGCTCGAACCTCGGTAATATTTCTTGGAGGTTTCATTAAGTATGGCTGAAATTTTGCTTGGGTCGACTCGAATACCCGATCGCAGATACCACGTGACCCAAGAAGCTAACCTCTCTTAACCGTAACTCACACTTGCTAAACTTAGCATATAACCGCTTATCCCGTAAAATTTGCAACACTAATCTCGGGTGCTCCGCATGTTCGGTCTCATCTCTTGAATAGACCAAGATGTCGTCGATGAACACAACTACGAACCGATCCAAATATGATCCAAGATCCGATTCATCAAATCCATAAATACCGCAGGGCATTAGTGAGCCCAACGGCATCACTAAGAACTCGTAGTGACCATATCTCGCTCAAGGCGGTTTTGGGTATGTCCGAATCTCGGATTCAAGAATCGATAATAGCCCGATCTCAAATCTATTTTTGAGAACACCGAGGTTCTTCAGTTGATCGAACAAATCATCGATACGTGGTAACGGATACTTGTTCTTTATTGTCACTTTATTAAGTCGACGATAGTCGATGCACAACCTTATGGTTCCGTCCTTCTTTTCACAAACAACACCGGTGCACCCCAAGGTGAAAAACTTCGGCGAGCAAAACCTCTATCCATCAACTCTTGCAACCGAGCTTTCAACTCCTTTAATTCCGTTGGTGCCATACGATATGGAGCTATCGAAATCGGTGTGGTCCTGTACAAGCTCAATGCCAAACTCTATCTCCGAACAGTGGCAAACCCGCAATTCTTGGGAAAACGTCCGGTATTCACAAACCACCGCAGCAGATTTGGGTTCTATTCCTAACTCCTTATCATCAAGTACATACGCAAGGTATGCTTCACACCCTTTTCTTACATATTTCGGGCCAACATTGATGATATTACGGGTGGCAACCCTTCAAGTTCGTAGACTCAACTCGGATCATCTCGTTGTTTGCGCATCTCAAATCAATAGTCTTGCTTTTGCAATTCACAACCGCATCATGCACGGTCAACCAATCCAACCCAAGAATAACATCAAATTCATCGAACGGCAAAAGCATCAAGTCCGCGGAAAAGCAGTACCTCAATTACTAGGGGCATTTCTTACACACTTTGTCGACCAGCACATAACGACCCAAAGGATTTGACACCGAATTACGAACTCAAGAGACTCAATAGGTAAAGTCTTCTTTGGATGCTAAGGTTTCGCATATATAAGAATGAGTAGAACCGGGGTCAATCAAAGCAATCACATTAGTATCAAAGAGAGTGAAAGTACCAGTAATAACATCCGGCGAGGAGGCATCCTCGGCGTCTGGCAGATAGCATAAGTCCTAGCTGGAGCGCGAGCCTCGGATCCGGTCGCAAGATCTCTAGATCCTCTCGACCACCACTAGCCTTGCCAGATTTCCGGATGGTCTACCTCGAAAGTGGTAGTACCGGTTTCCCACTCCGATCTACATTCTGCTCGGACAACCTCGGGCAATCTTTAATGAAGTGGTCAACTGATCCACACTTGTAACAGAGCGGTCACGGAATCTCTGACTTCCAAAATGCCATTTGCCACAATATCGGCACTCCGTCCTCTCTCGTCGATCATTCCCACTCATGGCGATCAAGTGATTCGTGGTCACAGGGGTCGATCGCGATCTCGTCTAGAAAAGCCCAAGTGTCTCTAGATCGGCCTAAGCCATCTCTAAGTTTCTTTGATGATTGGAAGGGCTTCCCGAATACCTCTTTGAAACTCCCTTGCTCCCGCTTCACTTTCCTTTTCTCCATACTAAACTCCTCGGCTTTGCCGCTCGCTCGACGAGAGTCACAAACTCTGATTTCCAAAATGCCAACATACGACTTTATCTCATCATTCATCCATCTTGAGCGTTTACATCACACTTCAAGAAATGCATTCTCGCAGCGTCGGCTAAGCCTCACGAATTTTCGTTCATAGTCGGAACCGACATGGAACCTTGTTTAAGTTCGAGAAATTCCTTTCGTTTTTGGTCCATAAATCTCGATCGATATACTTTTTCCGAAACTCGGTTTGGAAGAACTCCCAAGTTACTTGTTCGCGGGGCACACAAGTCGAGTACTCCACCAATAGTAGGCGAATCACGTAGCAAGGAGATGGTACACTTTAGGCATTCATCGGTGTACAAGATAGCTCATCGAGTACCGGATCGTGTTGTCCAACCAAAATTCGGCTTGCTCGGCATCATCACTATCCGTAGCTTTAAATTCAGTAGCCCCATGTTTTCGGATTCTATCAACTGGGGCTTATTCGACCTTATTTGGTCAATTACGGAGGCATTGTAGGTGCGGGGTGTGTTTGTTGGGAATGGAGGTTGTGGAACAGTAGTATTAGTTCGAATGTATTGGTTGAACCAATCATTCATCACGCTATAAAAGGCTTGTCTAGCCTCGTCATTCGGATTACTAGCAACAGGTTGAGAGTCCGCCGCGCTGTCCCTTGTGCGGGAGCAGCGCCACACTCTCCACATCATCAGCTATCGCTTCGGTTGGGATCGGGATCCATTACTATAAATAAACACAAGTTCAAACGTCGAAATCACCACACTATCATATAATCACATAAAATGGCATGTATAGCTAGACCCAAACGCATTACGGTAGTCCTAGAATCGACTAAACCGTAGCTCTGATACCAATAAAATTGTAACACCCGAACCCGAGACCGTCACGAGTCGAACGCGAGGTGTTAATGAACTTCAACCCACTTATTGACAATTTTCAGACAAGCTGCCAATCTGAGTACTAGTCGCTCCAAAATTCATAACTTGAGTTTTACAACTCGAAAATCAGTTCCGTAAATTTTTCCTGAAACTAGACTCATATGTCCATCTACATATTTTTTCTAGAATTTTGGTCGAGCCAATTAGTACAGTTTATTAGTTAAAGTCTCGCCTGTTGTAGGGATCGACTACACTGACCTTTGTGCGTTACGAATTGGATATCTCCTGTACAGGGCTTCAATACTGATGCCGTTTATTTCTATAGAAACTAGACTCAGAGAGGAATCTACATATATGGAATGACTCCTAATTATCTCTGGTTAATTTACAATGATTTTCCAAAGTTGGAACAGGGATCCAGAAACCGTTCTGGCCCTATTTCACAAGAACTTTAAAATCTGTTAACTTATAACTCATATGACCATTTCGTTTCTTCCATATGGAAGTAGATTCATCAAGGTACACTTACATAATTTATTTGCTATTTAATACCATTCCTACTATTTTTAGTGATTTTTCACATCCACGTCACTGCTGCTGTCAGCATCTGCCTTTAGTAGGCTTTACCTATTTCATACTTTCCATGATTCAATTGGCCCTTTTTACATACATAGCACAAAGCGTGATCATGATTAACCATTCCAATGGCTAATCGTTTCAAATAATTCCATACCTCATAAGGGTCAACATACAAACGATTATAGTTCTATGCTAAAAACGTATATAAGCCATTTTCGCATGGCTATCCAAGTTTACACAAACCGAAGGTACATGACCTTCAACAAAGGATGGTCCTATACATGCCATTTCAAAGTTCAACCAAAATTTGTACCAAAATGGGGCTTCGATAGTGTGGATGACTTCGACTTCTTTGATCCCGAATCCGATAGCTAACGAGCGAAACCTATAAAACAGAGAGCCAAAGCAACGGGTAAGCATTTTAATGCTTAGTAAGTCTCATGCAATGAAATCAGCTTTGACTAAGGTATTTTATTCACATGGCTAATTAAACCACTTTACTAATTCACATTCCCATACTCATACTTATTTCACATCACCGACCCTTATGTTCATACACAAAAGAACAACTTAGCCCAAGGCCGGTAGCTCGTTTATCAACTTAGCGATACTTACTTGTAAGAATTCAATTAGTACAAGCACATACAAACATACCTCATTGCTGGAATTTTCACAAGTGTATAAGCTGAAATTTTCACAGCAAGATTGCTCACTTCGAATCACATACTTTCGGATTTAACCGGATATAGCGACTCAGACGATTGCCTTGGTCATAACCCGGATTTGGTGACTTGCACAAAGGCCTTGGTCTTAGCCGGATATATCAACTCGCACGAATGCCTTGGTCTTAGCCCGGATATATCAACTCGCACGAATGCCTTGGTCTTAGCCCGGATATATCAACTCGCACGAATGCCTTGGTCTTAGCCCGGATATATTTCCAATGTTCACTTACACATATATCAATATTCAAGACACGTCCATAGTTCATTTTCGTTACTAAAGCTCTAACACAAAATATTTATCAACCTTTACTATTTCGCTCAATGGCCACACAAACAAGGAGCATAATTTTGATATAATTCAAGTAGGGTCATCACTCAAGACTTACCTCGGATGTTGTCGGCGATTTGACTGACTATTCAACTACTTTTTCCTTCCCTTTATCGGATTTAGCTCCCTTTGCTCTTGAGCTTAATCTTGATGCAAGTTTAGCCAACCTCTTCCTAATCCTCTTCCAAACCAAATATGAAGCAAAACTCCTTCCTTATCCTTAGTATTTTCGCCAACAAGAGAGTGAAAAGAGATGAACAAAATTTTTTTCTTTCTTTCTTTAGGACATTCGCCAAGCTATGGAGGAAGATGGACACTTTTTTTTTTGTTTCTCATCTACTAACATTAATTGTTTATTCCATACCCTTATTTTATTCTTTCCATCATAACCCATTTACTAAACATGTTTCATGACATGATTTTTGCCCATAAATCCTTGTCATGGCCGGCCACTAGCTATGGGGAATTTGACATGCAAGTCCATTGTTTTGCATGCATCCTTTAATTAGTCATCACACATTTCCCTCATACTTTCAAAGTTTATTACTAGGTCCTTTCTAGTGAAATTCACATCTATAATTCTAAATCAAAGCATAAAAAATATCACACATGAGTTAACACACATTATAGGCAATAAAATAAATATTAAATTATTTTTATGCCTTGGTTTTGTGGTCCCGAAACCACATTTCGACTAGGGTCGTTTTAAGGCTGTCACAGTTTTAATGTGAGTATGTAATATTATGATTTAGCCAAAGGCATTGGCTTGTTATTAAGGTAGTATTAGTCATGTAAATTGGCCTATGTCGGCTAATGACGTTATGGGCCCATATGATTATTCTTATGCATTTATGTTATTATTTCTTGTGATGTGGCTTACAACATGTATGCCTAGAGATTGAATTGAGATTCATTGATGAGCTAGTAACTAATGCAGGATTAAGTGATTGGTAAATAGTTAATAATGCTTCATGAATGGTTTGTGATGTAATGATAGTTATGTCTAGTATGTGGTAATGATATGGGCAAATTCTATAATATTTATTACATAAGAAAATAACTTGAGCATATCATGTTTGTAGATGTTTAAGAGCTCATTTATGCCACGATTGTATGTTATTGGATAAGTATGTATCTATGCATGTGGTGTGAGAGTGACAAAAGGCTTGATAATTAGACTATTTCGCCACACGGCTGAGCACATGGGCGTGTGAAGCCTTAACGCAAGAGATTTTTCTAAGTTTTTCATGAGTTCTCGATTGGGTCCCGAACCGCCCCGAATGCATGTATTGGGCCTCGTAAGCTCGCATAAGGGACAAATTGCATGTGAAAAGAAAAGTTTTTAATTATTTGAGATTTCATGGCCCTGTTTAGTATGGAAGTGTTAGTAAAAGTCAGGTAGCACCTCGAACCCCGTCCCGGCGTCGGATGCGGGCGAGGGGTGTTACATTTTGGATCTCGAATTGCATCAAGAAATATTCTAGTGTCATGTGCCGATCCTTCCCATCCAGCCATGACAAAGGTGAAACACATATTAAAATCACATACTGCCATGACATTTTGAGTAGGGATACCTTTTCTTCCAATATAGGGAATTTGTTCATTTGGTGGAAGAATAGCGGCAATATGAGTACCATCAATTGCACCTATGCAATCCTGAACAAATAATCATATTAGTCTCGTGCATATTTTAAGTCAACCAAAATATTAAAATATAATAAGATAAAATTAAATTTTAACCTTAAAATGCGGCATATATCTAGAATCATTACGTATTTGTTCGGGTATTGAGCTAAAAAAAGGATCTTCGGGTGCAATTAGATCAGTGGCCATCCTTGAAACTTTTTCAAGCACAATTGCAAAGTACTGACTTATTGTTGATCCAGACCTTTGAAATCTTTCTCGACATTGGGAAACTTTTGCACCGGTACCCAAGATGTATAAAAAAATTCCCAACATTTCACTAGAAGATATGTTTCTTGAAGTTTGCAAGTTGTATCTTGTCTCCAAAACTCTCAACAAACTTGTGAATACCATTTTAGACATCCTAAAATTAATCATACAACGTGACTCGTGACCGTCAAGGATCTCTCGAATCCATGTTTCACCTGACTGTTTTGAATTCATGCATGGCTGCTTTAATATATACTTCTCGTAATATAATTGTACGGAAGAATATGCAACAACAAATAATCGATTAAAACATTCCATGCATTGTAAAATCTCTTTCTTTTCCTTTCATCATCATCGCATCATCACCTTGTAATTCTCAACTATACTCATCACCGCCAAAAATTTGAACATCCAAAATCATATATAAACAATTATTGATAAAACTAATTTAGTATAAATAAGTAGAACATAAATTCAATAACCAAAGACCAAACATAAACAACTATTAATAAAAGTAGATTACACATAGATAAGTAGAACATAAATTCAATATCCAAAAACCAAACATAAATAACTATTGATAAAACTAGTTTAGGATTTTTGTTTAGTCACATAATAGATATCTCCTAACCCTAGAAGATTAGAAAATTTTCAGCTATCCTTCATTTCTGTCTTAAGCCACAAAGCTCTAATCTTGGGATTAATTGATAAAAACATAATTCGCTTGTCCTTATTGAGCAATAATCTAAGTGCGAAAAAGTATAGCAGACTAGCTTCTAGAACTTCTTCCGACATGCTGTCGAGCACTTTGACTGCTTGTGGAATACCATATGGATCCATAACATGAGTCAAACTAGATGTGGCTTGACTCATATTGTCAGCTGCATTGCATAATTTTTCTATTTGACTAGACAATCTTGCAGCCCCTCCAATTTGCTTTGAGGATTTCTTTCTTCCAGTTTTAAAATGTGAACTTGATATCTCATGATTTTTCCTTTTTTGACCGTTTCCATCAATTTGAACATCATTTGAAATGTGAACATCATTTGAAATGTGAACATCATTTAAAATGCGAACATCATTTCTCACATTTTCTTCTTCATTCTCTTCAGGTATTTCATTGTTAACATCTTCAAAAATATCACTACGGAGTGTACCAGAAGAAGGTGCCCATGCTTTATCACCTGTTGCAACTATCCCCATGAACATTTGGTCTAACTTCCCTTCGAATTCAGGATCAATGCCCTATGTTCTAAATTTTTGAGCTTCAGGCACAACCTACATATCAAATGATAGTTTAATAATAGTAATTATCAATAAACTCATAAATAAGAAAAAAACAAAAATAAAGGGAATTATTAATGTACCTTTAGCCTACTCTCCCACCATTCATCCGATGCATCAACGGTTCTTTTTATAGGATTCCACCCTAGACCAGTATCTGCGCCTTTAAGTTTCTTCCAAGCTTTCCATTCTTTTTTTAGGGCATCCCACCTATTTTTAAGTTGTCTTTGTGAAAAACCCTTGCCTGTTTCTTTCTCAAAGTTAGTCATTATTTTCAACCATCCATCTTTTGTGAAATGTGTACCAGGCCTATTGCCTTTCAATATCTCTTTAATACAAATATCACAAAATATTTCTGTCAATCTCTTATCCCACATTGCTTTCACTTTTTCACCACTAACTTCAATCGCCGACGTACTCATCTATTGTGTATACAAACAGATTCGTTTCAGCCAGTAAAGCAATTAAGAAAATCAAATGTCACAAAAGTATATTTTTTTAGATGTGTATCTATAACACCCCAAACCCGTGACCGTCACCGGATTTGAACACGTGGTGTTATCGGGCTTACTTCCCTTATTACTCTTTTTGAAACATTTGTTTTCTGTTCCAGGCAGGCTAGCTAACTGCGTCACTGTCGCCTTAAAAATCATATCTCGAGTTTCAAAACTCGGAAACTGATTCCATAAATTTTCCCTGAATTTAGACTCATATATCCATCCATGGATTTATTTCTAGAATTTTTGGTTGGGCTAATTAGTACAGTTTATTAGTTAAAGTCACCCATGTTACAGGGGTCGACTACACTGACCTTCGCGCATTACAACTTGAATATCTCTCTGTACAGGGCTCTAATACTGGTTCCATTTGTTTCTAATGAAACTAGACTCAAAATGGAATCTTCAAATATAAGGCATGACTTCTAATTCTTTCTGGATAATTTATAGTAAATTTTCAAAGTCGAGACAGGGGATCCAGAAACTGTTCTGGCCCTGTCTCACGAGAACTTTAATATCTCTCAGTATACTGCTCATATGGTCGTTTCGTTTCATCCATATGAAAATATATTCATCAAGGTTCAATTTCATAATTTATTCACTATTTAATTCTACTTCTACTATTTTTAGTGATTTTTCAATCTCATATCACTGCTGCTGTCCGCAACAGTTACTGCAGTAGACTATGCCAATTTCATGAATCTTTCCTTGACCTTACTAATCATCCATCATACATGACACAAATTATGGCCACCTTATCAAAATTAAAGTTTCTAAGACTCGTGGCTATAGGTTCTAGCATCCCACTCAACGACCACATAGGCCATTTTCACATGGCTTAAAGTTTACAACCCACAATTCAACAAAACATAATAGCCTATACATGCCAAATGTTCTCCTAGTTCAACTACGAAGACAATACCAAAAGATTTCCAGCCGGTATGATGACTTCAAAGATGGTTCCGAGCACGCAAACAATACGAGTCCAAGAGACCTAAAAGGGGTGACAAGAAAACACCGAGTGAGTTTATAACTTAGTAAGTCATAAGCATTCAACCACCATCCATTAATAAAGTTATCACAACATGAAACAATAAACGAGGCTAGGTACTCATCCATACCGAAACTATACCATAATTCCTCGGACCTTTCGGTTCAATCTCATACCAAGTCATACATCCACATTTCATATTCTACACAATAAGATATTTGAGGCATTTTCACACACTAACTCATTTTCACCACAATCACACAATTGCAATCATCACATAGATTTAAAGCTTACCAAGCTCAACCCCGAGCATGAACATATTGCCTATTCGTCATGAGCTCAAGGTACTTACCCGATCCGCTGCCCATACTCAACTCGATGGAGACACACCCTCCATATAATTGTTCGATCGGAGATATATATATATATATATAGAGTACGCACACACAGTGCTTAATACTCGATTTCGCACACTTAGTGCCATGCGATTTAAGCCCGCACACATAGTGCCATACCCTTCTAGCTCGCACACCCAGTGTCGTATATTTTCAGCATGCACACTTAGTGCCATATATTTCCAGCATGCACACTTAGTGCCAATCTCGTCACCGTACACACGTATTGCCCGCACACTTAGTGCCAAAAGCAACTTTCTACACATTTCACTATTTCTTTTACATTCAACAAATGTCATCATTCCATACACATACATTTTCATTTGTAAATATATATATCATCCCATTAAACACAATTGCATAAATTTTACAATCATTTAAGCAATATCAAATACGTGCTTAATGACTTACCTCGTGTTGGGTAAAATAGTTCCAAGTAGGCTACTCGATGACCTTCGTCTTTCCCTTGCTTGATTCTCCTTCTTTGACTCTTTGAGCTTGATCAATAAATCAACTAGTTTAACCATCTTGCTAAACATTCATAATTCAACTACACATGCATATGTATGCTTGTATATTCGGCAACCATTCTTACTAATCACCCATTTGGTCGATTATACACATAACCGAATATGCACCAAAAACTTGATTCAACATCACCTACATACTCACCCTAATGGCCGAATATACTTGCAATTTTACAAACATTCTCCAACAATTTATTCTTTAAACAAACACATTTATCATTTACTTCATAACCAAAACATCATGTGCAACATATATACACACATAGGTGCAAGGCCAAATTTCAAGGTGTCCATAACCATCCAAAACACAAATTTTAACTATCATGCAAGAAGCATAAACCACGCTCATGAGCATACCATGGCCGAATACCTCACACCATACCCCTTTTAAATTTTTGGTCATGGTTAAACAAAGGACTCAATGCCCTACTCAAGAATACTAAAAAGAAATTTCAAGAGTAGTCAATCCATCATTACATGCATCATTAGCAAGCTTCACATTTAGCATGCAATGGCCTCAACACAATATCAACCTTGGCCAAAGACCATTTCCATGGCATAACAAGGATTTGAACCATGGCTAACATGAACATCAAGTTAGCAACTAAAACATGCATGAATCTCATGACACAACCTCATACATACCTTAATCTTGATGCAAGTATAGCCAAATCTCCTTCTAGATCTCTTCTAAACCAAGAAATGGAGCAAAAATCCTTCCTTTTTCCCTTAGTATTTTCGGCCAAAGAATTTAGAATGGATGAACAATTTTTTTTCTCCTTTCTTTTCCTCTACTCACGGCAACAAGGGGGCATCCATGCTCATTTTTTTTGTTCATTTCTTTAATGCTAGTCTTTATTTTATGACTTCCTACATACACCACTAGCAAAACATGTTGGAAACATGTTCCCTTGCCCATAACCTTGTCATGGCCGGCCACTCCTCCTTAGGAAGTGGATTATTTGACATGCAACTCCACCTTTTTTTTAACATGCACTAATAAGCCATTTAAAATTAGCCTATCATATTTCCCCATGTTTCACATTGATCCCTATTTAATAATTTCTCATACAATTGGTAAAATTAGAGAATGAAACTTCCACATATGCATGCACACACATAGTAAGCATAGAATATAACAATTAATTGTTTTTATGACTCGGTTTAGTGGTCCCGAAACCACTTTCCGACTAGGGTCAATTTAGGGCTGTCACAGTATCGAAATCAAGATAGGATCCTAAGATTTTTTTTTCTCAATCAAAATCAACTTTCCAAGACCGGAATAATAACCAAGAAAAAGAACACAACTAATAATAACATCAAACACAATTAAACCATTCAGCTTCAATGACAAAACAAGCATACTAATAAAACATAGAGAGGCTGTTTAACGCTGAAATTATTAATGATTAATAAAATAACCTGAAATATTTTGCATTGGTTAAAAGTGCTTATAGAATTAATTTCTTTACGTTGGAGTAGAAATATGGAGAAGATAGCAGCCAAGCAGCGAGCCATGTTGAGAATTTTCTCGACAATTGGTATAGAAATAATTAACATAGATAAAATAGTTTTTAGGTGATAAATCAAAGTTAGCTTTAGCAGCAAACTTAATTAGCTCATTCATATCAAACATAATTCTTCTAATTTTAGATTCTTGATTAAATTGTTCTTGACAATCTAATAATTGTACAAATTTATCTACTTCCTCTATCTTTTTATCTGTATGAACTTATCGTCATTCTATACTATAAATATATAATATCACTATCTGTAAATTCTTCCTTTAAATATTTCATTATTAATATTTATATCATTAATCCTATCTTTTTCCCTACAATATTTAGCTATATCCTATTTTTCCACAACTAAAACATTTACATTCTTTTATAGATTTTTTATCATTATCTATATTATTTTGAGAAAGTATTTTTCCTCATATATTTATCTCTTTTAGAATATCTTCTTTTATTTCTCTTAAAATCTTTGTATCTATATTTCTTATAAGGATATTTTTTACTTCTTTTAATGTTATCTATTTTGTTACTATCTGAATAATTTTCGACTCATAATTTATATTATTTATGTCTTTCCTATTACATCCTAGTTTAGGTGCTTTAAGATCTGGGCATACATCTTTAATAAATTTTAGATTAATTTTTGCTCTATCTTTGGTAGATTCAAGACATTGACTTCTATTTGACTACAGCTAATATGGTGGCCTATTGTTTTGCAACATTCTGCTATTTTTTGTTGGGCTGAAGCAACACTAACCTTTTGACTTTCCTTCTTTCTATAAATAAACTAAATTTCAAGAATCTTACCCAAACTTGAACGAAAAATTATCAACAAAACTAACCCATCACTGGAAGCAAAATCTTTATAAAGATAAAAGGCATAGACATAGTTCTTTCAATCTACAAACAACTAAAACAGTTTAATAAAAAAAAGAAGACCCCAAAAAGAACCATTTTTTAGAAATAAATAGTATGAAGCATACTTAACAACAAAATTCAACCGGAAAAAAAGAGAGCAAGATTTTGCTATAACGATCAATCGATTGGAATCAAATATATGGGAAAGCAAGATCAAAAGTACCAAATTTGTGGGCGATTTGAGCTTAAGAGAGTGAGTGCAAGAAAGACTTGTGAGCTTTCAATAAAGCAGAGAGTAAGTGAGCGAAGCCCCAAACTGAGAGAAGAAGAGAAGAAGATGAGAACGAAAAAATTAAAGAGAAGAATGAGAAGGAAAAGAAAAAACTCACCGGTGGTGGAGAAAAGGATCAAACCAGAGAAGAAAATATTGTTGAAAATTAAAATGGAGGAACAAAACACTTCTGCAAGAATTACAGCAGATGAGACATGTTTTGGTTATGGTTTTGCTTTTTTTACTTAAAATGGAGGAAATAGGTTCTGCAAGAAATCTTTTAAAGCAGCAGGTGAAGATGAGAAGAACAAATTAGAGAACAAATCAGACAAGAAAAGAGGAAAATAATATCCTCTAACGTTTAGAAAAAACAGAGGTTAAAATAGTAAAATACTGCCAAGAAGTACTTTTGGCTGATAAAAGCCAAAAATTTCTCCTTTTCATATGTGCAAAAGTCTTTTTTTTAAGTTGAAAAAAGTGGTACAGATGAAGGTTGTTCTTTATTACTTTTAACAAAAAAATTACTTTTTTACCAAAAGCCCAATCACACAAGTAGTGCCGAACGGGGCTTGGGTTTCACGCTTATTTTCTTATGACAACTTATTCTCATGAGCTAACATAACAATAATCAAATTTTGAAGTACTTATTTTAATTACCAATGCATAAAATCAGACACGTTGATGTTAGGACCGATTAATGTTGGAATCGTTAGCTTGTTCTTGTTGCACACGTATAACAAAAATGATTATTTTAATAAAATTTACATGCAGGCTTTAAGCAACATGTATTATCCTAATCATCCTATGATCCACACGGTTAAGGAAATTGCTATGGAAGAATAAATTCCAGCTTTGAATTTAAATTTGACTATAATATTAAGAAAATATTGATTTATTACTATTTTAAAAGTTATATATATTATATCTATATACGTTTAAATGCTTTGATTAAAATCCATCACCACTTCATAGGTGGTATATTTTGTTCTACCATCTGCCTTACTCCCTTGTAGATGTATAATTTTGAAATTCATTATCACTTACATGAATGTTGGATGCATCCATTCCGGTTTCGCTTCAATTTAATTTTTATTATTTATTTTTAAAGTCAAGTAAATATTTAAATATAATTCTTCAAAAAATTATTTGAACATAAATGGTAATTTTGTATAATGGAGCAGGGTAGGGCGGGACAAGTAATTACTATAACCACTCCATACCTACTGACTATAAAAAAAAATCCACCCACCCCGCCTCACATCCACATTTCAAAAAAAAATCCACTCCATATGAAGCAGATTAGTTTGGAATCTATGGGGCAGTTCAGATTTTACCATCCCTATATGGAACTAAATAAAATGATCAAATTCTATTTATGGTAAGTCCACGTGCATGATAAGATAGACTAACTAATTACATTATAAAATAACCAACAAGTTGTTGGTTGAAGTGATAGTGACCTTAACTTCGAAAGGGTAAGAAAACAAATTCGAACCCCAAGAAACGCAATTATTGAGAGGCTTATACCTTAAACACTCCCAACCCAATAAGAATTAGTCTCGAGTCCAATGTGACTTGAAGATACATTGGGCTTACCAAAAAAGAAACCAATACGTTATCAAAAGTAAAAAAGTTCAAATTATGTCAAATTAAAATGCATAAAGTAAATCTAAAATTTAAACATCATAGAAGTATGAAAATCATAGTTTGACAAAAAAAAATGTGTTAACTTAAAATTTATTAGCTATAAATTAAAAGTTGAGAATATATTCATAGTTATGAATTATATTTTATTAAAAGGAATAGCTTATTTTAATTTGACCATGATTAAAGATTTAATCAGTTTAGACCAAATTGAGGAAGAAAACATCAATAGTTTGCAAACGTACGTATTTACCAACATATTAAATAAATCATTGCTTAGCTTGGTTTGTTTACTTGTCAAGATTTGCAATCATAAGCCAACAATCTACGCGGAGGAATTTTTCCTACGATGTTTTGACAACTGTTTTCTTAAGGTCTAATTCTGATTTTAGCCCCTCTATTATGTAAAAACTTGGGTTTTAATCCCACTACTTTCATTTGACATAATTTAATCATCTACTTTATAATACTATTAATAGTTCAAATCGATAACATAGTTAACTACTATCATTAAAATACGTTGTTTCAAAAATGAAGCTCCAGGCATTCGATTGACATGCAAAATTTATTATTTGTTGAATAGGATTATTAGATTTTCATGTGACCTTAATTGTGTGACAGAATAATAATAAAAAGATTCGCTTCATAATTTTAGTGGTGGAAACTTATGGTGTTATAACTTGGACTTACCAATACATTATAAAAGTAAAGAGATCAAAATTATGTCAAACTAAAGAAGTGTGATTAAATATCAAATTTCAGCACAATAGAAGGACTAAAAACAGAATTAGACCATTTTCCTAAGCTAGCTTGTACTGTTGGGTTTGCCAAATCTATAGGCTTCTTTTTAATTTCGAAGCAGCTTCTAGGGTTTTTCCTTTGAATCCTTTCCCAAGTTTTGTCTCTAATTTAGAAGCAACTTCAATTTCCTATATATAAATACATACACACATACGTACATATATGTATGGCAACGTGTTTCAAAGAGAAAATTTAAGAACTTCAAAACCCTTCAAAAATGACGGTTAGTCATTACAACTCTCTCTATGGATCTACATGCAATAATGCATATAATCCCCCATTTGTGTTTTATAGTTTTTTAGTAATGTATTGTAACATTAACATATATATTTTTCGCTGCAGATGGTAGAAATGAGAGTTCATATGGATTGTAAAGGCTGCGTAGCTAAGATAAAGAAGGCTCTTGGAAAACTCGAAGGTATACATATACATACATACATACATATATTCAACTTCTTTACCCGTAAGAGGGGTAAAATCAGGAAATTGCTTTACGGGGTTAGAGGTGCATTATAAATTTTGGGTAAAGAGTAATATGGATTTGAATAATGGAGGTAAAAGTATTAAAGAGGCCCTCATATTAAGAGTCTGATTATATTTTGCTTCCTCTATTAAAAAAGGGTAAATTAGTCCCTATACGTTATATCAAAAAACAAACTAGTCATTCTGTTAAAAATTCATCCATTTCAATTGTTAAAAATTGGTCACTATACATCAACATGAGGTATGCGTGGCAAGTCACGTGTTACTGTCTAGTTATTTGGTCAGTCACACTAGTTTTTAACAATACAAACAGATATAATTTTTAACATAAAAAACTAATTTATTTTTTGATTTAACATATAAGGACTAATATGTCTATATTTTAAGTAAAGAGAACAAAATATAATTTAACTCATAATAAAAATTTTATCATAATATTTTTAACAAATAATGGATATTTAAAGGTTCACATTCGCTTCAAATCTTATACGAATTGCAATTAGAATACCCATACATGCTAAAAGTAAATCAAATATCCATAAATATTCAAATCTGCACCATCCATTATCTACGAATACATTCAAGTAACACGTAAACTAAAATCAAACCCAATTCGATAAAAATCAAAACCAAAACTGAACCAAACATTATTGTTGCAACCGATTTTCCGTTTTTTTTCAATCCTATTTAATGGCTTTATATTTGGTATATTTTTTTTATTTTTTATTTTTATTTTTTAGGAGTCGACAGTATCGAGATAGACATGGAGAATCAAAAGGTGAGTGTAATGGGTTGGGCAGCATCTGACCATATGAAGGTACTTAAAACAGTGAGGAAAACGGGACGAAGAGCCGAGCTATGGCCATATCCATTCAACCCTCAGAACCAATTTTACTACGAATATTGCCAAACCGATTCAAAGGGGCCGCCGTGGCAGTCTTCGTATAACTATTACAGGCATGGATACGACGGTCACGATCATGGTTATTATCAGCCACCGCCGTACGAAACTCTTATTAGTGAACGAGCCAGCTCTATATTTAGCGACGAAAATCCCAATGCTTGTTCCATTATGTGAGCTACAATGTGTGTGCGCGTAAACAACCACATTTCAAGTATTTGTATGTAATTTTTTATTTTTGGGTTTTTTACTTCTTTTAAGAGTTGTACATAACTTTGTTGAAGAATTGCTTTATTTGTTTTAATGGAGAACTGTTTGTTGAGGTGCTAATTTGATAAATTAAAATTTAAAATATTGAAAAATAAATACTGAATATTTGATACACTATTAATATTTTTAATTAATTATAAATAAATGTTAAACCCTAAACCCTAGTTAGACCCTAAATCCTTAAATAAAGATTCTAAATTTAAGAGTTGTTATTATTTATTTATAATAATTACCATTAATCTTTGAATAACTATATATGACATTAACACTATATATAGCTCCAACCTGAATTTGATCCTTGACTCAATTTATAAACATCTTTAGATTTAAAACAAACCTCATTATATGAACCTCATCTTTAGAAAAAAAAAATTAAACATTGATGGCAAAAAATATTGAATTTAAAAATAATCAATAAAGTTTATAAGTAGAGATTTCTTTAAATCTAAAATTGTTCATGAGTCAAGTTGAGTCAAATTCAGGTTAGGCCTATGTAATATATCAATACTATTTATAGTTGTTCAAACCCAACCCACTCGAAATAAAAGCCTCAAATTTTGCAAAAATTCCACCAATATTTCTAAATTATTAAACCAAGTTTGTTTAAGTTGTCCAATTTTTATTTTTAAAATAATTAATTTTATTTAATATTAATTAATTATATTTGACTACAATTATATTTTTCCTATATTAAATTTGTAAACATATATAACTTATCATTTCTTTTTTTATATATATTTACATTATAATATAATATATATTTAAATTTTTATATGATATAAATAATATAATATATAAACCAAATGAAAAATAATATATTATAAACATGAAAACAAGTCAAGTCCGCCTTAGGTTTTGAATATGGAAGTCAAATGGACCTAATCTTTTTTTTCAACCCCATTTTTCAATCATAATATTTTTACTCAACTCTCTCAAATTTTGACGGGCCTTCGAGTTTGGACTAATAGATCATAAATCTAACTTCTTTTTTTGAAAGTAATGAATTTAAATCTAACTTTTTAATCATACAATACTTATTATATTTATTATGTAATTTATATATATAATTAAATATGAAAACTTAATGGATAAAAAATAATTGTTTAGTTTAATATAAAATAAATATGAAAGTGATATAAACACGATACACATTTGACAAGGGTTAAATATATAAAAATAATTATTAGCATGTAAGAATATTAAAATAAATACTGATGGTGGTATGTTCTCTTTGAGGGCTTGTGCCTCTATTGGAGGTGTTATTTGAGATGTTAATGGGTCGTGGTAATGTAGTTTTTCAACATCGATTGGAGAAGGTACAATATTTTAAGTTAAAGTAAGGGCGATGCTTGAAGGACTTCACATAGCATAGAACAAAGGATTTCGAAAGTTGGAATTGAAGTGTGATAACGCATTGTTGATTGAGATTATTCTTGTTGGTGGTCTTGCGAATAGCAGGTGACGGAACTTCAACTGATGCATCACATGCTTATTCGATCTTGGGAAGTTTGTGTCAGGCATATTTCTTGGATGTAGAATACAGTGGCAGATCTTTTGGCCAAAATTGTAATCCAGAGTTATTGAGATTTCATCTATTGGAAGAACATCTGTCTTTAGTTAAGGAACTGCTTATAACGAATTCTAATTTATTCATATTAAACTAGAATATCGCTTATACTGTTTTACTTTACCAAAAAAATATATTTATATTATCAAAATAATATAAATAGAAAACGATTTATTAGCATGTTTCAATAAAACTTAAAAAATTAATCATTACCATAATTATACCTAAAAAGCTAAATTTCTTATCCTAATTGTCACAAAATCAGCATCCCACAATCTTAAATTCAGCTCTCCTAAGCTTTAAGGGAAGCTTTAAATAGATTATTATAGATAAAGATTTTGAAGGAAAAAGATCAGATTTGAATATATTATAGTTATATATGTACTCATGTCTTAGCTTTAAAACATGAAATTAAAGGAGAATAAAAGAAAAGTTTTATTAAATCTATGCTACTATACAACCACAACCACAAGAGTTAGTGAGATAGTAATGGTCTCTCTTATCCTAATCGATGGTTGAGGGTTAGATCCTCACCTTAGGTATGGAACAGCTTTAAAACTCGTGGCTAACGTTTACCCCTTTAATTAACTTACAGAATACGAATGATTAGTTACTAAACTTATTCCGATTGATGCCTTGAGAAATAAAAAAAATCTATATTATATATTTAAAAGGATGGGCTTACGACTTTCCTTTTTGAAATTTGGCTTACTTTTTTAGAAGGATAAATTACACAGATAGTCATTTAACTATAATTTTTTTATTTTAATCATTCAAAATAAAAAAAATTATAATTTAAGCACTCATATTACATAATTCAACCATTTTAGTCATTTAGTAGAACATAGCGGAATGTTAATATTAATATAAAATTTAAATTTATTATTATATTTTTTTGTTATATTTTCTTTGAATGTTATTTAAATTATAATATTTTTATTTTTATTTATTGTTGTCATTAAGCACCCATTAAAATTTTATTTTTTAAATTAAAATTTTAATTCATTAACATATTATTATTTTATTCAATATTAAATTTTTAATCAATTGAAATTTCCATTACTTTTTTTTTGGTTAATTTTATTTATCTAAGCTATATTTTTTAACTTCTCTTCCATTTTTGTTAAATGCTAACCTTAATTGCATGATATTTCATAAAAATGATATTATTATGAATTTCGATAAAAATAAAATAACATTTCATAAAAGAAACATTTAAATTAAGTACTTATCAAAATATATGCTTGATGTATAAGTACACGATTTAACATAGGGTTGAATGTTCAATCGAATTGAGTGAAAATTTTTGTGTTGATCGAGTTGATGACTCCTATATTATCATCCTAACTTGATTTGAAATTTTTTCGAATTGAGTCGAATAAAATAAAATTCGAGTCGAAACGAATTGAGTGAAATTGTTCAAATTAAATTAAAAGATTAAACATGTCAAATTAAAATTTTGTTACAAAGATAACTAATTCCATGTTGGAGCACATAAATTTGAAACTATATATATTTGAAAATTTTTCAAAGTAAAATAATAATTATAAAAAGATACTTTAGCATGATAAACTTGAATTATTTATCAACTTATTTAGGTTCCAAAATTATTATCTTAGAAAATTTTTAATATTTTAACTTTCTTTAACTTTTTAAAATTATTATAATTTTTTAAAAATATAAATTTTGGATTTTTATAAATATTTTGAATTTTGAAAAATTATTTTGAATTTTTTTATAATTTTTGTTGAGAGAGAGATTAATTTGTTCGTTTTCAAAATTGATAGGGACCAAAAGAATATTTACACTATTGTTATTCGAATTGTAAAATTCAACTCGATCTAACTTGAAACTCAATTATTATTCGAGTTAATTTCAAATTTTAATTGATATTTTTAAATTGAATCAAGTTTTGTTGAACCATAATTTAACTAACTAATTAAAAATAAAACATTTACATCACAGGGTATTCCTAGTTTAAACTATTTCGAATCTCAGTACTTATAATACTTAAATTCTAAATTTTGTTATAAAGATTTAAACCCTAAAAATTTAAAATAAGCAAAAAAAGAAAAGAAAAAGAAAAGAAATTGAACAAAGAAATCGTGGGAGGCCACCAAAAGAAACAGAGAGAATTTCGAAAGTATTTTTAATTATAGACTCTCAAATTTCCAATAAAATTTATAGGTCAAATCATAGCTTTAATCCTCTATTATACTTTAATTTAATATTTAGTCCTTATATTTTAATTTTGACATATTCCGTACCTCTACTTTTTATATATCATTAGTTAATATAAACAGTTAACACTGTTAACTAAATTGGTTAAAATATATATTTTTTTGAAAGGTAAATTTATTAATTAATTCAATTAATGAAACCATACAATTCAGAGAAAAAAATAGCCAACACTCATTGTAGATGGTGAAGAACAAGCTCCATCAACACAACAAATGTTTTAGCTTCAGTATCAATAAAACATTATGACACATTGACAATTGGCATTGTCACAACTTAAGCACGATGTATCATTGTCACAACTCAAGCACGATGTATCTAGAGTGATTGCAATCATTTAATACGACAAAGAAATCAACCCCGGATGGTCCAAAGCGGCGAGTAAAAATCGATTAAAGAATCTAGCACTCACCAAACTAGAGAGGACGTCAACAAAATCATCCCTAAAATCACTTCTAAAACTAAGATTACATGCATAAGTAAGATTAAAAAATGTGCTATAAGAGCAAACAAAATTTTCTAAAACTGAAGATTTATTGAACAACGGAAAAGCAAATAAAAAACATATAAAACTTAAGACAACACGAGTCCAAATCGACACTTGAAATTATTTATTATTCTAAAATACTTTCAAATAGAAACTGATTAAGAAGTTGATGAAGAGCCACCCATTTTCTAAGAAAAATTACTGGTGGCCGGTGGAGTTTTAGCGAACGGTAAGCATCATCATCTGTCCATCACAACTTGTGAAGATAAAAAAGATACCCACTGCAAGCTGAAAAGAGAGAAGACGTGTGTGGTGAATGAGAAGAATAAAGAAATAAATGGTTGATGGGAGAGGAAAAATGAGGGAAATAGCCCGCCCAGAGGCTGGCACCGCTGCTGAGTAAAACAAATGGCTTGGAGAAAAAAAGAGAAAGTTTTTTAATTGATTGAAATATTAAATTGGAATATTTTTTCTTAAAAATATATTTCCAATAAAAAATCAATTTCAATATGACAAGTCTAAAAAGTATTTAAAAGAAAAACTCAAATATTTTAATTAAAATAATTATCAACATTAATTGTTTAGACTAACTAATTACATCGTAAAAATATAGGATCAAATTATCTAAAAAAAGTAGGGACTAAACATTAAATCTGAACATGATAGATGGACTAAAACCAAAATTTGACCTAAAAATTTATATCTTTAAATCATTGTTAGAAAGAGGGACGCACGCAAATCGTGGGCCAGTCAAAGGTTTAACAAAAAAAAATTTAATTAGATAATTTTTTTTTAAAAATAGAAAAAGCGCGTCCGACAATAACGGAAGTGGGGCCCACCACCACCGTTCTTCAAAATAAAAATTTTTAATTTTTGTGGGGGCCACAGTTGACAGTTAGTCATCCCCCTTAATCCTTCCCGCCATTACTTATCAACAACAGTAATTATTACGTATTTTAATTAATTAATTAATCAAAAATAGCAAATGTTAATTAAAAAAATTTTGAGGGGTAAAAAAAAAGGGGTAAAACAGAACACAGCTTGTAGGGGTGGCTGGTGGGGCCCTCAAGCTCCAACTAATGATAGAAATTAAAAATTAAAAATAAAAAAACAAAATTTTTAAAAAAATAAAGAAAAATCTCTGGAATTTTTTTTTAAGAAAAAACAAAAACAAAAACAAAAGAAAAAGAATTTTACAACAAAGCCTCCATTGATGAGAAAAAAAGAGCAATGATGGTCGAAGAGAAGGAATTACTGCTCTGAGATCATCCTGGAAAAAAGGGCAGTAATAGAAAAAAATCTGGGTTTTTTGTTTTTTTTAAATTGTTTTTTATTTATCTAATTTTAATTTCAAAATATATTTTTTTGCATATTTTTTTCTTTGCTGCCTTTTTTTTTTTTCTTTTGAGTTCAAATCTCCCATCAAAAACCTCTTTCTCCACCATTACCTTCCATTTCCCCCTCCCACCTATCAAATACATTTTTCATTTTTTCTGAGAGAATCCCATTATTATCATTGCAACAGCTGCTTCAAACCAGGGATAAAGATTTGATCTTTCTGCACCTTTTATGGTAATTCAACTCTTCATTTTTTTTTTTTTTAGTTTATATTCAATCATATCTCTACATTGCAATTCTGGGTTTTGAATGTGGTGAAATTGATGTTGCAGTGTTTTTCTTTCCTTTTTTTTCTTTTTGTGTATTGGATTAAGCTTTAATGAGAATTAAGAACATGGTGGATTGTTATGATACTACATTGTAATTCTACGATACGGGTGGTGATGTCGGTATTGCAGTTTTTATTTCATATTGTGGATTGTTACAATACTACATTGCATTTCTACAATATGGGTGGTGAAGTTTGGTACTGTATAGTTTATTATGAATTATGATTAAATTAAGCTAATGGCAACCACGAAGCGTTGCATGGTGATGGCTCATTTCGTCTCTTAATCTGAAAGTCGAGGGCTTGATTCTTGATAGAGGACGTTTCGTGTCAAGCTGTTTCCCCCTTAATGAGAGGATTAGTAATTGCTGCCGGAGGAGGATATTAAGCTATAATGGCAAACCAATGAATTATGAGAATAAGGGATTATTAGGTTACAAATTTCAAGTGATTTATGTATTTGGGGGTGAAGGGGTTCTTCACCCTTTAAATCTATAGCTTTAGAGAGAGTGTTTGTGTGTCATATATAATTTTGTAGACCCTTTTTTGCCTTTATTAGACTGCTTGCTCTCAAAGTCATTCTCATGTTTTTTGCTTTTGTTTCTTTTCTTTTTTTCAGCTTCTCTGGAGATTGTAAGGAGAAGTCAAGCTTTCAAAAGTTGATAATTAACATGTACATGTTAAGGGTGTTGTAAGATCAAATTTAAAACAGAAAAAATGAGGGATCCCGATATGATGATTGTCACCGAAGGCGGCGAATTTACATTTGTTTGTAATATATTTTTGTAATAGCATTAAAAAGAGAAAAAAAAAACAAGGATAAAAAAGATTGCTTTTGTTTCAAGTTTTCTTGTTCAACAAAAAGGAGCGTAGAGATTCTTTTTTTGTTGTTTTTTCCCGGTGTTGGTGTGTCATTTTGTTTATTGTAGAGTGAGTTTTCAGAAAGAGTTTGGTGTTTTGTATTAAGGGGAAAAAAACCTGGCGATTTCGTATAGCGTTGTGGCTGTTGGCAGATGTCTTTGCTACCTCGGCCATTGCAGCGTTTGGCTTATAAAGAAATGGGGGATAGATGGAAACAAATTGGATTCAATTTGTTGAGCTTTTTGTTCTTGATTCCAAGTTTCATGATTGAAGGGTCTTTGGCCATTAACTCTGATGGTAATTCCTTCTGGTATTTCTGTTTGATTCTTTTCTTTTCTTTTTTTTCATTTTCATTTATGAATCATATTCAATTCAATCATTTGTTTTCTTTTTCGTTTTCCTATTGTTTTACTTTGTTTTCCTTTGATTTTAATTGGATTTCGAGATGAAGGTTTGGCTTTGTTAGAATTTCGAGCCAGAATTGACTCTGATCCTTATGGTGCGTTTGCAAATTGGAATTCCAATGATAGCTCTCCATGCTTGTGGTGGGGAGTTCATTGTGTCGATGGTAAAGTGCAAATGCTGTAAGTCCCTCTTATATATACATACATACATATATATGTACTCTTTGTACTTGTTCTTCATTGGATAGTAAAATAGAGTTTAGCATGTCACTGGCCTAACAAATTGAGTAATGAGCTTAATCACAGATTTTTTAGTTTAGAACCTGTTTATGGTGTAAACTGTGAATGGATGAATCTCTTAATGCCATTTTTGTTGTTTGCTTTTTAGGGATTTGAGTGCCCTTTCTTTGGAAGGAACATTGGCACCAGAGCTGGGGAAATTAAGCAACTTAAGATCACTGTAAGGATTCATCATCTTTGCGGCTAAATAAGTGGGCTTTTCTATGTTTTTATCTGAAATTGTTTATCTACTTGAACTCGGGTCTCTTGTAATCTTGTTGTACTCGTGTCTGATACTCATATCTGACATATATTCAAACATATTTTTAGTGCTTACTTGGGGTTTTTCTTGCTGCTGATATTTAACAGTGTGCTCTATAAAAACCATTTCTCCGGTGCCATTCCAAAAGAGTTTGGAGAGCTTACGAAGCTGGAGCTACTGGATTTGAGGGAAAATGACTTGGGTGGAACAATTCCAGCAGAAATAGGAAAAATGTTGTCTCTAAAACGCTTGTAAGTCATGTTTTTTATGTTTTATTCCGTGTGTTATGCTTTGTCCTTGTTTTTAGCTTTAACTAAACTACCTTACACCTTAGGTTACTTTGTGACAACAAGTTGGAGGGCAGCATTCCTTCGGATCTTGGGAGACTAAACTTGCTCTCCAAACTGCAATATGATGAAAACCTTACATCGACGTCAGCTACCGGAATTGGCTGCATAAATAGGAAGTTTGGACTGTGGTAAGAGCCATATTCATTGTTGTTCAATCCTCTCCCCTTATCCCATAAATAAATGTATCCACCCACAATGCAGTATGTATGCTACAACACCATCATAGCTCTTATCCCATTGTGTTTTTGTTGATATTATGCATATGGCATGAACTTGACAATATATGTTTCTAAAAGCAGATTCATTTCCGAGGTTCATTGGCCTAAAATTTCGTTTAATGCTTAGTTTTATAAGGTCTAATATTATCTTCCTTTAATACCATTTGATATGCCTATATCTTTGGCCTTTGTTGGCAACTAAACTGTTAGTTCTAGTGCTTATGACGATTCCGGATTTGTGGAATCACTCATTTTCTGCCTCATTCTGCTGTTTGAGTTCATATTCGGCAAAAAGATAGAGAGATAACCTCTGTTTGATATTTCTATGAAGGAATTTAACTTAGTGACATTTTGCTGGGATATCAGACTCGATTCTGTTAAATGTTCTTCCTGTTTTGCAATGATTAACTAAACCTATTAAGAGTTATAGCCTTCTAGTTTCCTAATTACTTAATTGCCTAAGTTGACAGCCTATGGCAAAGCAGTTTGAAACAACTGAGCAGAATGGGTTCATTGCTCATGCCGATTAAAGGCACACTTATACGTTACCTCAATGCGTTGCCATTACCACAGTACGAACTTATCATATATCCTTTTTTTAATGTCTTATTCGTATTGTTGATTATGTTATTTCTTAAATTCTCCTTGTTTACGTGGTTTACCTTCTTACAAGGCAAAAGGACTCGCTGGCCGAGCATCAAGACGATTGCTGCAGTGATGTGCCTGGTGAGCAAAATACAATTTACTGAATCTCAGTCCATTGGAAAATCGAGTATGGTTTCCAGGAAAATGAATGACATTGTTTTGCTTAAAGCAGGTTCATCTGAACAACAGATAGCCAATAGCATGCAGGATGTTGCCTCTTTTGCACGTCGTAGGCTGCTTGCACAGTCAAAGAACCTCCCAGCTGTGCCTGCTACTGGTATGTCGTCTAACGAACAGATCATTTCTCTCCCGACTACCCGAAGTAGTGGGAGCTTCCCTGCTGTGCCGAAGGCAAAACAGCCTTCTGCACCATCACCATCACCATCACCACCAGTTGAAATGCCTCCTACCCTGGAGACTGATTCGAAGCCTGGAGAGCCACCTGCTGAAGAACCTTCAGAATCTGGTTCCGGGAATTTATGGAAATATCTCATTATCATTCCCGTTGTGGTCATCCTGCTTGCATTTTTGGCATTTTTGTTCCTGTGTCGTAAACGAGCAGCAAAAACGATCGGACCTTGGAAAACTGGATTAAGTGGACAGCTGCAGAAAGCTTTTGTTACAGGTAACTTTAAAACATTTTATTAGATATTGCAGATTTCAATTTACATACAATGAGACGCCTTGTTCTTAGATAATGTCCAGACCAGTTCGACTAAATTGGCACTGGTTCGTTTTTGTTCATGCTGCCAAAAAGACCCATAATTTCTGTTATTCAATATGCAGGAGTGCCTAGCCTAAACCGAGTGGAACTCGAAACAGCCTGTGAGGATTTTAGCAATATAATTGACACAATTGGAGGTTGTAGAGTGTATAAAGGAACACTTTCCAGCGGAGTTGAGATTGCTGTTGCTGCAACTGGCATTTCATCTTTAAAAGACTGGTCCAAGAACTCGGAGAAAGCCTATCGGAGAAAGGTTTGTCATTATTTATGGTCATGAAACCTGTACATGAAATTTTATACTTTAAAATCTCCTGATTGTTGTTTTCTTTCCTATCGGAACTCACTGTAGATCGATAAATTGTCAAGAATTAACCATAAGAACTATGTCAACCTTATTGGCTACTGTGAGGAGGATGAACCTTTCAACAGGATGATGGTGTTTGAATATGCTCCAAATGGGACCCTTTTCGAGCACCTGCATGGTAATATTGTCGATTACATGTGTAATTCACGGCAAATATTTTACTCGAGATGATTCTTCGAGAGATTAAAATATAAGTTTTTTTGTTCACAGTTAAAGAAATGGAACATCTTGATTGGAATGCAAGGGTGAGGATCATCATGGGTGTTGCTTATTGTCTTCAATATATGCATCATGATCTAAATCCTCCCTTAGCTCATCCAAACTTAAGTTCATCTTCTATCTATCTAACGGACGATTATGCTGCAAAGGTACATCGATTTCGGTTTGAATTGGGAAATTTTCATAATGTTATTATTGATATACAATACTCATTCTCATTCATCTTTTAACTTCCGCAGCTTGGAGAAATTGGCTGTTTACCATCCACATCAAAGTCAGAGACCTCAAGTGATTCTGAATCACAACATTCATCTGAATTGCCACCATTAGTTGATTTAGAAGCGAATGTCTATAACTTCGGATTATTGTTACTCGAAATCATTTCCGGAAAGCTTCCTTGTTCAGAACAAGGACCAATCGAGAAATGGGTATGTTTCCCAATGATACCTTATATAACTTCAAAGGCATAGGTTTTGCATTAAGGCAAACTAATATCAAAACTTTGCAGGCGGACCAATACTTGAGCGATAAGTCGAACTTCGGCTCGATGACTGATCCTACGCTCGATTCGTTCAAAATTGAAGAGCTCGAGATAATCTGTGAGGTTATCAAAGAATGTATCGCAACGGATCCAAGGAAAAGACCAACGATGAAAGATATAATCACGAAATTGAGAGAAGTGATTCAAGTCGCCCCGGAACAAGCTACCCCAAGACTCTCCCCGTTGTGGTGGGCTGAACTTGAGATTTTATCAATGGAGGCTACCTAATTTATCTCTGAAATTCCTTTGTAAGTCAAAGTCTCTAAATTACTTTGTATCAAAAATGGAAGAATATAGCTTTTGATTACATATACTTGGTTACCAAAAACACTTCATTTTTGGTCGCCATGGTCCTCATACATACATTCATACATATATATATATATGAATATATAAAAATATATGTATATCATATGTGTATCATCTATTTGTTTTAATATTTTAGACCCCATTAAAACTTAGCACTTTATTGTAATAAAAGTATATTATACTTGTTAATGGCGGATTGTTGTGTAACCATTTATAATAGATGTATGTATTTTGTGATTATTAAAGCTTGTGATATTTTTTAAAAACCCTAACATACATTGGTTTTTATTCCGTGCGGCGCACGGGTTAGGTTATATGTATCCACTTTAATATTTTATATTATCTTTTAAAAGTTTACTACAAAATTTGTAATGTTCCAGTTATAATATGATTAAGAAAATGAAAATGAAATAAAATAATTTTTAATTTTTAAAATTATTTTAGTTTGTATTATTATAAATATAAATTAAGAACATAAAAATTAATTATTGATATTCATCAAAATAGTAAAAATTTTAAAATTTTAAAAAGAAAACTTGAATCTTTGCATTAAATAGTTGTTTCCCAGCACTACTATGGAGAATATATATATATATATAAAAAGTAAGTGTAATAAATTTGATCTTACACTCAATCATCGATTCTGATCATAAATGTTTACACATTACAGTATACAATCAAAACTAAAACTCATTTGAGCTTACAAAAGCTCTTAAAATGACCCGAGCATGAAGAAGGATCAATCTGAAAACTTTTCAAAGTTTGAGAATAGGCATCGATACCAATATTAGGTAACGATACCGTTTTTAGCTTCAGTATTTCAAAAATCAAGTAAAATATTTAAATGTCAATACTTGGAATAAGGTACTGATACCCCTATTAGGAAGTACCGATACCAAATTGGGTATCAATATCGTTTTGGCATTCTACCATTTTCAAAATTTTGGACACAAGTTAATTTGTATCGATACCTTCATAAAGTATCGATCCTTGGGAATAAGTATCGATACTTTATACTAGTACCGATACCAAATTGGCATTTTGTCGTTTCTAAATCATGATAATTTGGTAAAGTACCTATACTTCAACCTATAGTATCAATACTTTTTGCCTGAAAGTAAAAAATCTCATATTTTGGTACTTTTTCATACTCAAACCATAACCAAACTCAAATAGTGCCTTAGGCATACTTCCAACTTGATTAATACCAATCCAAAACATACCAAAAGCTACAATTCACGATTCCTCAATCAATAATTCCAACATGACTCACTTTGGCATTTACATCACAACAATTAAACTTTTACCTAACAATTCATACCAAGTGAATTATGCACATTTTCAATACATGACAATTTCATACATATAATTGACTATTCACAAGTCAATCAAACCATTGAATATCAAATAGGTACCTTGCCAAACATTTTAACCTATGAAATCATCAACCATTCAAGCTTGTGGTACTACTCAATTACATCATCCAACTCAACCATTTCACTATCAATATGATCATTTATATGCTCGACTATAGCTAAACATATTGCCAAAGTACACACTTTCATACACAACATATAACCATTCAAGTTAAACACCATTTAGGGTCCAAAATCATCATCATTCAAGATAAACAGATATACATAACAACGCCTATATACATGCCACATAACCGAGTCCAGAATGATTAAAAGAATACCAAATTGAAGGCTGGATAGTGTGATCTCCAAGATGATTCGATCGTCACATTCCGTAAAAGACAACTACAAGACAAGAAAACATAACAGAATAAGCATTATGAATACTTAGTAAGTTCATAAGTGTTTAAATGGTAAACTTACCTCAATTCATAACTAAACATATTGAAATATCTAACTTAACTCAATTTCCTGTTATGACATTTCACAACAATAATGTGAGTTTATCAGACATTCAAATCATATATCAATTCAATATTTACATGATATTTCGATTCAGTATCGTACAACAAATTTGTCAATTATATATATATCATTAACATCATTCCATCAACATATAAACATATCATTTTAAAATAGATATTATTATTCAGACATTTCCCTTTTTCTTTAATTGTTTAACCCGATGAACTATAATGAATATATATTGATACGCGGGCAACTACACCACACCAGATTACTCGTCAGAGCTGTAACTACACCACACTAGTGCACCGGAGTGTAAAGCCCGTAGGCACATATATTGTATGACATATCATCCATCCACCGCACTAGGGTCTCCATAGAGACATAACTTGGTAATTCGCAACCAATGCAAGACTCCAACATAATCAGTGAATTCTCTATACATTAGTATACTCTATCTCTATTACATATCTCGTACAGCACGCAAATAACCCTATTTGCATGCCAATTGTATCTTATCATTTCTTGCATTCATCCGAGCACATTTAACACATCAAATCAATTCTTTACAATTCAATCCATTTCTCACTTTTTTGTACCAATATGAATACAATTTAAAGTACATTCACACAATATAAATTCATAATTCAAACTCATACAATACATTTATACATATAACTATACCATATGAACTTATCAAACAAAAACAACAATGACCAAAATGTTGAAGACTAATCTACAATTTTTCCTTTTCCTCGATTATTATTTCATTCAATCTCGATCTATACGGTAATTCATTTCAATTTATTAGTTTCAATAACTTTATACCATCATATTTCATGTATATGGCATTTTACTTTCACTTTTCAAAAGTTCCTTAAAATTCTTCATTTTATTCAATTTAGCTCCTAAAATCAAAATATTCATAACTTTCACATTTAAGCATTGTTCTACAACCTGTTTTCAAGTACATCCTTCTATGACTTTTACCATCAAATATCATAGACATTTCACACCACTTTTTACACTTTAGTCCTTTTTTACTAAAACAACAACTTCACTTTATAAATTAGTCTTTATTAACGTCTAAGGTTAACATCCAATCATTTAACATTAAAAACTTCAAGAAAATAAAAAAAGGTAACTTTTATAAACTTTAACAGATTTACAAATTAGTACCTAGGTTAGCTAAATCAAGCTCCTAGGATCTAAAAACATAAAAATTACAAGAAATGAGCCAATTGAAGGTTGAAAGCTTGGAAATTAAATATGGCTTCTCCCTTGAGGTTCTATGCATGTACAATTGAAGAAGGAGAAATGAATGAATAAAATAATTATAATTTGACTTTTATACTTATGTTTAAGCTTAATTAATCATTAATTACAATAATTAAGTTTGATTAACTTAACGTTAAACCAAATTAGTCTAAGTTAGTGGGTTTCATCATCCTCCACTATCGTACAATCCCTAATGACCCAATTGCTTAATTGATCTATTAATTAATTAAAATTTCATAGCGATAATTTTTGTAAAATTTACAATTTAGTCTTTATACCTTAATTCATTATCAATTTGAATAAATTTCTATACCAAAATTCAATATAATTCTAAAATAAACTTAAAAATATTAAATAACCATATTTAAGGACTCGGTCTTCGTAAAAATAGGTTTCAAAACTACCATTTTTGGTACCACTGAAAAATGAGCTGTTACAACTAAGAACATCTAACTTTTCCTTTTTATGTTATATTTGATGAATCATATGAGCATGAAATTGGTTGATATTTGAATGTTAATGATGAATAGGAACTAAATTTTATGATGGTTGGTTGATTGAAATGTTGCCTGGTTATTTTTAAAAATTGGACTAAATCGAATAAACTTCAAAACCTAGAATTAACGTCTCTAGGTAAACATTTAGATAGGAGAGACCAAAAGGAGAACCTATTGCCAACAAATTTGATTATCTCGATTTAGTTTGGTGAGGTCGAGAGATAAACTAAACTAAATTGTCTAATTGGGTAAAATAGTGACCGAAAGGAAAAATCGGACCAATTAGGAGTTTGAGCAATTTAGATCCCTAATCCAAGAATTAACTAGCAACATGGATATCAACCGACCACTTTGTCTCATTAAATTGATATTTTTTTTACTTTTGTCTGTTATTTAATTTATTCCTCCTAGGTGTAGTTTAGTGTAAATAACTTTTGATGATGATTTATCGTAATATAATAATCAGTGTGTAACAGTCTGTTTTTCAGTGGTGTCGGAAATAATTATTTCGAAGCCACAAATCTGACGAATGAATCCATAGATATTATTATAGTTTAATATTTATTAGTCAAATATAGTATTATATTAAATTAAATTTTGATTTGAGTTAAGTTTAAGTGGTTTGTCCCCAAAGTCAAGTGGTTTTGAAAAATAATGTATCGGGACCTTGTTTCTATAAACTGAGTCCTTAAATATTTTTATTAAATATTTACAGAGTTATTTTAAAAGTGGATTAAAGTTTGGTTCAGAAATTTTGTTGATTAAATAGTTAATTAAAGAAAAAGGACTAAACCATAAAAGTTGTAAAAGTTAATCGGTATTTTTTTTTAGTTGAATGGTTTAATTAATGATTGTGCAAGAGTCTAAGTGGCAAATAAACCCTTTTAAAAGATGATGGACGATTAGTGGAACCTAATTTGTCGTTTTAGTTTATTATTTTATTATTATAATAAAATAAGATAATAGAAAACAAAACAAAATCATCTTCCACTTTCATTTTTTTCTTTCAACAACGAAACTCCACGGATGAAAGCTTGGAGAATTCAACTGATTTTTATTCCTTGCATGTAAGTATTTTCGTGACTCATTTTTAGTAACTTTTATGTTTTTATGTTTTTATGTCAAGTTAACCCGAGTGTTAATTCGTGAAACTGTTAAACATTGTGAAATATGTCATTGTTGAATTTATGAGATTTTTGAAATTTTATGATAGTTTTGTAAGCTTGATAGTTAAATAATAGTATTTTGTAAAGAAATTTTTAGCGATTTTAATGATTAAAGATTTAATTTTTAAATTAGTAAAATTACATGGAATTATTGTGAAATTGAGTAATATATGGGTTGTTCAAGGATTATAGGAAATTTGGTTAGCTTGGTTTAAGTTTAATTGTGTTCAATTTTATAATTTCAGGTTTAGGGATTAAATTGAATAAAATGTAAAAGTTTATAGGTAAATTTGTAAAATGTGATTAAAAGGACTTAAATAAATAAATTTGATTGTTTATGTGGTTTAAATTGATTTAATTGAATTAAAATATACTTTAGATCAAGGATCTCATTGACTGAAGGGTGTACAAGGAAAAGAAAAAATTACCGACTAGTCTCTGATAGTTAAATTACTTTGACAGGTAAGTTCATACTACTATCCATGGTTACAATTCATTATTAGATGTTGTTAATTATATATATAAACTGCTGAAATGGAATTGGACCATGTGAAACAAATGAACTCTGAGATAGTTTCGATGGGCCGAGTAAAAGTTTCATACATGAGATTTCTGAATGATTCCCGTTCTGGACCGAGCTCCAGCATTTGTTGCAGACTTAGATATATATGTGACACAGATTTAGCCTGGAGTGGTAATTTGTTGACGTTTTAAAGGTTTAGCTTAGACTAGTAACCTTACATGTATACATAGCCCTGGCCAGTCTATTTCTCTATGTTGTCAAAGATTTAGCTCGGAAGGGTAACCTGACACATATATTTCTATACCTGAATAGCTCGAATGAGCATTAAATGTTTTCCTCACTCGTGTATTGAGTTTTTTTTATAAAGTTCCATCGGAACAATCAAAGGATATACAGTGTGAAATTGTATTGTTAATGTGGATGAAATACGAACTCTGAATATCTATATGTTCATTACTTATTGACCTAGAATTGTTGAACTATGTCATGATATAAATGAATATGACAAAGATATATGATGAAATTTTTAATGATGAAAGTGTTGCAAAGTGATAAATTGAAAAATTGATTCATGATGAATTTTGAATTCAAGTTGGAATTTTACCATTTGAAATTATATATGTGGTTTGGACTAAAATCTCATATGGTTGATGTTTTGAATGTTATGATAGGTAAATTTGTTTCATATTGATTCATGTAATTGTTAAATGGTTAAGGTTAATTATTTGTTTATATTATATGAGCTTACTACGTATTTTATATACTTACTCGGGTTACTAATTTTTTATAGATTTTGAACTATCCGGAATATGTTGATCGGATCAGCGAGAAGCATACACCTTTCATCTTCCGGTTCAGTAGACTTTTGATGTTTCGAGCTTGGTTATTTATGGCATGTACTTAGGAGGATTAAATATTGAAATGTAAAGCTTGTGTTTGTGGTTTGGCATGGTTGTGTTTGAATGAATATAAATATTTTAATATATGCATACGGTAATTTAGCACATAAATGATTATGGCAAAGACATGGATAATATTAAGTATTTGTTTAGTTGATTTGGTATGTTAGTTAAATGTTTACATTTGGTGTAATTGAGTTGTGATAGGAAATGATTGAAGGTGTCGAAACCATTTTTTTTAAAATCGAGTTTTAGGAAAATGGGAATCGACTTTAAAAAATGAAAACGGGAGTCGCCACCAATCTTTTTAGGTGTGATTGGATCACCTTTAAAACATTTTGTTTTAAAATCATTAGTTTTGGTCTACGAAATAAAAGAACGGGTCCGAGAGTCGGTTACGTACGAGGAAGGATTAGCACCCTCATAACGCCCAAAAATTGGTACCTAATTGATTATCAAAATGTCTTTAATGTCGGAAATTTAAAAATTTTGAGATGCAATCCTCTTTTAATATTTTTTATTTTTGAAAATTAGGGTTTACTTGTATCGAATAAATCAAAATATTATATCCAATAAGTTAGGACACAATATTTTTAAGATATTTGACACTAAGTTAGCCCTTTTTTGAAATCCCTATCTTGAAACGATAAAACGTCACATCCAGTAAGTTAGGACACAACACTTTGAAATTCCAAAACAGTTGTTCGTATTTTGAAAATTTTTTAAAAACTTAGAAGGGTACTTGACTATTCGAACTAAACGTGAAAAGTCGCAACCCAGTAAGTTAGGGCACTACTTTTCTCGAAGCTTCCAAACACCAAGCATTGCCTTTTTATTTTTGAAAACTTTGGCATCTTGTTTTTTAATTAATGCATGAGGAATCATATTATCATTATGGAATAGAATATTGCAATAATAAGTGAATAAAACATGCATTTAAACGATACAATGGCAATAATACAAAGATCATATACTAGATACATACATGCTTAAAATTACATAACATCATATATACAAAGATATACATAGCATATATTGAAGATGAATAAGCAAAACATACAAACATACATAATAATAATCAAGAAATGATGCATGATACACAATTTAATATAAAAAAATAGTAATATAATATCAATGTACATGTTCATAAAATATAACATCAAATAATAATTATAAAATAACATTTAATACATAAATGATATATACCATATAAAAATATATAAAAGAATTAGTATATATAAAAATATAAAATAAAGTGAGTAATTGTTAACGAAATATACTTATAATACAAATATGATATTTAATAATAATTTTAAAATAGTATTTAATATACAATATATAATATGTAATAACAAAAATTTCACAAAAGAATAATAATTATATACAAAATAAAAATATATTGGTTTTTTTAAAAATAATATATAAAATAAAAAGTATGTAAAAGAATTTATAAAATAATTATATAATATATAAAATATCAATTTAAAATGAAATAACACATAATAAATAAATAATATGTGAAATATGTATATAATATGAGTTAAAAATATAATTTAATAATAATAATTTACAAATTTTAAAATTATGAATAATATAATGAATAATATAAAACATAAATAATATAACAAATAATATACGATATACATAACATATAATAAAAAAATAATAAGTAATATATAATAAAAATATAATAAATGTTATATAATAAAATATAATATAAATATATATAGGAAAATAATATATGATAAATAAAATTTTATATAAATATATAAATAGTACTTTTAATAAAAATATATGCATAGTTTTTTATAATAAATAAATTATATATATAAAAATAAAAAATTTAAAATAATAAAGAAATGGCTAAAATTGAATAAAATTATGAGGCTAATTTGCAAAATAGTAAAAATTCTGGGCCTGATTTGCAAGAATTAAAAAAGGTCAAAGGACTCACTGGGCAATTTGCCCTAATCCTAAACGACGCCGTTTTCTAGATTTTGTTTTAAAAATCACTTATGGGACCAAATTGAAACAAAATTAGAATATTAGGGCTAAATTAAGAAATAAAATAAGATCAAACTGAAAATTCAAAAAACACGGGAGGATCAATCGGGCAAATTGCCCATTTTTCAAAAACACGCGAATCCTCCCCGAGTCATGGGTCAACGCGCGGATCCTATGCCTAGAAACGACGTTGTTTTATGTTTATCAGATTAAGCCAAAACGGCACCGTTTCAATTATGCTATATAAGTCAAACTTTTAGTTTTAAATTCATTTACAACCCGAGTTTTAAAAAAAAAACTAAAATTCTCTCTGAAATGAGAGGGGAGAGAGAGAGATCTAGGCTCCGGTCTCCGTCGAGCCGAGCCTCAGTCGTCGACCTCACACGCCCACACGCCCACACGCCGTCGCCGACTCCTCCCCGTACGGTGGTCGGAGGCCTAAAATCTTGATTTTCAACGAGATTTTGACGGTAAATTTATTTTATTTTAATGGTATTTGCATGCATGTAGAGAAGACGAAGAAAAATGAAACAAAGTAAGAGTATACCACCTCTTAAAGAAACTGCTTAAACCCTTTTTTATGAATAAGTATATGTATTTCTCTTTTTGTCAAAAAAATTCGGATCTTTTACATTGTTTTGATTCAGGCTTTTATAGCCACTTTTGTTATTACATTTAGGGAAGAAATCTTTTTATCTCCTTTCATATTTGTTTTGTTTGCTGCGGTTCCTTTCCTTTTGCAGGTGCTTGCGAGAAATCCGGTGGTAACGAGGGCTTGACGATGGTCTATCGGTGGCGTTGATCTCGGCGTGACTCGGGGCCTGGAATCGTGGCCTTGATGGAAGGCAGCTGGAACGATGGAAACCGAAGGGTCGTGAGGCTTGGCTTCTGGAACCTTCTGTTTGCGGCGCGAGGAGAAAGGGAGCTAGGGTTTCTAACCCTATCTGAAAGTCATTTGGGCCCCTGCTATTTGGGCCTTCGGGTTTGGGTCTGTTGTAGGTTTAGGTTAGGTTTGGGTTTGAAAGTTATTTGGGTTAAGGTTGTAACTGGTATAGGGTAATGGGTCTGCTGGGTAGTTCTGATTTTGGGCCTACTGTTTGGGCTTTGTAACTTGGACTTTTAATGGACTGTTAAATATTTATTTGTTTGTTTCTTTTTGTTTTATTTAAGCCCGGTCAAATTTGGGCTGCTACAGAAGGCATTGGTAGTTATAGTATGTTTTGCTTGATGATATTGGTATAAAGTTTTAAGTTATATTTTGAACTTTGCTTATTGATATTCTAGTTAAAGAAGTAATGCTTGCATATGAATTGTAACACCCTAAACCCAGCCTAAAAGTCTAGACCGAATTCGAAATGCTACATTGACCACCGAAGTGATCGTGAGAAAATATTTATATAAACATCCTTTACTTGATTTTCGAAAAACATAAATATCACATGTTAAAAATCTGAATAATAAAATGATTAAAACATAAAACAGCATTCTACCACAGTGTTAATAAAAACCTTACTTTCAAAACTGAATAACAAATAGAAATCAGAAACCATAACTAACAATTTATTAGTCTCAAATTGCCTGAGTCCTCCATATACCGAGTCCAACATCAAATTTTCGAAGTGTACCTGAAAGGAGAAACAAAAGAGGGGGTAAGCTATACGAGCTTAGTGTGAGATCAAACTAACTAACTACCGAAATAGAAACAAATACAATAAACCCAAAAATAGTTCAGTAGCGGAACATACTTACAAAGCGACTTAACAAAATAGACCATATGTAACTTTACAGTCATACGGCTCTGTTAAACACAATACCTAAAATTCTCAGAAGTCACAAACTGGGCCTAAGCCCTTTTTCAGAATCCGAGTCGGTTGGGCCTTCGCCCATCACACAAAATACCTTTAGGCACGAGTGCCTTCCAGTCAGATATTGCAGTCAGATTTCCCAGACATTCAGACAGAAATGTTTCAGTGAAACAGATATAGCACTCACAGAATCAAACAGATGCATATGAGTGCGAATGCGTTATAAAATAACCTACCCATCTAACCAACACACCATCTGTAACAGCCAAATTTTTCAGTGGTGTCAGAAACAGTGATTCGAGATCATTAAATCCGACGAGTAAGTTTAGAAATTTTAACAAATAATAATTATAGGCCAAGCGCGAACTTAAAAGAATTATTTTTAATTAGTGAATTTTGCGATTTTAAAAGAATTAATCAGGTAAATTTGGTTGAAAACGAGGTATCGAGACCTCGGATTTATAAACCAAGCCATAAATATTTTTATAAATATTTATGGAGTGTTATTAAGTTAGTATTAAAGTTTTGTTAGAAAATTTTAACGTTTGGTTAGTCAATTAATTAAAAAGGACTAAATTGAAAATAGTGTGAAATTTATTAAACTGTGATTAAATAGTTTAAGTGATTAAAAAGGAGGGATTTAAAAGGAATTGGACCCAAATTGTATGGGCTGGACGGTTGGGCAAGAAAATCAGCAAAAAAGACAAGGAGAAACAAGGGCAAAATGGGAAATTTTACAAATTAAACATATAAAACAAGACAAATTTGAAAAATCTAGAGATATCATCATTTTTCTTCAGCAAAAACGCCATGTGAGGTCTGAAAGCTGCTGGTTTTTTATCCTTTGACATATGTGAGTTCAATTCTTACCCTTTTCTTTGAGATTTTTATGTTTTTGTGACTTTTACAATTAGGTCCAAGTGTTTAATTCATTAGTTTTTTATTTTATGAACAAAATTAAAAGCTATCATTGATAAGTGTTAGCTGTTTATGATGAAATAAAATGAATTTGAAGCTTTTATTTTGTTGTTTGATGATTTTATCAAGTAATTTCAATAGATATTGATTTTAGGACCTAATTGTGAAAAAGTTGTGAATTAAGGTTTAGTGTTAAAATTCTGATTTTCAAAGATTGTGTAATAGTTTAGAATGATGGAATTAAATGTTAATTGAGAAAAATTAGCTTAATAGATGGGCTAATTGAGCAAGGATTGAATTGTATGACCTTTGAAATTTAGAGGAAAAATGGTAATAAACATCTTGAACTAAAACAATATTGGACAGCAGAAGTAGACTAACTTTGAAAAATCACCATAAATTGTATAAATCGAATTAGAAGATGAATAAAATATGAAATTAAAGCTTATTGAGTTTAGTTTTTCATAGAAGAAACGGTGTAAGCAATGGATTTGTAAATTATGAGATATAATGAATTTTGTGAGACAATGTTAGAATGAATTTGGGTTCCCCTATTTTGACTTTGGAAAATCACCAAAAATTGGAGAAAATTAATTAGAGTCTCAAATGTATATGCTTAGAATTCTTAATGAGTCTATTTTCAATAGAAATCAATGGGAACATTATCCGAGTTTTGTACTATGATATAATTAATTTTTAGTGAAGAGAGGTCAGAACTGTTGGATAGTGAAACAGGGGAAATTTAAATGAATAAACTGTACTAATTGGCTAAACCAAAAAATTCTTAAAATTTTATGGCGGAATGATATGTGAGTCTAGTTTTAGGGAAAATTTACGGATCTTAATTTTGATCTCTGTAGCTCGAATTATAAATAATTGAGTGACTATGACTCGTGTGAACAGATTGATGTGAGCATTAATAAATAAATTGTGAAATCGTACTTACAAGAATGTTATATACATTAAGGATGTGGAATGGAGAGGAGGAGGAAGAAAAATATATATGAATATTCAGTTAGCATGGCTAATTTGCATGTTTTAAGCTCATGGACTAAATTGAATAAAAGTAAAACTTTAGGGGGTAGTTTTGTAAAAATGTAAAAAATGACTAAATTGAAGGGAATAAATTGTTTTATTATCTAAATTAATAAATTGAATGAAATTATCAATTTAAGATTGGGTGAAATTTGGGAAAATGGTAAATTACCAATATGCCCCTAAATCTTGGTATTTTTGCAATTTAGTCAGGTAGGTTCGGATACCCTGAATGAGCATGTAAATATGACAATTTAAGTATTATATCGTATTTTATATGATATTTTGAATTGAATATATGAAAAGGATGTTACATGAAACATGAAAATGAATACTAAATAATATAAATTAATTGAAATTATTCTGAAAATTTCGGTAATGCCTCATATCCTATCCTGGTCTCAGGTACGGGTATGGGGTATTACACCATCTCTGTCCCCCATCAAACCTCAATAGATCTGTAAGCTCATCCAACCAATCACTCCAAATAAGACCTCGAAAAGCCCATCCAACCTTATATCCCCCATACATTGTCACGATTCTCAGGGAATTGGGACTATCAAAAAGTTGTACAGTACCATGCAGAAGACCGTGGTACAGACATGCAGTATAACTGCCAGATCAGATAATAGTACGTAGCGTAGCTAACGTACATGCGGTACAGTGCAAGGCGGTAAACCGCTATACCGTTAACGGAAATGTCCACGACCCTTAGGGTATTGGGACTACCTATGACCCTCTGGGTATTATTAAGGCATTCAGAATGCAAATAAACTGCCAGATCATAAATCTCCCTTCTCTTCAACATCCCACCCAAAAAGGTTTATACAGATGAGTGTATGCGATGGTATAAATGTCGATGCATCAATCCACAACACAATCTTAGTCAGAAATTAGTTAATCAATTACAGAAACATGCACGCTTGTGCACTTAGATTCGATACCTAACATGTCACACTTCAATCACAAACAATACATAAATCAATGTGAGAACAGAGTCAAAATCACCGTCAAAATTATTAGTCGAAAGGTTGGAACAAACAGAGATCACGAATACACTTAAATCAACCTAAAATCAAACTTGGTGAGATAGGGCCACACGCCCGTGTGAAGGGTAGCACACGGCCGTATGGTGCAGAGGCACAGCCGTGCGACCAGGCCGTGTAAGACACTATCTAATTTTGCTAAATTCAAGTGCAGAGTAAACACGGCTGTGTGAAAGTGTCCCACGCCATTGTGGCAATCGGACACAGCCGTGTGTCCCATAACACACGCCCTTGTGGAATCCCTAGGCCCCAAATTGGCTACATGGCCGTGTGTCCCGAAACACACGGCCGCCCTAAAATTCTCAAATCAGTCCCAAATCTCAAATCCCTAATTCTCAAACTCACATGCCCGTGTGGTTTTCGAAAAAAATCCCCAAATCAGCCACACGCCCGTGTGGCCAAGCCGTGTGGCACCCATAACTAGCCTGAAACCCTAATCCTCAAATCCACACAGCTATGTACCTCAACACACGCCGTTGTAGCCATCGGGGTAGTCACGAAACCACCCTTGAACAGCCCCAAAAACACCACCTTGGCCACCAAACTGTCCCCTATCAAAAACACACCAAAAAACGGAGTATCGCACTCCCTTTCAGCCATCAAAACTCTAAAACTAGAGAATCCAAGCACTCTCACGGAAAGCCGAAACAACATTTGCAAAACATCAGAACGGTAGATTAGTTAGAGTTGAGTCCCACACCTGTTTCGATGACGAAGAAGACGACAGATGAGAGAAATTCCCGAAGTCCACAAGCCAAACCGAATTTGAGTATATTTAGAAAATAGCAGAAAGGCAGAAAACGAAGAAGAAGAAAAGAGAACCCCAAACGTTGAAAAGAAAAGAGAAAATAAAATACCAATCCCCAAAAAAAAAATCCCCCAAATAACAATAGGCATAAAAATAAATAAATAAATAAATATTTAACTAAAACAAATCAAAAATAAAATAACTCAAGCACCCAAAGACTCGAACCACAAACCTCAAAGTTAACTAACACTCCTCTTATCCCCCGGATTAGCAGGCCCATTCTAACATTAAATTGCACAGCTAAGCACATATGTGCGGCCTTCCCTGCAACCCAACCACTAGATCTCAAAACTTCCAGGCCCAAAATTCGGGGCGTTACATAAATGTTTAAGTATGATTAATTTGTCAAGATGATAAAGTTTCCTTATTGTTTAATGGTTGAATTGTTGGTGCCAATGAGGGCATATTAGTTGCTTGTTTGTATGATTAGTAAATTGATGTTTTGGTCTTGTAATGCACATATTTTGGAGTAGGTCCCATGTAACACCCACTAACCTTTTTCCGACATCAGAATAGGATGATAGAGTATTACCGATCATTACAGTGAATCAAATAAAATTAAACGTTGTACAGTTCAGTAATATACCTTATTGACTTTTAAACAAACACTTGGGCCCCAATAAAAATGTTAGAAATAAATCGGAATCTATCCGGATGCTTATAAAATTTTTCATAAAATTTTCAAAATTTCCCCTTAATGAACAGTACCACACGTCCGTGTGGTTTTGGGACACGCCCGTGTTGTCACCCCGTGTAACTCATACGATTAGAACACGCCCGTGTCCTTTACCCGTGTACTTCTCTGACTTATTACTTATTAACAAACTAGTTTCACACGGCCAAGACACACGCCCATGTGGAATTATTTTCAATTCGAATCTAGTGCAGTTTTCACACAACCAGGCACATGCCCGTGTATTCTGGCCGTGTGCTTCATATGGCTGAGACACACGTCCGTGTCTCTGCCCGTGTGGTAAAACCTGAGCATTCTGTTTTACAAAATTTGGGTGTAAGGGACACATGGCCTAACAACATACCCGTGTGCAAGCCGTGTGTCTCACACGGTCTGATCACACGCCCATGTGGCAGGCCGCGTGGACTCAAAATGAACCTTATAGTCTAAGTTTACCAACACTGCAAACTTTAGTAACAAGAAAAATTTAAAACCAATCTTTAAACCAATTCAAAACATGATTAAATACATCCATTTCACATTATAATCATCAAAATGTTACAATCCAACTCGAGTGTATTAGTAAGTGTCTAACATAAAACTTCCAGATAGTGTACTTTGGTACTAATTAAATCACTTCAATTAGACTATATAAATGACCATATTGTAAACATAAACTTTGCATTCATGGGTTAACCATTATCATCCTTACACTATTAACATTCACATTCAAAATGATTTCCAAAAGATAACCTAGGTAGATGCCATTTCTCAAAATAAGTTACATCACCAAGTATTTGAGTTCGGGCTTGGCTTGGATGCTGAGTTGTTTGTCGCTTTCGTATCTAACCTGCACACGGAAACAAACTGTACGTTGAGTATACACTCAGTGGTATTTCTATAAACCAATACTTAAATTTAAATCTATATTTAAACCATAGATTTTAATAAATAAACATATCATGAATATTCAATCAATTGTCTTTATTTTATAAAACATATATCATTAGAATCAAAACCAGTAAGATTTTCAGTTCAATCGGTATCATTCAATCGGTATCATTCAATCTTTAGTACAGTAGTTTACCCCTATTAACATAACTCTGACATGGACAGATACACGAATCCAACCCACACACCAGAATAGCACATAGTGCTTCATCGGCCGAAGCTGAAAAATAACAGTAACAGTAACAGTACAGTACAAAGTACCTTATCAGAATTTAATCCAAAACAGTAACAGTACGACACACGAGGTGCCTTATTGACTCAAGGTCGAATATCCCTGAACATTTCCAATCATATGGCATGCCAATTATATCTGACTAGCTCGACACCGTTAATAGGGTTTCTCAGTTCCTTTTCAATTTAAAATTTCACATTTCAAATCAGTACAATAAGTTAACAATACTTACCTCATTTCATTTTTTCATGTAATTTAAATAATAAATAATACAGTAAATAATTATTAAGTTCGGTTTATAAAAATACAAACCGTAGTTTTCGAATTACTCTTCGTCAACCTTCTCTTTTTCTTTCATCATCGATGTCTCCGGTACTACGTTAGCTACGAAAATTAAACAATTCATACTATTAATACAATAACAATTCACAATGAATAATTGAACTTCTATTCAATTCAAACCTCAATTTCAATTTAATCCTAATTAACACTTTTACTTCTATCACTCAATTCATACTTTATCTTTATTCAATTTCCTATCAAATTCACATTAACCATTAAATATTCATAGTAAAACCCTAACCTCAAATTTCTTTCAATTTAGTCCCTCAAATATAAAACTTATAGCTTCTTTTACAAGTTAATCATTTAATCAATTCTAACTTGAAATTTATCCAATTAAATCCCTAGTTCAACAATTTGTTCAATATAACCCATGTCTAAAAATCATGTAAATTTCAATATTTCCAGTTATATCAGGTAAAATTTGTCTCTAGGACTCCAAAAATATTAAAATTGCAAGAAAATGGACTAAATTGACTTACCAAATTAAGCTTCAAGCTTCAAAACCTTAATTTTCCCTTTTTCTTTTCTCCTTTCTTTTTCTTTCCTATTTCGTTCAACCTTCTCTGTTCTCTTTCTTTTGTTTCTTAATTTTTATTTCTTTTATTTCTTTTATGTTTTACTTAATTAATATAATATATTATAATTAATAAATATCTTATACTTAAAGTATAAGTAAATATATATATTACATTTGTATAAATACAATTATTACAAATGTATAAATTTTATACCACACATTTGTCCCCATATGGTTTATTTACTAATTTAGTCCTTTGACTTTTCTCTATTCCACAATTCAACTTTTACCATTTATTCAATCTAGTCCTTTCACTAAATTAGCCTTAATTCAAGCTAATTTACTTAGCCAAAACCTAATTAACTACACTACTAACTTCGTAAATATTTCTAATAAATATTTACGAATTCATTTTACGAAAATTAATAAGCCGAAAGTACACTTTTCCGATACTCTTAAACTTTGGGTTGTTACATCCCGAATGATGTTAAATGGCACTATAGGTCATTAGGTATGAATGATATGGAAATTGCTTGAAACAGGTTATTTATGTTACACATGAGTTATCATACGACCGTGTGTTACACACGGGTGGTTGACATGGCCGTATGTGCTACACGTTCAGGATAATTTTAGGTCAACACAACATCAGTTAGTTACATGGTCTGGAGACACGACCATGTGTCTCCTTCCACACGATCTGAGCTCTGCCACACGGCCATGTTCCTGCACCACACGATCTTTGCCTTGTCACACGGTCGTGTGACCCATGTTTTGCATTTTTATCTTTTATTTTGTAAATGTTTCAGATTGGTCTTGATTTAGTTCTGAACTTGTTCAAAGGCTTTCGTAAACCCGATTAAAACTTAGTTTTGATTGTAATGCATGTTTAACATGGAATTAACTTGTATTTACTAATTATTGAGTATTATTGAATAAATTGCTTGTGAATGTTTCAATTTTTTGTTGCAACATCCTATAGCTCGGGTTCGGAGACTGGACAGGGTGTAAGGTGTTACATAGTAATTAGCTAGTTAAATGTCTTAATTGCAAGCGTTATCATTGTCATTCACCTTATCGTCCGATATCTCTCAGGTTTGATTTTTATTGTTCCATTGTAACACTTAAAAATATTACAACTGACTTATCACACTTGCTGTTAAGTTGCTTTAATTTATGATATTTTGTGTCAATTCTCTACTCGCTGTTGGGGGGAGAGGGAGGGGAGAGTAGTGGGGGGTAGAGAAAAAGGGGAGAAGGACGGGGAGAGAAATTTTATTATTATTATTAATTAATATTAATATTTATAAAAAATATATGCTTATATGGCACGATGTGATTGGTCAATAGTTTTTTTCTAAGTGTTAAAACTTGGTTTGATTTGGGTAACAGTGGAATAGTTCAAGGGACACTTTTGACTAAAAAAAAGATTTAAGTACCAAGTTGAAAAAAAGGGTATAGTTTAAGGTGTGATTTGTCAATTAAGCCTATTTATATATATGATATATATTATCTATATAACAAAAACACTTAACGAACTAAATGTGTCAACACTAATTTTGCAAGCAAAAAAGGGCAAACTATATTATTATTTCATAATACAAACAAAATAAGATATAAATAAATTTATAGAATAATTAAGTATAAAAAAATTAGTGAAACATTCCGATTAAGTCTTAACTCGACTAGTATAGATATTATTGCCAATGCAGAAGAACGTGAGTTCGAGTGCGCTGAAACATATTATGTCAAAAAGATATTGTGTCAAAAAAGAATAAATATAATCAAAATATTGAAAAAATTCTTTTATTAAAAAATATATAAACTCTTTAGAAAAATAAAATAAATATATAAAATTTAGAATCAAATCATTATATTATAAACAAATTAAGAACTGATACAATCTAAATTAAAGTCAATATACTAACTGAACTAAAATTCACTCATGACAATCACATAAAAGGAACTTGGAGGCCTATGTATAAAATTACATATGATAAGTCTTAAACTTGAGTAATCAAGATTTAGGGCCTCCACTTTTACTAATTGAGTTAAGACTCCATTCACAGAGTTAGCTTATTTAATATTAAATGCAGTGAAGAAGATGAAAGGAAGAAAGTAAAAAATAATTAATAGTAATACATTTAATCTTCTTAATAAAAATAAAACAGCTGGTGTGGTGTGATCTAATTGGGCATCAGTTTTCTTTAAAGGTCGGACTAAAACTCTTAACATTTGAATATTTTAAGTAACTAATTGGGCATGCTTAGGTGCAAGTATGCAATTATTTTCAACAGAAAGAGGAAGCATTTTTGTTCCTACTTGTAATTGAGCCTCCAAAATATCACAACAGTGAAACAAACCCAAAATTCCTACTAACTTTCCCAAAAGTCCTTTCTGAGAAGTACTACATTTGTTATTAAGTAAAAGTGTTGTCAATAGTTGCTGCCAAGAGCAATATATCCAAAATTCTAATTGCAAATAATAGCGCTACGTGACATGAAGTTTTAGATCATCTAACTAAAATTTTTTAAAAAAATATTAGACTTATTAACAACTTTCAAAAAAAATTTAAGAGATCTAATTAAAATTTTTAAAACTTTTATAGATCTTACTTACATTTTTTTAAAATTTGTAAAAGTCTCAATAACAATTTTTCTTATTTTTTAGGGGTCAGTGCCCCCTCTAGCTCCTCTTACATTTTGCTCTTGCATATAAGGGTAAAGTTAGAAAATTTTTGAGGAGGGCCAAAATTAAATTGTATATTTTTATGATAGTAAAAATACAATTTCATAATTTTAATAGCCTATATTTTTATGATTTTTAAATAATTAAATTAAATTTTTATCATTTTATAAAACCAAAATACAACTTTACTATTATTAATTTAAAATTTTATAAATTATAAAATGACCTAAATAAAAAAAATCATTTTTGGTGGGCTGGCCCCTGACTACACCACTGCCTACGTGCAAGGAACGATTATTTGGCATTATTGTCAACATAAGTCTTAATAACCAAAAACAAGTGTATACAAAAGATTATTTGGTGACTAAGTTTATTAATTTATATAAGTAATAGGCTTTGTTAATAGAAAATAAGTTTTAATGTTTATATTTACGAAAAGATGTGATCTCTGGAAATAATTTTATAGGATATTAGGAAAGAGTTTGATAAAATACCGAATTAACGGGATAAGGGTATTCTATATATATATATATATATTGTGAATATTAATATTATTATAGGTTTTATTATTTCTTTAGATAATATTTATAATTATTTATAGTCCTTCCTATCCCTTAAATAGGAGGATAATGCGCTTCAACGCATTTAAATTCAAGTCCTCGTGCACTAACAACAATGCCGATATTGATATCAATCAAATTATGACTTAATCGGTAAGGTATTTCATATATTTAAACAACGAAGAGTACAAAATTTATGTTAGGACTTGGGGTCTTATTTTTTAATGTTATTTTTTCAATACTAACAACAAGAGTAATAAATCCTAAACAAATTAACTACTAAATTTCATCAACCATTAACAAATTGATATCTCGCCGTGCCTATGGTGGCTCATCATAAATATGAGATTAATTTACTTAAAAAGGTCCATTTCTTGACATATTTACAAAAATGGGCCGATTACAGTATTATTTACCGAAAAGGACCGATTTTGGTTGTAGCGATGTAAAAATTTCTTCTTTTGGTCACTAATTGAGGCGATTTATTGGAAATTTAAAAACCGACTTTCGATTTTATTAAAAAAGGGAGTTGCCACCGATCCTTTTTTCTAGGTGTGATCGGACACCTAATAAATCCTCTTTTCAAAATAAAATTTATTTTTAAACAAAAGAAGGCCGAGTTTAGGTCTCACGTTTAAAGCCGAGAAAAAATAGGGTTCGGAGTCGGTTACGCATACGAGGAAGGTATTAGCACCTCGCGACATCCAAAATTGGTATCTTATTAAACTTGTGTTGTCTTGATTTTCAAAAGTACAAATTCAATCGACATTTACTCGTGATCCAATTGAAAAATGAGAATTTTAGTTTTCGATTTTTAGAAAGGGTGTCCTGCTTTTAACACGAGCCTATGAATTTCACCCAACATAGCGATGAAATCGATGGCTTAATGTTAAATCGGTACATTGCCTTATTTTTGAAATTAATTAAAACATGAGAAAAAATATTCCTAAAGTGAGAAATTAAAATAGATAAACGATACAAAAAAAGATATCATTAATGAAAAATATTAACATGGAATACTAGAATATTAGAATAACAATAATAACGATATTTACAAAAAAAAATCATGTACTAATAATAAAATAGGAAAAATGATATATTTAGTAATAATAATATAAAATAATAATATGTACATAAAAATACATATATATATATGCATATAATAAATATATGTAATAATAATAATATCTACAATAAAAGAAAATATTAGGAAACGTACATAAAAATATATACATAAAAATTTTTACAACAATAATATAAAATAATGATATGTACAAAATATATATATATATGTACATAATATAGTTATAAAAATATATATATTAAATTCGGAATAGGTAAATAATAATAAAAAGGGTAAGAATATACCGAAGCCCCAATGTTATGGATTACTGAAATTAATCTCTTTTCTTCTCGGGCTGTTGAAATGGGCCTTTGTTGGTGATCTTCACCGAATCAGATTGCCGCAAATAGAGTCAGGTTGACCCGACCATTTTAAAATTTAATATTTTTTATTATTGTAGTTTTTTTAGACAATTTTTGTTTAGCCCAATTACAAATAAAATCTACATAAAAGATACAAAATCCAAATTACTTCAACCCAACACAAACCAACCTCAGCCCACTAACTTAATAATCCAACATAACCAACCCAACCCACTAACTTAACATATCACCCAACCCACTAATTAACCCAAACTAAATTTAACCCATCAAACCTTACATAAACCAACCCATTAACTAAAATATTTCTTTTTTTTTAATACTAACCCCCCAAACAAACAAGTTCTAGCAGCAAACAAAGAAAATCCAAACTTCAAGCTGCCTATTCTCCCTCTCCTTCCACCGTGTGCGTCACCAGCAGCCACCGTATGCACCACATAAAATCAAGATACGGGTAGTTGAGGTTTGGGTTTTGGGGTCAAAATGCAATTTTTATTTTTTTAAAATTTTTTATTTTTATTTTTTTAAAATTTTGAAAATTAAACAACAAACTCTAGTCGAACAAAAATTTAGTGTTTACATTGGTAAAACGAGTCCACATAGGAGTGTTTAGGGGGAAATTTTTAGGAAAACGCGCCCCTGGGAGAGCATTTTTGCCATGTCAACACAAAACGCACTGACGTGAACACACTTTGCTGACATGGCAACAAAAACGCACTAATGTGAATGCACTTTTGCCCATTCTCGGATTAAATTTTCAAAAAAGGTCATTTTTTTAAAAAAATATATAAAAATAGACCAATTTTTTTGAAAATTTACAAGAATAAGCCTTTATAAATATCCAAAGTGGCAACACCTTTTTTTTTTTTATTTTAAGGTATCACCAATCAATATGGAAATAAAACTAACAAAGCAAATCTTTATATATACCCAAAGTCTTATTTCTTTTGTTTTCTTAAGTAATGTGGGATATGACACATGTGTATATATAGCCTCATGAATAGGTTTGCAGCTTGTTCGTAAACAATGTGGGATTCTTTCCTCTTTTAACTAACAACATAAAATTAAAGGCTACACTATATTTTATAATTTTTTACAAAACAATTTCTAATTTTTTATATTTTGTTAACATTTTCTCATATTATAAAATTATCTTTTGAGATCTTTAATCTTGTTGCATTTTAGAATTATTAGCATATACAAAATGACTATTAAAAATAAATAAATTGCATATATGAAACTTGTACATGCAATAATCTTCTATTCAATTTTAAATGTTTGAAGTTAATATCCATGCAATTCTAATTTTTAAAATAATTTTCTATTATTTAAATTTAGAAGCTATACTTTTAATTTTTATTATTATTTATTTTATTTATTTTATTTTATGAATGTTTGATTAATAAATAAATGGTGAGTATTTGGCACTCAAATAGTTTTTTTTAATTTTAAAAATTGATATATCTTTTTAAAATATTTATTTGTTTTAATATTTTACTATACTCATTAATTTTTAATCCTAATTTTAATTTAATTTTCATCACCTAATGAATGCTGATAAATTTATTTCAGATGTATTTTGACTAGATAGATAATCTATTTAAACATAGTATATAATTATGTTAAATAAGTTTTTTATAGAAATATATAATATACATAAAATATAATAATTATTTTTCATAATTTTATATCTAGATTAAATTATATTAGTAGTCCCTTAATTATAATTTTTGGCTATCGAATTATAAAAACTTAGAAAATGATCACTCAACTATTAGTAATTTTTAAATATTTTTAAATATTTTACTATACTCATTTTATATTTTATAATTTTTTACTTATAGAGTTTAAAAGTTTTATTTATAGTGTAACAAATGTTAACTTTTGTGAAAAAAATTAAACTCTATAAGTAAAATAAAATAAAATATAATGTAGCCTTTAAACTTATGTTATTAGTTAAAAGATGAAGGAATCCTACAATGCTTAGGAATAAGTTGCAAACTTACACATGAGTCTATATATACACGTGTCAAATCTCACATTGCTTAAGAAAACAAAAGAAATAAGACTTTGGGTCTATATAAAGATCTGCTTTAGTAGTTTTATTTACATAATAATTGGTGACACCTTAAAATAAAAAGAAAAAAGAAAAAAAGAAAATGTGTTGCCACTTTGGGTCTTTATAAAAGTTTATTCTTGTAAATTTTCAAAAAATTTGGTCTGTTTTTATAATTTTTTTTAAAAATGATCTTTTTTGAGAATTTAATCCAAGAAAGGGCAAAAGCGTGTCCATGTTAGCGCGTTTTGTGCTGACATGGCAAAAACGCTCCTCCAAAGGCGCGTTTTCTGGAAATTTCCCCTAAAATGCTTCTACATGGATGCATTTTGCCAAAATCGATCATTTTCGGTAAATAATACTGTAATTGACCCATTTCCGTAAATATGCTTGAAAATTCATTTTTTAAGTAAATTAGTCTAAATATGAATAACTATGCAAAACTTGAAATAAATTAAAATTCTCTCATTATGACGTCAAATAAAATGAAGTCATATATAGGCATGACATCACTCAATCCAATAGAAATGAAAATAATAGTATAAACACTTTTTTACTTTGATTTCTAAAAAATTATTTTAGCTATTTATTTAATTTTTTTACATTGTTTTATTTTAAATTTGTGTTGTGTATCAAATCACTCAAAATGAATGAAAAAGTTAATATTTTGTTTTCTTTGTTGACATAGCATAATATGGACTGTTATATAGATGTCAAGTTAATAATTATTTTTTAATTTAAAAAATTCAAAAATATAAAAAGTATTTTAAAAGTATAAAATATTTTTAATTTTAAAAAATTAATTAATTACTAATATAACATACATATAACAAACATTAATTTTTTATCTATTTTTATAATTTAACAAATAATATAAATTTAAGAACTAAAAGAAGTAAGAATTAAATGAATAATTACAATAACTATATATATATATATATATAACTGGAGGACAAAAAGTCCTTATACGTGTTTGAACAATAAGATATTAAGTGACATCATGGGCAATTTTAAAAAGAAAATCCTAAAAAGATATTAGGTCCTATATAAACCTTTCTAAAAAACCCTAAAAATAATTTTATTATAAAATTATTATGTCATTAATAAAGTCATATAATAACATGTTAAAATAATGTGTAAAGTGCACAGTCAGTCACCGATTTTCATAAGATTTCATTTTAAGCATCAAACATAAAAGAAATATTTAAAAAAGAAAAACACTATTGTTACAATCTATTTTTATTTGGTCACCTATCATTACTTTGAGGCTAAGTGTGTTATTATACCTTGTAAACTGGCTTTCAACTCCTTTGACTTTGAATCAAGTACTTGGCCCTTGAAGAATAAACCTAGCTCCTTGTCCTTGATTTCAAGATCGCGTCCATAATTTTCAAGAGCTTGATTAGATCTATCGTTATTTGGCTTGTTATTCATGCACGCAGTTCAACCCTCCTCCTCTAAAAAATTTGTTATCAAAACCACATTAAGAAAAATTAGAAACGAAAAAATATTGTATAAAATAGTAATATTATTTATTTTCATTAATTTAATGTCACGTTAATAATTTTATTTTAAATTTCACGATTTTCATTTAAATTTAATTTTTTTAGGATAATAATATTAAAATTTAAGATGAAAATATTAATTTGACATTAAATTATTGAAAAAAGATACAAATAATGTGACGACATTATTTCTTACAATTTTTTACTACATAAAAAATTGCATTAGCATTATATTTACTAGAAAAGTCGATCTTGTAGGCATTGTCATCAAGTACACAGTCAAAACAAGCATGTAGGGGCTTTGGCCTTTAATCCATTTAAAATGTAATTCTTCAATTTATTCCTTTTTAGCTCTTTAATTATAGAAACATTGTATTTTTTTATCTCACTTAAAAATTAATAATTCAATTTCAACCATTTTGATATAAATAACTTTAACTTTGACCCTTCCAAAAAAAATTTAGTTCATTTCGACTCCGATTGTCATTGATCTTCCAAAACATAGGAAGAACCGCCTTTGATTGAATCAAGCTTAGGTTTCCTCTTAGAAGGAAATATCGGCTTTAGCAACTGCTCTCACTCTTTTTCAACCCAATGGTAATATTTAGGGAGCTTGAACAATTTCACCGAAAATTTGAAGTTAAACCTATTCCACATTTGATAGACCAAAAACTAGAAAAAGAAATCAAAATTTAGAAAAGAAAAGGAAAAAGGCGGTGGGCTTCATTCAAAAATCTCAATAGTAGGAAGGTGAAGAAGGGTGAGGAGAAGCTATGATCTGACTTCCACAGTGATCGGACAATGAAAGTGAAAGATAAAGAGTTTTTTTTCCTAAAATTTTGGTTCCAAGTTTCTTCATTTTGGAAGGGAGTTTCTTTAGAATCGAACTTGAGGATGAGAAAGAGGGAGAAGAGATGAACAACTTGAAAGGATTTTTTATCAGGAAGACCACCCAAAAACGACGGTGCAATTGATGGTTGAACCCAAGTTGAAGGAGAAGAAAATTGTGATGAGAATAATTTTAAGTTTCTTTTTTTGAAATCGAATTCGAAAAGTTTTTTTAAGATTTTTATCATTTACATTTCTTTTAAATTTTTATTGGATTTATTCCTAGCAAAGCTAATTTAATGATCAATTTGATAAAATTTTTAAATGTGAATGGTTAAATTTGTTAAAATAATTAGAATTAGGACAAAATTAATCGAATGTATAAGTGCTGAGAAATAAATGTGTTATTATATCATTTAGAAAAAGTTTATGTATATTTTCTCTTTTTTATATAATTACTAGAACTAACCATAGCTTCTCCCCAACCCATAAATAGGAGGATAACGCGTTTTAGTGCACTCGAACCCACGTCCTCCTGCATTGACAATAATGTCCATATCAATCAAGTTAAGACTCAATCGATCACATTAATAGTTGAATTCTAAATGATTGAGCTAAGAGCCAAAATTGTCCCCCTTTTTTTTTAATATACCATGCCTAGAATTACTTAAAACCCCTCATCAGACTTTAAATAGAATGATAAATGCACTTCACTTCAGCATGCTTGACACACATTCTCTCACACTAATAATAATGTTAATATCAACCGAGTTAATACTCAATCGACAAGAACTGAAGTTATAGATAAATATTTATTCACATACTCTGACATGCCTTTTTTTTTGTCAAGACTTTTAAAATTTTAAATTTAATTATCAATTATTTGTTACAATATTTATGTAAAATAAAATGTAGTACATTATATTTATCAATGCTTGTCTATCTTATTATATATATATATATATAATTATAAGTGTTTTAATTTAGGTATTGTTTGATAAACCTGAAAAATTAATTATTGAATTTAGGTTATAAAATTTGTTTGAGATATTTCTTGAAATTAAGTATTGCATATAATTATAGTGTTTAATGAATTCATTTTAAAATTTTAAAAGTGAAATATTTAAAAGATAACATTAAAAGAAATAAATTAAAATGAATGAAAAAAATCTACATTAATGGTAGATTTGGTAGGAGTGTTATTTCTACACATGTTTTAGTATAATCTAATTCAATTGGTAATTTTAGTAAAGAGATTTTTAGTAAAAATTTTGGTTATTTAAAAGAGATCTTGTTATAAGAGTTTTACTGATCTTTTTAATTTCAAGTTTAAGTTCGTACTAACTAATTCTTTATTTTAAGTCTAATTATTATAATGCATATGTAATAAAGAAGTTTTTCTCTCATGTTATTATACTAATAACCAACGAGACATAAGTGATAAGTAGCTCCTTATTTACTTATCATTTTCTATACTTGATTAAAAAAATCTATTATTTTCGTTTTATTATAAATTATTAAAGGCGTTTAAAAAATTAAATCATTAAATAAAGGTACATTGTTAGCGGGTTTTTTTCCACATATTTAGGCCTGCTACTCTAGCACGAAATAGTATGCCTTCTCTGGCACGCTTCTTAGGTTTTCTTTCTTTTATTTTTTTGTTGATTGTTTGCTTGATGGCTGTGCGCTTTAAAAACTCTTGTGTCTCTCGTATAGCAAAGTGGTATCCAAGATCGGGCCTTTTGCCAGCAATCAATGGAAACCGAATTAGCAGGATTAACACTTAATGAAGATGAAGAAGTAGTCTTACAAATTCAAATAGAGCCGAATACAGATAGAGAAGCGGGGGTTTTCAGGTTAGTGGCTTGTTTCTTAACAGCTAGTATTATTCACTTCCCAGCAATGAAAAGCACTATGACAAACCTGTGGCACCCTGTCCGGGGTGTTCAAATTCGAGATCTGGGAGAAAAAATATTTTTGATTCAATTTTATCATGTTATGGATATGGATAGGGTTTTGAAAGGGTCTCCATGGACATTTAATAACCATCTATTAGTGTTACACAAATTACAGTGGGGAGAGGGTCCATTAAAAGTACCCTTAATCCTGACCCCTTTTTAGGTACAGATCCATGATGTGCCTATTGGTCTCTTTTTTGAAAACTTGGCAGTGCAATTGGGCAACTTTATAGGGAAATTTATAGAATATGGTGGATCGAATCTAGGGAAAGAAAACAGAAATTATATGAGAATAAGAGTTCAGATTGATGTGCGGCGTCCATTAAAAAGGAAAAATCAGATTATGTTTTGTGGAAATTGCACATATGTGAGATTTAAGTATGAAAGACTGTCACTATTCTATTTCTACTGTGGTCGCTTAGGCCATAATGATTCTTTTTGTGAAGCAAATATGGCGCTAGGTGTGGAAATTGATGAAATGGACTGGGATTTATCATTGTGAGCTCAATCTCGAAGGGCTTTAGCAATGAACAGTGTTTGGTTGTGAGAAGAAGGTGAAGGGAAATTGAATGGAAACCGAGAAGATAGTTATATGACAAGAAATACTCTGTGGGCAATTGGAAACAAAAAACTAGGATATGGACAGCCTTTTAATCCGGTTTTGGGATTCAATCTGGAAGACAAGTCGACGTTCTTGAATTATTCGAGGGAAAAGTTATTAATAGATAAAGCTTTAATGGATATAGAGCATGACCTAGTAGACAGAGTCTTAATTGGAGAGAAAAGGAAGAAGAGAGCTAGAGGGGAGATGGAGAAGCCAATAGAAATGGGAGAGATTAACACTTTGGCGGTAAGAAACATGAGATTATTGGGGATTAACCACTTATCATCGGCGGCTGCCAAGAGGCAAGTCGACCGGGCGCAATAAAAATCCTAAGTTGGAATGTCCGTGGATTGGGGAGTCCAAGAACAGTTCGAAGACTTCGGCATATGTTGAAGACAGAAAATCCCCAAATGGTCTTCTTTATGGTGACGAAGTTATGCAAAAGTTAGATGGAAAGAGTTCGGTACAATTGTGGTTATGTCAATGGGATTGAAGTTGATCCAGAGGGTACTAAAGGAAGATTATGTCTGGAATGGAGAAATGAGATATGTGTTACACTTCGAAACTATTCAAAAAGACATATTGATGTGATGGTCGATGACAACGAAGTAAGAGGTAAATGGAGATTCACTGGCTTCTACGGGTCTCCTTATATACAAGATAAAGATATTTCCTAGGCTGCGTTGAGGAATTTATACATTGGTGAGGAAAATCATTGGTTTGTTTGTGGGGACTTTAAAGAAATCATGTATGGTTTTGAAAAAAAAGGGAGGATTACCTCGAGATGAAAGGAGAATGGAAATATTCCACAATGTTCTGGTAGATTGTCACTTAACGGATGTGGGGTTCTTTGGAAATTAGTTTACTTAGGAGAGGGGAAATTTACCTGAGACAAATATTCGAGAACGGTTAGATAGAGGAGTTGTAAATGAAGAATGGATAGCCATGTTTCCTGAGGTAACTATTCTACACCTAATCCACTTTTTCTTTGATCACTGTCCCCTTTTAATAAATACAAGAAAGGATGAAAAATGGTCGAATAAGAAAGTATTTAAGTTTGAAGCCTGGTGGATAATGGAAGAGTCATTTGGTGAAGAGGTTAAAAACATTTGGGAGACATCATCAGGAAATTTGTTACAAAAATTAGATAATTTAAAGGAAGGTTTGCAAAAATAGGCTAGTCGAATTTGAATAGATAGACGCAGGTAAAAGGAATTTCTTACAGCCAGATTATCAGAACTTATAGAAGCCGAAAGAGATGATTTTAATTTGGCTGAGATGATTGATACGAAGATTCAATTAAATTTTGAAATCGAAAAGGATAAATGCTATTGGGAACCAAGAGCTCGTGTAAATTGGTTGAAATTTGGAGATAGGAACACAACATTTTTTTATAACCAAGCGATACAGCGTCGAAGGAGAAACTTTTTTCACAAATTGAAAAATGAAGAAGGGAAAGAAATGGAAATCATTCAGGAAATGGAAGGTATCGCGGGATCCTATTTTCAGAACTTATTTATGTCAAAAGCAAGAAGAAACCACAATCATTTGCTGTCGAGAATTGTTAGATGCATCTCCGAGGAGGATAATCAAAGACTTACGACGCTATACACAATGGAAGAGATTAAATAAGTAGTGTTTAAAATAGGACCCACAAAAGCTCTAGGAGAAGATGGATTTTCGGCTTTATTTTATCAAAAGTGCTAGCACACTATTGAGGATGATGTTATCAAATTTTGTTTACAAATCCTTAATGAAGGTATGGAGGTTAAACAGATTAACTCTACTCATATGGTACTCATTTCAAAAATTGCCAACCCCTTTAATATGAAGTAGTTTAGGCCTATCAGCTTATGCAACGTGATTTATAAAATTTTGGCAAAAGTTATTGAAAATCGGCTTAGAGGAGTTATTGAGAAATGTATTGATTTGACTCAGAGCACTTTTGTACCAGGAAGATTGATCTCAGATAATGTATTGCTGGCTTATGAAATCCTCCATACACTAAATCAGAAGAGGCTGAGGAAAAAAGGATTCATGGCACTGAAGTTAGACATAAGTAAAGCATATGACAGAGTTGAATGGAATTTTATAAAGGAAATAATGATTCGAATGGGTTTCGCTATAAACTGGATTGAAATTATTATAAAATGCTTAACCTCTGTTTCCTATTCAGTTGTGGTTAATGGATACATAAGAGAAAAGTTCCAACCAACAAGCGAACTTCGTCAAGGAGATCATTGAGTCTGTTTTTATTTTTCATATGCAAAGAAGGTTTATCCTGCTTAATGTGACTTGCAGCTAGAGAAGGACTATTGAAAAGAGTAAAAGCCAGCAGAAATGGCCCACGGGTATCGCATTTTCTATTTGCAAATGGTTGTATCTTATTTAGTGAGGCGACTAGTAGAGGAGCTACTTTATTGAAGGGAATTCTAAGGGAATATAGAATCTGTTCGGGTCAATGTATTAACTTTAAGAAATCAACTATCTTTTTTAGCAAAAACACATCAGCAGAAGACAGACGAGCAGTTGTCAACATTTTAGGGGTACGAAGCTCAAACGATCTAGAGCGTTATCTTGGATTGCCTAACATGGTTGGAAGAAAGAAAAGAGAGTCGTTTCAGAATTTAAAAGATCGGTTTAAGAAGCGTATTGATAATTAGAGTACTAGACACTTATCTTAATGTGGAAATGAAGTATTCATTAAGGCCAATTTACAAACCATTCCAACCTATACAATGACATGTTTCTAATTACTTAAATCGTTATGTGCTGAGTTAGAGAGCATTATTGCTAAGTTTTGGCGGCAGAAGGGATAAGGCAAAAGGGGAATACACTGGTGTGCGTGGAGAAACCTTTGTATTTTAAAGGAAAAAGGGGGTCTGGGTTCTTAGCCAATTTAACATCGCATTATTAGCTAAACAAGACTGGCACCTTATTAATTATCCAGATTTTTTATTAGTGAGAGTTCTTAAAGCTAAATATTACCCGCATTCAGATTTTCTTAATGCCGAATTAGGAAACTTACCTTCACTTACCTGGAAGAGTGTCTGGGCTGCAAAGGGCTTGTTACAGAATAGGCTGTGCTGAAGAGTTGGAAGGGGAACTAGAATATCTGTATGGGATGATCGATGGATCCAAGGAAAAGATACAGATGAATGGAGTAACAGAAACGACAATAAAGGAGTAAAGTTAGTCTCGGACTTAATTGAAGTCACAAATAGAACTTGGAAGGCAGATTTAATTAATAGTACCTTTCAAGCAGATATAGCTTAAAAAATTTTGCAGATCCCTCTTGCGGAAACACATCATGACGATTTTCAAGTGTGGAAAGGAGAAACATCTGGCGAATCTTCAGTGAGAAGTGCCTACAAACTATTACTAGACTCTAGCTCGAATCCTAATAATTTTTTAATACAGATTGATATAAAAGATTTCTACAAAAAGCTCTGGAATCTACAGCTACCTTAAAAAATTACAATTACAATATGGAGAATATCCTAGAATTATATCCCTACTCTAGTCAATCTAAAGTATAAAAGAGTGACTAATAATGCAGTATGCCCTGGATGCGGAAATGGAGAAGAAGACAACACTCATGTTTTTCGGCAATGTCCTATAACATCAGAGGTATGGAAAATGTTAGACCTTTCTTGGGTTATTAACAGTACGATTCATAGTTTCTGAGATTGGATTACCTGGGTCTTCAAGAGGAGTACTTCTGAATAGTGTCGAATGTTCTGTTGTGGATTGTGGTTCATCTGGAGCTCGAGGAATAAACTCATTCATGAAAGGAAGTCAGAGACAGGGAGAGAGTTATCACAAAAACCTGAAAGATACATGGCTGAACTTGAAGGTCTGATAGAAAGAATGAGTACCTTGAATACGGATAGAAACCATAGCTAAACGAGAGGCTAATGCCAGGGTGACAATTCAATTCGACGCAGCCTTTGGCAAAAGAAATTTCAAATCGGTATCGAGTCTGGTGGTTTGGGGCCAGTCGGGGAAATTCCTAACAATGAAGACTGTATCGAATACGAACATTTCATCTCCATTTGCAGCAGAAGCTTATGCAGGACTATAGGCTCTAAAGCTAAGAATCTCAATGGATCTCCTCTCAATAAAGATAATGGAAGACTCCCGTACAGTTTTCAAGAAATGCCAATCAATGAAACTAGATAAATCAATTATAAAGGCGATCATCAGTGATATTCAAAGTAAGAAGATTTGTTTTCAAGAAATTAGTTTTTAGTTTATTAACAGAATAGAAAAAGTTTATGCCCACAAAATTACAGCAGAATCTTTAAAGAAGGGAAAGGAAATACACCTGATGAGAGTGACTTCAGATATTTACCATTCAAATCCGGAGGGACGCTGGAGAAAGAACCCAGATTAAGGCTTATTTTGTGAAGGAAGAAAAAAATCGGATAGCAGGCAAAGTAAGATATTGAAAAGGCTATCGACTGAACAGATGGGACAAGGGATGTAAAAAGACGATGAAAGGAAGCATCCAACTATTCTTGAAATCGACTAGACATAATTACATTAGGTTTCCTTTTCCGTAGCATTAAATGAATTGTCTTTTCTTAAGTTTTGTTTTTTGAATTTTGTTCTGCTTTTTAATGGGAAGGCCGACCTTAACAAACCAGTATTAGGACCCAGTTATGTTTTCCTCATTTACTATTAATAAATTACTAGTTGATTTTATTCAAAAAAAATTTAACTCATTGAATATGTTAATTTTAAATTAATTTAAAATTTCAATAGATTTTCAAATAATATCATAATTTTTAAACTCCCAAATTTATTTTTTTAAAAAAAGGTTTTAATCCACTTTTACCTAAACATATCAAAATATAAATGAAAGAAGTAACAAATTTCAACAAAATTTAAGGTTTAATCTTTATAGTTAAATATTCCTTCAAATATATTGTATTATCAACTTACACCAAATAATTATAGCACTCAGATGCTTTATCTAATCCATAAAAACTATAAGAATAGTAAAATACTATACATAGGAAATAACAATGTCCAATCCTTGCAAGATAGATTCATCAAATCTCTGCTATTTTTGTAACATGTCTGGATCTTTGTTCGGTTTATTTTTATAGGAGGAGTGAGATTCATAGGGATTTTTTAAAAAAGAGTCATATTTACATTTATGCAACAAGGAATTAACTAAAATTTAAGCCATTTTCAGAGGAGATTGATTATTTGTAGCGATGGTTAATACCAATTGGAATGCATGGTGTATTATTTTGAGTCAGCCATGCACATGATGGCTCTCTCTGCTCCATTGTTAAAACAATAACAACTTGCTTGCTTTTAAAGTTTAACCATTAATTTCCATTGTTGGACCTTGTATAAGCTTCAGCATTGGGAATTTTTGTTTTTTGTTTTGTTTTCTTAAACATGGAGAAGAAAGGGAGGGTTTTGATGGAAAAGTTTGAGCTCGGGCGATTGCTTGGCCAAGGAACATTTGCCAAGGTTTACTATGCAAGAAACACGACTACCGGCCTAAGTTGTGCTATTAAAATCATCGACAAAGAAAAGATAATGAAAGGTGGTTTGATTGACCAAATCAAACGTGAAATCTCCGTAATGAGGCTAGTTAAACATCCCAACGTTGTTCGTCTGTACGAAGTAATGGCTAGCAAGTTAAAGATATACTTCGTGATGGAGTATGTTAAAGGCGGTGAGCTCTTTGGTAAAGTTACGAAAGGGAAGCTTAAAGAAAACGATGCACGACAATATTTCCAACAATTGATCGCTGCGGTTGATTATTGTCATAGTCGTGGTGTTTATCACCGTGATTTGAAGCCAGAAAACCTCTTGGTCGACGAAAATAGGAATCTTAAGGTTTCGGATTTCGGGTTAAGTGCTTTGAGAGAGTCACGGAGGCAAGATGGGCTCCTTCATACAACATGTGGAACACCAGCTTATGTTGCCCCTGAAGTTATAAACATGAAGGGCTATGATGGGGCCAAAGTTGATATTTGGTCATGTGGGGTGATTCTTTATGTTTTGTTGGCTGGTTTTCTCCCATTTCATGATGAGAATTTGATGGAATTGTATAAAAAGATAACCAAAGGTGAATTTCGGTGCCCACAATGGTTTCCGCCTGAGGTTCGTAAGCTTCTTTCGAAGATACTTGACCCTAACCCGAGCCAACGAATTATGGTGGCAAAAATCATGGAGAATAGTTGGTTCAAGAAAGGGTATAAACACTTCGACACCCCGCCGTTGACACCCGACCAAGTTCAAGATAAAAACTTGATAATTGACGACATTCATGCGGCGTTCGATGAATGGTCATCATCACCTTTGGAAAATAACGATGATACTAAAGGTACAATCGAAATTAAATCAAATTATTTATTAATTAGTTTAAGGTTTAATAATTGAAATATATTTATAACATCATCAAATGACTTTTATTAAATTAAAATTATATGACATTTTTATAATATAAAATATTGATATGATCAAACATTACATGCGTGAAAGGTCAAATAAACAAATAAAATGATGAATATGGAATTGGAAGATTTCTAATTTTGATTATGGGGTTTTATGGTTCTATAATATCATATAATCTAATTTAATGGAAGTTTTTTGTTATTAATTTCAATTTAATTATAAAATCAAAAGAGCGGAAGAATTAAGTTTCCAAAATTAAAAGTAAAGGACTAAATTTCAAATGTGCGAAAAATAATTAGACCTAATTAATTAGTTTAAATAGGATAACTTCATTTGCAAGAAAAGTCTAATTATTTAGATAAATAGTTTTGTATAATAAAGATTTTTCTAAATTCTAAAATTAGGGTTTTATTATTGTTCATTCTTTGATTACAGTTGAGAAACAACAGTGCATTTTGAGGCCTAGTCTCTTCAATGCTTTTGATCTAATATCACTTTCTGAAGGCTTTGATTTGTCGGGTTTGTTCGAAGAGGACTTGAACGAGAGGGATTGTTCTCGGTTCACGACGCAAAAACCGGCGACCGACATCGTTTCGAAGTTCGAGCAAATAGCTCGGACTGAGTGCTTCCGAGTCACGAACAAAGGCGGGAAGGTGAGGCTACGAGGCGTCAAGGAAGGCAGGAAGGGGTTGCTTGCCATTGATGCCGAGATCTTCGAGGTTACGCCATCATTTTATGTGGTGGAAATGACGAAAACCTCAGGGGATACCTTGGAATACAAGAAATTTTGCAACCAAGAACTCAGGCCTTCGTTGAATGACATCGTTTGGGCTTGGCAAGGATCTCAGCAGCAACAACCCAATGACAGTTAATTTATTGCTAAAAAAATGAGTTAAAATATGCTCCAAGCTCCTGTATTTTTCATACATTTGAAATTTAGTTTTTTTATTTTTATTTTTATTCTTCATACATCTTTAAAATTTTTATACTATACTAAATTTGCTGGTGTAATATTCTAAAATAAAAAATATACTCAATCGATAGCCAAAAATTCTATTATAATGGACCAAAATTTAATAGAAGAATTTTAACCGTATTAACAATTAGACTTGCATTTTTTGAATTCAAAACGTAAAAAGACTAAATTTCTAAAAGTAGAAATAAGAGGACTAAATTACAAATGTAATAAGAGTAAAGGGACTGTTACGATATTTTAACCCAAAAACATTATATAGTTTCTTGCTCTCCTCGATGTGGTTTTTTTTTTTTTGGTAAACGTAACAAAAGCATGATAAATTGCATTAGTGTAATAGCTAGTAGTCTATATTACAAAGCAAACATCTAAACCACCAAAGCCTTGCAAGCGGTCATTAAACTGTTCTGCCAATTCTCCAGCCAATCCATCAACTACAACAAATCCGACATCAGGCGGATAAAGCGCAGCACAAACGATGGATCACCGGTATTCTGGGAGTACACCGTTCGGACAACCTAGGATGGATCATGATTTTCTTTCCGTGCAGTCGCGTCCCAGTGATTCCTCCTAGACATGAAAATGCATACTTGATGTACAAATTTGGAAAGGCGACAGAGTCTCAATTCATGGCAATGGAATGACACTTCACTCCCAACCGTCTGGATTCCACTGCCACAGTTGCTACAGACATCAAAGACATACATACACACCAATGGAACCAACGAAGCATCCGTGAACCACTAGGCGAGACATGGGAACTAGAACTCCCGTGGTTTTGCATTAACCATGGGACAAGATCGATACGTCTGGAAATTCAATTTCTCTAGACAATTTTCTGTAAATGAAGCCTACAAACTCCTATTCAACCAAACTCAACCCAGCAATTCGATAAGCTCCTATGACATCCAGTGGAAAGCTCTTTGGAAACTTTGCCATGACTGTCTTCCGCTCCGTTCCCGTCTCTCTCAACGCCATATCATTGCGCATTCTCACTGAGTCACTGTCTGCTATGTGGATATGAGGAGGGAAAACTGGACCACCTCTTTCATACATGTCCTTTCTCCAGAGTTGTATGGTTTGGCTCTACCTGGTCTATCTGTATGGATCAAATGGGATTCTCGGATATCCGGGATTGGATTACCCACTAGATCCATTAACACCAAGCATTAGATCTCAGTTAACAATTCACTTATAACGCTTGGATTATTATCCTGTGGCAAATTTGGAAACGCAGAAACCAAACCTACTACGCCAAGCAGCAGTCCGATCTCATATCAGTCCTTAGATGCGCACTGATTTGCCATCAACAGTATTAGATCTTACTCAAGCCATCCACGCATCCAAAACAAACCAACAGCAACCAGGAACATAACCAAACTCATCTGGGTATAACACCAGTTACACGACGCTACAGCAATGATCAACATCTGTCGCTCGTCTAAGTCATCATTGCGTTCTCATACAACAGTGATTCATCAACCTTTTTGCCCCAAGTCCGTAAAATATTAAAATAAATATTTATTAATAAAATAAAAATATATTATAATTTTTTTACTTAAATAATATTAAAATAATTGTAATTTAATAAGTAAATGCCTCTAAAATAGTAACAAAATTAACAATAAAATAAGAATTATATAATATCCAAATAACAACAACAAAATAATAGCAATATAATAACAAAATAATAGCAAAATGACAACAAAACAACAGCAAAACAGCAGTAGAAATTATTTTTTTAGCCAAATTCGGGTCAAGTCAGGTCGAGCCCAGGCCAAAGAAATCTTACCGAGACTTGGCTCATTTAGAAAACGAGTCTTTTTTTTGTTTAACCCTATTTTTCGAGCCTATATTTTTGCTCAAACCCTCTCACTTTCTAACAAGTCTTCGAACCTGATTGAGTGACCCAACTCATAATCAAGTCTAATTTGTGATAATTGAAGTTGTTGATTATTTAATTGGTGAAAAATCAAAAAATAAATCCTATTATTATCTCACTTATCTCTTACTAAGGGTGAGTTTGGATGGGTGATAGAGTGTGATGTGGTGCTTACTTTTAGTCTCACAATATAGTATCCTACAGTATCTAGTATCACTATCATTGTTGTTTTTACACTAACCACAGATAAATGCACCGCTTATCCAAACTCACCCTTAGAGTTGAAGTTTTGTAAATCTATAAATAGGCAATTTAGTTGTGGGGTTGAGAGAGAGCTTAAAGTGCTTAATTTGGTTCATTTATAAGGAATATTTATTTTATTTCACCTTTACTTACTTTATTTTTCTACTTTTAGTAGGAAAAATAAGTAGGAGAGAGTTCATAATAAGGGTGAGTTTGGATGAGCGGTTAGTGTAAAAACAGCGGTGACAAAGAGATTAGATATTGTAACGATACTGTAGTGTAAGACAAAAAGTAAGCTAAACGCACCACATCGTACCCCACTGCCCATCCAAACCCACATTAGGTATAGTTGTAATTATTTGAGGGTTAGGATAGATTGTACTTAAATTACTGCTTATGCTGTAAGATTTAGAATTGTGGAAATCTTCTCTAGGTAAGGAGACATAGGTTAAGTTTGAATTACGTTAATAACTCTTTGTGTTATGTTTAGATTTTTTTGTGCGTGTGTTTGCTTGTTAGTGTATCATTTGTTATACCCACATCTCTTAACATACATATCTACCAGAATTTCCATTTTCAATTGGCATTAGATCCACATACCTTAAGTATTTAGTGAGATATTGCATTTGGTAGTCAAGTGATGGAAGGTACGAAGGAAGATAGTTCGACTATACACCCACCATTCTTAAATGTCTTTATCTCTGTTGTAAAGTTCAGATGATGACTTTCATCAAAACCATTGATGAGAAAGCATGGAAAACAATTTTAACTGGATGAGAGGCTCTTTACATTAAAACAAATGGTATACGTACCTCAAAGCCTAAAGTTGCCTGAAGCTACATTGACCTCTGAAGAAGATTAAGTAGCAAACTTCAATCTGTTATTTCAATGGGGTAGATCAATAAGAAATCAAAGGATTTCAAAGTATTGGCTAGAAGCTACCCGTGAGAGAACTTTTGAATTTTATGTTAAACTTCGTGGCATAACTAATAAGGCTTTTACTCTTGATGATGAATATTTTAAGGTAAATGGTTTGAAAGATACTATGATCATTTCTTGAAAAGTTTGTAAATAAAGTGGCAACCATTAAATTGGCTAAGATTGTAAGCAATATGGATATGATAGCTTCATTAAAAAATTTTGAAATGAATCTAAAGAAAGCTCAAAAGTCAAAAGTCAAGTAGAATAAGATGTGAAAGCTAGTGTTGGTACATTTGATTACACACTTGTCTTTATTGAAGAGTTACAAGAACAATTGTCTCTTTTTATTAAAGAACTTCAATAAAGTTGTTCAAAAGTATAATAATTAAGGCAAAAGAATTATGGCAAAATATAGAAATAGGAAAAAGGAAACTTAATTCCATGAATGTAGAGGTTATGAGCATGCCCAGTCTGAGTGTGCCAACCCTCGTATAAACAAGAAATCCTTTAACGTTAGAGAATATACAAGTAATTATATACCATTTACTACCAAATCACATGATGTGCCTTCTAGTGTGGCCACAACAACAACAACCATAATTTCATACGTAGCAAGTGTTAATAACAATGATGCTCATTGTTGTAAAGTAAAAATATAGAAAAAAAAACTTTATTATAACATATTATTAATATTTTGATATATAAAATATAAATTTTAAGTATTTTAAAGCAATTGATATTAATTATTTACAAAATTTAATTTTAATATATGAACTATATATTAAATATTGAAATATAATAATTACAAATTCATATATATATATATATATTTTGTTACATATTTCAAATATTTCGAGAGAGAAATAAAGGTTAAAACTATGATTTAACTTTGAAAGTGTATTTTTCAAACACAAATGCTATAAATTATAACTTTTGCGTTTTGATTTAAACGCACTTTTCAAATACACTATTAACTTCAAGAATCTATAAATATATTCGTTTAGCATTGCTTTTGACTTCAATAGTGATTTTGAGCTCTAGTTTTTAGAATCGGATTGATGATTGAATCGGTTAGATCATCGATTCGTTAGTCCAACTAGTTCGATTCAATAAATTATTAAAAATATATAAAAAATAAATAAAATTCTAATTTAACTGGTCGGTACTAATTCTTGAATCAATCGATTTAATGTCTTTCTCTGTTAAATATGACTCCTATTTTCAGTCAAATTTGAGAAATAATCTTTCAGTTAAACTCTGTTTATTTGTTTCAATCAAACATTGATTAGTTTAGATTATTTTATTATTATTTGACCTATGAATTTAGCCTATAAATAGGCTATTTTACAATCTTAGAATATACACCCATTAGATATTAGAACTCATAACACATTTAGAGAATTTTGTGTTTATATTTTGAAGGTTCTTTGTTTTCGGGTTTTCAGGGTTTAGTTTTTATCTCCATCTTTTGTACTCATCGTTCTTTTACCATTATAGTAAAATTATCTTTGCCCGTAATTTTTTATCCTTTTTGTAATGGTTTTTTTACGTTAAATTTATGTGTTCAATTTCTCAATTTATTCCGCTATTTTTTTACTTGTTGCTTAATTGGGTCGATTCTAACAAGTGGTATCAGAGCTAATTCAATTTTCATAGATTAGCTCATTAAGATATGACAACAACAAGGTTTGAAATTGAGAAGTTTGATGGTGAGAAAATTTCAATCTGTGACAAGTTCGGATGATGGCAATTCTAGTTCAATCCGGCTTGAGAAAGATTGTTACTGGGAAAAAGCCTAAGAATCTAAATAAAACAGAATGGGAAGAGCTTGATGAAAAGGTTTTGTCTGCAATCCAGTTGTGCCTCACGAATACGGTATTGTAGGAGGTATTGATGGAGAAAACCTCATCCACATTGTGGAAAAAGTTAGAAACTCTTTATGCGACTAAATCTTTAACTAACCGTTTAGTGTTAAAACAACGTCTATTTACGTTTCGCATGAACGAATGTGAGCTTCTTAGAGATCACATCAGTCAATTCATTACTCTTTTAAATGATTTAAAGAATTTTGAGGTTTATATTGACGATGAAGATCAGGCTATGCTATTATTGTGCTCTTTGCCCCTTCATACAAGTCTTTTAGGGAGACCCTGATTTATGGCAGAGACAAACTCTCGTTCGAAGATATGAAGGGTCATTTGTTGAGTAGAGACAAACTTGACAATGAGTTTCATTTGGATAGCAAGACAGATAGACAAGCTTCCGTTTTGGTAGCATTAAAGAAACGAGACAAAATATGTTGTTATTGTAAAAATTTAGGTCATGTCAAAGCAGATTGTTATAAACAGCGAAATAAAAGAGCTACTGAGAGTAACGAGGAGATGTAGCTGGTGCTAATTTGGCCGATGAAAATGGTGATGATTTCTTGTTAGTGTCAACGAGCAATAACTCCAAGTTCACGTCCGAGTGGATTCTAGATTCGGGATGTTCTTTCCACATATGTCCCAATAGAGAATGGTTCTCCACATACAGTTCGGTTGAAGGTGGAGTTGTACGCATGGGAAACGATTCATTTAGTAAGGTAATTAGTATTGGTACTATTAAAATTAGGATACACGATGGGACAATTATGACACTCTCAGATGTCAAGTATGTACCTGATTTACAAAAGAATCTCATCACATTGAGTATTTTAGACTTGAAATGATGCAGAATCAACATCAAGTTGAGTGGCATTAAAGTATCTCGTAGAGCTCTTGTTTTGTTAAAAGGTAAAAGAATCGGCAGTCTTTATATTTTAGAAGGTTCTACAGTGACCGGTGAAATTGGACATCCCTCGTCCGTTATGGAGTTGAAGTCAACTCGTTTGTAGCAGAGGCAACTTGGTAATAGGAGGGAAAAAGGTATGACTATTTTGTTGAAGAGAGGTTCTTTCTTGGATGCAGGTTTTGAAAAGTTAGGGCACTATGTTCGTGAAAATTAGACTCGGGTTAGTTTTGATTTGGTAGTGTACAAGTCCAAGGCTAGAAGTCTTCCAGTTTGTAAGCACAAATTCGACTCAGTTAATTCTCTGCATAGCTCAAGATAGGCTTGTGACGGGCTTTGGCAAAGACGACGTTATAGAAATATGAGTCAAGGTGGAGATTTGTTAAATATGACTCCTATTTTCAGTCAAATTTGAGAAATAATCTTTCAATTAAACTCTGTTTATTTGTTTCAATCAAACACTGATTAGTTTAGATTATTTTATTATTATTTGACCTGTAAATTTAGCCTATAGATAGGCTCTTTTACAATCTTAGAATATACACCCATTAGATATTAGAACTCATAACACATTTAGAGAATTTTGTGTTTACGTTTTGAGGGTTCTTTGTTTTTAGGTTTTCGGGGTTTAGTTTTTATCTCCATCTTTTGTACTCATCGTTCTTTTGCTATTATAGTAAAATTATCTTTGCTCGTGGTTTTTTATCCTCTTTAGAGGGGTTTTTCCATGTTAAATTTGTATGTTCAATTTCTCAATTTATTCTGCTATTTTTTTTTACTTGTTGCTTAATCAAGTCGATCCTAATATTCTCTAAATAAATACCTCAACCACTTCCTAATCTAATATGTCCAGTTTGGTTCAAACAATCATAAAAGCAGTCCAAATTGCATTTTACCTCATCTATTTAAAAAAAGGTAAATTAGTTCATGTATATTAGATCAAATAGTAAATTAATTTTTCTATTAAAAATTTTATTAATTTTACTGTTAAAATTAACATGATTAATAAAATAATCATATAATTACGCATAACGTATCATGTGTATTTCATTTAAATGTACGAAATTAATTTTTAACAACAAAAATAAATACAATTTTGACAACTTCTAAAAAAAACCTACACAAATATGCTTAAAATAATGTAATCCCATACACAAAATTGTGAATGTAGCTTGTATATATTGGGTGTGTCAGCAGAGAAATCAGAAAGAAACAGAAGCAGGTGTTGACTCTGACCAGCCTACCCTAACCCACCTTTGGTCTATTTATTTACACTTCAAAACCTTTTTTTTTCACACTTTTAGCTTTTATACTATAAATTTCTAAATTAATTTCACCTCTAGACTAAATTAATTTCTCAAATTATTAAATAAATAAATTTATTCTTTATATTGTTAAAAAATTTTAATAAGTTTAAATTATAATAGAATTAACATTTACTGAAAAATATTATTTATTATTTAACCTAATTAATTTTCAAAATTTTTTTTAAATAATCAATATTAACTTTATTTAATTTTTTAATAATGACATAATTAATTTAATTTAGAAAACGAATTTAATCAAATCTCTATAATAGGATAATCCTTTCTTTTATTTGATTAATATGTTTTCTGGACACTTAAATTAACCTCCAGTATTAAGGGGCAGCATAGCCAAGAGCTGGTGGGGTCTCGGGCTCCATTGATTGATGGTACAATTTAATCTTAGTCCTTCTAAAGTATTAATAATTTAATTTTAGTTTTTTTAGTTTTTTCTTATTAAATAGAAGTTTTATATTTTTGGCCCGTTCCAAGGAAGAAAAAAAATAATTTGAGTTATTTTAATTTAGCTTTTTAGCTTTAGTCCCCAATTTTCTTTTAAATGTTATATCGACTCCATCACACAATTTTTAGTTTCACCCTTAGGTATTCGATAGTCATATTCAAAGAGAGGGAATCTCCAAAGCATCTAGTTTCTCTTTTCACAATATTTGAACATGAAACCTTACTAAAGGGGTACCAAGCTTTTTCACTTTACTCGAGATATGTTGATGATAAAATTAATATTTAAATAATTCAAGAGTTGTATTTAAAAATAATTATATTTATCAATATAATTGTATTTATAATGCATCTAAAGTTTTAAACCGATTCAATATATTTACTATATCAACATAGATTACTACATTTCTTAATATATATTTAATGGTTGAAAGTATTTTACATTAAATAAACAATTAGACATTTTAATTTACTCAAAAACTCGATATGCATAATTTATATAAATATAACATGAAATATGACAATCGAAATGTTAAAATTTATACATAGTTTAAATAAGTTAAAGAATCACACGAAAGACATATATGTAACCAATATTCACACCTGATTCAAGTTACATAAGAAACAACTGCAAAGACAATTCAAATGTTTTAGTATTAAACTTGAGTAGCTCACAGGTATAATCGACTATTTTTTAGTATTCAAGAATTTAATTTTGAATTTAAATAGATCGAGTAAAGAATCAAGCATTAGAATCAAGCTTATTATTTACTAGTAAACAAGCTTAATAGAGCGGAATCAAATTTGTTACCTAAACCTTACCTTTGAATTTAATTAAAATTTAGTAATATTTAATCAAGAAAACTCGAATAAGTAATTTTTTTTCTTGAATAAGAATCTATATAAAAATTATTCATCATAAAACTATATATGGGGTTACTGTTTATTATTTATTTATACAAAAATAATTTTTAAAAATATTTATGAGAGATTTATTTTCTCAAAATAAGTTTAAAAATATAAAATCTTCAATTAGTTATGAAAATAAAATATAAAATTTTCAATTAGTTATGAAAAATTAGTAAATTTACATTTTGATCATTCAAATTTAAAAGTTACAAAATAGTCATTGAACTATTTGAAAGTTTTTATTTAAATAAAAAATTGAACCCCCAAATTTGAGTGATTTGAATGAAAAAATTTTAATAGTGGCTTAAATAAAATTTCTGAATAATTTAATGACTTAAATGAAAACTTTCAAATAGTTTAATAATTATTTTATAATTTTTAAAGTTGAGTGACTAAAACATAAATTTAGAAATAGTTTAGTTACATGTAATTTTTTCAACTATATAATACTAAAATCTGCTTAATAAAGGTAAAGGATATAAAACAAAAGCAGGTCCAAACGGAAGGGAGGAATGACGGAAAACGTTAAAGCTGCATAACGATTAAAAAAAAAGCGTCGGCGATTAATTTATTTCAATTTTATCTGTTTTTCTCCAAAATTTTCCTTCTGGGGAAAATTTCAAATCTCGTCCTTAATAGTTAGATAAGAATTCAAAGGGCTGCTTGGTAAGTTTAGGAAAAATAAAAATGGAGAGAAGAAAATAGAAAGCAGAGACAGAAGACCAAGAAGAAACGGAAGAAAATAAATATAAGGAAAGCAGAGAGGGGTAAATTGGAGGGAGAGGTGGAATCACATGCGCATTAGTTCACTGTCGTTCTCCTGGGTCCTCGTTTAGCTTAGCTTGTTCTATTTCTTGTTAATCATCATCATCATATACCTTTTTTTTTCGTCATGGCTGACGATAAGGTAAACTCTCTTCTCTCTTTTTTTTTTTTTCCATTTTTTTTCTGATATCGGAATTCGGAACTGGATCTTCGATTTTTTTGGTGAATATTTTGTTCATGCTTATTATTAGAGCTTCTTTTTTTTTCCTTTAGTTATGAAACGTAATATTATTTTTTCTTACGGCGTTGTTGATTATGCTAATCGAGGAACCCTAGATGATGAGATTTGGCTATGTATTTGTTCGATCTGTCTGTGATCACTTCTCTGCATTTTTGTAGTTATGAGCTTTTAATTATTTTTCTTTTGTGGTTTTATGTTTGATTTTTGGCTTAGATTAAAAGTTCTCGGATCAAAGTGAACATTGTAGCTTAAATTGTTTAATGGATTTGGCTATAATATTCATTTCTTTTTGGTGTTCATAACTTTTCTTAGGGAAAAGCTGGTTCTTTTGGATCTTCAGTTTCTGTTTTTTTCTCCTTAAAAGTCTCATATCTCTTATTTTCTTACCGTGAATTTCTTAATTTATCAGGAAATCTCGGCCCCTGTTGTTGATACTGGTCACATCATTTCCACCACGATTGGAGGCAAAAATGGAGAGCCTAAACAGGCATGTATCACTCATTGGGTTACCAACTTTCATAAATGTTCAAATTATGCTTTAGCTATAAGCTTTTTGTTTTACTTGGGTTTTCATGTTTTCTATGTCTTGATTATTGTAGACCATCAGTTATATGGCAGAGCGCGTAGTCGGCACCGGATCTTTTGGGATTGTTTTCCAGGTACTGAGACATAGTTAGACTGTAGTGGAAATCCAATGGTACGTTGTTGATATCTAACATGCTGGTGCATCTACTTCTTCAGGCAAAATGCTTGGAAACAGGAGAGACTGTGGCTATAAAAAAGGTTCTGCAAGACAGAAGATATAAAAATCGTGAACTGCAGTTGATGCGTGTGCTGGATCATCCAAATGTGATTACCTTGAAGCATTGTTTCTTTTCCACGACAACTAAAAATGAGCTTTTTCTTAACTTGGTTATGGAATATGTACCGGAGAGCATGTATAGGGTTTTGAAACATTACAGCAGTGCAAATCAAAGAATGCCGCTTATATATGTTAAACTTTACACATACCAGGTGCGCATAGTAGTCTTTTCCATTCTTGGTTTATTGCACAATTTTCTTTATTCTAATTAGACGAAGTTTTACAGATATTCAGGGGGCTTGCATACCTCCACAGTGTTGTTGGAGTTTGCCATAGGGATTTGAAGCCTCAAAATGTTTTGGTACTTTTTTTACTGATGATTTTTTGTAGACTGTTTTGAATATGTTATTAAGGTAATTTTGGCCTTTTACAGGTTGATCCTTTGACTCACCAAGTTAAGATATGTGATTTTGGAAGTGCAAAAGTGCTTGTAAGTTAGCTCACTCTATTTTTCAATGTCTCTTCCTTTCAATTTTGTTGGGTCCATAAGCTTCTAATACTAAAATAGGATTTTGGTTCTGCATTATGTGAATGTTTTCTTCTGATCGTAATTTGTAAAGCATTTTCATGTGTTATCATCTGCTATTTTCAAGATCAAGGGTGCAAGCTGCTACTCTTGCAATTATTTGCAAAATTTGCATTGTGACAATACAATTCAGTGACTACTTACTGTTGATTCATGATTGTGCAAACTACTGAAACTTGTTTTAACTTTTTTATCTTCATTTGTATCATCTTAAATACTATAAATACGGAATCTAAGCTACCTTTTCAAGCTTAGCCCTCTTGAAAGAGGCACTTCCCTTGTTAGAGTTGCCCCTTTCATTTAGCTTCCTTTCTGGCCTCTTTGTGGTGTGAAGAGATGAAAAGGATTGGATTGGATTAAGATTATTTTAGATAAAAGAGTACTATTAGCATGCTTATGGTCCTCTTTTGCTCGTATTTTTCTCTTAAAACTTTATACTTACTATTAATTTACTTTCAATCAGGTCAAAGGTGAAGCTAACATTTCATACATATGTTCGCGTTTCTATCGGGCTCCAGAACTTATCTTTGGCGCGACAGAATACACAACCTCAATTGATATCTGGTCAGCTGGTTGTATTCTAGCTGAACTATTGCTGGGCCAGGTTTGCCTCTTCCTTTTTTTTTCTTTATTTATTAGTTTGATATATCATACCTACCAATCTTTTAGTTTCTATGGTCCTTGATGCCTTTTTCTTTTCTTGTGTAGCCGTTGTTTCCCGGAGAGAATGCTGTGGGCCAGCTTGTAGAGATTATTAAGGTATGATTTGCTTTGCAATGCTTGATGTTGTGCATTTTATAGATTGTACCATCTGTCTGCTCATTACATCTTTTCCTCCAGGTCCTAGGTACTCCTACTAGGGAAGAAATTCGCTGTATGAATCCCAATTACACGGATTTTAGGTTTCCACAGATGAAAGCGCATCCGTGGCATAAGGTAAATACCTTTTTCTTGTACTTTTTTAAATTTGTCACTGAAATGATTGGTGTAGAGACGCATTATTTTTGTAATGCCTTCAGAATATCTTTCTCATGAATGTCTGCTTCTTTTCTTTTTTTTTTAAATAAAAATACAAAATTCTTGAATATCTTCTTTTTGGTACAAGGTCAATTTACAAATTGTGGGAGTGAGAATTACATCAACAGGGTTTGGACCCTAGTCATTTGGGTCTCAACACGGAGCTTTAACCACTGCTCCCTTATACTGTTGACAGAATTCTTGAATATCTTGAATTATGTTTTACTTGACTTATGTTTTTAGGTTTTTCACAAAAGGATGCCTCCCGAAGCTATTGATCTTACTTCACGACTGTTGCAATACTCACCTAGTCTTCGCTGTACAGCTGTGAGTTCTGAGTGTCTTCCACTTTTGATGAGTGATATTTCCATTTTAGTCTGGGAAAATATGCACAAATTATTCAATTATCATTTCGCTTCTTCCAATATTTATGTTTTAGTAATAACCATCCCCAGTCTCATGTTTCTGTAATCTGCCTTTTGCTACGACAGCTTGAAGCATGTGCGCATCCCTTCTTTGATGAGCTGCGAGAACCTAATGCTCGCCTACCAAATGGTCGACCTTTACCGTCACTCTTTAACTTCAAACAGGAAGTATGTTTCTGAACTAAACACCATTCCAACATTCTTTTCCTTCGTACAAAGATGTCAGTTTCTCAATGAATCAACGGGTTTCTTTTGGCTACAGTTATCTGGGGCTTCACCGGAGCTGATTAACAAGTTGATTCCGGATCATGTGAAACGGCAGATAGGGCTCCAACAGTTCATGCATCCAGCCGGAACATAAAACTTCAAAACTGATGTAAGACTGAGTATCTCCTAGTCAACACAGGACACAAAGGAAAGTACTATCGTTGGATAACCACCACCGATCTGAGCCTGTCTCAGCGGCATGTAAGTCTCAGGCCAGCCTCCCTTGCTCCTTTATTCTATGAATATTAGCTGTTTGTGAAAATGCGTTTGTTATATGTACATGTAAACATGTTTGATAGTAAAAGATGAAGACTTTAAGGTGAAAAAGACCATAAAAGGGTGCTAGTGGGGGGAAAAGTACCGATAGAAATGGCCCAAAGATAGGCTTTAGAATGGTTCTTGTGTTTTTTAGTTATTGTGGTAGCTGACTTCAAATGGCAGACAATTTATTGTTACTGTTAGTGTGCAAAGTAATATTATTACTCTTTTCTAATACTGGAATAAGAAACTAAACCGGCCAGTCAGATTGGTTGAATAAAAAAACTGATGGTTTCTATAAGAATAGGGTCCTATCAAAAAATCAGTCCAACTGGTAAAGGTTGAATTGAAGATTATGTGATCCAAGTTAAATAAATTCGTTGAAGTTGGAATCGGATTATTTTCAACTTTGAATTTCAATAAATCTAATTTCGGTACAGCCTTTCCATTCTATTACTTCTGTATTCTGTTTCCACAGGGTAGTTAGTTGGTTCCTCGAGGTCATTTAGTATTCATTTGAAGGGTTACTATTAGTTGCAAAGAAGGGTTAAGAATTTTATTTATTTATTTTTAGATTTTTAAATATAATTCAACTATCTAAAGGATATTTGTTATCATCAAACCTCGGCCTGTGGAATTTTTATTTTTATTTATTGCAAGTGGAATAGAAAACAAAAGGTTAATATATTATTTGATACTCGAGTTTCACACTTGTTTTTAGTATGGTTTTTGTATTTTTCTTATCCAATTTGGTACCTGTATTTGACAAAAGTTATATATTTTGGTACTGAAAGATAACTATGTGTGTTCACTTTTAGTGTTTAATTAGAGTTTTTAATTGTTAATATTATTAGGCTTGATTTTTCATGATTTTGTTAATAGAATAAGTTTAGTGTTAATTGTGAATTTGTTTAGTTTTGAGTTGAATTTGTCAAATATAGTTTGATAGATATGATTTAATTGAATTTTAGAATTGATTTGATGAAAGTTTATTATTAATATTATTAATTAATTATAAATTTTATCAATTTAATTCTAAAATCCAATTAAGATTAAAAATAACATTTTTTGTCCAATACAAGTGCTACTTGGGACAAGGTATCACATTATATACAAATTATATATCAAACCATAAAAAAACTAGACAAAAGTGTTTAAGATGTCTTTTTAATTTATTTTCATTTTACAATGATATATGGGAACATTGCTAAACTCACCGTGTGTAGAATATATTATATTATAATAGGTTACCTGCTTAATATTCTTCCATTGAAATAACTGACCAAGTCCATATGTTCAAAGTAAAATAATATTTTATAATGTAAAATATAATAAATTTTATTATATTTAAATTCTTAAATGGAAATGCAAAATGATTAAATGATTTTTTAGGAAGTGATAAATATAGTTGTGAGTATTTTATTATCTTTTAACATAATTTATAAATCCAAAATAAATTTAGAAAGTTTATCACAATCCATCGAATTTCAATTTAAAACACTTTTTTTTTGTATTTGAAAACAATTTTTATGAATATATTTTTATATAACTTTTTCCCGTTTTAATTAAGTTTTTAAGTATTTTAATTTCACATAAAACTTCTAATATTTTTAAAGTATTATTATTAGAGAAATTATAAATTTTAAAGGAATTAAGGTGTAATTTTATTTTTATTTTTAATAATTTCACAACTTTTAAAGGAATATTATATCAAAAAATTGACGGTCAGGGCACCAGTACCCTTGGCGGTGTCAGTTCCTGACTATGTCCTAAAGTGAATATACATTTGGAGAAAAACAAAATAATAAAAATAATTTGGTTTTGCTCTTAGTACTTATATTTTTAAACATTTAAATCTTTTTTATTTTTTTACTTTTAATTTCAAGAATTTATTTTTACTTAATTTAATAGTTAAAATTTAATTTTTAATAATAATTAGACCTAATTATAAGTTGTATTGAGTCATGTAAAATTTTAAAATCGTTTATTACGTTTAAATTTACTCAACTCAGAAAATTGAATTTAAAATTTTATTTAAATCCAACTTAAATTAAAAATGTTAACCCAGACCAGGCTTGGATTAACTGTTGCAACCTCAGGGCCCAAGATATTGCTCCCAAACTGGTGGACATGTCACGCATGCTCTCTTTTATTTGGCCATGTGGATTTTAATATATTAGTAAAAATACTAGTATATAGACATTTGCAGTCTAGACCTGTCATGCTTCTCTTGATGTTATATATTGCTTTCCTCTTTTAATTTAAAACCAAAATTAATTTTTTTATTTATTTGCTTAGATATATTAGCAAATGCCAGTTGTGGACAACCAGCTCTGCTTTTAGTTTCAGATTAATTATATTTTTTTCTTTTTCAAGATAGTATTTTTTATACCATGATCCAGATAGTAATTAGCTGAGAGCAAAAACATTGCATGATGAGGAACATGCATATAAATATATAAAACATAAAAAAATTAGAAAAGATTGTAGTTGCAGTAAAAACCATAAGTTGTTGTCAGCAATGCAGTTCTATGATTGGGGGGTTTTTGTTGGCTAAATTCTTCTGGCATAGAGGGAAAAAAATAAAAGAAAGTATATGCATGTGATTTGTGTTGGGTCAGCGACAAAAAAATTTACTTGATGCTTGGGCGATTTAAAAAATAGATATTATTTTTTAGATTTATATTTTTATTCAAATCGTTTTACTTTTTAAGCAAATTTTCAAACTTAAATAGGTAACTTAATCCATGGTATTTTAAAAAAGAAAATCTCATAATTTCAAAATTAAATTTTTATTTACATATTTGTCCTTTCACTTGCATCATATTAGCCATGCAAGTAAATTTTTTAAATGTAGTATAATTTTAATTTAACGAAAATATTTTAATAATATTATTTGTTGAGCTTCAATTCTTAAATAAAAGAAAAAGTAAAAAGATTACATTTTTGAAATTAAAGGCAAAACAATTAAATTACAAATGTGCGAACAACATGTAAGACCTAAGCAATAAGGATAACCCTACCCAATCACATCAAGTTACATACCAAACTTAATAAATCACTTAGGGTCCTTAGCGTTTAGCTAAGATTATAACATCCCTTTTTAGTTTTTAGGTATTCAATTCAACCCTTTATAAACAAACTTTTTAGTTTTGCCTCCCAAATTTCTTAAATTTTATATTGGCCCACCCAATAATAAATTGTTGGTTTCGCCTCTTGAAGCTCTCATGTTGAATAATAAACTTATCAATCAAAATATGACATCTAACCTATAAGTGTTCCCTTTAAATACTTCTTCATACCGGAGGAATCAATCTTTCTTCTACTACTTCTCTCTTGACTATGCCTCTTGAATTTCTTTACAATTTTGTCACTTGTTAACTCTTGGCCTATAAGGTGAACCATCTTTTATCTCCTCACCACATTCTTGTATCAACAATTGATACTGTGAGCAAATGTAACATGATTCACTCAAACTCAAATAGAATTTCAAAATTTTAAACTTGTCAAAAACTAGACTATCAATTTGCATTTTTTTTCCTTTTTTTATTAGTCTTCGATTTGAATATGTATATAATATTTATACCATGATAGTGGTTTTCTTATACCAAACTAGCTGGTAACTAAGGGTTAAATTAGGTATATATATCATTTTTTAAAAAAATATTTAAGTGATTAGCTCAATTTTTGGGATATTTACAGGAATAAGTTGATTTTGGAGAGAGAAAGCAAAAAGGTGTCTAGCTATACACGCTTTCAATCACTTTTTTAATAAATTATTTTTTTGGTCGGATGGTTAAATGTTAATATTTTTATCCTTAAGTTTCAGGTTTGATTTCTCTCTTACTCACATTTGTATTTTTATTTCATGTTACTTCAAGCTCTTTTTTTTAATTAATATTTTTATCATATTAGCTCCTTTGGGTAGAGATGGTTAGATAATTGCAATTACATCCTTGAGTCCTAAGTTCAATTATTTTTATAAGCATATTGATGTATTTTTTACTTCATGTTGTTTCAAACTTTTTTAATTAATGTTTTTAATTAATAAATATATTATTTTCAAGTTTTTATTTTTAATTAATAACTCTTTAATTTATAAAATCAAATAATTATTGCAAATATCATTATTTTTAGTATTATATGTTTTTTGTATGTGTATTTGAAATATTTCACATATAAACTTAATGATATTTGAAATAATTAATTGAAATTTATATTTACTAAAAATAATGATATTTATAATAATTATTTGATTTTATAAATAAAATAATTATTAATAATTAAAAGATGAATTAAAAATAAAAAAAAACATTAATATGCTTATAAAAATAAGTGAACTTAGAATTCAAAGATGTAATCACAATTATCTAACCGAAGGAGTTAATATGTTAAAAAAAAACTTAAAGTAACATGAAATAAAAATACAAATGTGAATTTGAGAAAAATCAAACCCAAAACTTTAGAATAAAAACAATAACATTTAATCATCTAACAAAAAATAATTTATTAAAAATTCAGAAGATTGGACACATTTTCGGCCCGTAAACATCTCAAAATTTGACCTAATCAGTCAAATATTTTTTTAAAACGAAATATATGCGTAAATTAGGTGCAAACCATTATTTAAACCCAAAGTTAAACCACATAAAATAATGTAATCCCATAGGCTAAGTTTTGAAGTTTAGTTTGTATACATAGGCTAACTTGAGTTAGCAGAGAGATCAGAAAGAAGCAGAAGCAGAAGCAGAAGCAGAAGCAAAAGCAGGTGTTGACTTTGACTAGCCCACCCTCGGTCTATTTATTTACACTTCAAAACCTATTTTCTTCGTCATCAATTAATGCCATGGTTCAAAGAATTCGGCTTCCTTCATTCTTCTTCTTTGAATTTGATTTAGCTTTAATACTTCAAAATCCAGTTTTAAAAATGAAGCTGGATTAAACTAAGTGAATTTTTAACATTTAATTTTAAGTAAAACTCTAATTTTTTGTGATTTAAATTTAACTTAATAACAAAATATTAAAATATATTTATTTATTACTTGTTGTCGCTACTTCGCTACCATCGCTATCATTACCTCACCTGCATAAATGGTTGCCAACACTTGATTATATGAAGGTTTGTAGACGTGACATGTGAAAACAAAGAGTTATGACTTTTCTTACGTGAGGAGCATGTGATACGTCACTTGCAAAGTACCCCCATCATATCATCGCTTAGCTAGAGGCTAAATGCTTCTTAGGTGACTAACCATGATTAGACTTGTAATAACTCAATTTGCTCGGGCCCAAATTACAAACAAAGAAAAGGCCCAAATAGAATCAGATAAACAAAACCAAAAATAAATGATAAAATCCATTAAAGTCCAGTCCATTTACAACCTATGCCAAACCCAATTTACAAATACAAGCCCAAGTATAAAAGAGCCCAACAAAATTACACAGTCCAATTGGCCCAAAACTTTAAAAAATTTTCCGTTTCTCCTTTGCCAAATCACCCACACCTCGTCTTGAGGTTCGTCTGCAAGCTTGCACCGAAATGGAAAAATCCCTTCTCCGCCTCCGTCAACGCCTGCAAACAAGCAAAAAAGGGGAAAGCAAAAACAAAGCAAATAAACAGTAGAAAATAGTAGCAAACCTTTTGTATTCAGCTATAAAACCGTAAAAAGAATCAAATTGTGACACACGAAAAAAAAGCAATTAAAAACATATTAGAATTTTAAAAGGTGAGATTTTTATTTTTTCTTTTATTTTTATTTTTTTGAATATGTTATTTGTGCATATAGAACAATAATAAGACTAAAGATCTTACTGAAGATATTGTCGACGCCGTGTGGTCCTTTCCATCAATTTGAGGGACCTGGAAACCCATTAGGGTTCCGCCGAATGCCCCATCGGCGAAAGGCTAAACCTTTCGATTTCTTCCCCGGGATGAACACAGGTTAGATTTTATAGGGCTTTAGAGCCCAAACCTAGGTTTCTATTCGGAAAAAAATGCCTCTTTCTCTCTCACGCCATCGTGGATGGGGGCGCTGTCACCGTTGCTGGTGGCCATCACGGTGGTCCGGACCATTGGCCGACCTTAGGGCCTGGTGTAGAGAAAAGGGAGAGCTTTTGGTTTTTTTTTTAAATAAGGTTGAAATGAAAATTTTGAACAAAATTGATTTAAATAGCAGTGTGAAACGATGCTGTTTCACCTTGGCCATTTAAGTGCCAAAATGGCGCTGCTTTTTAGTGATGTTTTAATTCGGTCCCATTTCTTTTTTAATTTGCTCCTAAAATTTCGGTTTGTTTTATTTACATCCTCTAGGAAACGACGCGTTTAGAGGGCTTGGGATAATTACCTAGTCGGTCCCCCTTCATTTTGTTCGCGTTCCATTTGGATCCTTATGTTGTTTTATTATTTATTTTATTCGGATTTATACTTTAAATTTTGTCTCAATTTCAATTCGGCCCTTTACTCAATTAATTTAATCTTTTTATATTTGTTTTATTTGTTTATTTATTTATTTATTTTAAAAAATGGGAACCTTAATTCGATATATTTATTTATTTGTTCATTATTCTTTTATGTCTTTAAAATATCTAAATTTAATATTATATATTTATTTTATTTATTTACTTATTTATTTATCTAATTACTATTTGTTTATTATCTTTTTGCATTTTAAAAAAATTAAATTGTTGCATTCTTTTATGTAGGCAAAATTTTATTTACCGTGGTTATTATTTTATTTCATGTTACCTTGTCATTTACTTTTTATGTTCTCATGTCATGCTTATTTATTTTAGTGCATGTTCCATATTTTATTTTTATATAAAATTTATATTATTCATTTTAATAATATCAATGCTATTACTATAATTGCGTTGTTGTTATCATGACATTTTGCATTTACTCATTATTCATCGTTACTACCCATACAATATGCTTAAAAATAAGATAAATATACATCGCTTTAAAATGTTGTATTTGTTATTATTCAAATTTTTTTAAAGAAAAATAATAATAAGGCAATGTTCGTTATGTGGGGACTCAAGAAGTCGTGTCCTAACTTACGGGGCCTCGACTTTTTTGTTAAGTCTAGATGACCGAATCTCCTTTTAAAATACGCGAGATTTAAAAAAAAATAATAAAAGACAAACTTATTCTCAAGAATACGGGATGTCGTGTCTTAACTTACGAAATGTGACATTTTGTTACTTCGAGATAAAGAGGCGTTTTATACATTTTAATTTACTCGAGTAATTTTAATTCAAATTAACATTAACATAAAGAGGGATTGTATTTTAAATTCTTTTCGAGTTTTCAAATTTCGACACTAAGACATTAAGCAATCAATTAGTTATTAACTTCGGGCGTTACGAGAGTGTTAACCCTCCCTCGTGCGTAACCGACTCCCAAACCCTTATTTCTGAACTTTGTAGACAAAAAATCGTTATTTTAATAAATTAAACATTTTATTAAAACGATCAAATTATGAGGTGATCCGAACACACCTCATAAAAAGGATTGGTGGCGACTTCTCATTTTTCGTTTTCTAAAAATTAAAGTCGATTTTCAAAAAATATTTTCGACAAGACTCATTTCGTACACGTGTCAAGATTTGAAGATGAGATAGAGGACTATGATCTCTCATCAACCTCTTCATTGACGGTCCTCATCGCATCCTCCTTATGAATCATCATTTCAAGCCTCTAACCTTATTTTTACCTCAACAATTTGGTGTTGTGAGCATGGATTTATCTGAACGAGGATACCTGATATTCTAACTGTTTCTACTTTCCCTACCACTCCAAGTAGGTCAAACCAGTAATCATGTTCACAATCCTTACACACATGTTTTTGGGAGTTGGTTTCATCAACAACTAGAAAACGCAGCTCAGAATGATTATTCTCTACTGCCACAAGCTTAAAACCTATTGTCAAATCCCAATTCTTTATCTCAACATTTTCTGGTTCTGTAAGAGCAAATGAGAGCATTAAAAGATCAGATGCTCCAATAGAATCTTAGGCATGAGCAACAATATTGGTAGTATCAAGACCAACTCCAGCAAAGTAATGAAACTATAAAAGAATTGAGAATTGGGCAACGTCCTTCCTCTTCTTGCCAGCTGGAAGAGGCAGCATCTTCTTTAGACGCCCAAGAGTGCGTGCAAGAGCCTCAACAAGAGCACAATATGGATCAAAATCGTCCTTAGATGCGACAAGTATGGCAAGAGGAAATAGAGGCCTTAATGTGCGATATTCAGGCATTGAGAATGGATGTGAAAGATATGGACTGGGTCCATTGCTCAAGCAACTCGTTAGCATCATAAATTGCAAGTGTAAATCTTCTTACTGCTTTTAAGTTCCTTAATGAGACTTATGAAGGGAATAAAGATCATGGGCCCACTTAATGTAGTACAATGATTAGTGTAAGTGTAAAGCTTTCCCTCCCACCTTTACAGGAAATGTGAAGAACTGGTATGTTTCTTTGCTAGAGGGATCTACCCACAATTTTGAATAGTTGGGACGTCTATTTTTGGGTAGATTTTGAGCACATCGGAACATCATTAACACGCCTATGGGTAGATTTTGACTACATTAATCGCTTTCATATGGTGACCCACACAAGGGATCTTAGTGATCATGGGCAGTGGATGCATTCACAATGTGTGTAAACAACAAGTATGTATGGTACTCCTTTACTAATAATAAGCCTCTAGACGTGGTTAACCTTTATGAGAGAGCTAAAAAATTCACAGAATTTGAGGAAATAGAGAAATCAGCATTTGAATTTTCTACCTCATCGTAAAAGAAATGGAGATCACCTCGTCCATAGGCAAACATTAAGTAGATATTAGGGTCACATTCTTCCCAACCGTGGGGTGAACTTAAGAGTGAGGACAGCATCATTCGCATTTCCTCTATTTTTTAAAGAGCTCCCCAAGGAGTATTACCTCACATTTTGAAGCATATGAAGATAAAAGGCACCAAGGCCCCTTTAACAAGTTGAACAATTATGCTCCTTTAAACTTTTCAAGAACCTACATCTTGAATTAGATTTGACCAAAATATTCTAGAAAATATTCTTTCAATGAAACCCTATGTAATAGCCCAAATTTTAGCGATATCGAAAATAGTGGTTCGAGACCACCAAATCTAAAAAATGAACTTGTAGATTATATTATTTAATATTTATGAGCCAAATTTAGCTTTTAAAAGATTTTTGAAATAGTAAATTGTGTTTTATAAAGATTTATTTGGTCAAGAAATTGAGAAAAAAGTATCGAGATCTTGTGCTATAAACCGAATAAATATTTTTATAAATATTTACGGAGTGTCAATAAGGTAGTATTAAAATTTCATTAGAAAGTTTTGACATTTGGGTGATTAATTAAATAAAAAGGATTAAATTTGAAAAAGGTGTAAAAGTTGCTAGAAGGATTAAATAGCTTAATTGTCAAATGAGGAAGGAACTAAAGTGCAAATAAGCCCAAAGAAGTTATTTTGGGTGGCAATAACTGAGAAAAATCAAGAAATGAGTGAAATAAGGGCAAAATTGGAAAATTGCCAAAATTAGCTAAATAAAAATGAGACCAAATTGGAATATCTAGAATTCTCTTCATTTTTCTTCATTTTCATCAGTTGAAAAACAGCCATGAAAGAGGGTTCAAGCTGGTTTTCATACTCTAGCTTCATGTAAGTTTAATTCTTGCTTTCTCCTTAAAATTTCTAAGATTTTGGACTTTTAGAATTGGGTCTAACTTACTATGTCATTAGTTTTTGATTCCATAGCTAGTTTTTAAAGTTTCTATGGATGAGTTCTGGAAGCATATGATGAATAAATATAAAATTGAAGCTTTAATTTTGATATATGATGATTTTATCAAGTAAAATTGATGGGAATTGATTTCAAGACCTAATTATGAAAGAGTTTGGAATTAAGGTCTAGTGCTAAAGTTCTGATTTTCAGGGGTTATGAATTTAAAATGATATACTAAAGTATTAATTGAGAAAAATTAGCTCAATTGAGGGGTTAATTGAGCAAGGACTGAATTGTATGAACTGTGAAATTTGGGGTAAAATGGAAATCAACATTTTGCATTAAAACTGTTTTGGACAGCAGAAGTAGTCTAACTTTGAAAAATTACCAAAAGTTTTAGAAATCGAATGAAAGGATAAATAAAATATGAAATTAAAGCTTATTGAGTCTAGTTTCTTATAGAAGAAACAATGTAAGCAATGGAATTGTAAATCATGAGATATAATAAATTTTGTGAGACAAGATCAGAATTATTTTGGATTTCCTTGTTCTGATTTGTGAAAAATCATAAAAAATTGAAAAAAAATAATTAAGGGCTTAAATTTATATGTTTAGAATCCTAAATGAGTCTATTAAGAGAAATAAACGGGAACATTATTCGAATCCCGTACGAGGAGATAATTAATTTTTAGTGAAGAAGGGTCGGAATTGTCAGACAGTAGAACAGGGGTGATTTTAAAGAATAAACTGTACTTATGGGTAAAGAAAAATTTTTGAAAATTTTATGGTAAGAAGATATTCAGGGAAAATTAGCGAATCTTAATTTGAAAATCCATAGCTCAAGTTAAAAACAATTTAGTGACTATGACACGGATAGACAACTTTGGAATATAAATATAAGTAAATAGTGAAATTATAGATAATGTTACTTATAAGCATGTTATATACATTAAAGATGTGGAATGGAAAGGAGGAGGAGGAAAATATGTGAGTGACTTATGCATAAATCAATCACATGCTCGATTATATTTGGTAAATGTTAAACTTTGTTAAAATGAAAATGTTATAAATTCATGTTTGAATTAAATGTTATATGTGTTAAAGAATAATTTAAATATTTGATTTTGCCTAATAAATGAATATCCGATATTGCTTAGTAAATGTCAAGCCAAATATAAAAAAAAAAATGTTATAAGTGGAACATGTTTAAAAGAATGTGGTAAGTATTTTCATGGTTATTATTGAGCTCATTCACATGAATCTATCATTTGAAATTGTGATAGATAGGAAGAAATAGTGAATGGCATGCTTATGTATAATTATATGTATTTATTTGAAACACAAGAAAATGATGGTTATATATTTGATATATGGAGACATCAGACTATGATATATGAACATGGAATATATTTTATAAATGTGTTTGTTCATAATTATAGAATTGTGCAACTCAAGTGTACTATTTGTATAAAGATCGTATTTTAAATGATTTGATGAGTAAAGCTCCAATATGAGATAGTATGAAATCAAGACAAATTGTTATGAAAGCGTATTTAAAATACATAGATATGATTGTTATAAGTTATGTGAATAAATGATGTGTAAAAGTATATGCATATGAGAAATTTAATGAAAGTTGAGCCCATACATTTTTCTTGATATTTATATGAATTATATGACTAACAATGTGATTAAAATAGGTATTAGGGCTCATGATCAATTCGAATAATTATGCTTTGCATAATTATGTTGAATATAGAGAAGCGGTAAGTTAATTACCATGTTATACGAATTTATTAAATATTACATGTTTACTTGGTTTTATTTTCCCCCTAATTAATAATGATTCGATAAGCTCTGATAATTCCTCGTACCCTGTTCTAATGACGGATACGGGTAGGGCGTGTTACACCCTATTAGTTCACAAATCTCTTTATAGACGTCAATTTCATAATGACTTATGGCATAAGATTGGGTACTTTTTACTGACACGTGGCAATATATCATTGGTTGATTTTATTAACAAAAATTTGGGTTAAGGATAACCATGATTACAAAATGTAAGTATAGGGCCAAACTAATAAAAAATAAAATACAAGGATTAAACTAATAAAAAATTGTATAGGTACTAAAGTGATAATTTAACTAAAATAAATGAGTCAAAAGAAGTATTAAGCTTTTAAATTTATATATATATTAAGGGCTAGTTTTACAATGCTTTTGAAAAGTGCTATTGAAAAGTTTGGTTTAAAATTTAAGTGGTTAGCATTCTTTGTCAAAAAGTGCTTTTGAGAAATAAAATGTCCATTTTAGATATGATATTATCAAGTAACAAATATGCATTTAAATAATATTTAAATTAGTTAATATTATTATATTTTGTTAAAAATATAAAAAATTATTATAACTTGTTGTTAATATTTTAATATATGAAATATAAATTTTAAATATTTTTAAGCAATAAATATTAATTATTTATAAAATTTAATTAGAATATATAAAATATATTTTAAATATTTAAATATAACCATTAAATATTTATAATTAGTATTTTAAAAATATTTTTATTTTTAATTAATGATTTTAACACATTTGTAATTAAACACCAAGAAAAAAGGAAAAATACTATGTTATTAGAGGGGTGAAAAAGTAATTAAGCACTAAAAGCGTTTTTGGGAGAGAAAAAGCTAAAAATTTTAATTTTTCCTTTTCAGAAATACTTTTGAAAAGTAAATTTTAAAAAGCTAAAAATTTCAGACAAAAACAACTTGTTTAGCACAACTTTTCTTTTAAAAGTACTTTTAAAGTCAAAAGTACTTTTTTTAAGTACAGCTGAACAAACCTTAAGGTCTTCCATACATGACACATGTCCAAGTTAAAGATTTTTTAATGTTATATTATAGTGATCAAATTTCAATTCTAATCCTTTTACTTCTTTTCTTTTGAAATTATATACTCAAAATTAATATTTGATATAATTTTGTACCTCAATTTTCCTTAAAAGATGTGTCTAAGTTTTCCTAACATTATAAGGTTTTGATTAAATTTTAACTCTAATCCTCTCTTTTCTTTTCTAAGATTATATAAAAATAGTCAACTTTTAATTTTGGTTTCTATATTTTAATTTTTGACATAATTTCATACCTTAACTTTTACAATGTCATTAGTCTAAATAATTTATTCTAATTAAATGCTGACATCAAATTTAAGAATTATTAACCGTATTAAATTTTTTTATTAAATTTAGGTCCATTACAATGTAATTTTTTCACAATTATTTAGCGAATTTTTTAAATTACAAAATGTTACAATAATAAATTTAATAAAAATTCTAATGCTGTTAAAAATTAGACTTAATTTTTAAATTCAAAAAATAAAAAATTAAATTCTTTTAAATAAAAGTATGAGCACTAGGCTTTAAATATATAAAAATCCAAAACTAAAACATATTTTAATCTTTTTTAGTTTAAAAAAATTAACCAATGAAAAGAGAGGGTGAGACCCGTACTAGCAGAAAAACAAAATAACGTAGTAACGGTAAGAATAACGGATATAAAACAAAAGCTTGTCCAAACGGAAGAGACGAATGACGGAAAACGTTAAAACTGCTCAATAATTAAAAAACGTCGGCGATTAATTTATTTCAATTTTATCTGTTTTTCTCCAAAATTTTCTCGGGAAAATTTCAAATCTCGTCCTTAATTATTAGATAAGAGTTCAAAGGGCTGTTTGGGAAGTTTAGAAACAAAAAGAAAAAAAAGAGAGAAGAAAATGGAAAGCAGAGACAGAAGACCAAGAAACGGAAGAAAATAAATATAAGAAAAGAAAAAGAAAAGAAGGGAAGAATGGAGGGAGAGGTGGAATCACATGCGCATTAGTTCACTGTCGTTCTCCTAGGTCCTCGTTTGCTTGTTCTAATTCTTGTTAATCATCATCATATTCCTTTTTGCTCGTCATGGCTGACGATAAGGTAAACTTTCTTCTTTCTTTTTTTTTTCTTTCAATTTTTTCTGATATCGGAATTCGGAAGTGAATCTGCGAGTTTTTTGGTGAATGTTTTGCTTATGATTGTATTAGATCCTTTTTTTTAAAAAAAAATTATTATTAGATTTTCTTTTATTTTTTATGGCGTTGTTGTTGATTATGCTAATCGAGGAACCCTAGATAATGAGATTTTGCTATGTATTTGTTCGATCTGTCTGTGATCACTTCTCTGTAATTTTTTTTTTGTAGTTATGAGCTTTTAATTATTTTCTTTAAAGCTCGAAATTTGTATCATTCTTTTTTTTTTCCTTTTGTGGTTTTATGTGTTTGTTTTTAGCTTAGGTTAAAAACTATCGGATCATATTGAACATTGTAGCTTAAATTATTAAATGGATTTGTTCTTTTTTGGACTTCATAACTTTTATCAAGGGAAAAGCTGGTTCTTTTGGATCTTCATTTTTTTTGCTCCTTAAAAGTTTCTTATCTCTTTTTTCTAACCATGAGTTTCTTAATGTATCAGGAAATGTCGGCCCCTGTTGTTGATGTCAATGATCCGGTTACCGGTCACATCATTTCCACAACGATTGGAGGCAAAAATGGAGAGCCTAAACAGGTGTGTTTCACTTATTGTGTTACCTACTTTCATATATGTTCAGATTATGCTTTAGCTATAGGCTTTTACATGGTTAAGATCAATGTTAGTAATGATAACAAGATTGTTTTACTTGGGATTTCATGTTTCCTATGTCTTGATTATTGTAGACCATCAGTTATATGGCTGAGCGTGTAGTCGGCACTGGATCTTTTGGGATTGTTTTCCAGGTACTGAGACATAGTTAGACTGTAGTTGAAACTGATCTTATGTTGATGATATTTAACATGTTGATACATCTTTTCTTTCAGGCAAAATGCTTGGAAACGGGTGAGACCGTGGCTATAAAGAAAGTTTTACAGGACAGGAGATACAAAAATCGTGAACTGCAGTTGATGCGTGTGCTGGATCATCCGAATGTGATTTCCTTGAAGCATTGTTTCTTTTCCACGACAACAAAAAATGAGCTTTTTCTTAACTTGGTTATGGAATATGTACCAGAGAGCATGTATAGGGTTTTAAAACACTACAGCAGTGCAAATCAAAGAATGCCGCTTATATATGTCAAGCTTTACACATACCAGGTGTGCATAGTAGGCTTTTCCATACTTGATTTATTGAATAATGTCCTTTATTCTAAATAGCTGAAGTTTTACAGATATTCAGGGGGCTTGCATACCTCCACAGTGTTGTTGGAGTTTGCCATAGGGATTTGAAGCCACAAAATGTTTTGGTACTTCTCTTACTGATGGTTTTTAGTAGAATGTTTTGAATATGTAACTAACTTTTGGCTTTTTACAGGTTGATCCTCTCACTCATCAGGTTAAGATTTGTGATTTTGGAAGTGCAAAAGTGCTTGTAAGTTAGCTCACTCTATATTAATTTCCCAACGTCTCTTCCTTTCAAATTTATTGGGTCCATAAGTTTGTAAAACTAAAATAGGATTTTGGCTCTCTGTTATGTGAATGTTTCTTCTGATCATAATTTCTAAAAGGATTTTCATGTGTTTCAAGGGTGCAAGTTGCTACTCTTGCAATCATTTGCAAAATCAGCATTTTGCCAACCCAGTCAGTGACTCTTTACTGTTGATTCATGATTGTGCAAACTACTAGAACTTCTTTAACTTTTTTCTCCTCTTTTATATCACTGTAAATACTATAAATACGGAATCTAAGCTAACATTTTCTAGCTTAGCCCTTTTGAAATGGGCACTGCCCTTGTTAGCATTTCCCCTTTCGTTTAGCTTCCTTTATGGCCACTTTGTGGTGTGAAGGGATGAAAATGATTGGATTAGATTGGATAAAAGATTACCTTAACATGCTTCTGATTCTATTTTGCTTATAATTTTCTCTTAAAACTTTGCACTTACTATTTATTTACTTTCAACCAGGTCAAAGGTGAAGCCAACATTTCCTACATATGTTCACGTTTCTATCGGGCTCCAGAACTTATCTTTGGTGCAACAGAATACACAACCTCAATTGATATCTGGTCAGCTGGTTGTGTTCTAGCTGAACTTTTGCTGGGCCAGGTTAGTCTTTCCCCTGTTTATTCCTTTTATTATTATTTTGATCTGCCATATCTAGCAATCATTCAGTTTCTCTGGTCCTTGAGACCTTTTTTTTTTCTTGAGTAGCCATTGTTTCCAGGAGAGAATGCGGTGGGCCAGCTTGTAGAGATTATTAAGGTATGTTTGCTTTGTGATGCTTGATGTTATGCATTTCATTGCACCTTGTCTTCTTATTACATCTTTTCCTCCAGGTTTTAGGTACCCCCACTAGGGAAGAAATTCGCTGCATGAATCCCAATTACATGGATTTTAGGTTTCCACAGATGAAAGCGCATCCGTGGCATAAGGTAAATAACTTTTTACTGTTCTTTTTAAAATTTTTCATTTCAATGATTGGTGTAGAGACGCATTATTTTTGTAATGCCTTCGGGATATCTTTCTCATGAATGTCTGCTGTTCTTTTTTAAAAAAAATTAAAATTCTTGAATATCTTGAATTACTTTTACTTTACTCTCTATGTTTCTAGGTTTTTCACAAAAGGATGCCTCCCGAAGCAATTGATCTTACTTCACGACTCCTGCAATACTCACCTAGTCTTCGCTGTACAGCTGTGAGTTGCGAGTATCTCCCCCTTTTGATGAGTGATATTTCCATTTTTGACTCAAAGAATATGCGCAAATTATTCAATTATCATTTCACTTCTTCCAATATTTATGTTTTAGTGAGAACCACCCCTAATCTCATGTTTCTGTAATCTGCCCTTTGCTATGACAGCTTGAAGCATGTGCTCATCCTTTCTTTGATGAGCTTCGAGAACCTAATGCTCGCCTACCAAATGGTCGACCTTTACCACCACTTTTCAACTTCAAACAGGAAGTATGTTTCTGAACTAAACACCATTCCAACATTCTTTTCTTTCATACAATGATGTCAGTTTCTCATTGAATCAACGGTTTCTTTTGGTTACAGTTATCTGGGGCTTCACCGGAGCTGATTAACAAGTTGATTCCAGATCATGTGAAACGACAGATAGGGCTCCAACATTTCATGCATCCAGCCAGAACATAAAACATCAAAATTGATACAAGACTCGGTATCTCCTACTCGACATGGGACACAAAGGAAAGTACTATCGTTGGATAACCACCATCGATCTGAGCCTGTCTCAACGGCACGTAAGTCTCAGGCAGCCTCTTTTGCTCCTTTATTCTATATGAGTATTAGCTGTTTGTGAAAATGCCTTATTTGTTATATGTACATGTAAACATGGTTTGATAGTAAAAGATAAAAGACTTTTAAGGTGAAAAAGACAGTAAAAAGGTGCTGGTGAGGGAAAAAGTACCATAGAAATGGCCCGAAGGTAGGCTTTAGATTGGTTCTTGTGTTTTTTAGTTATTGTGGTAGCTGACTTCAAATGGCAGACAATTTATTGTTACTGTTAGTGTGCAAAGTTAATATTATTACTTCTTTTCTAATACTGGAATAAGAAACTAAACCGCCCGGTTAGATTAGTTGAATCAAAAACCCGATGGTTTGTTCGGTCCAGTGATTATATAAAAATCGGGTTTCTATAAAAAAAAAATCAGTCCAACTGGTGAAATGTTGGAGAAAAAATCGGATTGAATCTTTAGTTTTAAATCGAAGATCATGTGATTATATTTTATTTCTATTTCCACAGGGTAGGTTAGTTCATTCCACAAGGTAGTTTATTCTATTCTGTGACTGCAAGTGGAATAAAATAACAGCACAAGCAGGTTTAGGATACTGTTATTTATTTATTTATTTTTAATTTTACAAGGACATATTGGCAACTTTGTTAAATCTTTTTTTGCAGTGTATAGAATAATTATCCTATTTTCATATATATGTATATATTATATGATAATATGTTATGTGCACAATATCCTCCCATTGAAATAACTGACCCAAGTTTATATATTAAAAGTAGAATAATATGTTTATAGTTGAAAAAGATACAAGGATCTTATCTTTACTATACGCAAGATCGAGTTGATGTCAAGAGTCAATTGAATATTATTTCGGTTGGTAAATGACTTATTTTAACTAAGTATTAAATATAATGATGAGGGTACAAATTTATAAATTCAAAATAAATTTATAAAAATAATTCCAACTCATAGGATTTAAATTTAGAACACTTCGATTTCTAGATAGTCAACTTTATTGACAACTAAGGTTTCATTTTCTTTAGCATCAATTTTTATAGATATATTTTTATATAATTTTTTTCAGAGTTCAGTGATATAAAATTTTAAAAATAGTATAGTTTACAAATTATAAAGCGGTTATAGCAACTATTTTCTAAGGTTATAAATATTCATTTGGAGAAAAGCAAAATAATGAAAATGGTTTAATTGCTCTTGGTCCTTCAGATATTCGAGTTTTATTTTATTTACTTTTAATTTTAGAAATTTATTTTAATTTATTTTACTGGCGAAAGTAAAAAAGAAATGTTTACTGCCAATTAAAAGCGTGTGCAAGCCATGTACTTTTACTTTGTTTTTATCAAGTCTGTTGAAAAATCTTACAATCTATTCGGTGGCTAATAGCATATAAAAATCCAGTTCAAAATGGATAAATAAAGCTTTAAAATAGTGTTAACGAGTAATAATTAGAATAAAATAAATATGTTAAGAAATATTTCAAGATCAAACGTACAAAAAGTGTGCAGTTAGACTTCAACTAATTTTTATAAAACAAATGAATATAAAGAGTGTAAAAGGAATGCAAGTAAATGGAACAATAACATATTAATCTTACTTGTTGAACATCAATTCATAAATGAAGTAGTTAAGGATCAACTTCAGTCTATGGCAATTATTGAATAATGTCAGATTAACTTAAATTTAGAATTAATAATATGTCATGATTTGTATTAAATATCCGTTTGTATACCTTTAATATTGTATATAAAAAAAAAAAAAAAAAACCAATGACATGAATGCGTCTCCTGATTTAGGTTAAGTGCTTGGAAAACATTAAGTATTATCATCACACATTCTTAACGCCTCCAAGTGATGTGCTACCATTACCAGCTTCTCCTTAGCTATCGGGGTCTTCAACTAGAGGTTGCTAACTGGAATTAATCTTGGGTAATCTCTCGATTAGATCACTAAAGCAAAAGTAAGGAGCTACTCAACTTACTTTCTCTTTAAAATTCATATTAAAATTAATGACAAGTGCACAAATCAAGAAAATTAAACCACAATCATCTTTTTTAAATCAAATTATAATTATATTTCAATTACTTATTATTAACCAATGATTCTTGCAACTACGTAAATGATTTAACTCATTATAAATTTACAAATAATATAAGAGATATAAAAGTAAAGCGCAACAAAGAAATAAATAAAACATAATATTAACTAAATCCCAATATAGATATTGCAATCCACAAACGAATGGAGAGGTTTCTTAAAAACTATAAAGAAATTGTTTTTAAATAAAGATCACGTCCTCTTCTCAAAATTAAAGAACCACATCATATAAAACTTTTTAGGGCAAAATCATGAGTGAACGTGAAAAGATCTTAGCTTGAATAGACCTTGCACTATTTCTTTCGATTTTCAGCTTCTTCTTCACTCCATTGCCTCCAAATCTTCATTTCTCAAATCGCTCCAATGCCTACAAAATACCTTACAAAAGCTTATTAAATAAAAAATTAATAATCTAAAAATAGCTTAAAAATTACTAAAAGAACCACAAAGAATCCTTTTACAATCAAAAGACCCATAAATAATAAAAACATGGTCGATACACTGGATCAACAGTTAAATTCTTTAAGGATAGAGAACTAGAAGTCGAGAGGAAGAAGAAACCCTCTTTGGAACGTCCGTCGACTTTAATTATAATCCGACTCGGTTTAATAAAAATTGACAGACGCTTAATCCAATGTATCAACAAACACAAATATTTTATTTAAATATCTTATTAAATGTTTTGTTATCTAATTTATTTTAAACAAAATATTACCCATATATTTTAGTTTATATGATTAACTACTTGTTGCACATTGGATTGTTTCTCAAAATGCTGGCAAACCTTGTTATAATATTAATATATATATTAGATTACAATTTATTTGCTAAAAATCAACTCATACAACTTTTTCCGATTGAGTCTTAGTTCGATTAGTATTAGCATTGTTGTCACTGCAGGAAGACATGGGTTCAAGTTTGTTGAAGCGCATTATCCTCCTATTTATGGGTTGGGGAAGGACTATAAATAATTCTAACTATTGTGTCAAAAAAAAATAAATATAATTAAAACGACAGAATCTATAATGAAATTATTTAAAAAAAAAACCTCATTACAATTTTTTAAAAGTTATATTGTTATTTGGTTCTTCATCCCATTTTGTCAATAAAATTTTATCAACTCTTGGTATTTTGAAATTAAATTGTATTGCTTGAAACAAAAAGCTTTGTAAAATGTAAGCTCTTGAGTTAGATCTTCAATTTTCTTCTTCACTTCATCCATCTTATGCTGTAAAAATGATATGCTAAGAACATAAAACATAAAATTAGTGAAAAAATACGTTGATCTAGTAAAAGCATATAAATAATAAGTGTATTAAATTATTGAAATGTTTTTAAAAAATACCATGTTAGTTAAAATATTACTTACCAAAATTAAGAATTGTAAAAAAAAATTACACCTTTCAAAATGGAAACTATAAAATTTAAATATAATTATTATGTAAAAATTAAATCATGATTTTAATAGATAAATATGGTAAAAGTATTTTATATTATTTGATATTAATGATTTTGAAATGTAAAATAATAAATATTTTATTTATCCTAGACTGAATATTTATATATCTAATTCAATTTAAGAATAAATATTTATATTTACAAAGTAATGTATATAGGACAAATATTTATTTAAATTTTGTATTAATTTTAACTCTAAGAAAATTTTATTTTAATGGTATGTGATTTAAAAAGTTTATCTGTAGATTGTTATTATATATATAAATTATTTAGTATATTGTCAGTTGAGTTTCTAGACTCCAAAAATAAGGTTAGGAGTTGATAAGTGCTATGTAGAAATATAATAAAATATTAAAAATAAGACACAAGCCAATTTTTAAAATTACTTGTAGAATGAAAATAATCCTAAATAGCATATTTAAAATGATGACAAGTGAATAATGCCTTGACACATTAATTGATTTACTCGAAAGGTTAAAAAGGCAAACTTAAGATATGTTGCACATAACTGTGCGTGAATTTGAACCTCATAAAGTCGTAGATAATTTTATGATATTATTAAAAATAAAAAATATATAACCACGATAAATAGTAAGATGGTATGTGTCTTTTCGACCTTACTCATCTCACTTTATAGCACAAGATTTTGTATTGCTCGTCAATTTTTGTGTCATTTGGTTATTGATTCTTTTGATTTACTAAAGATATGGAGGTGAAGTTTCAAGATTTGTCTCTCAAAGAGAAGGAACCGAAGTTGGTTATTTTCGAAGAGGAAGTTCAAGTCAACGACATTGATTATAACTTATGCTTGGTAGTTAAGTTTTCTGGGAAGCGGATTACTAAGCCATGGAGAGAACGTTGTTTTCATTATGGTCACCGATAAGGGTGAGCAAAATTCGATTCGATTCAAAAAATAAAAAAATAATTTCGAGTTAATCGAATCAAATTATTCGAGTCAACTCAAATAAAAAATTTCGGATTTCGAGTTTGAGTCGAGTTGAATTTTTACAATTCAAATAACTCGAATAATTCAAATAACAGATTAGTGTGAATACTGTTTTGGTCCCTGTTAATGTTGAAAATGAGCAAATTGGTCTATCTCTTAATAAAATTACAAAAAATCAAAGTAATTTTCAAAATTTGAAAATAATTTTAAAATTCAAAATATTTATAGAAATTCTAAAATTTATATTTTTAAAAATTATAAAATTTTAAAAATCTAAAAAATATAAAAAATTTAATAAAATAATAATTTTAGAATCTAAATAAGTGATTAATGATTCAAATTTATCATACTAAAATATCTTATTATTATTATTATTATTATTATTA